>NC_139563.1:22187230-22787230 GCF_965112155.1 Podarcis liolepis
TCAGCTATGGGACAGAAGATGGACAGAGTGTGGGAGAAGTTGACAGGAGAAGAGGGTGGGGAAAGGAGGGCGCCACAAAAACTGGGCTGTTCACCACATTGGCCATGCTTGTAGGGTTGTTAGGTGAGGGTGGAAACGTTTTGGTGGGTGGTTAATAGGCTCTCACTGTGGTCTGTTAAACAGGGAGTTAGTATTGACAGTGTCATCTGAAATGCTTCAAACGGCATCTGTTCCCGTCGCTGACATTTAGGAAACTGCAGCCGAGTACTGGAACAAAACTCAAAAAAGCAGGAGATGGTTTACTGCAGACATGCGCAAGCATGGGGTGGGGGGAGAGACAATGCTACCATTAAATATTTTCATGCCCCACCCCCATTCCCCTGGATTTCCAATTCCAGATTTCAGCAGGAAGACAAAAGTCCATTATTTGGTATCATCCAAGTCGGTCACTTGACTTACACATTTACCAAACACACACAATCCGCTTTCAAGTCCAACCCAAGCTTTGGGTTTAGGGTAAAACTACCTGTCTGTACTGGCGTTGATCCTGTAGCTTGTGCGGTTTGCTTGTTTTGTCTGCGTTGCTTTGCTGTCTACTTTTTGCGGCTGCAGGGATTGGCATCCTGCTGGTCTGTGAAGTGCTGGTTGAACCCTGTGAGGAAGGTTGGGGTGCCAAGGGGAAGGGGAGAGAGATAAGGGAAACATGGGGTGAGCATCAGTGCATGGGCAAGGTGGAGGCTCACGCACCATGGCCAAAGCTGCTTTGAGTGAGAAGGCAAAGCCCCCAAGACATGCACGGGAAGCACCAAAAGGATCCACACCACAAGGCACACCACTGGTGTTAATTCCAGGAATCAAAAATGGAGGTCAAAGGCTCAACTACAGATCAACCTACGTTTAACTGGCAGTCCCAGGTATTTTGATTCGCCCACAGCTGACCAAGCTTCCTTTATTGCCCATCACCAATCAGCAGGAGAGATTTTATTTTATTTTTTAAAAATGAAACCACACACAAATCTATTAGCTGTTAGACACCTAATGGATGCACCAAACAAGCCACCCGAAAGGAAGCAAACCAATCAGAAGACACCTCTTGCTTAATGGTGATTATTACGGCAGATTTTGTTTTAGAAAGCAGCTGGAGTTGTGATTTCTCATACTAAAGTACCTTACGTGAAGTTGACGGTATTGAGGAGGGGGGTTCAACATCAGCAATAGTCTCTTCCAGCGCTAGGGGTTCTTTTGGTGAGAAAAAGCCCGGGACAGAAGTTCCCTCCGATCGGGCTGGAGCTTCAGAAACTGATTTGGGGCTCATCTCACTAATAGTGCTCTCCAGTTGCTTGATAGTCTGCTCCAGGCTGTCCAGAGTCCTGTACGTGTTCTTCCTAATTTCTTCAGTCCTAGAAGTCTGTCCAGTTAGGTTGGGCTCCTCCTTCCCGGAAGCGTCATCGGGCCGACTGCTCGGGATTTCAAACCTTTTTGCCTCTTTGTGCTGTTTCACAGTGCCGTCCTCCTCCTCCTCTTCATACACAACCACTTGCAAAGTTTTCTTGCCGGTTTTAGTCCCTGTGCGGATTGCCTGCGTAAGAGCAGCCAGCTGCTTTTTAGGGAATTTAAACCTGAATTTCTTCTTTGTATCAGGAATGTCCAGCTTTGACTCTGGATGTGGCGCATAAATATAAGGAGATTTCCTGAGATCCATCTCATCTGTTTCCTGCCCTTCAAGGTGTTTGGCTTGAGTCGCTGAATTAGACAGATAGCGGTGTCTGAAGTCCTGCTCAAATCTGCTGCTTGTTGCGTCATCAGCCCCATGACTCCTATGACTGTCTGCACTGGTAACGCCTATGTTACGGGCACCACGTGTCACAGGTTCTTGGTCTTCTTCTTCTTCCTCCTCCTCTTCCTCTATCTTCTCTTCTGTCATCATTTTTTCCAGCTCTTCATCACATTCCTCAAATATTGTTGAAAGTCTTTTATAAGCTGATCGGATGTCCATTGGCTCATCAAAAATAATGATTACTGGCTTTTTGTCCAAGCAGACCACGGGCTCTTCATTTTCACGGTTCTCTAGCGTCCCTTGTTGGGATGTTGCTTCCCTTCTGGAATCAATGTTCACAGTCTGCACATCTTCTCCCTGCCTGTTGACTATATCGTGGACCTCTCCACTGGACAGAAACTGGACTGCTGTTTTGGTAATCATGAAAGCAATGTTCTCCGATGGTGGACTTTCATCACTTGGAGAGCTAGTTGGCGACTCTACCTCATCCATACTATTTAAGGTAACATTTCTAGGTGCCTTATGCCTCAGCACAACTTGATTATAGGCCCCAGCAGACATTTCTTGTTCCTCTGGAGACTTAGGAGAAGCCTCCTGAGTGTATGAGTCTGTTTGACTGACAGGCGGTGCCCCTGCACCACTGAGAGGCTCCTTCTGGGGCGAACCATGACCAGTCTCTCCAAGTGCAGCATTGGCTGACCTTTGTCTTCCAGTTTCAACTGTTGGACATTGTGCTTCTTCTGGCCCCGTCTTCCTTTCATTGTCTAACACAATGGAGCAGTTTGTTTTCAGCTTAAGAGAATTTGTTTGTGCATACTCCTTATTCTCCAAAAGCAAATCTTTGCTGAAGGCAGAGTTTTCAGCAATGCTGGGAGCATCCGAGACCATCTCTTCTGTCTGGTGCTTGGGATGGTCACTATCTTTTGTTGCCTCCCCATACACCTAGGGGGAAGAGTTGCATTACTTAGTTACTGAGGGATACAACTTTTTTTTTTTTAAGGCTGGGACTATTTCCCCCCAATTATTTAGCACATCATCAGATAAAGTACAGATAATGTGAACGGGCCACTTTCTACATCAATGCAGAGCCATTTCCATGGTCTTCAGCGGATTTTTTTGCACCTCTTCCAGGGGTTTACTCCAAATCTGGTAGAACTTTGTATTACACACAAAACTATGCAGGCAGACAACACGGGTTCTAGAATGAGTCCTTTAAGCAACCCCTCCATAGACTTTACATCCTGTACAACATTTGTGCCATCTTGATAATATTCCTCCCTTTCAACAATTGTTTTGTATGAAACAGAAACCTTTCATTTAGGCTGTTGGACTAAACTTGGTTAGGAAACAGTGACCGCACCATTTGGACTAGAATGCTGACTGCTAACATTTAAGCCAGTTCTCCAAGCTGGCTAGCTCAGAAAGGCCTCTTCCTCTGGTATAACCATTACATTTGATTAGCGGGTGGGGTTTTTGTTTTTCTCCAGCTGGAGGGCTGCATTCTCCAGTGAGCAACCTTTCAGGGGTCACATCTAAGTGGAAGGTGGGGCAACGGAAGTGACTCTCTTATCTTGGTACAGTAGGTTATGGTCCAGCCACACAAAAGCCAGAGGTTTTTATGTGTGCACTCATCCATGGGTATGGTTAGAGTTCAAGGACACAGGTCAGCCAGGCAGAAGAACTGGAGGAGGCTGTGGAGCAGGGGCAAAGAGGGGCATGGCCTAGGGAGAGCCCCCAGGGCAAGGCAGAGAGGCCCAGCAAGGCATCCCTTGGCACTTGATTGTGCTACCCAAATAACACAGGGTGCCTACGGTAAATAGCTTTCGGAGCTTGTTTATTTAGAAGAGCTACATTTTTCTTTCTAACCCAAGAGGCTCTCAAGAGTGGCTTGCAAAGAAGTCTTGCAAAACAATCACATTCAAACCTGGTATTAGATTAGATGGTGGCAAGAATATTGCTGGTGGCGTTTCCTACCCCTCATCCTCAGTCTCTGCTGATGTTGAATGTCGCAACTGATACGAAAGTGGATTTTTATGTGCACAGTCAATACCTTATTTTATAGGAATGGAGAAAAGCAAGAGGTCAAAATACCGGGTGTGGTTGAAGAGGCAGCACCCTGGGAAAAGAAGTTGTACCTCCCACTGCGAGGTACAACGGTGTCTGTTTCTGCTGAAAATGGATTAAGTAAGTCTGCTGGCACAGCCTATGCATTTTGGCAGCAGAGACTGCTGCAAGAGCCCTTTTCCCCTGCACAAACACACACACACACCCTGGCTAGCTCCAGCATCTACTTGCCACACTACAACGGTCCTCATGTGTATTGAGGTGCATTTATGACTCCTGGACATCTTGCCTTTGCATTTCAAATGCATTATTGCTAGTTCAGTAAAAAGGTCTCCCAACTTGTTACTGTGACCAGCAGGGCTACAAAGGGATGTGCAATGATGAGATATAGAGTCAAAAGAGTAAGCCTGGAAACAGCTGCTTCCATTGGTAGACTACAGTTTTAGTCTGTTCGTAGCAGAAACAACTTCAAGCAAAATTGTTGCTGGACCACAACGAAAAAGGTATAGTCACATAATTTGAGAATATAGGATTTTCCATCCACATTAGATAACAATCATAGTCTAATGGCAAGATCTGCTGCAGTTTTGGGAGTGCTCTTGGGCAAGGCAGCTTCCAGGCTCTGCCCCCCAATAAGTAAGTGTAGCAGATCCATGGGGCTCTCTTCAGGAGGCCCCCAGCAAATGGCCAACCTTGCTGAGCCTCCATGTCGCAGCCCTGTCCATTGATACACCAACTGTATCAGTCTCCAGAATCAGAATTACTATCCTGTCACACTAAAGCCATCACAAGTGCAAGTTAACTACTTGTTTTTCAACACAGGTGTCTTGATTTTAAAAACATAGCACAGCACAAGAGTTTGGAAGACAACTATCATTGTACAAGAGGCAACTTAAAACTTTCTCCCACCCCATGCAGATGTTAGCACGTCAAGGAAACCATAACCCCTCCTAAGGATCCAGGAGAAAAGGTGAAAAAGGTTTCATGCAAACCAAGCGGAAGTCAAAAAGAGCCAAAGATGTAGGTGGCATTACATGGACAATTGGCATGAAGTGTTTCATGTGTTGTTGGAAATATTCTGGCTTCTAGGGTCAAAAGGCTATTCAGTATTATTATTTAAAGCTAGCAAAGGGCTACATGCCGTTCAGGGCACATGAGAGAGATGGCTCACTGCGTTTCCAGTTGCAGGAAATCGGGAAGCCAACATTGAATGCTGCCTTGAGTATGCCAAGTTAGAGGTGTTGAGTGTACCTATACAAAGCTGCCCTCCAGAATAGCTCAGTCAGTAGAGCATGAGACTCTTAATCTCAGGGTTGCAGGTTCAAACTACACTATGGGCAAAAGATTCCTGCTATTGCAGGGGCTTGACCCTCGTCGTTCTTTCCAGGTCCATAAGTCTATGATTGTATGAGTACCTCCTTATCTAGTCTGGTCTATAGTATAGTCATACTATTATGAGTTTCCCCCCGGTTTGGCACCTTCTCCCTGCCTGAGATATTCTATGGTCTGGATTGTGTTTATCTTTGCTAGGGAAGGAAAAGATGGCTTTGTTCCCTGGAACAGGGAGTTGAACAAATGGGAGTTATATTTTTCTTCAGGTGCAGCATCTTAATTCCACCTGATTCTACTTCAGTTATAGCCCATCTCAGAATTCCTAAGCATGTATTAATACCACCCCAAAAGTCCCCTAACCATGAATGCAAAAATTAGAAAGGAATCTGCTTTGTGTAACAGTTTGCCTGCCTGGAGCTTTAGAGCTATTGCGTTGAAAGCAATATTGAAACGTGCAATTGCTTTCCCCAGTTGGTGTTATCATATGTATTCCAGCTACTGCTCCTCTTATTATAAAGCAAACTTTCAAAGCAATACTGTGTTTACTCAGGAACTGTCCCGCAGTGGTCAATGCAGCTTACTCTCCGGTAAGTGTACGTAGGATTGCAGTTTTTCACTGGTCTGCAGCAAAATGGACACTACTTTATTTCAATTTTCTTAGCTTGGTATTCTCAGAGCCAAATTAAAACACTGCATCTTACAGACACTCAGATCACTACAGTGGAACCTTGAGTTGCGGACGTAATCCGTCCTGGAGGCACGCTCACAACTCAAAGCGTTCACATCCAGAAGCGCCGCGTCTGTGCATGCGCGGGGCGCGATTTAGCAGCAAAACCCGGAAGTAACCATTCCAGTACTTCCAGGCTTGCCGCGGGACACAACTTGAAAAGATGTAACCTGAAGCAGACACAACATGAGGTATGACTGTATGTTTAAACATTGTATCCTTTCTTTGGTCTCAAGAAGAGAACCTTAGGTGATGTTCGTGTTGGAATGGTTAAAATTTATTTCAGATTTACATTAGAATTTTGATTGCACAGTTGGTTGGTTTTGGGGATTGATACCTGTTTTCTATTCTGCTACACATTTGTTAGCCACCTTGAGTTCCCCGGGAAAATTAGGTGTGATAGAAAATTTAAAAATAAAAATGCCTAAGCTTCAGATCTTAAGAGCATTTGTACCCCACTGTACAACAGAGGTAATCCTAAGATTTGTGTTGAGTCACTTAAACATTTCGTCATTCACCACATATTAATTCTGTTTCCCTAAAGGCTAGTAGCATCTTGAGAACCTTGGTGCTAAGACGGGTCACAAATCTAGATACATGAAAACACAGCCAACACAGCACAAAGAGAGAGAGAAAGAGAGCACAAGGCACAGGGTTAGTTTGGAAGCAAGGGAAGAAGGTGAGGCCAAGAGGATGTGGCAGAACTCAAATGCCACTGTTACCTTCTTCTCCTTGGGATGTATTAAGGCCACAGGCCTCGCCTCTTTTGTGTGAGTGTCATTTCGGGACTGTTCAACATGGCTGTTTGAGTTTACATCCATGTAAGAGCACTTCTGGAAAGCCTAGAGAGTTAAAACATGGCAGGTTATCGGAAGACCTTTTCCAATCAAGAGCCAAGTCACTTCCTTGAGCCATTCCAGTCAAGAGTTTGCTTGCTTGCTTTTTTCCTCTGAGCTTCTTCAGGACCAGCTCTGATCAAACAAGGCTATATCAACAACAGGGGCTCAGAAATTATGTCTAGGCTGAAAAGCTAAGGGTTAGTTCCTACTGGCCAGCTGTGAAGCCCTGTCTCAAAATGACAGCACAGCAATACTCTATGCATTGGCTGATGAAACGACATGCCTCATGTCATTGCGGTTTATTTAAAACAAACCTTTAACCTGACAATTATGCCACAGCTAATGTTACCCGGAGATCTTTATGTGGCATACAAAGTTACAAATCCAATAATGGTTTCTCTCTCTTCCAGTCCACACTAATTGTTTGAAATGTTACAGGCTGCAAAAAAGTTACTGAAAGAGAATCAAGCTCCACACTGCACTCCCCCAGCCTTGTTTTAGAGCTGGAATCTACAGCTGCTAGTTCTTTATAACAAGAATTCTACACCTTTTGAATAAGAGCAAGTTGTGACCAACGGTAAAAATAAAAGCACCCCAGAACATTATTACCTCATTAGTTTGCCACAGCAAGGAGGGCCTGCCATCATAGTGAGCCCCATGAGAAGATTTGTTGAAGCTTGATAACCATCTATGTGTTCACCTCCTTATTGGAATCACTGACAGATGTGAGAGCCAGTGGAGATATTATTTTAATATAACGAATAGTTTTGTCTTCCACAGACTCTGGCACGAAGAGTGCCCCCAAAGTGCACGTCAAATATGTAGTCAGTACCAATTGCATAGTAAGCAACACAATCTAGCCCAAGTCAGCCACAGCTCTCAAGAGCAACAGAACGGGACTTGATTGTGACTGACAGTTGTTAGATTGCGCCCCTAGACTTCAGCAAGGTCACAGAGAAACCATTCCTATGTTACAATGAACGAGCAGGCTAGATAATCCTTAGGCAAGTTCTGAATACTTTCTTGCTGACAATAGGATCCAGAGTTCAAACCACTGGAATCGAACTCTGATCTTTGGGCCTGTTTATGGCCACGAATATTCAAATCCTCCTTCAGATCCAGTTTTTCCTGACCTGAACCAAGTTGTACCTGTATATGAAATGGATGTGTGCACCAGAAAGGCATAGAAATAAGCTTTCCCCCTCTTATCCCATTTACTTACACCTGAGACCATATCTTGACACAGGCTGCAGCAACGAGCGGCAATGTGTATTTCCTGAAGGAGCTCACTTGCCCATTCACTTAAGTGGGACTTAATTCCCTTGGAATTGTGCTCTGGGTCCAAAGACCAGAAGCGAATGCTATCCAAGGAACATCTCTCTGCAGGTCCAGCCTCATCATACCTGTAATTCTGCCATTATTCTGTCTCCGTCCTCCTCGTCCTCCTCCTTTGCAGGTGGAATTGTGCCCAGGGGTTGAGGAGAGGCATGGTCTTCCTTAGGGACTTTTGGCTGTGCTCCTTGAGCAGCATCTTCACTGCTTTCCTAAGTAGTATAACAAACAATTTTAAAAAAACTAATATTTAAGAAATTCGACCATTAGCGTGACACCAACAAAATGAAATACTCCCCTCTATTACATTTTCTTTAGTTTTCTGAATGGGAAGCATCATCCCATCCCATCCTCCAGAAGAAATTCAACGCCAATTATCACATTTAGATTTGGCAGCCTAAGACCATGCCATGCTATGTGATGGAAAGATTTTAATGTATCTCCTTGGGCGGCTGGGGGAGATAATGAAACAAACAGATGGATAAAGCAAGCAGAGAAGAGCTCACTAGAAAGGTTTCTATGGAACTGTTCTCATCGATTGTGTCAATCTGTGCTAAATATTTGGCTTCTTGAAGATTATTTGCAAATTCTTGAACATGCATAGAATGAACGCAGCTTCTAATCTGCCTCATGTTATTATAAATAAGAATACAGGGAGGATGATTCCCATAAAGGCAGGGCTGGGCAGAGCCTACTGTATGAAATGCATTTCCTGAGAGACTTCCTTCGATGCCCGTTTGGGTCACAAACCTCCACCCCACACCCCACCCCATTGGCAACTTAAGTAAGAAAGACATTGTCTTGCCCAGAAGCTCTTCCTGTTCTGGGTATCTAATTTTGCTTCAATTGCCTCAATCACCAAACCTTGACCAAAGTGCTGTCTTTCCTGGCCACGTAACTGACTTCTCCCAGTCTTGTGCTTAGTCCAGATCCTATCAGATAACTGCGACGCGGAGGCGGAGGAGGTGGAGACTTCACTGGCTTTTCGGTCTCCTGCTCTGGGTTAGGAGCCTCTTCTGAAAATTCAAGGTGCAGTGGTTTTAAAAACATGGCCTGCCACCCTAAAGTTAACCAACATGGTAATCCACTTATGTTTGATAGGAGAGATTTAACGTGCTGCTCAAATTTCCAATTAAGAATATGTTTGATGCTCAGTGTAGAAACCCTCTTGAACAGAACATTGATCAATGGGGCCTGAAAGTGCCAGATCCTTGGTTGCACTGTGCCCAAAATTGCTTTGTAAGGTATTGCTTTATAGCAGGCAAGTCCAACATGTAGATCTACTGGTAGATCACTGAACATCTGTGGTAGATCACTGGCTCCCCCCCAAAGAAATTTTGCTCCCCTAAAAAAGGACCAGAACCCCCCAAAACAGGGCTTTCCTTTAAAAAAACCCTCAACAACTTAGACCTGAACCCCCCAAATAGGGGGTAGATCACTGCCTATTCTTAACTCTGTGAGTAGATCGCAGCCTCTTGGGGGTTGGCCACCTCTGCTTATAGGGCAGAGGCTGCTTATAAGGACACAGGAAGGAATGAGTTGGACTATTGGGTCCATCTAGCTCATTATCAACTACACTGGCAGGCAGAGACACTCCAGAGTTCCATGCAGATCCTCTTTCCCAGCCCTACCTGAAGATGCCAGGAGCTTTTCTGCATGCAGGTGCCCTACCACTGAGTTATGCACCTTCCACTTATCAGCAAGTAGGGCCTACATTCCCACCAATATGTTTTCTCTAAGACTTGGAGCTCGGAAGTCAATAGTTACTGTTTGCTTTCTCATTTAAAAGAGAGTCAAGCTTCGAAGCTCCACCCATCTATCTTATTGGAATGCACTAAGCCTTACCAGAGACGGCTGCGTCAGCTTTCGGCGAGCCTGTGGCTTGTGGAGGCATCTCAAGGTTTGGGATTGATTTCATGATATTGGCTTGTGCTTCTTCGAGGAGTTTTTCAAATTCTTTTCCATTGTAGTGATCGAGGTTCTGCCTTTTCTCTTCCCATTTCTTCTCTGCTTTCTAAGAAGAAACACACACAGAGAGAGGGGAATGTTTTGAAATCAGTTTGGGCTTCACTCTGTATTTAATTTTTTTATTTATAAACTTTTAGATGAATCAGATACGCAGAGGTGCTCCGAGTTCTGCCAGCCATCTTTGCAAAAAGACATTTATTAATGTCATGCCAAGTTTGGCACTCGAGAAACAGGACTCCTATAGCGTCCAAAAAGACAGCCCAGAGTTCTCCTGCCTCGTTCTTAGATGGCCCATAGCACCCGAAACCCTCCCTGCCATAACATGCACCACGTGTACCTCAATTGACAGAGCTCTGTTCCTGGTACTGGCGCTGTGAAGTTCCTCGATAAAAAGGCTTTGCATGGTGGAGCCATTAACTTGGGGCGACTGAGGTGCCTGCGTTTGCTGGGTGGTCGCTGTCACTGTGGCTGCTGCTGCAGCAGACTCTGGCATGGCAGGCATCAGGTGGCGTGATGCGGATGAACCTGCCAAGGGGCTGTTGGCCACGGGAGAATTTGGGGCATTGCTGACCAGTGTTGTTGAATGCTGAGACTGATGCATGACCACCGGGGAGCTTTGTGCATGGTGGACGGTCATGCTCGAGACAGGGATCACCTCTGACCTGACAGACAGTTCGGCTGAGGGGTCGCCAACCTTTTGCTTTGGGGAAGCGGGGCTCTTTGCAGCGTCGTCCTGTTTTTTCAGAACTTCTGCCGCCGTTGCTTTCTCCATGGCATTGTACTGGGCGGCCTGTGAGGGATCCACACCTTTCAGCAGCCCGTCGGTAACATGCCTAGAAGAGGAAGACGGTCACACGGTGAAGTATATATATAGCTAGCACTTTCTTGTTTCTCTATTGAAGAAAGGGCTCCCTCTAGTGATTTTCCGTATGAAAGTGATACTGCCTTTATAATAGGGGTGGAGAATCTCATGCTTCGGGCTCAAATGCAGCCTTCTGTCTGGCCAGTCCATACCCCTCACTAGTCCAGCCTTGCACACATTTTTGCCTACCTGAGAAGTGGCCTTGAACTCTGATGATGTCTCGCTTTTCTGGTTAGAGAGCAGCATATTAAGTGTGTGCAGAATCAAACCTACAGTAAAGGTAAAGGGACCCCTGACTGTTAAGCCAAGTCGCGGACGACTCTGCTCATCTCGCTTTACTGGCCGAGGGAGCCGGCATTTGTCTGCAGACAGCTTCCGGGTCATGTGGCCAGCATGACAAGCCGCTTCTGGCGAAACCAGAGCAGCGCACGGAAATGCCGTTTACCTTCCCACCGGAGTGGTACCTATTATCTACTTGCACTGCCTGCTTTTGAACTGCTAGGTTGGCAGGAGCAGGGACCGAGCAACGGGAGCTCACCCCGTCGCAGGGATTCGAACCACTGACCTTCTGATCAGCAAGCCCTAGGCTCTGTGGTTTAGACCACAGCACCAAAGGTAAAATTCACATTTGGCACCATGCTCGTTTATATCTCTAGCACAGCTCACTACTGGCAGGAAGCTCTCAGAAGTTGTCAAATAAGGAATACAGCCGCCGGACTGAAAAGGGTTTCTCATTGTTGTGTTGACGGGGCATAAAAGCTAAGCATAATATATCCCTTCTCACACATGGGAGCTAGCTGTGTGAAAACCAGCAGGGCTGCTTGAGCTGTGGGGCAGGCAGATAATTTTTAGACTCTGGACTTAACTATCTTCTAGGGGTAATTCTTCAAATGTGGCAATGCAACACTGCTGTATTTGTTGGGCCCCAGGAGTGAGGTCCTAGACTTCTGCCACAAAGTCCAGTCCTGATGGCACCTCCACCACTGAGCACTCTTATCGGTCCACAGGCACCTGTTGTGTAGATTGGTGCCAAACCCTGACATCAGGCCCATCTCACACACCTACAGTGCAAGAAGCCTAACCATATCTACTCAGAAGTGAGACCTATTGAATTCGATGGGAACTACTAGGGTAAGGAGGACTGGGAGGCTTAGAATCTTCATCTGAACTCTTTGGGCTGTAGAACAAAAAGGAAGGAGGAGGATAAGAGAAAACCCCGCCCTTTCCTGATTGACTGATTGATTCACTCACTCACTCACTCACTCACTCACACCGTTCCATTCCATTCATGAATCACTTCCTGTGAAACATGAAAACATCAACAATAGAAACATAGGTATATAAACCAATTATATAATTTGTAATGGCATCCGGCCAATGACCTGTCCAGAATAATGTAAAAAGAAGAAGAAAGAAATAAACAGAAGAATAAAACATATCACCTCCGGAGGGTGGTGAGGATATCGGTCATGCTGCGAACTCTCTTCAGAAGGATGTCTAGTTTATGAGGTTCCTCCTTTAAAAATCTCACAGCTTCCACCTCGATGCGGAGAATGGCCCGCATTTTATTCTGCAGTGTTGGAAATTCACCTGCAAAAGCAAGAGTCATACAGCATTTTTAAGACAGAAAGGAAGACCAACATGGGCCTAATTATCACCCCCCCACACACACATCCCAAAATAAAAATTGGGGGAGGCGGAGGCGGAGAAAATCTCCAAATGGTCTATATAAGCAGCCCTGAGATCTATGGATGAAGGGTGGTTTTACAAATTTAACAAATAAAATAATAAAGCAAGGAAGTCACCTTTGAGGGTGGCGACAGCCTCTCCAACCTGCCGTAGAAGAAAAGCCCCATCTTCAACATCTTTCAGTGTAACAATCCTATTGGCTGTAAGAGATTCCTTCTTCAGATCTTCAACAAAACTTTCCAGCTCACTGGAAAAGCGAGAACAAGAATTGAACCCTGACTTTGTGGACAGGCAACACTAGGGACAAAATCCATTCTCAGCACCTGGGATACCGTCCTAATTTTTGTATAGTGTATTATCCCAAATATAAGCCACACCTGCAAATAAGCTGCACCTTTAAAATTCAAGGGGGGGGGGGAGAAAAAAAGACAATACCCAAATATAAGCCGCTCCCTTAAAATTGGGTTACAGTTTGAAAATTGCTGCATTTGTATAATTGTAACTCCGAGCCAATTTAAGGCTTTGATCTTGCAAGCCTGCAAAAGTTACTGTACAATTGCTAAAATCGCAAATCTCTATACAATGGCTACAATTCTGCAGGCACTCACACCCATAAATGGCAAATGAACAATTTCAAGCTCGCAAATCAGCAAGAAAACATTTTTGGGTTCTGTTTCACCATATGTCTGTTTCAGCAGTGAAATCTTAAAAGCTAACTTTTGTACTGTCATGAATTTAAGCCGCACTTTAACTTTTCACGGTCGGAATATGGGGGGAAAGTGTGGCTTATATTCAGGCCAATACGGTATGTGGCAGCTGTGAAGCTCTTTACATTAATAATGATGGAGCTCATAGGGCTGATGTGAATATACAATTGCAAATCTCTGCTAAAGTACATTTTCCAAAAACAATAAATCACATTTCTTTTATTAACATATATGAAACATACCAAATGAGACAGCCCAAAGCCCCCAAAATATATATGGGCTGTTCTTCCTGCTTTATGCTATTTTTGCTTTGTGTTCTGATTAAGTCTTTGACAGTATAAACAATTCCGATAATGAATATATCTATATGATTTATATTCCACAGTGCAGTTGTAAACAGACATATTTGCTCAGAACTAAGCCCCACTATGCTCAATGGGACTGACTCCAAGGCAGGATTTCAGCCTATCATTATTTTCCTCAAGATTCTCCAGCTGTGTGAATAGGCTACAGTGTGTTAAATCTATATTATCACTAAAGCTATAGGGCTGTTAGAGGCAGAAATATGTATTTTAAACTACTCTTAGACTACATATTAAATGGTCAGAGCAGCCCATTGGCTTTCAGAGCATTGCCTGCTAAAAACGATTTTCTATAATCAACAATTAAAACAGAAATATTGTAGTAAAATGGCTAAGGCTGCGATCCTGTACACCAGCCTTTGACAACCTGGTGCCTTCTAGATGCCGTTGGACTACAACTCCCATCAGCCCCAGCCAGCATGAGCAATGGTGAAGGACGATGGCAGCAACATCTGGAGGGGCACCAGGTTGGAAAAGGCTGCTGTCACACTCACCAGGAAACTCACAGGGATTAACTTCAGAGGAGGCATGCATAGGATTGTAATGTAAATATTTCCTCTTCACGCAAGTGAACAGAACTGTTATGAGGAACAGGAACAGCATATTTAAGAAAAGTATGTCAACAGATGACAGATTTGCTCAACACACCTGTCTGGGCTACAGGGAAATTCATTTATCAGCAATCCTAGCTAAAACTAGATGTGAGGATTCATATACCTTGGGTTGAATGTGCTTCGGGTTGAGCTCGTTCGAGTTGCGCTCCGCGGCAACCCGGAAGTAACGGAGCACGTTATTTCTGGGTTTCGCCGCTTGTGCATGCGCAGACGCTCAAAATAACGTCATGCGCAGAAGCGGCGAAAAACGACACACATGTGCGCAGATGTGCCGTCGCTAGTTACGTTTGCTTCTAGATGCGAACGGAGCTCCAGAACGGATCCCGTTCGTATCCAGAGATACCACTGCATTAGCTAAAAATAAAATAATTTTATTCACATCCATGGAAGCTGCTGCAGGCAGCTAACTGCTGTAAATAAGATACTCATGTGTCATTTAGCAGTGTAGTGTAGGATTAGGCTCCATGATGCAAGAAACTGCTATGTGCAAAATTTGTAATCACAAGTAAGGAGAACTTGCAATCTTTCCAGAGTCCCCACTTAAACATGCTGAACGAAACATGACCCCACCCCCCAAAAAACAATGGAAAGTCTTTAGAAATGTAATATCTGCCCCAGTACTAATTCTAAACTACAGAATTACAGTTGTACCTTGGAAGTCGAACAGAATCCAGTCCGAAAGTCCGTTCGACTTCCAAAATGTTCGAAAACCAAAGCACGGCTTCTGATTGGCTGCAGGAAGCTCCTGCAGCCAATCGGAAGCCGCTGAAGCCCCATTGGATGTTCAGCTTCCAAAAATACTTCACAAACCAGAACACTCACTTCCGGGTGAGCGGTGTTCAGGAGGCAAAATGTTCGAGAACCAAGTTGTTCAAAAACCAATGTACGACTGCACAGGCTAAGAACATCCAGTGAAGAAAATACATCAAATCTGAAAGCAATTTGAATGTTTCAAAAATCTGATTTGTTGCCTTTTTCTCAGTTGAAATGAAGAGGGTGTGTGTGGGTGTGTGGGTGTGTGGGTGTGTGCGTGCCAGCATCCGCAGAAACCTAGCAGTCGATCTGCCTGGTCACTAGAATCTGGGTAAGAAAAACACAACCAACCATGAAAAGGAAACAAGGATCTTTAAAATGTCTGAAAAACAGTCACTAGGGGGCAGCAAGTGAGCAGTACTTGCCAATGTCCCAGGGAAAGAAGTTCAGTGCAATATATACGCTTCCTTTGCAGGGTAGAACTACACATTACACATGCCAGCTCAATTAATGCCCAACAGCTGTTTATCAGAGAGAAAAAGCAGCTTTGGGAAAGGAATTTGGAGCAGAGAAGGAGCAGCGCCAGTGTTTCTCCTGCTTCAGCTTCTCTCTGCTGCATTTTCATTCAAAGGGTTGGAAATGATCTGAAGGCACCCAAAGCCACCACCTTCCTGAAGATAAGCAGGTCTGGGGCTTGCCAGTGCCTGGATGGGAATCACTGGTATCTCACCTTAGGGTTTCTTTTATGTAAAAGAGAGACAGACAGACAGACAGACAGACAAGGAATACATCTTTCCAACTCTGCACAAATCTATCTGTGTTGCAACTGTAAGTTGATCAAGCTGCAAAACTACTTTGGGGATGGGAGAGAAGGAGAGGTTATGCCAGCCCATCTACCAGCTCATGAGCAGCCTGCATAGCCAGCTGTTGCAGCAAATTTCACAGGACTTTGAGGACTCTCCGAGAGGAATAGGCATGTTGGCCAAGAAAATGATGAGTGATGCTTTGCCACTCAAATAATGTGTGCTTGTATTGCCGCCTAAGCTGATTTAATCCTATCAGAAGTCAAAGGAGCGTAATCAGCTTAAATACAAGCATTTCGGTTTAATTTCAGTGATTCGTTTGAGATACGCACGAATACAATTGCTGCAAGCAAGCTTTTGGTCCACAAGGGGGGTCTCCAAAATGAATTAAAAATGCTTTATATTATTTTAAAGAAAAGATGTACGAGAATTTCACACGCTGCGGCAGTAAAATACTGTAAAACTAGAACAACCCAGAGCTGAAACCTATAGAAAATGTTTTGACACAGGCACACACAGCACTTCTTGGAGCAAAAATTTATGGATGCAGAGGAGTATGTGATAGTTGGAGTAGCCAGTCAAATACAAGAAGCAAAGATGCAGTCACTTAACACTTTTCCATTTGCACTGTTCCTGCCCAACTACTATGTTGTCTCATTGTGGGAATCACCAGCTATATTACTATTGCTTAACATATATTTAGTGCCTGTGGTATTTTAGGGTCTCTATAGAACACAGACGTTCTTGCACAAAAAAGAAGGATGAGGTTAGAGTTGAGAGTGGGAGAAAGAGAAAAGATGCGTAGAGGAAGGTTAAGGCTCAGAAGAGGTGCAACTATGGCAGCGCAAGAATACTTCACCTTTTAATTTCAAAGCTGGGCAAATGAGTAACACACACGAGAAATTAGATATGTACCAGGACACTTCAAGCAACCAGAGGCCATGACCTGTGCTTGCAAGCTAAGAGATCCTTATGCACAGGAACCAATGTAATTGCAAGTGTTGATGATTCTTTTGTGTGGGGTAGTTGTAGCTCAGGGTTCCCAGATGTAGGTGGACTACAACTTCCATCATCCACAGTCAGCTTAGTCAGTGGTCAAGGATGATGGGGGTTGTAGTCCACCAACATCTGGGGACCCGAGGTTGAAGAACACTGTATAGCTTAGTAAGATTTTAAAATCATTCGAAATAGCTTAAACTGTCATTAACTGATTCAGATAATGGCAAGACACCTGTGGACTCCAGAATCACATGCCTTCAAAGAAGCTAGTAGGATCCTGTGCTATCCCTGGAAATGGCAAAAATGACACAATTTCTAAAGCACTAGGATTGAAAGTGTCAGACAGAAGCTGATAATAAAATCACCCTTGAAAACAGAGAAGCCATTCTGCAGATGCAGCATTCTGTAAATTGTGAGGAGTAATAAAAACAATTAATTTGCTAATGAGTAACTAACAAAATGTACACTGAAGAATTATTTGGACAGGGGATTGATTTTTCTGCAGTTTAATCAGCAAGGGTATCCGTCACCTTCACAGAAAGGTAGTTTAAGCTGATGGCCAAGTCAATAGCAAGAAATCAATTAAAATATATCAAGAAATGTCTTGTTGTAAACTCTTGGGCTGCTGTCCAAAGCTCACTTAATCAGGGAGTTAGTCCCATTGAAAACCTGTTTAGTTTTGTTGAGATTTTGCTTGTTTTTATTTTATAAACACAAATACAGAACGAATTTGGTGGTTTTGTTATGTTGCTTAGGCTTGAAGGACTTCTTCATGCAGAGTCTAGTTAAGCTATGGAACTCAGTCCCCCTGCAGCAGTGATAGCCCTCAACTCAGATGGCTTCAAAAGAGGATTAGACAAATTTGTGGAGGAGAGGGATTTCAATAGCTACTAGGCCTTGATGACTACACACTCCCTCCACAAGCTGGAAGCAGTAATGGTTCTCAATACCAGTGGCTGGAAACTGCAGGATGGAAGAGGGCCGAGGGTTTCTCACCAGCATCAGGACAAAGATGGGTCACTGAGCTCACCCAACAGGCTCTTCTTATGTTTTCTTTCTTTTTCTTTTTTAAAAAGTGCTATTGCAATTGTGCTTCATGTTCACTGTGAGTGGCAACTTGCCCAAGGCTGGACTTCAGAGATGAGAATGCATCTTTGCCTCAGGTTTCCCCCACATCTGAACCTGTGCTCTAACCACTACACCTCTCCCCTCCACCCCTGATCCATCTCCTATTAAGGGCTGCAAATCATGCAGGCTGGTGGTCTGGATGCATCCCACATGTCTAAATCAGTCAAGCCAAAATCAACTGGGAAATCGCTTGAGAGCTACACACATTGGACAAGAGCCCATGCATGTGAAAGTATTTTTTACTTGAGCATTAAATATAAACCCTGATCCTAACCCTTGGGAAATCTGTATGGCTGTAGGCCATGGCAATGTGTGGTATTCAGTCCCAAGGAACTGTGAGTAAGACTTCAGCCTGAAAGAGTTAAAAATACATGTTTGATTCTTATATATTTTGTGTATATAGAATAACTCCATTCATCTCTCTGTCCAATACATTTTGTTTAAGAAAACTGTCCTAAAATGTTATCAAATGTTAATTGCACATGTTTAAGAATGGGTTTTATTGGGGGTTTTTTTTAAAAAGATTTTTTTTGTATTTTACCTTATTTTTATATTGTTCTTATACAGAGGCAGAAAACAGCTATTGGAATTAGTATTGGAATTGGGAAGCCTAGGACTTGCCGATCAGAAGGTCGGCGCTTTGAATCCCCACGACGGGGTGAGCTCCCACAGTCCCTGCTCCTGCCAACCTAGCAGTTCGAAAGCACGCTAAAGTGCAAGTAGATAAATAGGTACCGCTCCTGTGGGAAGGTAAACGGCATTTCCGTGCGCTGCCTAGGTTCGCCAGAAGCGGCTTAGTCATGCTGGCCACAGGACCCGGAAGCTGTACGCTGGCTCCCTCGGCCAATAAAGCAAGATGAGCACCGCAACCCCAGAGTCGGCCACAGCTAGACCTAATGGTCAGGGGTCCCTTTACCTTTACCTGTTTAACTATTGGTCGCCTTGTCCTCCATGAATTTGTCCAATCTCTTTTTGAAGACATCTAAGTTGGTGGCCACCATTAACAAGGTGCTGCATCTCTTTTACATTCCTGTATCCTTCCAACATTCTACTTCACTGCATGTC
Organism: Podarcis liolepis; assembly: GCF_965112155.1. NCBI lineage: Eukaryota > Metazoa > Chordata > Lepidosauria > Squamata > Lacertidae > Podarcis > Podarcis liolepis. Next base: position 22,206,252 of record NC_139563.1, read on the forward strand.
CAAGAATTCTAGGGCTGCGAGGGAGAAAAACTTTCCTCCACCCACTTTATTAGTGCTGTGCATAGGCTTATAAACTTCCATCATGTCACCTCCTACTCGGCTTTTCTCTGAACTAAAAAGTCCCAAGTGCTGAAACCTTTCCTCATAAGGGAGTAGCTCTGGATGGCATTTCACATGCATCTTCTCTGAACAGCCCCACTTCAAAAGACAAGGAGGGACAAGTCCCTTTCACCTACCATAAGCTCTTCACAATTTTCTCCTCTTCGTGTAGGTATTTCTGCCTTTCTTGCTCCACCAGGTGGCGCTGCCGCTGCACAGGATCTTCCAGCCTCTTTGCTCTTTCCATCACCTTGCCGTTGATTTCCAGCTCCGCTTTCTTCACCATGGCCCTTAGCGCCTCCTGGTTGTGCAGCTGTTACACAAAAGAAATCAACTTCAATTTTCCCTGCCTGACTAACATCCCTAGGATCTGAATACATCATATTGCTCAGAAGTTGGGTTTGGATAAAGAATCCTGCAGCTGAATGCACTTTTCTCCCCTCTCCGTTTTTTAAAAGAAAACAATAAAATCTTCTCTCTCCAATTTCACACACAAATAAATGTTATTTCAAGGAGAAGGCAGAAGCTGAAGGGGTGGGGGGAAGTACAAACTGTTGGCTTATGCGCCATGCACCTGACTTCGTGTTCAGTTCCATCAGAACTTCAGCACGATTTCACATGCCTTTAATGTGGGCTCTTTAATGTGGCAGTGTCTGGCACAACTACAAACCACCAGAAGCGATTCCACTGCCCTTTGCAATCCAGCAACACTGAGCAGCTGCTCTTCCAGAAGACGGCATAAACAGATCGTTCTGTTCTAGTGACTCTTCTTCTCAAATGGTTTCATCACAACACGGAAAAGTGCATGACAAAATCCGGCTGTTGCCTTTCAATTCAAAACTCCTTAGATAGGGAGAAAGGTTGGAGGTTGGGGCAGGTTGGGAAGAAAACAGAGAGAAGTTGGCAGGAGCAATGTCATCTCCGCCTGCCGCCACTGCAGCATCAAGCCAGCCTGCTGGAACACCCACCTAGCCCAGCCAATGGTGCCGTAAGGGGTAGGAATTTAGGGCTGATATACAAGGCCCTCTCAGCAGAATGTGGAGGGGGAGGTCCAAACACAACAGCGCTGGTTTAACCCAAGGTAAAGTAAGTAGTGGGGACATGGGTGGCGTTGTGGGTTAAACCACAGAGCCTAGGACTTGCTGATCAGAAAGTCAGCGGTTCGAATCCCCACGACAGGGTGATCTCCCATTGCTCGGTCCCTGCTCCTGCCAACCTAGCAGTTCAAAAGCACATCAAAGTGCAAGTAGATAAATAGGTACCACTCTGGCGGGAAGGTAAATGGTGTTTCCGTGTGCTGCTCTGGTTTGCCAGAAGTGGCTTAGTCATGCTGACCACATGACCCAGAAGCTGTATGCCGGCTCCCTCAGCCAATAAAGCGAGATGAGTGCCACAACCCCAGAGTCGGCTACGACTGGACCTAATGGTCAGGGGCCTATTTACCTTTTAAAGTAAGTAGTAAAGGCTGCATTTGGCCCCAGGGCCCAAAGTTCCCCACTCCTGGCCTAAAACAACCCAACCGCACCACTTCGTCCAGTATCCTGAGGCCTAAACCACAAGGCCTAAACCACATTCCTCCAGGAAGTCCAGAAGCACAAGATAAACAGACTGTCCACACTGCTGTTCCCTAGAAAATGGTGCACCCAAACATGGGGTCCCTTCTAGCCATCCAAACTTGTTTGCTACCCTTTGATAGATTGGCCCTCCATTAATTTGCCTCGTTTCCTTTCAAGGCCCTCTTAACGAGTGGCCCTCTCTGTATCCTGTTGCAGCAAGCTCCATAGTCAATTCAACAACAAGATTTGTTCACAAAGGGACGTATAATTTACAGGCGGAAACCCAAATAGAGGTACAAGGGGGGTCTGTGGAGGCCTTCACAGCACACTCTTTCTGGTCTCTGGAAGTCGATGTCATAGAGCTACAGATAAGACTCAAGGGCTGGCCGATAGTGAAGATGTCAACCCACAGAAAGGAGCTCTTTTTGCTGATCTGCAGAAAATTTCAATTAGCTTTTGTGTGCGAAGAAACACTTCCTTTCTCCTGTCCTGAATCTACTGCCAATCAATTGCACGGGGTGACCTTGAGGTCTCGCATTACAAGAGGGAGGGGGTGGGGGAAAGCACCTTCTACCTGCTTTCAGCAAAGTGTTCGGAGGGTGGCTACATGCAGGAACCCTGCAGCCTCATCCACAGTTTAAGTGAAGTTGGGCACTGGGACAGAGCTCCAAAACCTGGTGCCTTGTGTGCATGTGGGTGGGTGGCCCACTTGAAGCTGGCACACTAAATGCTAAATGACACAGGTGCCGCTGCTTTTTATCCAAAACATTCTAGCAAGCAGGACATACTTCTGGATTTTACACGCAGCCATGATGTCAACTGGCCCAGTGGCCAAATTAAAGGGGGCAGGCTGCCCCTGTGGCTTTCCTGGTTGGTTAAATAAGTCAAGCCTAGGCCGGGCACATGGGACTTGGGGACGCTTCCCAGCCAAAGGGCAATCAGTTGGGGGCAGCAATTTGCCCATGATGAGTGGAGCCAAAGACAAATGTCTTTGAGGCAACAGATGTGCAAAAGCAAAAGTCACAACAGGATATATTCCGGCCATGTGGAAAATCAGGGGTTTCTACACACACACACACACACACACACACACAAACACAAACACACACACACACACACACACACACACTCTCCTCCCCATTCAGGCAAGCACAGGTGTCCTCACAATGACACAGTGGTTAGATGTTGGGCCCCTGCATGCATAAGTGGAGAGCACCCTCTAAATGCCTATTACCCCCTGCTCTCCAGCTCTCTCTCCCACCCTCTCTCCCCACACAACTCTCCTTTCAACTAGAGTTGAAGCTCTGGGGCCGGCTGGAGGATGCGTGGGAAACTGGCTGCGGCTGCTGCACTACTGTGGGTCAGCTGTTAGGCAGGGAGGCTGAGCAGCCTAAACAAAGCCCCACTGCGCTTCAGGTCTCTTTGGGGCTTCCTCTGCCCTCGCTGCCGCCCTCTTCAGGCTCAGAGGAAGATCTCCTCATGAACCACAAGGACTCTCTAGCTCTCTCCCACCATGGTATGATTCTATTTATTTCCCACCATGTGTGGAAGTAGAACACGCATATTACAGTATTACAATTCAAGCGCAAACCAGCTATCTAGCACTCTTGGTTGAAAAGAACTGTAGAGCCTTCACGCTGGTGCACTTAAAAGCTCTCCCTTCAGCAGTCCTGGAGGAAAGATGCATAAACACCTCTAACCAGGAGCGCAAGTGCTCCTGTGACTCTGGAGAGGCCGAGTTGCTGACCCATGACCTCCTACGCTGCTCCTTTTATCCTGACTTGCATAAAACATTTGCTGAACCCTTCTTATCAAATCTGCCAGGACAATGAGGTAGAGATTCTTCAAAACCCATTATCAGTAAGGCCAGTGTTACTAAGCAAGCGTACGGCCTGACCACAAAACTGGTAAGAACCAGTTTAGGAGGAGCCAAAAGGAGCCTTCATACAACCCCTTCTTCTGAGTGTTAACAGAAACCGGCAATTTGCCAAAGGACTTCAGTCTGCATATCAGAAATTTCGACCTGTAGGCAGCTGGTCAGAGAGTGTGGCTGAAGTATTGCTACTAGACGGTTTCATTCAGTCTGAATTTTAAAGTCAGCTGGACTGATTCACATTTTCTGGACTACCACATGAATTGGAATGCAGTTCCCATTTGGTTTTTGCACTTTTCCATAATTTGCAATTACTTCCGTGGCTCGAGGAAGTGTACCAAAATGCTCATATACAATGCACGTTTTACGGGGGGAAATGCACAAGAAATGCACACCCAGCCTACGTTGCATCAGAGCTGCTGCTAGAATGTTGCTGCCATTGTAAATGAGCTCTGAAAGAGCTTTAAGATCAAGAGTGCAAGTCTGACTGGCATGAGATTCCACATGCCTGAATGACTGCTTTCATTTTTCATTACAACCCACGTAAAGTGCTTATTGCTTTTTGGGGTGGGGGAGGTCTCAGTGGATATCAAGTGTGGTTTTTATTTTACTTTTCGGTTTACAGAACTTAAGATGCGACCTGCAGGGACGATCACAGCTTAGTGCCAAGTGAATGAGCTGTGTATGCCACAGGTCTCACGTTCCATCCCTGGCAACTCTAGCCAAGAAGCATTTCTGGTCCAGCTCAGGATAAGGAAGCTTTGGATGTTATAAATCTAAACTGGCACCTTCAGCGCTGGTAAGGCACCCATCCACTCTTTAGCACCAATTTAAAAACAAAGAGCTGGTTTTTCAATCTGTATGAAATTTCGGTTGCACACCTATCCACATCTCTTACGCCCACACAAAATGATTTTGTTATTTATTTATTTTAGGATTACTAGAGGCTGGATTTATCTGGACGCTCCTATTTCTCTTCTGCACACAGTCAAAGGCATAGCCACATTGCTGAACATCAGTTTATAAATTAAAAGTGACTTCCCAAATAGGATTTGCTGTTCTAAGCCTTGAATTTTTCATATGATTGAATTATCTAATTACTCTGCTTTCGTGGCCAGGCGCATGATTTCATGCTCCTTTTTTTTGCCTTTTATATAACAATCAAAAGTGAGTGCATTGCTAATCCAGTTCATTATATTTCTTGGGGAGTTGCATATACCACTGATCAGTCAACAAATTGGCTGGGGACAAGCAGTGGCTCTGTTCCTACACCTTCATATTGTTATGGGTTTGTAGGGGGCAAGGATCCCCTAAAATGTCTGGGTGCCGGCTTCTCCCCATAGGTTCTGAAATTAGTAAATGTGGGGGGTTTGAAGCCAAGTGTGACTAGACATACACCTGACGTTTCAGAGGGGGAAATTATAGCCACTAGAGTAGAGGGAGCCAGTATTGCTATCTAAGGCCTCTTCCTACAGAATTCCCCATCAGATGCATGGGCTGGAAACCCAAAGTTTTATTCTTGCCCCTGCAGGGTCCAAACGATGCCATTCTGACAACAAAACTATTAAGAGACACAGCTCCAGATATCTCAGCAGCTATCTAGGCTCAACAGTATACAGACGCACTTCTTTAAAAATAGCTAGAAAATGATGAACTGGATCCAACTGATGGCTCAACCGCATGCATGATGTGGCAGCACCCTGGCAACTATTAGGCAATAAATAGTTTCCCCATGAGCAGACGGCAGAGAGGCAGAATTAAGTTGGGTCATGCTTCCAAGATTAATCCTTCCATCTCCACACAAAGGTCCAGCATGGTGAAAAGTAACCGCACCTGTATGGAGCGCCCCAGTTCCTTATGCTTCAGATGAGTAAACTGAATAGTGGCAGTGGGGTTAAGAAAAAGTCCCTACCTCTGCAGAGCACTATGACAACTGGATGGTGGGGGGGATTGAGGGAAGAGAGAAAAGGGACGGTTGACTGATATAGGCAGAAGTATGCTTCTGTATGTCCAACACTGTGCCAAATCATAGCTTAAACAAAAGATACACATGAGGAAAAATATTTTCCTTCATTTGATTAACAGGTTTTGTTCTAAAGAGTTAGAATCAGGGGTCAGCAAACTTTTTCAGCAGGGGGTCGGTCCACTGTCCCTCAGACCTTGTGGTGGGGGACGACTATTTTTTTTGGGGGGGGGGGGATGAACAAATTCCTATGCCCCACAAATAACCCAGAAATGCATTTTAAATAAAAGCACACATTCTACTCATGTAAAAACACACTGATTCCCGGACCGTCTGTGGGCTGGATTTAGAAGGCGATTGGGGCGGATCTAGCCCCCGGGCCTTAGTTTGCCTACTCATGAGTTGGATTAATCCAGGAAGGAATGATAAATCTACTATAATCCATGATAGCTAAATGCAGCTTCCATGTATAACAGATGACTCTCCTCCATCCAAATATTTATGCCCTACTTTTGAGCATCCTAGGGACCCCTGTCTGAATGTTGTTTGAAAAAGGAACTACATTTTTATTAACCCTCTATACTTACTAAAACCTTCCAAATACCAACATCTGCTACTTGGTTTAGTGTCCAGAGTGGCTGGAGAAACCCAGCCAGATGGGAGGGTTATAAATTATTATTATTATTATTATTATTATTATTATTATTATTATTATTATTAGGAATGGGTGGGGTAGATTTTAAATCAACCTACCGGTCAGATATATATCCATATCAGTGTTGGGTGACCTGTGGCCCTCCAGTTGTTGCTAGACTTTGCTTCCCAGCAGCCCCAGCCAGCAAGGGTCAAAGATCAGGGTCATGGGGAGTCAGGGTCCAACAACATCTAGAGGGCCACATGTTTCATATGTTTAATATATCAACAAAACATTTCAGACAAACTGGACTCAGAATAACAAAAGCTGATTTGGAACATAAACACTCAATTCCATGGCTTTTGTTCTTCTGCTAGTTCCTTCCCTCTGTAACCGAAGTCTCTAAGTTGACACTTAGAGTGTAGAAGATATTAACGAGTTCACAATCTTATCAGGAAACCAGCTTCCAGGGGGCATCCATGTTAGCGTGTTGCAGCAAAAAAACTACATCAGGTCTTGCAGCACATTGGAAACTATCAAATTTATTGCACCGTCATAAATTTCATTGAGACTAATGCCACAATAAATCTGATAGTCCTTAAAGTGTCACAACAAGACACTCTGTTGCTTTAAAAGGGGGAAAGTGTCCATCGCAGGCACCTCTCCTCCTCCAAGCAAAAAAGGCCCAGTAATACCTGTAGTTGCCGCATCTGGTGCAGCTGGAGACGGAGATCCGACACGTTGCGTTTCATGTCAAAGAGGCTGACTTGCATGGCTGTGGAGCCGACCGGCATGACGCTGGCAGGGGCAGCTTCGATAGCTAGTAACGAGTTCTTCCCACTGGAGACATGAGCAGATCCTGAACATAAACAGCAGCAAACTGATTAATTAAGAGTGAAGCTTCAGTCACCTTTTCTCTCCTCTTCCTATCATAAAATGTTAAGGCTCCTATGGATCACTTAATTCACTCAACAATGCAAACGCAAGATCACAGATTGTTCCTATCGTGTCCTAGGCTGCCTCCCCTTTAACTCAGTAGTCGACTGATAGGATGGTAAAGAATAGGTGGTGTTAATAACTGAAGAAATAAGAGGAATCATCAAGTGATAACTGCTGTTCACTGTGTTCAAAACGAGTTCAAAACAAGACACGTGTTTTCCCTTATCCTTGTATATCTGACTGAACCTATCAGCAGCGCTCAAACTCACTCATGTATCCCTATAATTTTGTTCAGGATTTTCTACAAGCAGGTAGACAAACCTTGGTTACAGCTAGAAAGAGTTAAACCACGGGCCCAGGTTCAGATGACAGGCTAAGCCAAATCACAGCTTAGCTTAATGTAGAGCAGTAGCAAAACAAGCAGTGATATCCTTTTTGGGAGCCCACATAATTGCTCATTTATGCCACAGCATCATGGTTGGGCTTAGTGTTATGTGCAAACCTGGCCTCTTCCTCCAATGTAAACCATGGTTTTACTGTACACCTGAGATCTTAATTAGGGTTAAGGCAAGGAATATGGAGTGGAGCCTGCAAGCATCTTCATACTTCTCAAATACATGAATTCAATGCAAGCAAGGAGGGGGAAGAAGAAACAGGGCTAATATGTCTTAAATCTGCTGAAATGAAAAGTGACACACCTAGTTATCAACAGCTCCTCATCTTCAAAGCCCCATTTCCTCTCCCATCATCAGATATGATCTAGAATTGTCTGCTGCATGTGGGCAGCTACAATGGGATAACCTTTAACTTGGTTGCAACAGATTCCCTTTTTGACTGGTTAAGTCATGCCTCCATTTTGCAATCCAGGCATGAGGCTTAGCTATGCCCTTCAGTAGTAAGAATAATAATAATAAACCCTAAACATAGCATGGAATGGTGATAAACAGATTTATTTTTTACTGCCTCATGCTGCAGTTGCCTTGAAATTTTAACATCAATGAGATCACATATGGGCTTGATACCAACGCACAAAATCCTCGTGTTGCCTGCCTGTCGCTCAGCTGACGAGCTTCTGGAGGAGTTTCCCGTCCAGAAAGAGGAAAGGAGGGCAGGGAAAGACATCCTCGCCTGTTGCTCTGTGGCTAGTCACATGTTGCCAGCTGGCATTTGACCTAGACTGTGTTTTTTTCCAAGGGTATAAAAAGAATTAGCATCATCTTCCCAGGAGAGAAATAAAAATGGCAGATGCGCATTCCTTCACTGCCTACCACACCCATCTACCCATCTGTGCCTTCCTCCAAAAACATTTCAGCCCAGGCAGTGCTGAATTTGGAGAAGGGGGAAAAAGTACTGCATGAGCACAGGGCTGGATACATATCAATCACAGCAGCAAAGTGCAGAACATGCGTTGTAGAACACGACACTTTCACATAACCCCAAAGTTAAGCCCATTCTTCTCATGCTCAAGACGGTAGCTGGGGAGAGTGGGGAGTTTTCTCCAGGAAACGCAATCCAATTCCAAGTCTACAGCTACTGAGCTCATGTCTCTTCTTTGCACATTTAAACTTCTGCAACTGCCTTTCTTGAGAGGGCCCCACCCCCGGACAAAGAACAGGACACCATAAAAAAGCAGCAACACGTTTTCTGAAGCATTCCAAGGAATTCCGGCTTTCTGCAGAGTTCTGGAAAAGCAGTCCCATGAACCAGAACAAAACAATGAAACAGAAGTCCTGGAAGGCTGCAGGCTTCCTGTTTATTGTTAAGACAGGTTCATATGCTATATCCCTACAAGGGTAAGACTGCACCACTGGTTTTCTACAAGATCCGTCCTGAAAACAGCACAGAGAAGAGCTGGCGTGGTGGTTTTGCACCTCATCCCAAGCTCTATCATCAATTACTGTGAACAAAAACAGGAAAAGGGGAGCACTAAACAGGGATAAAGTTAGCATCTCATTAAAAGAAAAGATACAGATCTTCCCATGATTCATACAGACAAATGTTGTGTGATGCTAATGTCCTTCTTCCAGGCCACAGTTCATGAGCCTTTGTTAATGGAAATCTGCATTTTTTGTTTGAAGCTGAAGGCTGAATTTGCACAAATATTGTATACCCTTTCACCCATCCTCCACAGACTCTGCTAATTTTTCATGTAGAGCTTTGAAAGTGCTGCTGATCTGCAGTCTGGAGTCACTGCCATCAGCTGGTAGGCGGTGCCTTCCTGTAGGGATTGGCTACAGTGATGGAGCTCCTATAGGAAACTCAGTCGTGCGGCCAATGGAACTACATCTCTACCTCCCTATCATATACAACAAGTGGGTGTGGTTTGGGGGAAACAGCCTCACAGGCTAAACTGAGAACTGTGTTAGCTTGAATCTCACCAGTTCTGCATCCTGATTCAGAAACATACAAGCAGGGTCTATTGGAAACAAGCAGACTCCTTAAAAACAGCCAACGGACAGCGAATCATGCTTCAAATTCTGAAGAGAACCAGGACTCCAAGCTCTGGCAAAAAAAACCCCAATTCTCTTCTTTCTCCAAATCCAAACTGCAAAAACACTTTCCAGTGTAGAACTCCAGGCTAAATACAGCACCATCCTTGTTAGCAAAAGTGCATTCTAGCTGCCCCTCTGGTCCCTTTGCTTGGACTCGCATGGCTACTGCATCTTAAAGGCTGGAGCAAACAAGGACCATTCAAGCCCCTTTGTTAATTGCCTGCTCTCCCTTCAAGCAAAAGGAGCTTTCATAACACAAAGTGTCTTACCTGGCTTCTCAGCGCTGCTTTTACTAGTCACAGTTTTCACCATCTTCTCACTAAATGAAACAAAAAAATGGGGAAAGAATTATGCAAGCCCGGTTGTTGACAGCAAGCTAACTATCAATAAATCAGCTAGCAAGAATTTTGATTCTAATGACAACCTGAATTATCTGGAATACAGAATGGACTTTCATTGTTAAAAACTGGTAGGGTCTAGGATTGTTCATTTAATATACAGCTTTAAACATCCAGAGGAGCACTATGAGTTGTCCCCCGAGCCTCCAAATACTGATTTGGGCATTTAGTGCCACCAATCCCAAGCATGGAACCCCTGACCTCTGCAACAGAGGTTCTGCAGGCATCCTTACTATTAACCATCAGGTGTGTCTTGAAGACTTTTAAGCTGACAGACCTACTGAGTTTTTTACTTATTTTTTTATATGAGTCATTTTCTACAATTTTGTGTTGTTTCGTGGTATTTTATGTCACACACCGCCTTGATATTTTATGCCACTAGGCGGTTAATAAATACTTTGATCAATGATTGAAAACAAAACAGGGATAAATCTCCAAATGCATTTATTCACTTGACTGATTATAATGCCAAGAAGAAGAATGTCTCGAAATGTGTTGTGCATTTTATTCTCCTTGCTTAAACTCAACTTTTAATCCATTTTTAAAAAAATTAAAGCTGAAAAATAAAAATAACTGAGCAAAAATCCTGACCCAAAAGACGTCAGTGGCAAGCATTCCCCACAGCATCCTCCATGGGGTGCAAGATTCTCCCCTAAGAGTGCCTGGGCTTTTTGCCCCCTGTGGTGATCAATGAAATAATTACAGGGAAACAGATTTAATGAATTCTTTTGTTTTACCTAGAAGCCTCTTTGCTATTACTTGTATTTGGCCCTTTTAAAAGCGCAGACTGAACAAGACCAGTTAAACTGGCAATCTGTTTCTCCATTGCTTGCATCCTCTCTCTGTAAGACAAGAGAATCGTTTGTTAAAGCCAAATGTATTTAACTTTCAAGACTTGATTTCTTTTCTAGCTGAACGAGGACCACAAGATTAGAAAGGAAGACACCATGGAATTTGCTCAGTGCCTCCTGGCCATTAATTTTCATGTACCTTGTGTGAGAGGAAGACCAAACCACTACATCCTTTGTCAAAGTGCTGTACGGACTAAAACCAACATTCATTACAACAGTCACAGCTGCCCCTTATGATCTCTCTCCCTGCCTTTCATGATCTGAGCTAACTTCTCAGTTCCACCACTACATTCTGATCATCCTTTCTCTAGGCTACTGTAGCCTTTTTCTTAACAGGTCTTCTCTCCCTCCTGCTGTGTCTCTCTGCCCCCTCTCTCTGGAAGAACCGGAATCTTCTTCCTTGCGCTGTGTTCTTTGCAAGCGTCTGTACTGTCTGCCTGAGTTTTTCCACCACCGACTGCAAACTTCGGCTCTTTTAGAAAGTTCCTCGCCTTTTTACTTGTGGGCTGTACTTCTCTCAAACTCCTGTTACTCTCAACCTCCACTCCATAAGTAAACTCCTCTGGTTTGGGCTTCTTCAGTCCCTTTGTGCTACTCCTATCAACATGCAATGACATCCTCTATCCTCGGCACTGTGTCAGGATTGTCCTTCAGCAGGATCCAGCCCTTCAGCATGCTTGAGGGGCCAGCCCTGCTCCATGGACCAAAGGTTCTCCACCCGTGCACTAAACAAACAAACCAAGTCATCTTAACACCAAAGATCCATAGCAAATCAGGCCATTTCCTAACACCTATCATGACGTCTGGGTCAGCTCTGTTTTCTGGTCCAAATTAGAAGCATCCCCCCCCCCCCATCTCTAAACTGCCTTAGTATTGCCTGACTTTCTTTTCAACTTAATAGCAGCCAATTCTTGTTCCTTCTGCAGGTTTCCCATGAAAACCACTTATTGAATGACCCGGGCCTCCTCTTGTCTTCACCTCATTCGCCACCTGACTCTTTCTTATGGCACATTTGCTATCAGTCTCTGAACTCTCCCCTCTTTGGTCATTATTTTAGTTCCATTTAAAGTCGAAGACATTATCTGCTCTGTCACCAAATGGATCAAGATTTGTTTTTAACATTAATCCCCTTTGACAGATGCTTTTGAGCAAGTCCTACGAGGAAAAGTGATCCTTCCAAGTAGATGGGCAACTTGTACAATTGTGGATCTATTTATAGTGTGGGCTTATTCTATGGCTTAAAGTACAAAGGTTTACTGTGCAGCAGAACTGGTTATTTCAAAACCAAGCATCATATTAGGCATCTTATGTAGGCAGGCTTTCCACACACACCCCATAGCTCAGTAGCAGAGCATCAGTTTTGCATGCAGAAGATCACAGGTTCAATACCCATCATCTTCAGGTAGAAATGGAGGAGACACCTGCCTGAAAAACCTGGAGAGCTGTTGCTAGCCCATATGGACCACACTGAGCTGCATGGACCACTGGCCTGACTCAGGATAAGGCAGCTTTCCATAAGTTTCTATCCAACCCTTTTGCTTTTATCTCCTGCACTTGTCTGTTTTATTAGATTGTTTTTGATTTTTTTAAAACTGTATTTTATTTTTTGTTTCTAATTGTTTTCAGCTGCCTTGGGTGGCGTGTAGTCATCTCAAGGGCTGGGCATACGTTTTAAAAACATTTCTAAATACATAAATTAAATACGTCGAACCAAGCATTGAAATTATGCTGCTTTTGAAAATAGGAATGAAAGCAGGAAGGAACGGTTCAAGCAGTAGCTACAGTGGGCACTTAATATACAAAGTGAACGGGACTCATTTATTTGCTTCTGGGAGAGCCCAGAAATAACCTAATCACAGACTTATATGTGGATTAGAAAACAGTTAACCTTTGGATTGCACACTTCCCTGAATTTTGTGGCTCAAAAATGCAAAATAAAATGTGTCTGTTTACATCTGAAATGTGTACAAAAATGCATATTATAGGGGAAAGCATACAACAAAAAAGCCCCTTTTGTGTGCAGTGTGAGCCAAGTCAATCTAATGATCATGACCTACAAGACCCACCTTAGCTGGGGTTCCCCTTTGAAGGCTCCTTTCAGGTCAGCATGCAAGATCCACCTAGCTGAGAAGTGAGATTCTCTGAGGGCTAGGAGCAGAGATTTCTCTGGAATGCCTTTGCAAAACAGGACCACCTTAATCCACATTTTCAGGAAAGGGGTGTGAATCTTACTGCCTTGCTTCTGCTCAGGCCAAATCAGCAGGAATCATTTTAAAGAGCAGTACAAAGTCACACCGTTAGCATGACTGCCTTGCAAGGAAGCCTGAAGTTGGCGCGGGTGGTACAGAACAGCCAAAATAGCAAACCTGCACCCTCCCCCAAGGAGGTTTCTTCTCCCAGCCGTGAATTTCACACACTCATCAAGCTGCACAGTGACCTAGCAAAGCAGAAGGAGTCTTGCACACTTTCCAGATTTTCTGGGCAGAGTTGTTATTCTGTTCCAAGACTATCTTCCTTCTCTGACTGTCCAAAATAAAGTCTAAAAGAAGCACAATGGATACAAGCCCATGTCCCTCTGGAGTCCAATAACAGAGTACTGTGATACTTCCTTTTGTACAGGCAGAACGCTCTTCTTATTGTTCATTTGAAGCTCTGTGTGAAACAAGCCTTGTCCTGTCTTACAACTAGCCTGAGGTCATTCAGAACAGGGCATTAGTACACGCTCCTAAATTGATCTCTACCTCTCACTCTGAAATTATCTGAGCACTGCTTATACATTTTCCCCCTCTCCCAGAGGCACCTTTTTTTACTTTCACATTGAAGAGGTGACACATCATCATCATCATCATCATCATCATGCCTGGTGCAAGCATAAACCAGAATGCCAGTCATAAAAATCTTCCATTCAAGTTCATCTGCTTCATTAGTCTACGTGTGCATTAAATATAGACAGATGATGTACCTTAGGGTGAGCAACTTGGAGGAGTAGCACTCTCACACATATATTATTAAGGAAGAGTTCCAATTATTTTATACTATAATGAAAACTAAATTGAAGCTCTCTCAGAAAAAGAGCGAGAGCGAGAGCGAGAGAGAGAGAGAGAGAGAGAGAACAGACACATAGCTCAGGGGTGGAGGACCACGTTTTGCAAGCTGAAGATCATGCTAAAGATGGAGCAGAATTTTGGAACTGGGGAGGGCAGTCCTAAATGAATTCCTCCAGTTCTGAAAAGCTGAAGCTATTACAAGCAGAGCCAAACTCTCTCCTGAACCTCAGCTCAACTTGTAATTAAATCTTTGGGTTCACATCTTCTCCATTCCCCTACTCCTTCACACTTGGGAAAGGGTCAAATAAATAGCTCCCACCTTCTCTCTTTAGAACTAACCACAGTTACCCGTGACATCCAAACTCAGGGAACTGTGGTTTGTTCTATAGCTAGTTAACTAAACCAAGCCCTGAGTACAGACCTCTTCTTTGCTTCACTTGAAATAACTATTCTCTTCTAGAACCAGGTAAAGACCACCACCAAGGGATAAATCATGCAAGGGAGGCATCTGCCTGCCAGATTGAATGGCTAGCCTGGAAATCTGTGGCTAAGTCAGAATTAGCTCACTAGTTTGGGACCGCTTTGCATTTGCTATTTTAAACTGCTACAAACCAAATTGCTTTTATGGTTTTAAAGTTAAGACTTCAGAGGCATGGTAAACATTTCCGAGGTTAGACAACAGACTAATCTGTGGAAATGGTTTTTCGCTTTCCGAAGAAGCTTCTTAAATGGTCCCATAGCCACAGAAAGTTCTTTTTCTAAAAAGAAAAAGAAAAAGAAAAAGCAGGAAGGTGGTTGCATAATTTTACTAATGTGCTCAATATTGCATCTGAACCACAGGCTTGCGCTCTCTCTCTCGCTCTCTCTATATATATATATATATTCAGAAGCACCATTATGAAAATGGTCTATTTATCACTGTCAGTTTTACAAGAATAAGCCACTCTTGGTCCTAAAGTGAGCATTTAGGAGGCTTACTTAAAGGCTGTGCAGCAGCTTACAAAGTAATAGCATATTCGACTTCTGGGACCTGTGGGGGGAGGAATTTGTGGTTAGGAATGAGGCACGGCTGGACAAGTGACTGTTGCTGGAGACACAAGCTGTTATGATGGCTGTTTCTAGATTAAATGCATGACGTATTTACAGCTCAAAAGCAATTATCTCTACCTCATATAATCATTACCGGCACAATAAATTCTTATTCATGATGTAAGAAATATGGAATTAGCTACTAGGCAAGGAAAGTGGCAGTCACCCTGATGGTCAAACTGGGAGCAATGCAGATCCCTACTGCCTGCCACCAGGGCTACTGGTCAGAGGGCAGGACCTGCTGGTTTTATCAAGTTTGTACCCTATTAGTATAACTCATATATTTCTAAGTCCAGCTTGTTCTCTCTCTCTCTCTCTCCTTCCTTTTATTTATTTGCTTTTAGCACTAAGAAAGGCACAAGCTTGTGCACAATAAACAACATATTATTTACTTAACAAGATAATAGGATGGATCCAGACTTAGTCATACTTAGTTCCCATGTTTAGGGAAGTTTTTAATGTTTGAAGTTTTATTCTGTTTAATATTTTGTTGGGAGCTGCCCAGAGTGGCCGGGGAAACCCAGCCAGATGGGCAGGCTATAAATAAAGTAGTAGTGGTAGTAGTAGTAGTAGTAGTAGTAGTAATAGTAGTAGTAGTGAACCCATCAAAATCTATGGCACTTAAGTTAATCATCAATAACTTCAGTCCCACTGACTTCAGTGGGTCTATTCTAAGTCAGAATCCAACCCGGTAAACAGGGTCACAAGTGTATCTCCTCTATATCACATAGCCATATATAAGCACGTCAAGGACAAAGGACGCATAGAGTTGAAAAACTGCCAAGGGTTTTCCCTAGAAGTGGACAAGATGCATCCATTGAATGCACCCCTATAGATTGCCAATAGGCAGGATGAGCAAATATGGGCCACAGAGGAAGGGCTCCCATTTCTCATTTGGGTCTTTTGAAGCTGCCACACAAGACTAAGAGGCCACAGTGACGAAGGACGCGGGAGAGACTCAAATCTTACCTGTCCTTCAGCTGTCACATGACACACACTCATCCAGACAAAAGCCATATCATCTTGCTCTGCCTTACCTGGTCTCATTCTCTTTGGGTATCACTGCTGATCCATAGCCAAAAGCTTTCTTGTCAGGTACCGAAGGGACTACCTCAGCCATGCCGGGTAAGCCCATGACATTTCGTGGTTTTGCTTCTACGAACACAGGTGTCCCTGGGTCTTTCTTAAGGGACTGGCGACCTGGAGACGACCTCTCAAGGTGAATGGTGTGAGGAGACACTTGGGAGTTGTGATGGGCATGAATGTCTACCATCCGAACATCAGCTACTCTGTGAGGGGAGGCAGGAGGAGTTTTGGAGCCCAGAGTCGGCAAGTGGCTGTCAGGGTACTTCCTTGATTTTTGCCGGTACAGCGACTGCTCCATGATCTCAGGCTGCATAGGAGGGTTACAGTAAGTGCTTGAAGACCTCATGGTGCTACGATGGTAAGCAATGATGTGGTCAGGAACGTCCAGAGGGTGCCCTGCATGTGAACCTGCGATGCTCATCCTGCCCTCGTGGTACAAGTAAGGGTCGGCGTACAGCCCCTCGTTCCGAAAAAGAGTAAGAGTTTTGCTGCCCATGTCCTCGTCAGGCTTCACATCCCTTCTTTCCAAAATGGCACTGGGGCTCGGTGAGATGGATCTCGAGGCTGGCATGTTTGAGAGCCTGTCCCTGGGAATGGTGGCATTGCCAGGGCCGCCGACTGGCCTGGCAGTGCCATAGGGGATCCTGGATGGGGAAGGAGGCATGGAGTGGGGCACTGGCGTAGCCGGTGGAGAGATTGGCAGTGCATGAGGGGGATGCGCAGTGGATCCTGGCCGAGAAGAATTCGAGAAGATTTCTCTCTGCATCTGTAACACAAAGAAATCCACTTAAGAGGCATGCTTCTGGGTTATCCTAGGCAAGGATGCAGTGACACAAAATTAAAAATAAAATTTCGAAAGTGAAAATCCTTACCTATACTTTATCTAACTCTAGAGGTATAGGCAGAATAACATACAATATTCAACAATACTAAAGAGCCTTCCCCAGATGAGAGATCATTATTTGTATACACACACACTAATTCATAATTATCCCCAGTGCTTTTTTTCCTAGATGGAGTGTGGTTCTGGTACCTCACAGATGGGCACCATTGCGGGCCAGCAACTTACTTTAACTACTTCATCGTGAGTTCCGGAACTTATTATAGTGCTTCAGGTTACATACGCTTCAGGTTACAGACTCCGCTAACCCAAAAATATTACCTCAAGTTAAGAACTTTGCTTCAGAATGAGAACAGAAATCGTGCTCTGGCGGCGCGGCGGCAGCGGGACGCCCCATTAGCTAAAGTGGTGCTTCAGGTTAAGAACAGTTTCAAGAACGAACCTCCAGAACGAATTAAGTACTTAACCCAAGGTACCACTGTATTCTTGGAGGGGGGGCAGCACTGATTATATCAACATTATTCTAATTTCGCATAACCATTTTGGGGCGTTCTACCTAAACAAAATGCACACATGAAGCAACTTTTGGCACCATCTGCTACAGTTTTGAGAGACAAGACGTATGAACAAGTGGAGGTAGAAGGAGGGGGGGGATTTGTGCTCCTCCTTTGCAATGTAGAAAAATGAAGCAAATGTTGAATCTAAAGGTGAATCCCAGATATGACATCATAAAATGATCCATGTTTGGAACAAGGCTTCGTATGAAAAGGCCAGTTAAGTTGGGGGTGACCTGCATCTAGACATGTGGTCAAAATCTTTGCCCATTAAACCTTCCCAGCAAGATAAACAGCAGCCAGATACACCCCATGTGGTTACGTTGAAGGTGATATGGGTAGAATGGCACTTCTTTATGGGGTGTAAAAGTGGACACTGACTGCCCTACAGCTGTTCCTCTGGTGCAACAGCCACCACCAAAATAAGATGTATAGTTTGCACATCCTGCAAACATGGTGCCCCACTGAATATATCTGGTATGAGCTTCAAAGCATCTGCACAATTACACTGAGCTCAAATGCCTCCGACAGCCATGGAACTTAGGAGGTGCCAAGTGTTAGATGGTGACCTTAACTAGGAAAGACCATCTTTCCACAATTTAGGCACAGGCAGAGGATGTTACCCACTGAGTAGCCATCACAAGGTGCTCTGCATTGCTACCAAAACAAAGGGCTGAGTTCTCTCCCTTCCCCACCTACGAGTTTGTTTTTCACTGTTTTGTCAATTCCCAAGCCAGGATATACATAACACCGGCTCCTATTACACCCATCTCCACAGCTGGGAGTTTGCAGAGGCCTCTTTTTTGTGACCAGAGGTCAAAGAGAGGGTTTGTATCCTTAGGCACCAGAAGAAGGGGAAGGCAAGTAGCCAAGCAACTTCAAAAAGTAAGTAGGAAAATAAGGCGTGGCAGGAGGTGCAGGAGATTAAAAAAAAAGTGGAAAAGCAAAACAAATCAGTCTACCAAGATACACACACACACACACACACACACACACACACAAGTCTATAACTTATAGTCTTTTCACACATTATGTAATGTAAGCCTTCGGTTTCCCACTGAAACTACAAATTGCCTTATGTGCTTTCCCCTCCCCAGCTCCCTTCTGGCCCAACCATAAGGAGAACGGAAGATTTCATTTCTATTTTCAATTAACCACAGTTTAGTGTGTCTTCCAAACATTGTTAATGTTAATGTTAACATTGTTAATGTTAAGCATAGTTTAAACAACCTAACTTCACAGCACAATGGTTTGAAGTTGCATTGTTTCAAGCAAACCGTAGTTAAGATTAACCCCCGTTTGTCATGTACAGATGACACAATAAGCTGCAGCTTATTTATTCCTTCTAAACTAGAAGGAAAGGATTCTGAACTCTTCCTCACTGCTGTGCCACAGGAAGAAGGGGCATGGCTGACCGACTCATTTTTGCCATTATAAACTATGGTTTAGAGTGAGGTCTGAATCTGGCCACTCTATGTGCTGCTTCATGGGTGATGGGGTGGTGTATGGGATGTTAGAGGAGGAGGAGGAGTACCTCTGGTGGGGTACACACCATGCTCCTTTGGGGTAGTTTATCCACCTTTTGTTCCCACTCTGCATTCAGCTTTCACCTGCAGCTTCTAGAAGCTGTCAGCATGCGACAGCGGCAGCCACATCCTGGGAACAGCTTCGACTGGGTGGCTAAACCAGGTGAGGGTAACCTATAGGTCTCAAACCCTTGGTGAGTTGGGGACTTCCCCTGCATGCGAAGACAGGCTCCAGTGGTTTGAGTGGATTGTACCAATAGATGCTCTACCACTGAGCTACAACAGAACATGGCTGCTCTCCTGATTCACCCAAGACAACATGAGTGAAGGGACTTCTGGGAAGACACTGGCAAGCAGTGCACCTGCTATGAAGTTATGGCTGATCCCAGCTTCCCAGACTAAGAAACAAGCAGAGGAGTATGTGGGTGTTTCCAACTGCTTCCCATGAAGAAGTGTTTTTCTCCTAAGAATTTCATCTTGTGTGAAATCACGCTAGCCAGATGACCAGCAAATCTGCAGCCCAATCACATGCAGAGGGTGCTTCCTTTTACGCACTTCTAACTGCGTATGTCATGTAGCTCTTCCTGTTGAACCTCTTTGGGCATTTAGTACAAGTGGCCTCCCTATTTATATTCTATATGATACACACATGCGCGCGCGCGCACACACACACACACACACACACACAGGCATTTTATTAACAGTAGCTTACATTTTAATTTTATTATTCCATTGCTTTTTAAAAACAGTGTATGCCTGCATCCCTAACCAACTCCTACATCTGCATATTTGGGTCAGGTACTGCTCTTACATACATTCCTTAACACAAATAAATTGAGTGCCCCTGCTGCACTGAATATCCCACCAGGAAAGCAAATCACCACAATTTATCATCATATTGAAACAACTTCATTTCATATCAAAATTCAAGTAATCTGTAAATTGCAAGACACAGAAGAGCACCCCACCTCTCTTATTGCCTTAAAAAGGCAGCAGTACATTATTTTTTATTATCTCCCAAGTCCACAAAAGGAACTCTCGCCTCCAAATATTCCCCTCAGACACAAATCTTTTAAACCATGCTTAGCTATTATCTCACAAATCCTTCCGTTATTAGATGCTGATAAACCAATATTAAAAGAAAAAAGCATGCAGGCAACATTTCAAGCCAAATATTGATGTTTGTCACTCCAAAGTTTCCTCCTTTCCAAATAATAAAAGTCACTTACATTAATTTAATTAGCTCTACTGGCAGAGCAATGAGATGGTTAGTCTGCATTCCACACGCTACTGCTCTTTTTTTGCTTTCCAAATTTTAAAGATTCAGTCTAGAATGAGATTTTTAAAATATGTATATAATATATCCTTCTTGGAAAAGGTTCTTGTGTGTTAAGAAAGCTCTTCAGTCTCGCGGCTCACATGCAGCGTGGGCCATTCTTGCTCTACTTGATTCTCTAAACAACATTGCTTCAATAGGCTAAAGTACTTTTCCACATGACAAACCTTCAGTTTCTCCTCCCTCTAGAAATTAGTCACTAAATACCCCTCCCTTGTCATGTCATCCAGACACAAACTGTGCAACATACCAGATTGCGCATGAGCCAGTGAATTAAGAACACGTATTAAAATGCACAGATGATACCAACTTGGAAGAGTCTATTCTTTCCAAGGAGAGGAAGCAGGGAACAACCACAAGACTTTGTTTTGGAAAGAAAAGAGAGGGGTGGGGGTGGAGAGAAAAACCAATGGGAAATAGCCCTGTAATTGACTGCAGAAAAAGGACAAGATCTTAAACTGCTTATGTTT
Source organism: Podarcis liolepis (assembly GCF_965112155.1). Lineage (NCBI taxonomy): Eukaryota > Metazoa > Chordata > Lepidosauria > Squamata > Lacertidae > Podarcis > Podarcis liolepis. Next base: position 22,227,006 of record NC_139563.1, read on the forward strand.
TAACAAGGACAAGATGCTGGAAGTGTGAACCAAAAGCCCACAGCCTGTTTATCAGAGCAACTTAAAAACCACACACATTATGCAGAGCCTGGTTCACTTGCAACCATTAAATGGATGAAATGGGAGACTGTCTTTAGCTGCACCTGGGCAACCCAGGAGCCTGTCTACTAATTAACTAGTTACCTTTGCTACTTTGCCAAGTTGGACTTTGGGCAGCCGTCATAAATCAATTCCGTTGCTATCCGCAGAACATTACACATGCAATTAAGTTGGGCTGGAGGGGAAGTAAAATAAAAATGAAGGCGTAAAGCGTTTGTTTAGAACAAAAGCTGGGTAAGCTGCTTCTTACATGTGGAAACCGATAAAGGTGAAAGTGCTTGCACTAGGTATACGTACACAGAGAAACACTGAATCATAACCCACCTGCAGAACTTATCGCCACAAGAACTGCACATTTAGTGTAAATGCACTGAATGTTAGATGATGAGGTGAATTTGCACTCCTGAACAGAGAGCAGCACTATGGAGGATGGGCTTATCTCTGGTAAACAGTCACTGAGACACAAAAAGCAAAACCTCTTGTTTTCAAGGCTCCCATATGCAGATTGCCAGATGTTGGGAATTAGCAACAGGAGGGCTATCACAACTGTGCCCTGCTTCTGAACCTCCCAGAAGCAGCTGGCCGGTCAGTGTTAACAGCCAAAATGCTGACTTCAATGAACTGGTGGTCCAACCACCTCAGCATAGTAATTATTACATCTTCATTGGCTCGTTGAAGCATTTTTGGCAATTTCATTAGAGGCAGGAAGTTTGCATTAGTAACACATTACACCAGTTTGATTCTCCATGCGTTGTTCATTTAAAATGACACTGCCTGCTATTTTAGAATGGGAGGTTATTCTCCTATTTCCATCACAGAGTTACAATTTCCAGGCTGGTTTATCAATCAATCAATCCCTTTTCCCAATGAATTATGGGAATTATAGCTCTGTGAGGAGAATAGGGGTGTCTCCTAACAATTCTCAGCACCTTTTAGAAACTATAGTTCCCACGTTTCTTTGGGGGAAACCATGACTGTTTAAAATGGGTACTATAAGCATTCCTCTCCATCTCTTGAGCTACATTATCCTTCTGGCTACGTTTCTAACCATTATCGCCACTCAACGATTTCCACCTGCTTGACTCATGCATGCTCCCTTTCAGCCACTTCAGTTCCAGCCTGAGGTCACTGGGCCCACAGGAGCCAAACAGCAGTGATCCCAGCAAAGCTGAAACCCAAACCAAGTTGGAAAACACTGGCCCTGCCTGTTTTATAACCTTGTTACCAATAACACATGCAGCTTAAGTTTGCACACACAGAGCTGTTTACACAAATACACCCATAGGGCTATGTCACAATAAGGGACCCATTTCTTCATTGCTTTTCATCAGGACGATCCTGAATAACATACCTGAAGATGAGCCAAGCTTCACTGCAGGAGGGAAGCCGCTGTTCGAATTTTACAGCTGCATGAGCACTGTATGGGAATGAGAGTTAAGTGGCTCAGCTAAGGTGAATAACGCCCTGCAGCTCATTTGGGACCAGTATTTGTGCTGAGTTAGATGCACACTGGTGAAGTGGTGGAGGTGGGCATGCCAAGGCCAATACATGGGGTGGGGTGGGCTGCCCAGCCAAGCCGCTTCTTTTCCATGGGTGTAAATTGAGTCTGGTCTGATTTAGAATGAAATAATCCCACTTCTTTCCCTCTTTCACACACTGAGCACCAAGACCACTCTGGGTCTATGAGATTGTGACCTGCAGGAACTGCAAAGAAGGCAACCTGTGCACCGTCACCCAGCTCTTGCCGAAGCAAGAAGACCAGGGAGACCTATAAGACCAGCAAGCAAGCCCTTGTACACCAACAGATCAGATGGAACTCTCAGAGCCTGACCCATAAATAGACTCATTGGCTTGAGCGATGAGAAGTTTTCTCAGACCCCTTTGGTGATGGGCATAGCCAGTCTTCACTGTCAGACCTACAGCTGATGAGTATGGCAGAAAGGTCATTGGTAGAGCACCTGTTTTGCGTGCAAGAGGTCTCAGGTTCAACCTCTGGCATCTGCAGCTAGGGCTGAGAATGTCTCCTGACTAACCCTGCAAAGCAGAGAAAGATGGACCAATGGTTTGGTTCAAGGCAGCTTCCAGAGCTGCTCCTAAGCTTCTGAATAATATTGTTATGAGTTAGTGGGTAATTCCTGGATATAAGTAAGTGTTAGAATTCAGCCAGTGCTTGGAGTACAGTGGTGCCTCGCAAGACGAAATTAATCCGTTCCGCGAGTCTCTTCGTCTTGCGGTTTTTTCGTCTTGTGAAGCACAGCTATTAGCGGCTTAGCGGCTATTAGCGGCTATTAGCGGCTTAGTGGCTTTAAGAAAAAGGAAACAAACTCGCAAGAACTCGCAAGACGTTTCATCTTGCGAAGCAAGCCCATAGGGAAATTCGTCTTGTGGAACGACTCAAAAAACAGAAAACTCTTTCGTCTTGCGTGTTTTTCGTCTTGCGAGGCATTCGTCTTGCGAGATACCACTGTATTAATATGGGCTGCTAGATGCTGGACTTTGCATGTTAAAATACAGGTCAAACCAGCTTCCCATGTCTAGTAATCACCTGGGGAGACGGACTATTAAAAGAGGACAAAGGAAGCAAAGCACAGAGCAAAGACTCTGTGCCAGCCAGCAAATGGGGGGGGGGAGCAGCACCCCTCCCCAAGCTCTGAGATCGCTAGTCAGAAAACAATGCCAGAGTTTTTGTTAGAAGGAAGTTTTAGGATCATCAGTTGGCTGTGATGTGACTGAGGGGAAAAAGGACTCCATCTGTTAAGTAGCAGCAAGTTGAAAAGTGGGTGGTCAGGGTACAACGTAGGCAGACAGTTTGAATCCAAGGCTGCAGGAATGAGAGAAACAGAACCCTCTTGGAGTGTAATGCTTTGAACCCCTCCATGGTAAGCTCAGGTTGTACACATGTGTAAATAAGCCGTACATCATAAAGACACCACAGTCTCCGCTGTGGCTCATTTGCAAAGGAAACGCAGACCCTGGGTAAGCGATTGGAACTCCCTGCCATCTTGCCCTGCTGTGGAGATTGGGGGTGGCGTGTATTCTGCACTGAATAAGCCTTGGTCATTGTTTAAGCAGCAGACACACCAGTGTTGCTTCCCTCCCTTGCCTATGCCCAAATGCACAATTGATGTACACTCAAACACACACAATCTGCAAGTATTCTGAGGAGAATGGCTGAAGGGTCAAGAGCCCAGTCCCAAAATATCAGCATGTGTGGTGCTGTCTCCATGGAAACTGGACTGTGGATGTCACTAGCCTCCTTCACTGTGTTTTTGCCCTGGCATAACAGAGGGGCCAGGCCAGGCCAGATCAGATTCTTTGTGCAAACATATGCAGGTCAAGCTTTAGAGTGCCAGTACACAGATCGTAACATGAAAAACATAAGGGAAAGCAAGAACCCTGATGCTAAATCATGTACGTTGTATATGCAATGCGGTGAAAGAGTAGGCCTCAGGCATGAACGCACATACTCCAATTGCATGCATGGGGCCTTAAATACGAACCAGGGCTACATGTACAAATTAAGCAAGCTAACCATGACTCACCTTGTAATTGTTTGCATTGTTCAAAGCTTGTACAGAGAACTCTTGGCAAAGTTAGGGGACTTTCCAGACTAAAAAGCTCAGAAAGGGTGCCGAGACCAGGAAAATACCCTGCTGGTTTCCATCCTTCTCAAAACATATCTTGGCAAGGGTTTAGAGTAAGATTGTTAGTAGGAGACAAGATGCAGAGACAATGGCAGTACAATTTGGAGCATAATTTGCTCCAAATAATCCTCTTCTTTTTTGTGTGGCCACCATTTCCAAACTGGCCAACATGCCCCAGAATGGCACTCTGTCTGGGACACTGTAGAGGCTGCAAAATGGTGGCCAGGTTGCCAACACAGCTGCTGCAGCAAAATAAATAATAATAATAATAATAATAATAATAATAATAATAATAATAATAATAAAAATTAATGTGGGCAGCAGGGAACATGGGAGAAGGAAGCTGAACTACTGCCACTGCTAATGGTGAGCCACATTCCTGCCAATCTGTTGGAAGCCTCTTTCTGCCACCCCTAGAGAAAGTCAGTGGAATCCTCCCTCCTCCCCACTATTTATTTGCCAATAAATGGGTGGGGAATTCAACTGAACGTTTGCACGCCGCTCTAGAAACAAGGCAGGCTAGCTCCCAGTGCATCAAGGCCAATGGAGGGGGAAAGAGATTGAGAGAGAGAGAGAGAGAGAGAGCGCTTCAAGGCTGGCACTCAGAAATGTTTCGTATCATTTATAGAATTAAACTTGCTTTATTGTTTTTCTTCTTTAAAAAAAATATTTTGATACAGCAGTATAAATAATGCATGAGCTGATGACTGGCTGTAATTCAATCTCACGGTTCTGATAATACATACAAACCACTCAAGCGTCACCCACCATTTTAATTACTTTATCGGGAGCCCTCAAGCTCTGTCTATCTTGCCCTGCAATATCCTGAATTTAATTAATTCCTATTAACTAGTTTTGAATGCTCTAATACTGAAACCAGGTCTTCTCCCTCTTTGCCTTCCGGCTTGACACACATAGTCCAAAGTGGGAGGACAGGGCACCGTTCTGGATGGCTGTCAAGGCCTCGGGGGCTGTGAGGAATAGGCCAGTTGGGGAATAACATTAAGTCCGCAGAAATGAGATTCAACCCTGAGCACTTCGTATTTGCTGGCCTGTTCTAATTCTCCCTTCTCTGCAAATATCTCCATTAATTTCCTGGATGCACCGCAGACTTCAAACTCACTTGTTTCCGCTTCCACTAGCCTGTGAAGAGGGGGAGGGAGAAGGGTTCGCAGCACAAGGGAAGTAATGGAGAGTTGTTGAGGAAGGAGAAATGACAGCGGTGGAGGCTTTAATCTGCTTCTTGGACATATGAAGAGGCTGATAAGCTGCTCATGGTCTCAGCAACTTTGGCCAACCGTGACCTATTGCAGAGCTTGGGTATTTTAAAGTGCTAAAAGCCCCAAGGACTGTGTGCCAGTAGGGGAAAACAAACAGAAATATGTCATGGGCAATTGGCACCATGGTTATGGCATCAGTTACTTTTGAAATTGCACAGGAGTTTCCTTGTTGTCGAGTTAAACTTGTCCGAGTAAGGACTTTAGGAAACATAGCGAGGATGGCTTTGAAGATCTCAGTACTTTTCCACTAGCTCAGAAGTATTAAACAGAGACACCACACATGTGTGAGAGACACACAGAGATGGAGGCATGGTGGTTCTTTAGTGTGACAGCAGGACTAGGCTGTTCCTTTTCTCCACCTTCAATGACATCATTTTGTGCTCCACACACAGCACTGCATTGTTAAAGAATGGGCCACGCAGTTCAGTGCTGCCCCATGAAATATTGCTATAACCATTCATCCAGGATGGACATGGCACAGGACACAACGCACAACAAGAAGATGCTGAATCACGTTGTTCATTTTCATGGATGCGATGCTGCCCATCTTGAGCTTAGCCCATGCAAAAGTGGGTTTTGGTGGCAACCCAATTGCTCACTGCACATTAATTAAGCACCTAAACTATTAGATGTTCTTCTGTTTTTATTTATTTTAAAGCAAGCCCTGTCCTTGGGCTCAGAATCTAATCAATGGAGCTCAAAATTTGATACCTGCAAAAGGGGAAGCGGGAGAGCAAACAAGGTACTCTATTACGTTCTGGGCTCAGTTAATAATAAAGTTTTCTTCTTCGTACACTCATGAATATGTATCTTAAACAGCACAAGAGTCACTAGGGTGGAGTGGAGGGCGATTTATGATTTAAGGAGCAATAAAATTCCTTTTTTACTCTAGAGGTACACATCACGTATGGTCCATTATCATATATGTGTGTATAGCTAGATAGATAGATGTGTGTGTGTGTGTGTGTGTGTGTGTGTGTGTGTGTGTGTGTGTATGATTTCTTAAGTTTACAAAAATACATGCGTTGTCTCTTTTTCAAGTCTCTGTTTTCTACAGATCAGTTTCATTTGTTGTGAGACATTAGTGTTACATACAGTGTTGGGTTAGGAAGAAAATAGGGGGAAAGAGGGGGAGGGGGAAATGGTAAGTGGGGTGGGGTTGGGTGGTTATGCTTCTAACTAAGCAAGCATTAGAAGTCACCCCAGAACTGACCCTACTAAACATCTTCCAAGATAATAATGCCCACTCACACCATAAAGAGCTCATAACCCACCTACTCTCAGCAGCCAGACGCATCATAGCCAGACACTGGAGAGACCTGTCGGGAGTAAGCATGGACCAATGGTATCAAATAGTATGGGAAATAGCCTTATTAGAAAAACTAACCAAGAAACTGAAACTGACACAGGGACAAATAGAAGAGGACACCTTCACCCCAGTATGGTTCCCCTTTATCTCATACACATCCCAACAAGACAGCAACAAGAATCTGCTGACAGCATACGAATAAATCTGGCTAACCTGATCCAAACACACACACCCCCACTCACACACAAAAACTAATCTCACTACAGCCAACCATAGACAACCAACCACCCCCTAGGCCACCCCCAACCTCAAGTGAATAGTAAGAGAACCCATACAAGTAACGCTGACACAAACCCCACACATACACTAAGCAGAAGAATAGAAGCACATGTTTGTATATTTGAACATGCACACAACATATTAAATCAGCTCGTGGGAGGGCCTCTAACTTTGGTTGGAGCTGTAGTGCTAGGGAAGCCCTTAACACTTTCCCTCTGGCCATCTTCCTGGTCTAACCCTGCTCCAAAAGCTGCTATTAGCCTCAAAGTGGGAAGAGCATGCAGAGACATGTATTTCTCTGTATCTTCATTTCTGCTACAGAACTATCAACAACTCAGGTGGATGGAGACGTATATATTTTAGATAGTGTGGTGAAAGAGCACAGGGGAAGGGGTTAAACACTCCCTCCCCCAGGACCGCTATGCCAATCAAGATCAGTGCCTTCATCCAATTATGTGTGTCATTCACTATATTTTATTTGGTCCAAGGGTACAAAACCAAAGAACCACTGGGAGGGGGGCAATTCTGCAAGTACAGGGGTGCCAGACAATTCAGAACATTTTTTTTTTTACTTTTAATGAGCCAGGTAAATAAATTACCAGCAAATATAACACCAAATTCAAACACTTTTTTTAAAAAATAAAAGAAAACTATGGCATTGTTTTATCTAAGCAAATTGTGTCATAGTGTCCAAGTGTTCTGTCACTATGACAAACTTATCCAGAACAAAGAACATGGCAAATATTCTGAGACACAAAATCTATGTGCCCAATTGTGGAGAGAGAGGAAACATTTGAAGGCCCAACCAGTCACAATCAGGTATTGTGTGGTCTTTGGGAGTACAGAGGGTGCATTAGCTTGTTTACATGAGAACATTTCAAGATAATAGATCCTAAACTCACTTCATTCTCAGCTTTGTTTACATGACCCAGAGGCCAACATGACTGAGTTGAAAGCCAGGAGATGAATTCTGAGTCACCTTGTTATTCATCTCCAGACAAGAGAGTCTGCTTACAGCAGCAAGTATGTTATTCCTTGAGGTGGAACCCCCATTTCCATAGAAAAAATACAGGGCAGAGCAGCATATTACACATTATCCCTGCTGGCAGAGCCTGGTGGAAAGCAACAAAACAGAACATTTAAAAGGGGCAGGCACGGGCAGGGTTGGATCGGCTCGGAATCTACTGGATCCCAAGCTGCTCTCACAGCCAGAACCAGCCGGTATTGAGCCTGATCCTGCCACCTTTCACTGCTTCCTTTGTCTGTGGCTGGGTTATGCCGTATGGCAGCAGCAAGGGAACGGGATTGCTTTCTAAAAATGTTTATACAAGCATGCCATTTTTGCTAAATGGTTTTAAAAACACAAAAACAAACCTGGCAGTGAGAGAACATTTTGCATTTTTTTTTTAAGAGATAAGTAAGAACAGTTGCAACCACCCACGGGGTGCCAATTGGCACCTGAACTCTGCTTCTTGAGGAACAACCAAAACTGGGAGAGGAGTATAAATGTTTAAATTTACCAACGGCTTGAATAATCACATGTAACGAAACTTGACAATTCCTACTGGGAGTGCCTGTGGGGAGATGAAGGGATGTTGTTGTGGAGATGATCGTGCTCCTGTAAGGAAGCCTTTAAGACAGAACAATGGTTTTCTTAAACGTTGACTCTCAGCACAGCGGGAGGAGAAGCCCACCTGGTCAGCACATGTGTGTGCAACAGGAACCTCTCCCGACTGCAAATGTTGAAACAGATGTTCTACATGCACTTGTGGCTAAGTAAATGTGCAACTGCTAATCCAGCTCTGATTACTGACTGGAAAACCTCAACGGTTCTAAAGTACTTAGATTCAGCCTCTCTGACGTTCATCTGCCTGTGTGCGTCGAGGCACAGAGGGAACAATAAGCGCCTACTGTTTGCTCATCTCTTTATGTTTTAGGAGCAAAATGGATGCTTCTGCAGCACCATAGGACCTGCTTCCCTGGTGCTTCTCCTCATGCAATTTGAAGGTTAAGGAACAACACGTGTGATGGTTGGGGGGGGGAATGTCACTCCTTATCAAGATAAGGGATAGAGAAATCAGTGTATTTTACAGTCTATGCCACCTCCGCATGTGCTCACTCAAACATCTCTTATGACCCATTTCCACATTAATTTGCGGTGGCTTTAAAACTGCACAAGAAGTTGCATTTAAATATAAATGCATTTTTTTAAAAATACCTGGAGCCAAGAATTCTGGTGGAACCTTCCAAAAAGTGTGAACACCACTAGATAACCCAATACAGCACAAATCGTAACCATGTCTACTCCAAAGTCAGTCCTAGGGCAGTGCTTTCGGGGTTAAAAATGAGGCGCTGGTGCTCATTATCTTGATAAAAGTGAAATGGGTGCCAGCACAAAATGGCTGTTATGGCCAGTGAAAGAAAGAAGAGGTGACAGCACTTAGTATTGCCACAAAGAGAAATCACTCTGCTAGGAAGTGGGGTTAGGACTGCAGTCTAAATTCAATCCCTTGCTTTGTATAGGAAGATCAAATCAGGCCAGTTCACACCTGAATTCCTGAAGATTGAGTTCCTCAGATGTTGCTTCCCACCTATGTACTTCCATCCTCTCTGCATTGCAGGATGGGAAGAATGAATCAAAGCTGAAGCAGATCTCAGCCTGCAGTAGGAATTAATACACGGGCTTTATAGCCAATATTCTGCATGCTTGCTGAGAGGCAAGTCTCACCATGTACAGTGGGGTTTCCTCCCTAGTAAGCATACATAAGATTGCACTCTTAACTAGGGTTGCCAGGTCAGGAGCATCTCAGAGCCTGAGATTTCAGGGTCCAAACCTGGGACTTAAGGGTGGCCGCTGGTGGCGTCATGGGGTAAGGCGCTGGAGATGGTTCGGGAGAAGGAAGTAGAGGAAGGCAGAGCCACCGCCACCCTGGCCAACCGACTGTCTATGCTATCATTTGCAGCCAGATCTTGCTGGGCTGCAGCTTGCAAGCTTCATGCACAGCATTCTAAATAAATAAATAAATAAATAAATAAATAAATAAACAAACAAACAAACAAACAACAACAACAACAACAACAACAACAACAACAACAACAACAACAAAGATTAAAGGCACTCTCATCCACCTAGTGAATCAAGCCTTCCACCTGCTGCTTGGAGGGGGCCAGGCAAACATGGAGACATGGAGGTCTGGCAACTCTATTTCTTACCGTGGACCACTCCAGCAATTCAATTTCCACTAACCTCAACTATTTTTATTAGAAATACTTATAAACTCATCTTTCTACTGATTAAGCCAACAAAATTATTTAAGCCATTAAAACCACACATTAACAAAAAAATCCTAAATTTAAACAAAAAGGTGGACGGAACATGTCATTTATTTCATACTCTGGAGAACATTCATATGTCCTGAAACCACTGGCGTCCACCTCCCAAGCCTACCTTTCTATTTGGGAACAGTATGTTCAAGGTAGAGTTTCCAAGAGATATTCCAGAATGAGACAGAGAAAGGGCATCTGAAGCCTTTGCAACGGTTGATAAGCACATAATTTGTAAATGGATGTGAACTTTTATAGCCCACTGATTCTGCAGCTCGGCTACAGCTGAAACAGTCCACTGGCATGGCTGAAGCGGCATCTTACGCAAGGCAAATCCATCTGGCTCAGCTGCCTGCCAGCTGCAATCCCATAATGACTACTTACCCAAAACACATCAGGAATGTAAGCCTGAGCCAAAGTAGATGGCCTTGTGGTGGCCAAAAGGACGGCAGGCAAACATGTCATCCTGCAGCCATGATGCCAGCTCTCTCAACCTTCTCCCAGCCCCCAAATTTCTGTGAAGCACATGGGTTTCATTGAGCAACACAGCAGCACAGCCAGTGAAAAGTTTTTAAGAGCATGAATCATGTAGGCCTGGACTACATTCAAAAATAACTATACCCAGACAGTGCCCAGTGTGACTGAGATCCAGAGTGGTGAAGTGGTTAGAGTGCTGGACTGGGACCATTAGAGACCAAGGTTCAAATCCCCACTTGGCAATGAAGCTTGCCAGGTAACCTTGGATCACAGTCTCTCAGGGTTGCTTGTGAGAATAAAATGGAGAGGAAAGAGAACCGTGTATGCCACCTTGAGCTCCTTGGAGGAAAAGTGGGATATAAATGTAATAATAAATAAATAGTCCACCATGCTGCTGCTGGCATGTTTTGTATGGCTTACTATCCACAGTGAGCCCAAGCCTCTCCGATTCAGCCTCTTAACTGCAAAGCCCCACCTTGTCCAGTTCCAGGCCCCCTGTAGGCATGTCTCCCTTCAGTAGAAGTACGGACTTGGCAAAGAACTCTTAACTTCTGGCTCCGCCTAAACTCAAATCCCCCCGGTTTACTATCCCTAGTGCTTCAAGACTCCCATAAAAGTGCCTGGCTTAAAACTGTCTATCAAAAACTTCACTCTTGTGGCCTATCCCCGCAACACCTACTCACTATGGGCCCTACTAAAGCAAAAAGTCTAATTGGTCAATGTCTAAAAGATATCGAGCATCAGAACAACCTGGCCACTATAAGGAAATTCTGCCCTTGGTATGTTCATTTTCCACCTCTCCATTTTGATTCTCTGACCCCCATATCTGCACAAACTTATTATCCCAAAATACAGACGTGCTTTTACACTTGCAAGACTGGATGCTTTGCCATCTGCAGTACTTGAGGGTCGATTCCAAAAGATCCCACCTGAGAAACGTCTTTGCCCCTGTGGAGATGGTAGCATCGAAACAGCGGCATACGTCCTCCTGTCTTGTACTCTCTACAAAGACCTGAGGAACGAGATCATCACCCCACTCGTACTAACCATCCCAGGGCACTCAACCACCGCCACAATGTCCTTTCTTCTATTGGATCAAAATGAGCAGATAACAGCAAATGTTGCTAGGTTCATAGCATGGGCAATCAGAATAAGGGCCACTAACTGACGGCTGATTCAGGACTTTAATTTGTGCTCTTATATCAAATTTCCTTTTCTGCGTATACTGTAATGTTTTACTGTTGCTATGGCCATTGGCTAATGCGAATAAAGCTTTATCTTATCTATCCAGGCCCCCTGTTTGAAAGTGGACATTAACAAACTGGAAGAGATGGCAAGATGTCTGCGTGGTCTGGAAGTCCTAAGAGCAATGACCTTAAAGAGCTGGATTATGTTTAGTCTGGTTCAGAGAAGATGAGACATGATAACCACCTGCTAATATCTGTAGGGTTGTCACTCAGAAAACGGGGCAGACTTGCAAATGCTAAGAACTGTTCTGCGTTGGAAGAGGCTGCCTCAGGAGTTGAAGGTCTGTAAGTGGGATGCTGTAGATCAGACTTTGCCAAGTCAGTGCCTTCCAGATGTTGCTGGACTCCAGCTCCCACCAGTCCTAGCCAGCATGGCCAGTAGTCAAGGATCATGGGAGCTGGAATCCAAAGCATCTGGAAGGCACCAGGTTGGGGGAGGGGGAAGGCAGCTGTAGAGGCAACCTGCACTGAGCAGGGAGATATCCAAGGTGCCTTTCAACTCTACAGCTCTATGATGCAGGAATGCAAAAGCAGCTCACTCCCAGAGGTTGCTGCTGTGATTCATCCTCCTCAAATGGCGTTTATGTTAAGAAGCACACTCTGCCCGGAGCATGACCCTTTCTGAGATGAAACCACACCATCCTAAGCCCTTTTAACTCACAGAGGAGGCACCTCCCTATTCCATCTACTTCTGAGACAGAGTCAACCACTTCTGAAACTCCTTTATTACATCCATACTGAATCAATCAGTGCACAATGATCATTGGTTCAGGATGTGACTGTAAACAAGGCTCTCCCACCCCCTTCTGCGCGTACAGCTGTTAAGTAACCAGATTGATATTCCTTTGGGCAAAAGCTGTACTTAAATTTGTGCTGAAAATTTACTGTTACTGAAAGTTTGGAGCTTCTTTCTGCACCACAAGAGCTGAATGTTTTGCCACTCTCTCTGGTCAAAACAAATTACCCCAAGCTAAAAGCACTGCTCCATGTATCTGGGATTATGATTCACAGCTTTATGATTTACAGTTAACTCATTTCTTGCCCCAGTGAAGGAGTTCATGATAGGATGTGTGTTGTCTTTGCACCTTATACTTTGCGTCAAAAGGTGTCTTTCTAATTAACCATTCCAACTTCCATTTTAGCCCATAATCACCACCACCAGTATTATTTTAACAATGTATATATCGCTTAATCACAATTGTCTCTAAGTGAAGTACAAGAAACTCAATACAAAACCATTCTTTAACAAATATTTCTTCTCCTAAACAAATCTGTTTCATTGGTCTTTTAAAGAATCATTAATATCCCACATTTTCCCAGAGGAGTTCAAGGCACCCCCATTTCATTCTCACAACAACCCTGTGAGATAGATTAGCCTTACAGAGCCCTAGCTGAGTGAGGAACTGAACCCAGGACTCACCCATCCTAGCACAAGACTGTCTGTCTCCAGGTCTGACCAGTGGGCCCCCTTCAGGGCACTGCAGTGGCAGCAGCTTAACCACCAGCTGTGTCTAGCTCCCCTCCAGCTAAGGATTTCACACAATTCCAGAACTATACTAGGTCAGGGGCATCATGAGAAATTTAAATGCTGGAGGTTTAAATGGGTGCTGCTCCAAATGGTGGACCAGGAAGTGGGAGAAATTTGATTCGGTTTGAATTTTATTGCGAGGTTCCTTCATCTGCACACTTCATGAAATCATACGTCAGCCGAAACACAGCCATCGCTCAAAATTCTCACTTTCTCTCAGTTTTGTGACGCAGTTCTCCAAACCATATAATTTGCATTAAAATGTGTACATTAGGGGGAAGCATGGATAAAATCGCATATATTAGTTAGTGAAAATTACATACAATATTGCATTATATGAGGGATATATGCTTGCAAGGATGGGCACATCTAGGGAAATTCACACTATCATTGCAATCTGACGCGGAATGGTGGCAAACTGAACCCGAGACTGGAAAAGTGAGAAAAGGACAGAGACCAAAACGGACAGACTCGCCCAGCCCTAGTCGTAGGGCAACTGATAGTAATGGGCCATGGTAATGGGGGTGCCAGATGATGACTCCAGCCCTGACTCCAACCCCTGCACAACAATGGCTCCCTTGTATATAATTGTATTGCATTGCACAAAGACTCCAAGCACCAACTAAGGCAGCAGAAGGGGTGCTCCCCAGAACACCGAACCCTTGAGTTGTGACACAGTGCCATAAACTGTAGTGCTGAACCATCACAGAACTTCCTCTCCCTTCTCTCATTTCCAGGCACAGTGAATCGGAACATAAATACACCATGTTTTGCCCCCACCCGATTCTCACAATTTGTTTTTGTTACATTTATATAGCCAACCCATAAAACCCTTCTCTTCCCCACCCCCCTACAAAAAAAAGCCCTGCCTATGAATTTGGGGAATGTTTAAAAGTTTGCATTTTTGTCCGTCGCTGCTCATCCCCACCCACATCCCGTCCCTTCCTTTATTTTTCCATTCTTTCACTATCACTTGCCGAAGATTTGCTTTCAGTGAAAACAGCTTCTTTGGCATGCTAAAGGCAGCCTCTGTTTGTGGCGCAGGAAGCCTCAGCTGCCTTCAGTTTCAGCTGTACCGAAAGCAAAAAGAACACTGTTTTGGGGTTGTTGTTTTTAAACATGACCCATGAATGAGATACAGGGCATTTTGCATTTTTTTAATATTAAAAAAAGCCACACACACCACGGTAATTATCCATAGATGAGAGCAATTAACATAAAAGAGTATGTAACTGTTGTTGTTCCTTCTTGTCATATTTAATACAAGCTTGCACGCTATCTCACTGGTGCCAGCCTGCATAATTCCACCCCTGGATGGCCAAGCTTTCCTTAGGGTTGGGCCACCCTTACACACATTCATTTTGAATTGATTACTATTTCCATAGAGTGCTTTTAGTCCCTCCACTAGCATAATGTGAAGGGACAAGACGGGGAGAAGGTTAAAAACAACACTCCTCCAGCTATGCTTGCACAACATTAGCATAAGAAAGTTAATAAAACTTTCCCAAAATAGTTCAGAAGGCAGTGGAGGAGTAACGAAACAGCTGCTTGCTCAACCACAGTGAATCAGAGCATTGGTGTGAATGTCTATTGCACACACACATAAGGTCACCTCCCGACTGTATTTTGTGGGAAGGATTAAAGCACATACCAGAAACTTAGATTTGCACAACTTAAGTGGAACAAAGCATTCTGTCACCCCAGCACAACAAATCCACTTCAGCAACACGCAGAATTTTAGGATAATGACCGGCAAACATACTGAATAGTGTGGGATGAGCAGATTATTGACAGGAAATTGTATAAACGCCGCACAACCTAATCAGGACGAATGCTGATTGTTGTACAAACACAGACACAGTTTAGCCTCCAGAGGAGTTTTGTGCAAGCAAATCAGGATGAACGCCCAACCAACAGGCCATTAGGAGGAATCCACAGATACACACACGCACTGAAGAAAATAGCGCATCTCAATTTTCTTCCTAAAAAACCCCCCACAGTTGTATAATTACATTTCTGGATTGCCAATATCCACATTCATCTCATCTGCATAATGCAAGCCCATTCTGCCCACAAGCCATTAGTCACTTTGGAATAAGCATTTCAAAACTGTTACTTGGTTTTTTAATGCCTGAAAGGTGGAGACCCCTTGGGGAGAGCTACCAATTACCGCTGCACTCAGGCACCCATTTATTTGTTTGTTTGGCTAGCGCAGATGCTTTTAGTCACAGGGCAAAAACAGATGGCCACTTTCTATGTGTGGCTGCTGCATGGAAGTATCCCTATTGGAGACACCTCTAGGTGGGGAGCTGGTTGCCTGTTGGTGGCTGTGGCAGCAGAGTACCATATTTTTCGCTCTATAAGACGTACCAGACCATAAGGCGCACCTAGTTTTTGGAGGAGGAAAACAAGAAAAAGAATATTCTGAATTCCAGAAGCCAGAACAGCAAGAGGGATCTGGCTTCTGGGATAGCCGCGTGAAGCCTCTTCAGGGCAGCGGGATGAAGGCTCCCCCTGCCCAGAAGAGGTTGCTCACGGCTAAGGCAGAAGCCAGGACAGCAAGCGGGGCTCCGTTCCTCCTCCTGCTTCGCAGTTGAGGTGCTTTGCTGAAGGGGTGCTGCGCAGCTCTACCTCTCTGCGCAGCGTCATTCGCTCCATAAGACGCGCTCACATTACCCCTTACTTTTTAGGAGGAAAAAAGTGTCTCTTATGGAGCGAAAAATACGGTAAGCCTTGTCTCATAACATTGCTGAAGCCTACAGAGAATCAACTCGCTACGTTGCTACAGCTGCATTCTACAATACTCTTCAATGGTGACCATGTAGGATTTAACATTTAATCTAAAACATGCACAGACAACTCCGACCGTCTATCTACCCATCCAAATAGCTCCATCCAAGCAGCTCAGGGCAGCACACATCATTTAACCTTCTGGCAACCCTGTGAGGTTGGTTAGGCTAGCACAATGCCTGAACCCCACATCTCATTTGTTTTCTATGATCCTCATTCCATTTGCTTTGTCCCTCTCTGGTGCATTTATTCCTCTGTCACTACTAGACTTCCAAGCCAAACAGCAACAGCCAGCATCAGTATGAGAACATCCTTGGTGGGTAACTACTACCCTCTTGAGCAGGGCCAATAAGTGATGCTCCTGAACAATAAAAAATACTGAATACGCACAATATTTGGATGGTCAGTGCATGACCCCATAGTCTCAAGTATGCTCTGGTGCTCTCAGGTCCTGCTTGCGGGTTTCTCACAGGCATCTGGTCGGCCACAGTGAGAACAGGGTGCTGGACTAGATGGGCCAGCCAGCAGGCTCTTTCTTACATCCTTAAAGTATGCACAATTTATGTAAATTTGTACCATGGGGCGGTACTCCAAGTTCTTTGGTGTCTGACACCTTTGCTTTCTTCCCCTATGTATTTTGTCTCCTCTCTTCAGATTGTTAAGCCCATTATTATTATTATATAGTGCCTAGCCATTTTTGATCCTTTAATACCACTTTAATTGTGCCACGGTGTAATATAAACCACTGAGCCTCTTGGGATTGCCGATCAGAAGTTCAGCGTGAATCCCTGCAACAGGGTGAGCTCCCGTTGCTCTGTCCCAGCTCCTGCCAACCGAGCAGTTCGAAAGCATGCCAGTGGAAGTAGATAAATAGGTACCGCTGCAGCAGGAAGGTAAATGGCGTTTCCGCTCTGGTTTCTGTCATGCTGTTCCGTTGCGCCAGAAGCAGTTAAGTCATGCTGGCCATATGACCCAGAAAGCTGTCTGAAAGCGAGATGAGCACTGCAATCACATTGTCACCTTTGACTGGACTAAACCTTTTACTTTACCTTTACCTTTACTTTTTTACCTATAAACGTATGCATGGAACAGCCAGATCCCTTTCTTAATAGGTTTATACATTATCATTGCCCTCAGCAGTAAACTTTATTATTCTTATGCCAGATAAAGCCCTTGATAAAAACTTTTGACATACTTTGTTTTATATCTCATAATATTAATGAAATGGCCTGGAATAATAATAAAAAGTCTAGTCTTCTAGGTAATACATTTATTTTAATGGTGGCAATATGCCCCAACTAGGAAGCAAGATTTAGCTTCTTCCTATGACTTTATGTCCTCCTTCACCGCACAAAACACTGGCAAATAATTCAGCTGCAATTTTTTCACATATCGAAGGTCTTTGAAGGGGTATTAAATGGCATGATAATGATACCTTAAAAGTTCTTGTTTAAACTACGGCCATTATATATACATATAATTCCAGTCATGTGCAAATGTATATATTATCTCTATTTGGGGCCTAATGCTATAACCACAACAGTTTTACAACGATCCCCCAAATGGCATTGACAAAAGGTTTAGCATAAATCGGAAATGAAAGTGGGGAGACAGCAAGCCTGCTTTGCCCTCTTTGCCAAAACAAATTTATCTACCATGGCTTCTTCAAGATATGAGCAACTCAGATTCAAGGAAGGACCACAGCTTGGTGTCAGAGCAAGCACAAGGCTCACAGGTCCAATCCCTGGTCTCTCCAGGTAGGGCTTCCCTGCCTTAAATCCTGGAGAGCTGCTTGCCAATCAGTGCAGACAACACTGAACCAGATGGACCAATGGTCTGACTCGGCAGAAGACGGTTCCCACGTTTCTTTAGGGAATTAAGCATTCTAATGAGTGTTCCAGCCCAATTCCACTCTCATTAATGCCAGCTTCTCTGCAACAAACACAACAGAACATCTTGTTTTGCCAGTCTTAAAACAACTGCACTGGCTTCTGGTCTTCAGACGAGCACCATTCAGGCTTTGACTCTTACAGCCCTTTGCAGAGGACCATAGGAACGAAGGAATACAGGAATCTGCCTTATATACAGAGTCTAGCTCAGCTCTGTCAACACCAAAGGGCCATGACTCTCCGGGGTCTATCACAGCCCTACCTAGAGATGGAGGAGACTGAACCTGAGGCCTTCTGCACAATAATCATGTTCTCTACCACTGACCTATGCCCCTTTCCTGAACGTATCTCAAGCATTGTTTGCTCTCACATGAAGATCTTCCTTAGAGGTATTTCTTAAAAATCCTCTGTTGTTATAATGATGATGATAATAATAATAATAATAATAATAATAATAATAATAATAATAATAATATTTATACCCCACCCATCTAGCTGGGCTTCCCCAGCCACTCTGGGCGGCTTCCAAAAAATATTAAAATACTGTAATACACCAAACATTAAAAGCTTCCCTAAACAGGGCTGCCTTCAGATGTCTTCTAAAAGTCTGGTAGTTGTTGTTCTCTTTGACATTTGGTGGGAGGGCGTTCCACAGGGAGGGTGCCACTACCGAGAAGGCCCTCTGCCTGGTTCCCTGTAGCTTTGCTTCTCGCAGTGAGGGAACCGCCAGAAGGCCCTCGGTGCTGGACCTCAGTGTCTGGGTAGAACGATGGGGGTGGAGACGCTCCTTCAGAGTGGTGCGACAGGAAATGGGAGATTTTTCAGTGGTGGCACCCTGTTTTTGAAATGCTCTACCAAAGTGGCTTTGCATGCTACTGATTTTGTTAACTTTTCGCCACCAGGTACCTACTTATTTGCCCAGGCTTTTTTCAGCTACTTGATCCTTGCATTTATTTATTTATTTATTTTATATGGCATTGGTAGTTTTGCTGCTGTTTGTTTTTTTAAATTTTTTTCCTGGATTTGTTCTGGGAACCCTTTAGGCTTGAAAAAAGAAGAAACCCTTCAGGGTTGAAAAGTGGAATTCCACCCCAAGGGCTTTACAGCTGCCCCCATCAGCTCTGGTTTTCAAAAGGGCCTTTGAAGAACCATTTGTTTCAAGTGGCTTTTAGCAGAGGTTCTTTCATTTGTTCTGAGGGCTTGCCTTTGCTTACTGGATGGCTGCAGTTATTTTTCTGCTGGATTTTACATTGTGTTCTTAATGCTTTAATTAATTTTAAGGATTGCTTGGCTGGGCCTTTTTTTTGAGATTTTGTTAACTACTGTTTTCATTCATGGCCTTTTATCAAATTTTATCAAAATTATGTAAGGTGCCTAGGGAGGGCCTTGAGGGCAGTGTACAAATACTGACAGGAATAAGAAGTATTATTTATTTCCTGCTCCTCACCCTAAGGTCCCAGGGTAAGTTAGAACATTAAAACACAGCACAGTGGTACCTTGGGTTTAAGAACAGCTTAGTTTATGAACAACTTGGATTAAGAATGTTTCAAACATGGAAGTAGGTGTTTTGGTTTGTGAACTTTGCCTTGGAATAAGAACACGTTTCGCTTCCTGTTGAGTGTGTTCCATTTGTAAATTGAGTCCCCCGCTGCTATGGGAAAGCACACCTTGGTTTAAGAATGCTTTGGTTTAAGAACAGACTTCCAGAACGGATTAAGTTCGTAAACCAAGGTACCACTGTATTAAAAGCAGCTTACAACTCCCAGATGTACCTCTGTGGGGAAGGAGTTCTGATACTTAATGGCTGCCACAGAGAAATGCCCTCTCCCCGGGTGCCATCCCCAAACCTCTGAGAACTGCCAGGTAGGCCCTCGCTGCTGATCTCAGCACTCAAGGGGGTTTGTAGGGAAGGAGGAAGGTTGTTTCAGTTATTCAGGGCCTAAGTCGTTCAGGGCTTCAAACACCAACATGAGCTCCTTGAATTGGGCCCAGAAACAAACCACCAACCAGGGCAGACCTAAATGGAACCCCAGTCA
Organism: Podarcis liolepis; assembly: GCF_965112155.1. Classification (NCBI taxonomy): domain Eukaryota; kingdom Metazoa; phylum Chordata; class Lepidosauria; order Squamata; family Lacertidae; genus Podarcis; species Podarcis liolepis. The sequence continues at coordinate 22,246,908 of NC_139563.1, forward strand.
GTAATCTGGTCTCTGCATTTCGGACAAACTGAGGTTTGCGAGTCGTCTTCAAGGGCAGCACCACGCAGAGCGCGTTGCAATAATCCAATATAAAAGTTATGAGAGTACAGTGGCCAAGTCAGCTCTGTCCAAAAAAGGTCACAGCCGGCAAAGTAGCTAAAAAAGGTACTCCTTGCCACTGCTTCCTGTGACAGTGTCAAATCCAGAACCCTTAAACTGTGAACCTGCTGCTTCCAGGGCAGGCCACCTCCCCACTTTCAGGACATGAGAACCTAACACCCTTGTCTCTTCAGGATTTGGTTTTTTTGGGTCCTATTCCAACCCATCACTGCCTCCAAGCACTGGTCTTAGCACCTCAACTGCCTCTCCTTATTCAGATGGAACAGAGAGACAGAGCTGGATGCCATCTGCATATGGAAGACACCTTACTCCTAATCCAGGCTTCCTCAAACTCAGCCCTCCAGATGTTTTTGGCCTACAACTTCCATGATCCTTAGCTAGTGTGGTGTAGTGGTTAAGAGCGGTAGTCACGTAATCTGGGTAACCGGGTTCGCGTCTCCGCTCCTCCACATGCAGCTGCTGGGTGACCTTGGGCCAGTCACACTTCCTGAAGTCTCTCAGCCCCACTCACCTCACAGAGTGTTTGTTGTGGGGGAGGAAGGGAAAGGAGATTGTTAGCCGCTTTGAGACTCCTTAAAGGGAGTGAAAGGCGGGATATCAAATCCAAACTCTTCTTCTTCTTCTTCTTCTAGCAGGACCAGTGGTCAGGGATGATGGGAACTGTGGTCTCAAAACATCTGGAGAGCCGAGGTTAAGGAAGTCTGTCCTAATCTCTTGATGACAGCTCCCAGAGGCTTCATACAGATGGCAAATAGCATGGGGGACAAGATGGCACCCTGTGGGACACCACAGAACAGTAGCCTCCCATGAGTACTTTCTGGAAATGACTCTGGAGGTAGGTGCGAAACCACTGAAGTATAGTGCTCCTCAAACCCACCCTGAGATGGCTCTGAAGGATGCCATGGCCAACAGTATCAAAAGCTGCTGGGAGATCAAGGAGAGAAAGCAGGGTTGCGTTACCCCCCCCCCAATCTCTCTCCTGATAAATGTTATCAGAAAAGGCAACCAAGGCAGTTTCAGCTCCATGACCATGCCTGAAGCCAGACTGGAACAATAAAAAAGTTACCATAAAAACAGAAATTCATAAATAACAGGGTTCTTATGGGCCAGGAAAAGCCTAGGCTAAAAATGTGCATCTTCACATGTTGGAATTTGTTGTTTTTATTCTGCAATTATTATTGTTTTTTGAACATTTTACTGTTTTTGAGCTGCCTACACTGTTTGTGAACATAATATTGACATGTTGTACAAACAAGGTTAAGGAGGTTGGAAAATATTTTTGTATCTTTTCTAACTTTGAGTTTGAGGAGAAATAACCTTGCTATCTTTCTACGAATCCAGATGTTTCCATCCTTAAGGGTTTGATTAAAGACAGCAGGAGAAGGTGTTATAAAACATTCAGAGATGAATTTTAAGACTTTGCAGTGAAGCCAACTCTGCAATGTGTTTTACAGTTCTTCAGACCTTCAAGAGCAAGTTCAAGCTCATTAGCCTTCAGCATTTCTCTATCTTCATAAAGGAGTCTAGAGAAATGTATCTGTATTCAGTAATTTCCATATCCAATAAGTTATTTTCATTGTAACGAGTTTCGGGCTTTGTGATTTTATGAAATGCTACCACTACCCCCAAACCTCATAGGAACAGTTTCCAAAATATGCAGTTATGTACAAGATCAACATTTTGTCTTCAGCACAACAGAGGCTGCAATATCCATTTTCCAATTTCTTTTTCTTTTTTAGAAAGAAGAACGAAAGAAAATGCATTAGTAACTGATCTTGCAAATCAAAACAAATTCAGGCCTGCCTGGCTCTCCTATGTACTAATTCAGCATCTCTGGAGTTTGTTGTGCTTCCATATTTGCAATTCTTTGTCCTCTGCCAAAGCCAAATAAAACTATAAAACAGCTTCAGATTAAAACAAGAACAACGAGAAACATAACCTTTTCAGTATCAAATGGCATTGTCAAGCAACCTGATTTTTAAAGATATGTTTTCTATTATAAGACTATGGAACAGGTTAGCATGAAACTAATACAAAAGAAAAGCAAAAGAATGCACAAATCATCCCTTGCCATTTGTACAAGATTACACCTGTAAGCAGATGTTGTATTAAAAATAAGAACACTGGACTTCAGGGGGAATAAATATATTGCATATTCACTTTCCCCCCATTGCTTGCTCTCCAGCTCACTAAAGGAAAATAAACATGTTGTGGCTTATCGCCTCTCCCCACCCTGACTCGATCCACATATAGCAAGATACAAATATATTTGCAATTCTTATGACACTGGGTTCTTAAGCACTGACAAATATTCATACACTGAGAATTGGTAGGCTGCAACAGGCTCTGGTGTTCCTACTTAGGCTGGAAAAAGCTGTTATATTTTATGTAGTTCCTTTGATTAGTGGAATACTTTAAGTTGGGGCCATGCTTGCACACACCCCATACTTTCAGAGCACATGACTTTTTCCAAAGAATCCTGGGAACTGCAGTTTACCCCCACAGTACTGCAATGCACGGCACTCTTAAGCTATACTTCCCATAATTCTTTGGGGGTAAAGTCATGAGCTTTAAATGTGGTTTAAATGGTGTGTACACAGCCAGCTGAGGAATAAAGCATATGCACTGTATGACAAAATTTCCATGTTCAATCTCTAGGTTTTTTGTTTTTGCTTTTAAAAAAGATGGATACTGAGTGACAGGACACTTCTGCCTGAGGTGGGAGAGCCATTGCCAGTCCAAGTGCACAGTAAAGGGTTACTCTGACAGGATATAGGGCAGCTTCCTACTTCTACAGTAATACAGTGGTACCTCTGGTTAAGAACTTAATTCATTCCGGAGGTCCACTCTTAACCTGAAACGGTTCTTAACCTGAGGTACCACTTTAGCTAATGGGGCCTCCTTCTGCCGCTGCACAATTTCTGTTCTCATCCTGAGGTAAAGTTCTTAACCAGAGGTACTACTTCCCGGGTTAGAGGAGTCTGTAACCTGAAGCGTTTGTAACCCGAAGCATTTGTAACCCGAGGTTCCACTGTATAGGCTACTAGCGTGCGGCAATTTTAAAGCTAAGGTGGTAAATATGCATAGGCCAAGTCATGGTTGGACTGAGTCTCATGACTTGACCAGATAGCTTCCCTGGAGAGGGGGGAAACAAGGCTGAGGAATGCAAACTGTCTGCCTTGGACCCTTTCATAGCCTTAACACCCAACTGCAGTTTCCCTCAAACTTTCCCACAGAGTGCAGAGATGAAGGATAGCTCCTCTTCACCAGAGCCAGAAACATCTCCCCCAGTTTATTGTGCTGTGACACACTGCTTCAAGTCTGGCTGTGCAGAAGAGTGGGCTGCAGCCTCAAACCCTTCAGTGCAGCACGGGAGGGTATGCGCATGTGTTAAAACATGAATCTGAGCAGTACTGCTCTACCAAACAAAAGGTGACCATTCTAGGAAATGTCCCCAGACAAATCCTCACCCAGGGCTGGCCCTACCATGAGGCAGCGTGAGGTGGCTGCTTCAGGCGGCAGACGTTGGGGTGTGGGGCAGGCTGTGGCAGGGAGGTGTTGAAGAGAGGATGGTGTGCCACACAGCCTGCCCCATACCCTCTAAGCCAGCATGCTATCCTCGGGTGCAATGAAGAATGTTGTCCTGTTGTTAGCGTTGAAGTAAAATTTAACTACCTGTCCAGTCAGCTTCACTATGCATGGAGTGGGAGAGGATGCCATCTTGGCCTTTGTGTCAGACAGCAAAATGCCTTGACAGGAATAATGAGCACAGAGTTATCCGATAGCAGGTTATCGAGTGCTACAGAAAAGGTCTGAATAAAGGCATGAGTTTTGAGAAAGGAAATGATAGTGGCCAAAGAGCAGGAGTAAGTAGCAACTGCCAAGGCCACAGAGGCCTGAGCAACAAACAGGTCATTGGAGTGGTTGCCTTGCCTGTAAGCATCATGAAATACAGAGCCAAGAGGGAAAGCATTTTGGGAAGGGTATGAATCCAACTTTTTTTCTTGAACCAAGAACAGTATTGTCCCTTTAATTAGAAGTTTGAGAACCGCTGTTGTTTTACTTTCTGGGACATGCTGAAATGCTGCCTTAGGCTTCATTATGCCAAAATGTAATGAAATACGCAGAACGTTCTATAGCAGCAACCACAATGGCAACGTTTGCCTACAAACCTGAGGAAAATATGTCTAAATTGGGGCCTTTTTACAGTGAGTGTGTGGGAAGGGGGAAGTGCCCCAAATCACTCTCTGAAAGAAATTCTAGAGAGCCCAACTGGCAGAAATTGAGAAGGGGAATGGAGTCTGTGTGCGACAAACAATCTATGCCTATAGCTCTAATTGCCAAGATGAGTTGCTGCAGGGGTCACCGTGGGTCACCCTTGAGAAGCACATAGAGCTGATGAAAGAAGTCTTTCCCACTTCCTCTCTCAGTTTCAGGTGCTTTTCAAGGTTCTGATTAATTCATCGGAACCCAACTTTTAACCCAGATCAATTGGGAAAGTGAAGTGTATGCCTGCACACTTTCTATTTTGCGATATCTGTGATGGTGGTGATGGTGGGGAGGGGGAGCTGATCTGGGCCAGGGGGGAGGGTGAAAGAAAAGTGACCAGAGGGTGGCACTCATGACACTTGCTCAAAACTCCAAAAAGGCGGCTGACCTCTGGCTTACTTACTGCACATGGGGGAAGATACCTTCCACATCGCTACAAGAACTGGCATGGGTATTCTACAGTGAAAGGACCCCACATGCTATGTCCTTCCAGCTAGTGCAGTCATGGTGGTGCAACATCCACAATTTGGAGGAACTGTTTGCATTGACCTCATCAATGGTGTAGTGCCAAATTTTGAACTGGAGGTGTTCGTGATGGCAGGCCCCACAGCCATGCACCAAGGAGCGTCCAAAAATGCAGCCGGTTGTGTTGACCCATTATTACATATGCACAGATACAAACACGCTCCAAAGAGCAGCAGTACCTAATACCACCCAGTTTGTGAGCATCAAGCTGAGTGTAACCCTCTGCATAGATTCATGAGTGCAAGCTTTGCTGCTCTCGGTGGTGCTTACTTCTGACTGCATGCTCTCAGCTTCAGCTTGGAAGGCACATTGGTCTTTCACAAAAAAAGATGTTCAGCCAGCTGGAAGGCAGCCGTCAGCTTTTAATTAGAAACGCAAACGGTCTTGAAAAGAAGGTTTTCCATTTAAACCATTAAAACATGAAGTAGGAACCTCATCGAAGAAAAGAGAGAGAAAGAGAGGAAATATCCAGCTTTTGCTACCCCCTTTGCCCTGTGCTAACCTTTCACAAACAAAACTGAAAACCTCATTCTCATTCACTTGGACTGAAGATGGTCCAAGAGTTATGAGGTGCTCTTGTAGATTATGCCATTACTCCCGCTTCAAAAAAGTCCTGGAACTGAACACCCCAACCCAACGCTATACCACTGGATCCTAAGGTAGAAAGGGGGACATGCAGAATGGCTTTCCAATTATTAGGTAGCATTTGCAATTCCCATCCCCCCCTATGCCTCAGCCACCACCACATACATTCACTGTCTTTCACATTTTAGAAACCCTTTCACCTTTACTAGTGATCCACAGATGCCTCACTGAAGTTGCTACATCCCAGATGAAATAAAGGCATCCACCACCACACCCAGTCAACATCCATACTTCATGGCTGTTTGGTTTTAAACAGCTAATTCGTGGCTTCCTTTTGACTGGAGAGGTAGCAGCAAATTAACAGCTCATTTGTTACTTATTAGCCCACTCTCCTCGCAGAATCAGACCCAATATGTCAGAGACCACATTCAAAAGCTCAGGGAGGCACCTGGGTGTGAACAAATTCAGAGCACAGTGGAAACCGAGTAATATATTCTGGAAGTCGACAAAAGCCAAGCGAGCATATTTCATTCCTCCCGTTATGCGTCACACAAAATTATAGTTTTGCTTTCTCAAGATTATGCCAGCCTATAACCTCCCTTTAAAAAATAAATAAATCTATAAACCTTTTAGCCCCACACGAATTTTGCATCTCTCTCCACAGCCATGGCTTACCTTACATGCTCTAGAAAAGCTCACTTTTCTAGCAGGAGTCTTTGAGGTAGTGCAACACTTGTGTCTAATGCTGCCCTTCAGGTCTCCCAAAAAACTGAACTGACATGCTCCCGTTTGCCGAGAGAAGTTTCAGCAGGAAAAAAAAATGAGGAGGTCTGAAGGAGGAGCTGCCGCCTCATTCAAACGATTTCACGGCCATTTGGAAGCTTTTGCTTTCACTGCACAAAAGTTAAATCTGAGCATAGGCGGCGTTTTCCTGCCCTGTTCCGGAAATCAGGATAACCAAAACCAATGCTGAGCTAACGAGAAATGCTTCTTCCATGTGTTCTGCTTGGCAGACACCACAAGCCATGGCAAGGAAACACGTGATGTTTATAAATACAATATGGCTTGTGTTGTCATAACCTCTCAATGACAAAGCACTAGAAAGAAGAAGACAGCGATGCTGCGGGAAGGATGAGGTTTGGTATCCTGCGGACAGTCGATATTGAGCCGACGTGCAGGCACATCTCTCCCCTAAAGTAAACAGAGTCCCAAGCCAAGTAGCAGGAGCAGAGAAGCACCATATGGGACCTTTTAAACCAATTTGAAGGAGCCTCAGCCAGACCAGACTTTAAAAAATACCAATTGCTTAAATATCTGCTTTCCGCGCCAGATAACGGGTCCAGTGTTGCAACTCTAAAACAAACGACTTGTTTGTGGGGATTGCTGGCAGTTCTGCAATCCTGATCCAGGACATTTGCCTGACTTCTTCTCTTTCCTCCTTCAAAAGAAAAGGAAAGGGGGGTGAGGCAGTTGGGAAGGAAGCACTTTTTCATCTTGCTTTTCCGGCTTGATTTATTGAATATAAGAACATATGAGCCCTGCTGGATGTGGCCAAAGGTCCATATAGCCCAGCATCCTGTTCCCACATTGGCCAACCGGATGCCTGTAGGAAGGACACCCTCTGCCCCTTCTGCAGTTTCCAGCAAGTGGAATTCAGAAACATTCAGTGGAGGGAGAACGTAGCCAGTGTGGCTAGCAGCCACTGACAGCCTTATCCTCAACGAATTTGTCTAAGCCTCTTTAAGGCATTCAGGAGGGTGGCCATCGCTCTATCTCTGGGGAGCAGATTCCACAGGTTAACTATGCTCTGTGTGAAGTTCTCTCTTTTGTGCATCCTGAGACCTCCATCACTCTGCTTTATTAGATGTCTCAGAGTTCCAGCATTATGAGAGCGGGAGAAAACTCATACCCTTCTATCATATCCTCAGCTGCTGGCCTTCCCCTCCACCCCCCCCCAAAAAAAGCCTCCAAATATTACAACCGATCTATATAGATGAGATACTGACTGAAATGAGCACGAGGGACAGGGCAGTCCTGCTTACTACAAGAAGAGCCCTTGGAGTGCATCCTCTGAGCCCAATTCTCCCTTGATCCTTTGAGCCCCAGTCTGAAGAGATGAAAGAAGTAAGCCAGCCACTACACTTGCCAGGCCTGGCCATTGGTGTGTGTGTGTGTGTGTGTGTGTGTGTGTGTGTAGAATTGACACGCTGCCCCATTTTCTCAGGGATGCTCTCCAGTGCCAAGGCTATATAAACACCAGCAGCTTAAAGCACAGTGAAGACATCCGCAGCTCCCACAATTCTGCATTTCAAGTCACATTTGCCCATTGTTGTACACACCTGAAAGGGGGTGGGAATATCTTCACCTAACACACATTTTATGTTTGGTTTCCTCATGCCTGCAACCGTCCCGTCCCCCAGCCCCCCCCTATTCAATGAACTGCTTTCTGAGCACATGCAATGGCTAACGCGAATGTACACACCTCAGCTTAACTGAGAAGTGAATGTACCTCGCATCTTCAGATCTGATGGAAACTAGTTGGAAGGGAAATGCATCAAACGGCAGCATCTCACAAGAAACAAGAAGATAGTTATGGATTGTAGCTAACCTCCACGTGTAAAGGTAAAGGTAAACTGGACCATTTGGTCCAGTTGTGACCGACTCTGGGGTTGTGGCGCTCATCTTGCTTTATTGGCCGAGGAAGCTGGCGTTTGTCCGCAGACAGCTTCCGGGTCATGTGGCCAGCATGACTAAGCTGCTTCTGGCGAACCAGAGCAGCACACGGAAACGCCATTTACCTTTCCGCTGGAGCAGTACCTATTTATCTACTTGCACTTTGTGCTTTCGAACTGCTAGGTTGGCAGAAGCTGGGACCGAACAACGGGAGCTCACCCCGTCGTGGGGATTCGAACTGCCGACCTTCTTATTGGCAAGTCCTAGGCTCTGTGTTTTAACCCACAGCGCCACCCGCGTCCCTAACCTCCACGTGTACGTGGCTTCAAAATCCAGCAGTTGGGAGCACACTGTAGCCTGAGCTATGGCATACACAACCCAAGACAGCAGCATACTTGCACCCCCCCATTTTGGGGGGCCAGAGGGATTCATTTCTGTATGTTCAGCAGTCTTTTGCCATTAATAGAAATTTAGTCATTTGCCATTAGCAAAAACTGAAATCATTCATCGGTATGGGCCCTTAGGATGTCCAAACACAAGCATTCCACTTTGCAAATGTAGGAAACATATCCAACTGCTTTAAATAGGCTGTTCTTACTAGCCATTTCATGGTGGGCAGGCACAAAACTAGACAAGAAGAAAAATGGTCAGGACAATATATATTTTTGCTTATCAGTGATATAATATAAATCCCACCCTGAAAAAAAACCATGCAGAACAAATATACTCACAAAGTTTCAAGCAATAAATGACATCTGCACAATCTCTGGTTTTGACCTAATTTTAATTCTCCCCCTCTTTCCGCCTCTCAATTCAGTGGAGCTGGTCTCAAGCTCTCATTTCATTCAGTCCTACAACTGTCATCAGAAACATGGAGGGGAAGGATCGGCAGCATTTCAGGGAGCTTCTTGAAAGTCTTTAAATGTGACTTTCTCACATTTAATAAAAGTTAAATTAAAATACATGTTTAATGAAGTTGTGCTCACGACATGCACTGGCTACAATAAGCTCCAGAAAAATTAAAACAGCAGGAGGGGCGCCTGAATGTCTTTGGCTGTCTTGTGGATTCTGCACATCTAGTTTAAATTTGATGCATTTTTCGCTGCAATCATATGACACAGTTTCATGGCTCATCAAATTTGCAGCTCAGTTCACTGATGCTCCAGAGCCACCCATGCCACCATTTCTCCCCTATTTATCACTTCTATAGCATACTCATTTTAAAGTGTAACGTGCCTTTGCATCTATCCTCTATTATTCCTGTTCATAGATGGCTACCAGAACTGAGACTTGCCCAAGGCCACAGAAACAGTCACTGGCAGAGGTGGGACCCGTAGCCTTGAACAATCCTTCTACAAACAGTGATTCCTCAGGAATGTAACCCAGATTATTCAGGGGAAAGTATGTAGCAGCCATTAGATGAAATGACGGATTGCATAAAATTGGGTTTGAGAAGACCATCATTTATTGGAAAGACGGCTTTCAAAAAGGTGAAAATTGCTTAAAATAAATAAATATACTGTATTTCCCCCCTCTCTCTTTTTGGTGAAATATTGGAAGTTCTAGCCACTAGGGGGAAACCTTCACCAGAAAGTTTAACCATGGGGGGAAGTAATATGTAAAAATTACCAAGTGGTGGGTTTTCCCTGTACAGTGGTACCTCGGGTTACAAACACCTCGGGTTACAAACACTTCGGGTTACAGACTCTGCTAATCCGGAAGTAGTACCTCGGGTTAAGAACTTCACCTCAGGATGAGAACGGAAATCGTGCGGTGGCAGTAGAAGGCCCCATTAGCTAAAGTGGTACCTCAGGTTAAGAACAGTTTCAGGTTAAGAATGGACCTCCAGAACAAATTAAGTTCTTAACCAGAGGTACCACTGTAAACAACTGCATGAGCAGTTCTTACAATTCTGGTGATGGAACTGGAACTTTACCTAATGCTAGAAGTAGTGCTGGTGCCAGGATATTTTGTGCTGTAGGCAAGGCTAACTGCTTGCACCCCAAATACAGATAGGGTGTGTGTGTGTAAGATATAACAAAAAACCTAATCTGAATAGAACTGTGTCTCTTTTGAGGTCTGTGCCCTAGACAGCTGCCTAAGTTGGCCTAATGACAGCAGACGCCTTGGCTAGAAGTCATTGTTTTTGCAAATACGTGAATGAATAGAGAATTTAAGCTGCGCAAAACAGGAAGGTAAGGCATCAAGGTAATACATGTGGCAGGTAACAGTTTTTCATCAGCAAATAGATACAATTCCATTTCCAGTGAAAGAAAGGGCTCAGTGTGGCTCTTTAACAGTCTGCACCTGAACTTTAGACACAGTGGGACTTTTTATTACTTTACTCTTCCTGAAATAAACTGCGTATGCAGTGAGGAAGTGGAATGAATTAATATCTTGACTCCCCCCCCCCCCCAAACAGCAAGGGTAATAACATTTTCCAGGAAGAAAAAAAAAAGCTTCCAGGAAGAAAAAAAAAAAGCTTCCTTAGATTTAAGCAAGGGATATGTATGTCTGAGGAATAGAAGCCACGTAAGAGATAACCCTTAAATCCAGCTGCCCCTTCTGAAAAGGAGTAAATTGGAAAATGAGAAGATGAAAAGGAGAAGGTGGACAAGGACGGACTTCCATGGAAAGGCTTCGATCGTGTGTTTGGCATTTCTTGCCTCTGAAGTGGTTTTACCCTCTACGAATGAGAAATCTTATTACAACTGGAGAAGCATTAAGAGTTCCAGTTTCTGAGGACGGAAGGACAGTCTTGCCTGTTAATAGATGTTGGACCTACAAAGAAGTCTTTGCTTTGTGCACATAAAACTCCCACTTGTTCCATTACAAGTAAAGGGGAGCCAGGGAAAGATACCTCACCCAGCTTGCCTTTCACTATCCTGCTAATGTTTTCTCCATGCTGCTTCACCGATGCCCCTCCTCCTCCTCCTCCTCCCTGCCCATTTTTTATGAGCTAAATGTAACAAAAGCAGGTAACTGGGCGCTTCTTCCATGAGGTCTCTGTCCCATTCTGCTAGGTTTTTAGAGGCACTTACCTGAAAGAACCGTTCCTTGAATGTGAACGCCATTCTGTCCATCTCCCCAATGGCTGCCCAAGTTCTGACTCTGCTTAGCTCGTGAAAGCTAATAACATCACAGCTCCAAGCGAGCTGGCTGCAGATCAGGAAATGAATTTTCTTGGCAGAGGTGCACATTTTAACATGCCACCTGCCGTGTGACATACCTCCACAGAGTCACTGGAGAGCCGGGCAGAAGTAGAGAGAGAAACCGTTTCACAGAAAGCAACACCTCGCTGCCCAGCGTATATATATAGAAATTACCAGCCCCTGCTACGTTAATAACTCCAGCAAGGCTTTAATGCACTCAGACTCCAAACGCAAAGCACCGAAGTGGGCGTGCAAGAAAACTCTGAAACAGATGCACGGTTATAAAGGCCGTATTTTTACAGGTGGTTTTCACAACGTTTGACATCCGCTTCAAAGTCCTATATGACTTACTAAAAAACCAAGCGGCCCACATGGTAATAACACATTCCTTGGCCCGATACACTTAATGCATTTTATCCAGAGGAACATACATCAAAGAATATTTTCCTTAAGGAAAGATTTCACCTGAACAACAACAAAAAAAAGATACTCAACAGGGTTTCTCACGGGCAGCAAAAGCTTGCCGCCATTTTAAAATGGCTATTTTGTGCCAGCGGCCATTTATTACTTCTTTTGGAATGCAATGGCTATGAAGGTGTGGCCTTAAATAGATCCCAGACAAAAACTAACTAGTTGCACCTGAATCCTGTCCCACATGCTGAAGAGAACCCACGTGCAAATCGATCCTCTTCAGCACAGGGACGGGGAAGCTTTTCCAGACCTTGGGCTGCAATCACTCACAGGAGAGCTCCTTGGGCCTGCATGCCATTGGTGCAAAGGACCAAAGGTAAACACTGGTGTAGCCAGAGGCAAACATAGGCAAAGAAACAGATGTGACTCTTATCTTTGTACAGTAGGCCACATTCTCCGAATGCAGAACCCAGAAGTTTATAAACACAGAGGGAGAGCTGTCTCCATCCAGTAAGGCAAGAGGCATCACCACAGTCCAAGGTTTCATTTCAAAACCACTTGAGGTGAAGGAACAGGGAGGATCCATGGCCTAGGGAGAGGGGTTGTAGCCTAGGCAAAATTCAAGGGCTAACAGAGAATTTGGCCCCAGATCCTGAAGTTCCCTACCTCTGCTTTAATATTTTACAGCTGGCCAGGGAGAGCAGCCGCTAGCTACATCAATTTAAATTACACAAAGCACCAATAAATATTTGGGATTGTGTCTCATCCACATCAATATTGACAAGCAGAAGTGTTAGACCTGTAATGAAAACCTTGCTGAGCTCAACAGGGCTTGCTCCTGAAGCGACTACATAAGACTGTGAGGTTTTTGTTTTGGCATAAGTTGCACATGTGCCCAACTCTCCCAACTTAAACCAATGTGAGAACAAGGATACGATACGATAATCTTTATTGTCATTGTCCCATACAGCACAACGAAATTGAAAAGGATTATGGAACACCAATCAGAAGAGGGTACAACCCAAAACATATCTATGCAGAAGTAAGTCCTACTGAATTCTCTAAGGCTTATTCCTTATTCGATAAGGCTTATTTCTGGGTTAGGAGCGTAGCTGTAGTCAGCAACACTTTGCCTCCTAGAAGGCAGTATGAAAGTATCTTAAGATTCAAATAAACTGTCTTGGTTTGGTTAACCAGCTGATGGTAGATCCCTTTCCCTTTCAAAGTATGATTTCTCACCACCAGGACTAAACAGTTATCTCCTGGAGTAGACACTGGTGGGAAGCCTGATTAACACTTTACAGAGGTTTCTCCTAACCTCTGTTGAGTTAGATTGTATTAGGAGATCCTGAATTAAGCAAGAACCTTGGTGAGCACCAATAGCAGTTACTACCGAAGGAGAGGGTTGAGGACTCCCCATCATTTACTAACCAGTAAGCAAACAACAGAATTGGTATCTGCACTAGGAATATCGATCAGCCCTTGAAAGGAGCCATTGTGGCAGATTTTCAGGCATTATTTAACAGTAGACATTTTTTGAGGGGGAATTAAAAGTTAAGTGCAGGCATGTGTTCTACCCCATGCAGGTTTTTATCATACAAAGAGAGACAATTAGAGAACAACAAGAAAAAAACCATGACTTACCCTTACATCTCCATTTACAGCTCTGGGCATGTGATTGAAAGCATGTGCAGGATCTTTGTTGTAAACTTTAAGGAAAGATCTGTCTTGAATGTTCCTAGAATTGAGAACAAAACAAAGTAACTAAGAATCAGCAATAAAGAGAGTTGAAATAACATTAGTTTACCCAGTTTGCTGTTCCTAGCCCTAACAATTCAGATATCACCATGGTAGGAACCAGCCAATGAAAAACTCTCTACAATAGACAGACACCTCAGCTCTTACTTATCCCCTGGGAGGCGTAATTCTTTCAGAAGAAATACACACTCTTTCAAATTAAGATATTTTTCAGTTTAATTAAAGCTCCTGGGTTCAGGGACTTATGAAACCAAAGCCCATTTTACATTTCAATTAAGTTCAGTTGTTCTTCACCAACAATGAACTCAGATTTCCCCTCCTTTTTGTAATAAACACAGACCAAAATAAAACATCATTTTTAAAAAAGAAAACAGGAGAATAGTTGCACATATTCAATCTCCCATGACCCAAATCCTATGCCTGATAAAGTAAGTCCTATGAATTCAGGAGGACTTACTTCTGAGTATACATATCTGGAATCCAGCTGCAAATCATTTCTAAACATATTAACCAATATCAGCTCTGTCAATTTTGACTCAAAATGGGCAAAAGGCAATAGGGAGGAAAGAGCTTCCATTTCAAAATTAGTTTTAAAAAGTTTAAAGATAAGTTTACAGTTAACAAAGCTATAACATTGATGCAACAATTTAAAAAGCCAGTTGTATTCCAGTCAGCTTCAAAACCTACCTTACAAACAGTTTATGGATTAAAGACCTGAAACAATCCCTGCCTTTTTCTCCTTCAGGAATAATCAGCCACAAAGACTGCAATCTAAACACACTTATGTCCTCTTAAAACGACGCTGCCTTTCATTAAACACCCGTGATCTCCGGAGAATTTGCACATAAGACTGAATTCCTTTGCTCCAGGTGCAGCTACAAGTTTAGTGGGCTGATCTTAATCACTGGGATTATCGGGGGTGGGGGTGGTGGGGAGAACACATGGTGAAGGATTTTTGGACAGGTCTTGTTTCTTTTAAAGTCACACTGCAGTTGGTAATTGCCTTGAATCTGTAACTAGTCAGAACTTGCAGCACTGCTGCTGTTGACTTCAAGCAGCCTGTCAGGAAAAGCAGAGTGCTGAAGAGACAGATCAGCCCTAGCAGTTAAGAAGCATAGGGTTAATTAGACATTAAGCACGACTGAGAGTTAGCGCTGAAGGGTAACCACAGCAAAATGCCCACAGACATCCCTCAACGTGCTGTAGCTCAGGCTGCACACACACAGCCTCTTAAAGCACATTCAAAACACTCCTTTCCCTCAAAGAATTCTGGGCACTGTAGTTCACTCCTCACAGAGTTACAATTCCCAGCAATGAAAGCAAACAACAGTGTCCAGAATTCTTTGAGGGGGGAAATGTGCTTTGAATGTGCTTTAAAGGTGTAGTGTGTACAACAGTCTCGGGCACAAAGGATAGTTCACACATCCACAACACTATTAGCCACTTTTCAAGGATGGATCTACGCTCGGAGCGTCTTAAGACAATATACTGATTCAGACACAACAGGAAAAGCGAGCTGCTCATATACATATTCCTCTTCCTATACCGTATTTTTCGCTCTATAAGACGCACTTCCCCCCTCCTAAAAAGTAAGGGGAAATGTGTGTGCGTCTTATGGAGTGAATGCAGGCTCCATGGCTTCAGCGAAAGCAAGGCGAAACCTCCGGAGCACAGCGGGAGTGCTCCCACTGCGCTCCGGAGGCTTCGCCTTGCTTTCGCTGAAGCCAGGAGAGCAAGAGGGATCGGTGCGCACCGATCCCTCTTGCTCTCCTGGCTTCGCTTCACTGGAGAGGTGCTGTGCAGCTTTCCCTCTCTGTGCAGCGGCCCTTCAGCGAAGTGGGAGGAGAAACGGAAAGCGTTCCGTTTCTCCTGCCGCTTCGCTGAAGGGGCGCTGTGCAGGGAGGGAGAAACTGCTTTTTTTCTTGTTCTCCCCCTCTAAAACTAGGTGCGTCTTATGGTCGGGTGCGTCTTATAGAGCAAAAAATGCGGTGATTTGAAACAGAGACAAGAACCTGTGCCATTCTAACTGCTTTTAGACTACACTCCAGCCATCTCCTGTCAGCATGGCCAGTGATATAGAAAGCTAAAGCTGCTTTCTACCTTGGGAGTTTTCCCATTCCTCTTGTAGGAAAGATGTGAAAAGTTGTGCTTGGATAACAGGAGGATTTAGAGAGAGAGAAAAAGTATTCCTTTCTGATCTGTAACCCTTTTACACTGTACCACGTCTTAACAACCCAACCTAACCAAAGCAACATTATTATTATTTTTATTACTTACTTACCTTACATCACTTAATTCATAATAGATATTCCTGCTCTCATCCTTGATGTATATTGCCACACTGGGGGACTCCAGCATTTTCATTGTCAGCTGCTGGGGGAAGGCACTTACAAAAAGGGCACGGATCGTATCTGTGCTCGTGATCTCATTGGGCATCCTTAGCTGTTTAGTTTCATCTCCGTATTGAAGGTACAAAACACCTATGAGGACAAAAAACAACAAGAACATCTTGGTTGACATGAATGAAGTAGGAATATCAAGCTTTATTCTGGATATGAGTTAAAGAGGCCTGTTTGCACAAAGGGCTCGTGATACATATATCAACTCTCTAATTCAGTATTGGAAAAGGAGTATAATTCTCTGCAGCTATTGATTATATGCTCTCAAGAAGTACAGATGCTGTAAGGAAGGTTTTTATTATTATTACTATTATTATTCTCTTCTCCAGCCAGGGAAATTTCAGTCTTGCAACTGAAAGGATACTTTTCCTGGTGGCTCAATATCTGCCGCACAACCGTGGGTATTTGCGACAGCAACAGAAATGGGAAACTGATTTTTGAGCTTTCCAGATTGCTTTTAAAATGTTCTCGCCATTTTGAAAGGCCACAAAGGTTCCAGTTGGCCAAGCCTTATTCTCCCAACTGAGCGTCTTGAAACTGCTTGGAGGCAGGGATGGGGGGTGGTGGTGGAAGACTTGAGCATGAGCTGATGAAAACGTTACCTCTCATTTGGTTTGGTTTATTAACGTATTAAAGTCTTCCTACTTGATCTCAGGATAGGACACATATTTCAACATTTCAGTCGCATATGCAACTTGATAAAGCAATAGATGAACTTGCTTGCCTTGATGAACAATAGATTGTGTAGAAACCAGCCTGCTATACTTAGCTAAAAATGTACATTTGCTGCGTCTCCTAATTTTGCAGCTGGCCTCACACACCACTGGCTTGCCGCCCTCAGAAGGTTTACAGAAGGGAATGCAGAAAAAGGCTCCCCATTCCTGTAATATAGGAACATAGGAAGCTTCCTTATACTGAGTCAGAACATTGGTCAATGGAGGTCACCTCTGTCTAATAAATAATAATAATAATAAATTTTATTTGTATCCTGCTCTCCCCAGCCGAAGCCAGGCTCAGAGCGGCTAACATCATATAAATAAGACAATATGCATAATACAATATACAATATGCAAATAAAATAACATTCAACATTCATTAAAATAATATAGAATAATATTAAATATCAGCATTTCAAAATTAAACAGAAATCCACTCAACAATTACAATAAGTAATTTCTAAACTCCAATCAATAGAACATACCACAGTGCACAACACAATACAATACAAAATAAGAAGCAGAGACTGGAGGGTGGAGCAAGGCAGGTGGAAAGAGGCCTTGCCTGATGGAGTCCCTCCCCTCACAGTTCTTCCTCCAGGCACAGCTTCCTTATGAGGAGACCCAGGGCCAGGGGGTGGAGCAAGGCAGGTGGAAAGAGGTCTTGCCTGATGGAGTCACCCCCCTCACAGTTCTTCCTCCAGGCACAGCTTCCTTATGAGGAGACCCAGGGCCAGATGGTGGGGCAAGGCAGTGTCTACACTGACTGGCAGACGTTCACCAGGGTCTCAGGCAGAGATCTTACCCAGGATGGAATCTGGGACCTTCTGCATTCAAATCATGCATTCCACCACTAAAGCTATTATCTAATGATGAGATCTGCATCAATCCACATATCCCTCTGCACATTTCCCCAATGACTTGTAACTGATTGTGTGTATGTGTGTAACTTGACAATATTGCATCTGAATCCCCTCTCACCCCCTACAAGCCAATGAACATGGGATTAGGATGGTGAAGCACTAACACCATCACACCACATGCTTTTCAGTTATACATTATCCAGGAGGTTCTTTCCACAAGTCCCATCAAAGACAGAGCAAGACACCATCCCTGCTGCAGACAAATATTAGCATCAAACAGGCACATTCAAAGCACTGTTTTTGGCGCCTGCTTAAAACAATTTTGTTTAGGCACACCTATCCAGACATGTTTTAATCTTTTTTACCGTTGGTAGGTTGTTGTTTTTTTAAAAAAACATTTCATTAAATATTTTAAGTATTTTCAACTGATTCTATTGATAATTTTAATTTTCTTGTAAACCACTTAAGAGGCTTTTCTACAATCTGCAATGAAGCAGGAAATAAATTTACTATATCTGGATAGACAAAGATAACACAGCACCCTTTATCCAGGAATGAATTCTTCAGAGACACGCAGAGACTTTCAATAACAATTAACACTTCTTGTAATGTGAGATAAGTTCGTTGGCGTTCTGTCACGGATATTATTGCCATCCTCAGCACTAGCTTTTCCAGCTTTTCAAGGCATCCTTTCAGAGCTTGTCTTAAGGTCACCTTCATGATCTTTGTGGTATTTCTAGCCTGAGGCCTTAAGCATTATTTTCCATTAGTTATTCTCACCTAGTTATACACACACGTCACACTTTTAAAAAGAAAGAGGGCTGCAAAATTTCTGCCTGCACATAATCTTTCTGTGCGATCTGCTGCATTAAAAAAAGACAATAGCTAACCCAAAGTTCCTGGTACACCTTTTCTTTCTCTTTTTTGCTCTGGATTAAAAAAAAAAAGTGTATGGTTTTGCTCACCTGGATGATGAAATTAAGTGCCAGGCTTAAAGCTAAGTAATCAGCCTATGAAAGTGACTAGGACTTAGACTGGGAAAGCAAACAAGGAGAAGAGTGAAACAACTAAATCCTATGCATAATTTGTCAAAAGCAAGCTCCACTGTATGCAAGGAATAAGCAACGGAGCTGATTCTCCAGAATAGGTGCAAAGACTGCAATGCAAACTTTTTGGCATACCTCTTGGGCTCTTGGTATTCACTGCTGATGGCAAGGAGACCTGGGACATTTTGTTTCCAGGGGGCCTTGTATCTACAGTGTATACTTCAGCATCCAAGAGAACTACATTACCTAGGCTCCATGGAACCCAAGACACAATGTGGCAGCACTCTAGCTGCCAGTCAAAGAAAGAAGCAGCTGGTGCAGAGCTCAGTGCAGCTGAGCAGTGGCACAAAACCAACCCAATAGGGATTATGATGATTCCGCATCTAGCCAATGCTTTTTCCAATCTTACAAGCCAGCAGCCAGGGTCACAACTGGTCTGGAGAATGGTAAGAGGCTCATGAAGCTGGTCTACATGTGAAATTGCACCAAATGGGATCAAATATGGATTATTGATCTCGTGACTACTTGGTCTATGAGCAGCAACAAAACTGCAGGGTTCGATAGGGTTCAAATTGGATGGGGGACTGTGTGTTGAGTGAGAGTCCTGCATTGTTGACCCTCCAAGTCCCTTCCAAGTCTACAATTCTATGATTATAGGATGAGTTTGGAGATACCTGCTGGGGCTTCCTCAATCTCTTTGGGGATTGACAGCGTGTGCAGGACCTCTGATTACCTGCGGAAGGGCTGTAGCTCAGTGGCAGAGCACATGCTCTGCATGCAAAAGGCCGCAGGTTCAATCCTTCACATCTCTAGATAAAGCTCAGAAGGACCTTCGCCAGAAAAACCTGGAGAGCTGCTGCTGGTCAGGGTTGACAATTCTGACCTAGATGGTCCAAGGATCTCACTCCATATAAGGCAGCTTCCTATTTGGAGGAAAGCTAATGGAGATCCTAGAACACATTCCCCTTCTTTTTTCTCTCCCCCTCTGCCCATTCTATTTCACTCCACTCCTTTCACCTATTTAGTTCACTGTGTCAGGTGAAGCTGTGTCATCCTGAAGTTGCACCTGTGGGGAATCAGAAACACCCTTGAAGGGGCCCCACAGTTTTACGGGAAAGGATTGGATTGGTTGGGAAAGAAAAGGCTGAAGTTATTACAAGCCAGATATTTTGGAATTCAAGCTCTTTTTTCCACATTGCTGGATTTCCATTTTGTAGAAAACAACGAATTTCCTCCCAAAAAGAGACATAACATGAGTACCTGCTGCAAATGACAGGTGAAAGAGTTGCATGAATTTACATTACGTTTTCATACTGGCCTATAAAACGTAAGAAGCCAGTGAGGCTATCGAATAATGTTTTTGGAGATTAGCATGGCTTGTGTGGTGTATGTTTGCTGAGGTAGCCATGCTAAACAGCATTTTGGCTCTCTCTGTTGCCTTCTTTCAGGTGCATTCTCAAGATACCTGCTTACACACAAAGGAAGAGCAGATTAAAGGAAGGGACAAATGTGATTACACAGCTTTATTTGGGACGGTGTGTGTTTCAGCTTCCCCTGGGTACACATTCCAGAAAAAGACACAAGCACGATTAACGAAGCATAAACCTTAAAAAGAAAAAAAAGAAAAAACCCCAGCAGGCAGCAACATACTTGCTGATTAAGTTCGAAGAGGGAGTATTTTTGTCCTGCTAAATGTTTATGCAAAGATAAGGAATATTCCTTTTAAAATCCTATTCAGCAGTACAAGGAGGAAAACAAGGGAAATGTGGCCACCTTTGGGCTATTTAGTTTCCTGGGAGTCTTTTGTTTCAAATCTGGAACTGAAGTGAATTGTTTGGGGCTGGGTTTTTTTGTTTTCTTGAAGTCTTGCCAGTCAGGTTTTAATGTAAAGTATTTAACCAGAACAGCAAATATTTGTACTCATTTTCTACATGCACCAAGAAATCAAGGGAAAGCACAAGGACAAAACAGAGGTATGGACATGGGAAGCTTCATGAAGACTTGTTCAATCTGCAGGAAATTACACCAGACAACGGTTCAAGTGAATGGGAGCTGTGTAAGAGCATGGATGGTCTCAGGAGGATAGGTCAAAAGTGACACAGGCTGGGAAGCGATTGGGAAACCTAACATTGAGTCTACTACAGACCACCAAACCAAGAAGAGGATGTACTAAAGTAACTTGCTGATGTACTCTAAGTCAGAACCTCTGTCTGTCTTCTTCAAGGAATCCTGGCAAATGGGCAAAGTGCTGGAAAGCCATATTTAAAGAGTGTTTAAATCGACTATTCCTCGTAAAACCTGAATGAAGTTTAAAGTTAGGTGCCACAGGGCCCTATCCTGGCCCTGGCACGCTAACATTTTTATCAGTCAAAATAAAAAAATTCCTTCCAGTAGCACCTTAAAGACCAACTAAGTTAGTTCTTGGTATGAGCTTTCGTGTGCATGCACACTTCTTCAGATACACGTGCATGCACACGAAAGCTCATACCAAGAACTAACTTAGTTGGTCTTTAAGGTGCTACTGGAAGGAATTTTTTTATTTTGACTATGGCAGACCAACACGGCTACCTATCTACTACTGGAACCATGGAAGGCACCACATTTTTATCAGTGACTTGGGTTATCAAGTTTGAGTATGATTTCTCGGAAGACAGGAATAAAATGGAATGTAAAACTAGGCTGGGAATAATGAAATGAAGCCAACAGAGACAAATGTTCTTCATTTGGGGAGCGGGATCCCCAACTAACCTGCAACTGCCAAAAAAGTTTTGGGTGGTACTCAACATGCTTGGTCTGTTAGTGTAAAGATTAATGCTTATGTGATGCAACACCCTCTCCCCCTCTCCCCCCCCAACTCTCTCCCCAAATCTGCTCTGAAGAATTGGAGGAATCCCTAGAACATATTTTTCGGGGGGGGGATGGAAATCCTTGCACTAACATAACAAGTTGCTTCGTACAGTCATACCTTGGAATGGAATCTGTTCCGAAGTCCATCCGTCTTCCAAAACATTCGGAAACCCAAACACAGCTTCTGATCGGCTGCAGGAAGCTCCTGCAGCCAGTTGGAAGCAGTCGGACATTCAGGTTCCAAAGAACGTTTGCAAACCAGAACACTCACTTCTGGGTTTGTGGCGTTTGGGAGCCAAAATGTCCAAGTACCAAGGTGTTCGGGATCCAAGATACGACTGTACTACATTGGATGCAAGCCCTTATTACCTTTCACCAGCCTCTGAAGAAAGAAGCACCTGGAGCAGGGCATCCCATACAGATTCTATACAGTAAGTAGATTCATACCTAAGCTGGTGAGCCTTTGGCTATCCAGGATTCCAAGCTATATAGAGTTTTACGGTCAAAAGCAAAGGCCTTAGCTGTATACAGAAAAACAACAGCCAATGGGTGTTTTCCAGACAGGAAGTACCAATCAATCATGAATGGGGCTGCCATATTCTGAACTTAAAAAATTATTTGTTCTAAAGTTGATTTTGACACACAGTATTGCAGCTCGATGAAAAGGGTGGAAATGCCGCAGAAAAGCATCACTCAAGAAGCATTAATGTTTAACGAGGCAATTTAAGAGTATGATGGCATGTTGTTTGTGGCTGTGAAATGGTGTGAAACCTACAGTCTTTGAACCCGTATGCAGCTAATAAATCACTGTCTATTATTTAAACACCCCTTAATTACAACTTCTGACTCCGTATCACTTGGAAGACGTGGGGCCACTGATCAAATGTATACACTGTGTACTTTATCACTGGTGCTTTATCAAATGCTATATGGACATATTTAGGGAAGGAATTCTTTATCTCCAAATTATCAACTGGTTGTTTACATAATATAGAAAATGCCATTCAGAGTGAGGAATCCCTCTCGACTAATCAAATATAGCTATCTCCCTAAACTCGGCGCAGATAATTTTCTTCTAATATGCAAAGAACTACAGAATAGAGGGATGAAATTTCAGAAATCTTCTAACAGAAGGCATGCCTCACTAGTCACTTTTGAGTGCAAACCTGTTCACATACAATAAGTGGGAGTTCAGCCATACCCTCCCAAAGAGAAGGTGCTTGCACACGAAAGCTTATACCCAAGAACAAACTTAGTTGGGCTCTAAGGTGCTACTGGATTTTTTTAAAAAAATTTAATATATTTCGACTGTGTCAGACCAATACGGCTACCTACCTGAATCCTCCCAAAGAGAAGTGGATGACACCCCTTTGACATGTATTGTGATACAGTTATTAGATTGGAACAAGTTGGGGGCCTATGAGGAATGGCAGAGAGAGAGAGGGAAACGCTAAGCCAAATTAGTAGCTTCCTACTTCCTTAACCCTGAACCTCAGTTGCCAAACAGTATAGTGCAAATGTCCTATAAGCATTGACCTTTGAGGTTTGGTGAATTGGTCATATAAAGGGTTATACTATATATAAACTGCACATTGATATACTTGGATCTCACTCTCTGGGGGATATCTGCTTCTCTTTCCTACAGTATATGGACCCTCCTGCAATTTGGGAAGGAAATTTGACTGATCCCAACGTGCATTACATCATAATTATGATGGAATGAAGAAATGAAACAGTGGGAAAGCAGGATCAGACCTATCTCAGGGATGGGGAACTTGTGGCACTCGCTATGTTTTTGGGCTCCAGCTCCCAGCAGCCCAGCCATTATAACCGATGCGAGTGCAGCACAGCAGCACCTGGAGGATGGCAGACTCCCCATGGATTGCCTATCTAGTCCAGGGGTCTGCAACCTTTAAGACAAAAAGAGCCACTTGGACCCGTTTCCGAAGAAAAAACAACAACTGGGAGCCGCAAAACCATTGCGACATTTAAAACAAATATATCTCTGGAGCCACGATCTGACAGCGGGCGGGAAGGTGATGTTGGGACGGTGCGTGACTAACGCACGCACCACCCCCATGCGACGTCACAGCCAGTACAGCGCCCGCCACAGTGAGGAGTGTCGGGGCGCACAATGCGCCTCCTCCCCTCGCTAGTATCCGCCCCAGAGCCGCAGCAAAGATGTAAAAGAGCCACATGCGGCTCCGGAGCCGCAGGTTGCAGACCCCTGATCTAGTCCATTATCCTGTTTCTGTTAGCGGCCAATCAGATACCTACGAGAAGCCACAAGCAGGACATGAACACAATAGCTCTCTTCTGCTGTTCCCCAGTGATTGATAGTAAGGGCATATTCATTCTGATCCTGGAGATAGGATACAGCCATCCTTAGCCATTGGCAATATTAGATTCCATGAATTTGTCTAATTCCTTTTTTAAAAAAACCCTGCACTGGTAGCCACAATCACATTTTGTCTTAGCAAATAGCAGAGTTTAACTATGTGCAAGAAGGAGGTTCATGGGTCTGTCCTTCATCTTCTCCTACTCAGAATCATAACTGGATGATTCAGGTTCTAGAATTACGTAGAGAGAGAAAAGCTTGTTTCTTTGCCTTTCATAAGCTGCTGCAAATGAAATGTGGGTTTCTACAACCTATGTACTGACAAACAGTCCACAAAAGTGAGCACACGTGCATTTACTCCTTCAGAAAAGCACCCCTTCGACCCCCCAAGAAACCTAAAAAAATCATGTATAAATGATAAAACTTTTCCAACTTACAAAAAGAACTTTTGATTTTACTTGGTCATGAATAAGTGCTTTAGTAGAGCCTGAATAATATAACGTTGCCTGTCAGTTGTGCTCCACCAAAAAGCCACTCCTGGAAATGGGGTGGGTGGGGGAATAATGAGATAGGGAATAAACACAAAGTAGGTAGATGTTCAAATGGACGCGGGTGGAGCTGTGGGTTAAACCACAGAGCCTAGGACTTGCTGATCGGAAGGTCGGTGGTTCGAATCCCCGCGACGGGGTGAGCTCCTGTTGCTCAGTCCCTGTTCCTGCCAAGCTAGCAGTTCGAAAGCACATCAAAGTACAAGTAGATAAATAGGTACCGCTCTGACGGGAAGGTAAACGGCGTTTCTGTGCGCTGCTCTGGTTCGCCAGAAGCGGCTTAGTCATGCTGGCAACATGACCCGGAAGCTGTACACTGGCTCCCTCGGCCAATAAAGTGAGATGAGAGCCGCAACCCCAGAGTCGGCTACGACTGGACCTAATGGTCAGGGGTTCCTTTACCTTTACCTTAAGTAGATGTTCAGACAACTTCCCTTGCCCCACATTGTCCAGGATGCCTCTCCAACCTTCTGGAGTAGCTTTTTTTTGGGGGGGGGGTGTGAGGGAGAACAAATGACGGCAGGCAATGCTGGGAGAAATAAAGAATCAAGAGAAGGAAACTTCCTTCATGTGAACTTAATAATAACTAACTTATCTTAGGGTCCAAGCCAAAGTAATCGTAACTGCCCCCCCCCCCAGTACCCACACCAGGCTTTCCATTCTTGCCTCTGTCCAAGTTCTGCAAGGGCATTGAGGCATTTTCTTTGAGGGATGAGTCTCCTGCTGTTGTCTTCGGTGGGGGGGGGGGGAGAGAGATGCACATGGCCATTCTCTTCTCCACCAAGATTTATGAGTGAAGCCGATTAAAAACATGCAGAATGGGAAAGGGGGGAAGCAGATGTTGGTGGGATTTGTGAATTCCTTAGGGATCCCACATATCACATACGATATGACAAACAACAATAACCCTGACAGAATATCATAATGTAGGTCTTTACATCATAGCATTTGAGCTCACAGTGAGTGGTTTGTCTGGGGTTTTTTTTTTTCATACTTAGGGAGGAAATATATCCTAAATGAGGACTCAGAAGAGAGGGAATACTGGCATGGGCATCAGAATATAAACGGGAAGTGCCGCCTACAGCAACTTCCACCAATCAGGTACCCTATAGATGATTTGTACTACAATTCCCATCAGCCCTAGTCGTCATGGTCATATTGGCATGTTCTACATTTTTCATTACAAAAATAGCATAATGTTGGTTCTCTCATTACAGATTTTTGGGGAACCCTTCTATGTGGAGAATTTCCAAAAAGTACCTGCTGCATTAACTAAGGAAGGCTACAGTTCCTGCAGATTAACACAATCAGCTCCCACATCCCATAATATATATGGCAAGACCACCTTTTAATCATTCTGAGTCTCTGTTGGTGTAGAGAAACCAGCTAAAACCGCCTTTGGTTTATACTTCTTTGTACTTTTTTTTTAGCTGATTATGTATCAGATATCAAAGCACTCTTGATAAAAATGGCCTGGGATTGTTAACAGAATAAATAAACCACTACGTTCAGTTTATGAACAGCCCCCATGATTTATGACCCCGCTGCCGTTCTGCTTTATGCTGCTCTGCAGTCTGGGAGATGGGATCCAGCAGAAGAGAAGCTTCTTTATGGCAATAACCCTTTGCCTTCCTCAACCATCTGCATTCATTGCCTTATATAGCAACAGCTTGCCTGTCCTATGGCAGTATTTCCTGAGAAAGATTGCCTTCCACTTGTGCAGCTAGGGATGGGGAAGAAATGTTGGTTAGGTTCACATTTAAAGGCAAATCTATCTAATCAACACTTTCGGGGGGGGGGATACACCAACTAAAACACAGCCACCCTTCCTCTCTGAATTTTGCGATGCAACTTTCCAGCTAAGTAACGTGTGCAAAAATGCATATACTAGGGCAAAGTGTGCCTAAAAGTGCGTGTGTTAGTAAAAAATAACATACAATCCGGCATAAATTACTTTGCAGAAATGCGCATATTAGGCAAAATTGCACACAAAAGTGTGTAAGTACTTAATTCGTTCTGGAGGTCCGTTCTTAACCTGAAACTGTTCTTAACCTGAAGCACCACTTTAGCCAATGGAGCCTCCTGCTGCCACCGTGCTGCTGGAGCACAATTTCTGTTCTCATCCTGAAGCAAAGTTCTTAACCTGAAGCACTATTTCTGGGTTAGCGGAGTCTGTAACCTGAAGCGTATGTAACCCGAGGTACCACTGTATATTTATATACATTTTTAATGGCAAGCTGATGTGGAAATGTGGTGATCTGGACTTAAGTTCAGCAAAACGAGAAACCAAAACTGAGAGATCTACCTATTCCTATGTGCAGCTAATTGGTAACAGAAATTCACTAATCTGCTCCAAGCCCATTCAACGTGTGGCAAGAATGGCTACTGTGAGAAGCAGTGTGTGTGGAAATATTAGTGGGTAGCAGTCAAGTATGCCTCCAAGTGAGATCTGGTTCCCACTGAGGAACTGGGGCTAGGAAGAACTCTGCAGTCACACAGACCTGAACAGGTAGAAATATACAAATACACTTTTGGTCTGTAAGCCAATGGTGGGGATATGCTTTGTATGCAGATGACCCCCAGTTTAATTCCTCAGATCTCAAGTTGCATAGCTGGGTAAGGTTGAGTGAGTTGCTTCAGAACCTGACCAGTCAAAGCAGACAATACTGGGGTAGATGGACCAGTTATGGATTGACTCCAATAAAAAGCAGTGTTGTATCTCAGTATGAAGGAATGCAAGGCATAGACAACAGAGGACTGGTAACAAGCCCAAAGAGGACACCTGGCATTTTGCCCCCACCTGCGCAGCTCCACACTGCCACCATGTGGTCGACTCATCCGCATGTCAGTT
This sequence comes from Podarcis liolepis, assembly GCF_965112155.1. Lineage (NCBI taxonomy): Eukaryota > Metazoa > Chordata > Lepidosauria > Squamata > Lacertidae > Podarcis > Podarcis liolepis. Next base: position 22,274,009 of record NC_139563.1, read on the forward strand.
CCAGGAGAAAAAAGATAGAGCAGCCTTTCTAGGGGAGAAACCTTGATAACAGAATTGTAAGTTGGAAGGGACCCAAATGATCGCCTGGTCCAACCCCCTGCAATGCACAGCTCTACCCTGGGTGAGCTCGAACCACTAACCTTCTGGTTAACAGCCACACACACTGACCCATTGTGCCACCTGGGCTGGATACAGCCTGGGGGAGTTATTTGTGCCCCACAATGGCTTTGCAACCTTTACTCATTCATCTATGAGGCTGGCCATAATAATTCCCATCCGAGGCTGAGAAACAAACACTGGATCAAGATCATTCAGTAAAACCAAATCCAGCCAATCATCTAAACGAGGAGTAGTAGAGGTTATATCATCCACATGCTGCTGTACGACAAGTTTCATCATTCCTGACCATTGACCAAGCTGACAGCAGCTGATATGAAGTGGATGGAGCCCAACAACATCTGGAGTGTACTAGATTAAGAAGGCTGTCTTAGATTGTTTTATGGGAGCCTGTACAAATCTTGCATACTCTCCCTTTCCTTCATTTGTTCATGAGAAGAAGCTTCCCTTTTCGCTTTACAACACAGCCTGGTTCCCAGTCATTTACAAACTCAAGGAACTGTAGCTTATTCAAATCAGAGTTAGATAACAAATATATCAAAGTGCAGTTTGATCCAGGTTTGCTATGACTACTTGGAGTTAGAACAAGCCACAGTTCTCTGACTTCATACACAATGATGGACCATGGTCTCAGCCTGCTAAGTAAAAGTCAAGTTCTTCCTCTCCTCTCATTTGTGTTTTTCACCATGTTTTTTTCACTCTGAAAGACATTTGGGGAGTGAAATAAACAGGGAGAACACACAGTATTAGATGCATAACAAAACCTGGCATTAGTTCAGCAGTAGAATGTGGGTAACGCCTTACCAAGTGATCTTTCCTTTGTCTGGTTTGTTGACCTCACCACAGGAAGACTTGCTCGTGTACGGCTTCCTCTTGAGAAAGGAGAAGGAGATTCTCCTTCAGACATGATTTCCAGGGAGTCAGCAGATGCCTCTGATAATTCGGCCTGATCTCCCAAATTGGGCTGTGGGCTTTGAGATAGCTTTGGGCTCCTTGTCTGTGAAATAAAATAAAATAAATAAATCATTAAGAGAAAGCAAACACTTTTTTGGTAACTTCAAGATCCCTGCCTAAAGGAGAGCAGGGATTTCTCCCTCCTCCCTCTCATACAAGTAGATAAAATATCACTTGAGCTGCTGAATGCAGAATGATACAAGGCCTTGTTTGCTCAAGGTGACTTCCATGTATGTTATTTACAAGAGATTGTCCCAGGGTATTCCATTAAGATTTTTATTGCGGTACGTCCAACTGCACAAAATTCATATCTAACAAGTACCCGAGGCTAAGACAGTATGGGTTAGATAGATGGCAATTTCATTCCCTGCTGTTCTGACAATTGCTAGCATTGTCTGTAACAGTAACAGCATGTAAGCATGCAGATATGCACACAACATAATGCACAGGCAATGAATGAAAGGCTTTATGCCACCAAGCTTCCTTAAGTCTCTTTCAGTATCGCTGTGCTAGTTGTGTGAAGAGGCATTACTCAGCTAAGAGAACAGGGGACAAATTTATACTCTCTACTTTGACCTTTCACTCTTAAGTCTTCTGTATTACTACGTTTTTTAAAACCCTGCCCTTCACTCAAAGTGTTCATGCCAATGACAGAAGTCATATCTCTTTCAAGCAACAGTGTGCCATTTGGGCTCTGCCGAGGATAGAAAGCAGATGGGTTGACTACATCTCCAATTGGTGGCACCTTTTTCTTCTTTCTGTTCTTCTTCTTTTTCTTTTTTAATGTGTTAAGCAAAAGAAACACCCCTTGCAAAAAATGTTTGGTCACTTGATAGGATAATGTTTTGCCTCCAGCCCACCTACAATCTCCCGTGTGAAAATACACAAAGGTTCCACCACTTCAAACCTCGAATACACATACAGAAAGGCTGGCACAGAGAAGCTTTGGTCCAGCACTGATTTATTCCCTCAAAATAAAAAATATTCAGATTAAAATCTAATCCAGAAAAGAATTCCCAGGTTCTCTACTCACCAGCCAGCCACTCTCTAACCCCCCCCCCCACATTCTCTTCCTCTCAATGGTTTATCTTAGCAGTCATAAGAGAAAGACAAAGGTCTGTCTTTTTTCCCATTTACCCAGCATGCTGTATTATAATCACATCAGGTTGAGGGGAATCAGTGCATGTTGCTGCTACCACCCTTCCACTTGCTTTAAGGCAGGTGTAGGAAACCTGTGGCTCTCCAGATGTTGTTGGGACTCCAATCATCCCCAACCACTGGCCATGTGGCTGGAGATGATGGAACAACATCTGGATGGCCACAGGTTAGCTATTCCTGTTTAGGTGTTATAGTCAAACCAGCCCAGAGAGCAGAGGTTGGGAACCAGTGACTACAACGCCCATCATCCGTCACCACTGTCTATTCTGGCTGAGACTGATGGGAGTTGGAGTTAATGTTCCACAGGTTCCACCTGGAGAAGACACTTTAGGAATCAGAGAAGACCAGTCCGGAGGAGGAGTCTGTTTTCCTAGTTCAGATTAGGTGGGTGGATGATAATGATTTCCATGCATTACTAAATTAATCCAAAATTGACTGGGGCAAGTTTACCCATCTCTACTCTCCTATCAGTCTTTAGAGGAATTTTCTTTGTAGACCTGGGGAAAGCATATTGTGTGCTGGGCCCGGGCATGTTGAGAGCTGGCAGAAGGGGCTTTGGCAATGTGGAGAGCTGTCAGGAACTCCGCAGCCGTGCAAGAATTTTAGGGCTGGGCAAAAGGCTTCAGTGGAGTTTCACAGCAAGATTCAAAGGCCTCTTCTTGGCTATAGTCATAGCTAAATTCCAACCATGCAGCGTTTAAGAGGATTTGTTGCCCTTAACTTTTTCATACCCCAGAATAACTACAGATCTGGAAGTTCCTGAGAGATAACTGCTCGCGAGTTGAAATATAAAAGGAAGTGGGCTTCCCTATGTGGCACTCTTAGAAATCTGTTATGAAAGGAGGAAAGGAGGAGCTGTGGTGTAAGAGCTTTCAGAGCTGAAGAATTATGGGCTGAAAGCCTAAACAACATGCCCAAAGCTGCGTCTGCATTGGCTATTTGTACTGAGCCCATCCAGGCTACGTCTGAGCCTGTGCCGTTCCCCCAACCATTTGTCTTGCAGATGAGCTGGAAACCCCCAAGTTTTGGTGGAACTCTAAGGAACTGTTGTGGGCACCGCCCAACGCCCAACTCACAGAAGAAGCACTGGTGATTCTGAGACATCACCACCACCACCACCAAACAAGCAAAACATCTATACCTTCCTCCCAAAAGAAATACAAATACAGACCCAAAAAAAGCAGGAGTCACCCCCAAACCAGGCAACCCCTTCCCAACCAACTCCCCCCAAAACACCTTGCTCAGTTTGAAATAAAACCTAGAGATGCAGAGTCTTAAGTCACTACGGTGCCGACAGCTGTCACATTAGCAACTCAAGCACTGAGAAAACATAAGCGGCCCAGTCCAAGCAACTTCAGACACCTACAACCTTGTGTCTCGTGATTCTTACTTTTTCTTGGGGGCTTCGCCCCATTTCTGGCTTAGTATTGAGCTGCCCATTGACAGTTCTTATACTGACATGCCCTTGTCCTCGATTCCTGATTCCCATATTCTCGTGCGCACTGCCCAAAACACTGGATTCAATCCCAGTTCTTATTTTAATTTAAAACCCTGACAATGGCGATGTTCTATATTTAGAAGGTTGGAAAATGCTGTTCAGATCAAAGCTGGATTCAAAAACAAAGAGCCATATTGCTGACATCTGGCCTTTTCTTTTTGGTGGATATTTATTTTTTGAGTAGGGAGAGGTGAGCTTGCTGCAGAAATGACACAGATCATGGTATACTCCCTTGGTGACCTTGGCTGAAGGAGCAACTGTAGCTTTTTTTATTAGGTTTTCATTAGGTTGCTGCGGAACTTCAACCTCTCTCCACTCCCTCCGTTTCCAACTTGTCCAGTCACACACAAAATATAATAACTCTGAAATACCTAACGAGAAATCCAAAGCCTCCGGAGCTTTGTGCTTACAAAAGGTTTGCATTAATATATTAGGTATTACCCAGCGTCCTGTAGTGACATGATTATGGAGCAGTATTTCCCTCCCGCCCCCCTTCTCTCTCTCCAGGAATTACAGCTAACATTTTTCATCTTAAGAGAATGGAGGCATGCTTTGAAGTGCCTCCATGACGTCGTTCGCGTCTAAGCTACAAGGTTGTAAACACCCCATGTGGGCACATGGACGTTAATACCCAAGAACTGACAAGTGAGTGACCTAAAAAAACAAAGAGGGATTTAAGAAGGCAATAATTCTTTCATTCAGTCACCTGAAATGTGGCTGGGGGTTGTAGGCCATGACTGCAACAGCAGGTTTTAAAAAGAAGAAGGTGGTACAGGATCCCTGGACAGTTAAGTCCAGTCAAAGGCAACTATGGGATGCGGTGTTCATCTCGCTTCAGGCCAAGGGAGCCGATGTTTGTCCACAGACAGTTTTCTGAGTCATGAGTTTAGTCCTGGGTCAGCAGGACTAAACTGCTACTGGTGCAACGGAACACCGTGACGGGTGTCAGAGCGCACAAAAAAGCTGCTTTATCTTCCCGCCGCAGCAATACCTATTTATCTACTTGTACTGGCATGCTTTCGAACTGCACGCAGGTGGTGCTGTGGTCTAAACCACTGAGCCTCTTGAGCTTGCTGATTGGAAGGTCGGCGGTTCAAAGTCGTGCGACATGGGTGAGCTCCCACTGCTCTGTCCCAGCTTCTGTTGACTGCAACAGCACCCAGGACTGGTGTATCATATTATTTCTAAAGTCAGTCATCAGACCTCTTCCCCCCATTCCCCACTTTTGAAGCAGCTCTGGTGTTGAATGAATAATGTTATGATCAGGGAACAAGATAAGGGCTAACCCCGCCCCTGCATCATATTTCCAATCTAAGTCTCTCCTTCACTTTCAGTGAGCTCATTAGTGAAGCTATGATTAGCCCTGGGTTGGGAAATATATCTTTGGATGCAATGCCAGCCCACTTACCCATGAAATTCAGTAGTAGTATTCTGCGTAGACATAGAACAGCCCAGTAAAATCTATCTATAAGCATGATATGGATACCTGTGTTTTTTTCTGCTGCAGGGCTGAATGAATATCAGCATGGGAGCAAGCAATTTAGATAAGGAAGATAGCTCTAGGGGGAAAGGAGTAAAATAAAAATCATATTCCTTAGTGTATCTACTCCTGTCTGAATTATATTCCTCACATGGTTGCTTTTAAAACTGAAACTAAAAATAAGAGACTAGATCATGGATCCCCTGGAACGTTAGACACTTGGAAATGCCTAAGAACAAAACTGGTGTGCTGATCTCTATAGTCAGTCTTCTGCCAAATTTCCTAATTGTCTCTCAGCTGAAATTCATGAGGTGAAACAGAATTCCTCCAGAATTTTCAGGCAAACACACCTGTAAGTATTTGATGTTTTGGAATTAATTATTTGGCAATGTATTCCCCCCTCCTCACAGTTTAGCTGTTCTTACAACAAGCTGGATGTTAGGTAGTATCTGGCCATTTTGCTAGCATCCACTGGGTACAATTAGGTTCTACCTTTTGAGCAAAATTGTATCAGATTCCCTTCTGGATTCCTGTCAGCTTCATAACGGCTAACAAACCACACTGGGCAGCATTGTTCATTCAACTGCTAAGCAGCTTACCATGCATTGATTGAGAAAGACGCCACTCATGAATTTATATCTGCTCTGCAGACATGGAACATTAGGCCAAATTACATGTTACATTCTGGCTTACAGTGGTGCCTCGCAAGACGAAAAGAATTCGTTCCGCGAGTCTTTTCGTCTTGCGATGTTTTTCGACTTGCGTAGCACGGTCCGTCGCAACTGCGCCTCTTCAAGCGGCTTAAAAAAAAAGCGCAAGACGTTTTCGTCTTGTGAAGCAAGCCCATAGGGAAATTCGTCTAGCGAAGCAACGCAAAACCGAAAAACCCTTTCGTCTAGCGAGGCATTCGTCTTGCGGGGCACCACTGTATGTTCTTCCTGTGTGCCTTCTCCAGAGTGACCCTAGGAGCCAATCCTCAGTGGCTGGCTTTCCTCCTTTCACTCTGATTGGCTCCAAGAAGCACAAATGATGGGAAGGCTTATCAGTGACTAAAAAGCTCCTCTTTCATATTGTCAAGGCAGCTCTAGGACACTAGAGACAGGGACTCTGAATTTTTGACTTGATAGCTGGCCACAACCCTAGGCCATTATACCTCTGCTCCTGGGACCTTCTCTTTGGCAGGAAGAACATGTGCACCATACTTTTCCTGTCAAAGATACTGGTTTGCAGTGGTGAAAAACACTTTCCTAGGAGCTGTAAGCACCCACAGCCACCCCTCTTGTGTTATCATTTGCTAGCCCAAAGGTAAGTTTCTACACCTTACAGCAAGGATGAGGTGGAGAGGCAGAGAAGGCCGCCATGAAGTGATGCTTCTTAAGTGCCATCACCAAGCTTTCCCAAACTTGGGTCTCCAGCTCCTGTTGGACCACAACTCCCATCATCCATAACTAGGAGGACTAGTAGTCAGGGGAATACTGACTTAGAATGTGTCTTTACACAAGCAAAATCTCAGTTCTGTAAGGGTGAGCATGAGGGCATTCATGCCTCCTTAATACAAGTGTTGTATAAAATACTATATCAATCCATACAGACGCACCCATTAGGGGAAAAGAACTTGTTTCCTGATACTGAGTAATACATCAATTTCTTTTGCAAATTTTGCAAAAGGGGGCTGGAAAGAGAGGATAAGCAACTCAAGGGTTACTTATAATATACAGTATAATGAGATATTTAAGACGAAGTCTCTAGGACGTTGACTAAATTATGGTATGATTTTTAATAATGTTGGCCATTCATCTTCTTTCATTCCCTTCCTTCTATTTTGTCACTCTCATAACTTTTGTCTGATGTATTGCTCATTTATATTATATTATATATTACGCCATTCCTGGTGGCACAGACTGCATTTTGGAATACGTATATACAATTTTACGCCAGTGGAAATATACTTTTTTATTGCTAATATGTATATCATCCAGATCACAAGAAGTAATGGAATTGCTCTATTCTACTTCGGCCAGATCTGACTGAGAGCACAAAGTCTGCTTTGGGCACCACAATTTCAGAAGGACAGGCAAACTGGGAACATTTGTTGTTGTTGTTCATTGTTGTTAATGTTAGTTGCTTTGGGTCACTTTGTGAGAAAAATGACTAACAAATATGATGATGATGATGATGATGATGATGATGATAATAATAATAATATACATGCACAAAGCACAGAGGGACACAGTGAAACCCACAGGGGTCTTTGCAATGTAGAAGTCCTTCTTCCACATACAGGATCTATAATAGTTAAATGTTTTCCTTAGTTCTGCTTTCAGAAAGAAAGTCAACACCACATGCATATGAGACTCACTTCTTTCTATGAAAAAAAATTCTCTCTCTGTACATACACACACACACACTCACTACCCTCACAACAATCTTGAGCATTTTCACCTGTGAAAACAGAAATGGATTCAAGGCTGCAGAAAGAAAATCCAAACACTCAGCAGCTGGGTGTATTATAACTCATTTTTTCTTGTGTATTATGATTTCATTATTGAGAGATGGAGGTGGGGGGTGGGGGAAGAGAAGCCAATATTGTGAAGTATTCAATGGACATTGGTTTTAGAGGGGGGTGGGATGAGGAGATATCATTCCACATAAAATACTCAGTCGACTGTGCTATTGAAGGCTGAAGAAAGGCAGAGAGGGGAGAGGGGATTGTGCAATGGAACGCGAAACACAGCAGGAATCATTCTGCTGTTACATTGAGTTAGGCTCCGTATCATCCACACTAGACAGGCAGTGGCTCTCCAGAGTTTCAGTGAGGACTTGCTCCTAGTCCTACCTGAAGACGCCACCAGAGACTGAGCCTGCTGATCTCCTCCAACAATTCTTAGACCACCTATGTATCCCAACATGGAAACCAGAGACAGCGGTTATACGCTTCTTATTACAGGGGAGAGACCAGGAGCTCACCAAGACAGTAGCCAAGTTCCTCTATTTGATGTTCTGCCGCCAAAGTACGCTACAGGACCCTGCCCTTGCTGGAGTCCCACAGAGGTGAAATAGACTGCTCGCCTCTTCTTCCCTTTGGCAAATGACTGTACTGTTGAAATGGTGACGAGTTCTCATTGGCCTATTTATTCAGAATGTTTGTAAGTGATGCCAATAAAGGTTTGATGATGATGATGGCTGAGCCTGGGACCTTTTTTTTGGTATGCAAAATAATAATAATAATAATAATAATAATAATAATAATAATAATAAATGCCACAGTTGCTACCTCCAGTTTGCTCATTTGGCTGATGTAGAAGCAATCCCTATCATAGCGATTTAAATGTACGGTGTGAATGTAGTCAGAAAGAGAGAAGGAGAAATCTGCTACTTTTGGAAACAGGACCAAGACTGCAACAGGACCAAGACTGCAATCCTTACTCCAAGACAGCCCCACTGTATGCAACAGGACTTTGCTTGCTTCTGAGTGTTCCAAGGCATTCAGAAAACTTTTACAGAATGGTTAATAAGTACTGGTTTGCTTTCATATTGTTTAAACTTTTAAACAATTTTAAAAAAAAGTATTGATAAAGGGCATGCCTGCATTTTTGTGTTCCTCTCCCATTCACCACTACCTTCTCTGCCTGAAATCAAATATTTGCTTTTTCAGGAATCTGAAGGTCTGTGGACTATTAATAAACTTTAACTGAACTGTGTCTCTCCAAGGTTTCCAGAAGGGTTCTCTCCCAGTGCTTGAACTTGGGACCTTCTGCATGCAGATCACATTCTCTGCCTGCCATCGAGCTATGGCCCTTCAGAGTGAAAATAAATTCAAATTAATTTGGTTTTGTTATGTTAAGCTGATTTTGTTATGTGCTCCACTTTGAGGAGATTTGTTGTTGTTTTTTAAATGCAGCAGTATTGAAATTTATGTGTAAAGCAAAGATAAAGCTCCATGGATTCTGAGGGTGAAGCCAGTGCACGGGGAGGGGAGGTTTTTATCTGTTTGCCTCTATCCACAGATTGGATGGAAATATTCCCCATGCAAGGAGGATGCCTAAATCAAAACACACAAAGCAGCGCAAGCTGTGGAGGAGATCCCAACTCAGAACACACAAAACAGACGGATGTTTCTACTCAAGCCCCATCTACATTACAATTGCAGGACGCCTTATCCCCGGTTAGTTGCCCTGGCTTCCTCAACTGTTATCACAAGCCTCTAGTCCTCACACAGGAGCTACATTTCGTGGGAAGGCTGGAAATGCTCCACTATGAACAGGCCCAGGTGTATTTAGGTCTGGGCTACGCAAAGCATCACAACTGTTTTTGCAGTTAGCATAGTGTTGAGAGTTGAGACTGTCTGTTAGTTAGGAAGACAAAAGGTGAATCTGGATGCAACAGTGGCAGGATGGAAAGGCAGAGAGAGTCACAGGCCTGATTTCTGCTAGAATCCAAGGCTGTGGCTATGGGAGAAGCAAGACCTTATTTTGGTGTTGGTGCTGTGAACCCCTCCATCGAAGGCTCAGGTTGCATATATGTGTAAATAAACCTTATATCATAAAGACACCACAGTCTCTGCTGTGCCTCATTCCCAAAAGGAAAATTGAGCCCTAGTTAAGCACCTGGAACCCCCAGAATCTCACACTGCTCAAAGATAGGGGTAGTGTGCAACAATATGCTTATTAATCTGCTCTTCATGCAAAAATCTAATTAGGCTGCAAACAGTTTCCACAATTCTTCTATTGTAGCTTTTATTATGGACATAGAAGCCATCAGCTACAGCATGGGAGCTTTGAGGTTACAGTGGAGGAGTCTCCATCTTTTGGGGTTTTCAAGAGTTGGAAAGTTTCTCTAACTCTGATATTCCAACAGAATTTCCCCCTAAATAATCAGCTTGCGTAGAATTGCAGCCAAAATCCCGTTAAAAGCCAATGGGCTTAAATTAGTCTTAAATTAGTACAGTGGTACCTCGGGTTAAGAACTTAATTCGTTCTGGAGGTCCGTTCTTAACCTGAAACTGTTCTTAACCTGAGATACCACTTTAGCTAATGGGGCCTCCCACTGCCGCTGCACCGCCATCGTGCAATTTCCGTTCTCATCGTGAAGCAAAGTTCTTAACCCAAGGTACTACTCCTGGGTTAGCGGAGTCTGTAACCTGAATCGTCTGTAACCTGAAGCATCTGTAACCCATGGTACCACTGTGATAGCATAACTTGTCCTGCTGGTTTTAATGGGCCATGCAGTGTGATCCTATGAATGTATATTCAGGGGAAAGCCCCACCCTTATTGGTGGGTTCACTCTCAAGTTCGTATTCAGCAGATTGCAGCCTGAGTGATTTTAGTTGGCTCAGTGACTATGTGGTTTGCATTCTTAGGGAAGGAATTCTTTTTTTTAAATGAAATCTGCAGAATTTCCAAGCAACCTTGACTACTTCCCTCTAATGTTGATCAGCCGCATTGCTTCCTGCTGATATGATCAGCCAAAAATATGCTCTCTTCCAAGGACTGTAAAGAAATTAACATGAAATATGTAGGTCACTTGTTCCTGCTCCCTTTTTTAATTGTGTAGAAGCTTCCTAAGATGGTTCACATTTTCAGCTGCTAGTAAAAATTAACTCCATTCTTTTGAGGAGACTAAAAGGAAAAGGACGTTTGTAGCAATCTGATAGATCTAGTTTGGGTTTATTTTTCGCCCCCAACCAAATTCACTGACTTGTTGAGATGTCACAAGGTGCCTGCTATAGGATTGTGTGCATCACCACACACTAATTCCTTCCCTTTTCAAGGTCACTGTGGGATCTTAATCAGGAAAATGTTGGTTATTGGTAACTATTCTTGGTGACCATGATTTGCCTCAATGTCCACACTGGGCATACTGTTGTTATTGCAAACTATAGTTTACCTGCCACAATCGGAATAAGAGACTATGGTTGGAAGTGGGCTTCTGATTCCAAGGCAGACTACAGTTAGCGATCAGCACACATTGCCTGATTCAGAAGTCACTGCAAATTATAGCTTCTGAGAACAAGGCAGTGGAGGAGATAATTGAAATGTGTGAGGGAAGTAGAAGGGGGAGGCATATAAGCCTGCAGTATGTCCCCTAAGCCTATTTTATGATCTGGCCATGACATGGAAACTGGGCCTTTGAAAAGATGAGGGGGTCCCAGATGCACCAGCCTTGCCTGAAGCACAATATGAGGAGGAATAGTACAATAACTGAAGAAGTGGAACCTCAAATGTTTCACTACAGACTGAACTACTGAGAGACAAAACAGTTGTGGTGGGCAATTGCCTGTCAGCTCCAGAAAGGTACATAAACCTGAGTTTTATCTTCCAGAGGATAGCTCTTATCAAAACAATTTCACTGTAAGGCGTCCCAGGGCCCTCACATTCTTGTACCTGACAGAAGCCTTTTTAGTTTTTCAAAGCTTGTCAGGTCCATCAGGAATACTGTTTGTTCCCCATTCTCCAAACTATTGTTACATCTTGCAACAGGTTTAAGCTAGAAGTCATGTCCCCCATTATCACTGCCACAGTCCTTATTATTAGAGCTGTCTGAATTTCATCTAGGGGCAGGAGGATTCTGCCAGCCACTGGCGTTTTGTAATGCTGAAATGAAAATAAAATAAGACTTAATATACTGGTTCAAGCCCAAAATATCCCCAATAACTTCCTGAAGTCACAGCAACAAGAAAAACAGAATAAATAGATGCTAAAAGACATTATTACGTGAGCATTGAGACAATTTGTTCTGATCCAAGGAGCAAATTACACTCCCATTGTCTCTTGAACACAAATATCCAATGGGCATCTGAAATGAATGCAACGGGAAAGAAGAATGTGTTTGTGACATTTCTTTACAAAAGCTAATGGGTGTAGTAGAGCTACTCAAGTACAGACCTTTCCTTGAAAAATTATAATTGCTTACTGTGACATATAAGATTTTTCTAATTGAAGTGCTGTTATAGAATTTGAAAAACACAGGGAGACGAAAATGCCTTTTAGGCACAGAGGAAACCTATGTTTGAAAGAAGCTGTAAAGACCTTACCATATAAATGCAACAGCTTTAGGCAACTTTCTTGCATAGCAACAAACAAGCGCAGGCCAATACATACGACACAAGAGAATATATGAAATTGCTACATTTGAAACAGGAAATACAATAAAAATACAGTCCCAGTGCAATATGATCATGTTACTAGAAATTACGTGGCTCTCAAAAGGATGCAGAAGCTGATCTGTCTTCTCCATGCCTCTTCTGATATGCTTTTGATATGCGTAGACTTTGTCATACAGAAATTCGTCACTTCAGAACTAATGTTAGAAATGGGTGTCCATGCATTTTGCTACCCAATCCACATCTGGGCAGGAAAACAAGACATGCAGGGCCAGATTTAGGTAAAGGTAATGGGCCAGATTTAACCAGGGACAATTTCACTCTTTGGGATGGCAAGCTTCACACAGTGAGTGGAAGGCAAAGCAAAAAAACAGCAAGATCAATCCAAGGCAGAATGCAGAAAAAAGAAAAGTGCAGTACTAACTCTCTGAGAGGATTCAATTTTCATCAAGTACCTTTGAATGTCAAGCTCTGAATGGAGGGAGACCAACATGCACTGCAAAGCCTGTGAATCAGAAGAGAGAGAGAGAGGAAAAGGAAGGAGGGAGGGAGAAGAGAGAAAAAATTAAAATAAACAAAACAAAAAGATGGAGTACAAACATAAAATGGAAATGTACAGCAATAAAACAGCAGCGGACTGGAAAAGAATAGGATTGAACAAAGCATAAAGAGTATGAAGAAAAGAATTAAATAGCAGGCAGTACTGGAAGGTTTCAAGTTGGGAATTGTAGCTGCTTGCACGCTTATCCTTATTGCCATTATTATTATTACAACAATTTATTAATCCACTGTCTCAAGACGATTTAGGTGTAAAATAATTAAAACACAATTTAAAAATACAAATGTAACAAATATGTTGAAAACAAGACTAAAATCCTCACAAGAGGACACTCATGGTAAAGACCCATTTATCAGTCTGGGAAAGCCTGTCAGGAAAACGAAAAGAAAAGACTTCTTCAGTTGTTTCCAGAAAGTGCAGGCCATGGGCACCTGCCGCATCTCAACAGCAATGCTATTCCACAGAATAGGGGCAGCCACACTGAAAGCCCTGCTTCATGTAGAGTGGGCTTCTGAGATCTTTGGGACTTGCAGGAGAAAGTCCCCAACTTTATACATCTACGTGATGTATAATGGATAAGGTATCTTCTAGAACATACATCTGAATATCCTTCATCTTTTCTCTCCAGCATTCCTGCCAAGCTCTGTACCGAAACTTCTCAATATTTTATCCCCTGTCACCCAGCTTCCTTTCCCCCTACCTCCCCAATTTGTTCATTAAATTTGGCGAGGGGGATTCAGTAAGGAGTTAATAATGGAAGGAACTGGACCCATTAAAGGAAAAAAGCACAAGAAAGGCTTGTTGCTTAATAAGCAGTAATCCAGCTTCCGTTGATACAGAAACAGTTCAGCATTATACAGGTATGCATATTCTATCAGCTTTGATAGTCACGATGTGTAAACACACACAGGAAGCAAAAGTGAGGCATTTCAAAAGAGCAGCTCCCTGGTCTCGCCCCTCCAAAACAGTTTCACTGAAGTGCCTTGACCCACTACAGGAATATGTGCCCCACATCACATTCCAGGTACGGAAGCTGAGTGGACCAGAGATCAATTCAGTCCTGGCAGTGGGTCTGCGCAGAGGGAGCGGGCAGGCTCACATAGGGCATGCAAGGCAGGTTGCATGGGACACAGAGCTCAGTGCAATGCCTTGCAGCTGATCTCTGCCCTTCAGTATGTGCTGCCTGAGGGGGTCACTTCACTCCGCCTAATGGTAGGAAAAGGACTATTGCACAGGCAACTGGCTGGCCACCTTGTGAACAGGATGCTGGACTTAGCTGGATCTTTGCTCTGATCCAACCATCAGCAGGGTTCTTTTTAGAGACGGTTTATTGCATGGTATTAAGAGTCTAGCACTCAACATCATAGAGCAATCCCATGCATGCGTACTGTACTCAGAAGTAAATCCCATTCTATTCAATGGAACTTAATTCCAGGCAAGTGTGTTTAGGAATGCAGCCTAAGGCTATTAACCAGTTTGGTTAGGCAAACTGATTTCCCCAAATTTACCAGCAAACCAATAAATTATATTTAAATAAATCTGCATATTACCTAATACTCAAAATAGGTGCATTTCTGAGGTGTTAGATACTACTGTATTCGATTTTATAGTAATAAGTTCAGTAACCCAACAGGATCAAAACAGCCCCTCTAGTATAACTTGGACCCACAGAATAAAGCTTTCATTGACTAATCCACTTCAAGCTTGCAGTTCTAATAATAATAATATTAAGCACCTAATTCCCAGATGCATTACAGAGAAAATTCTAATGTTGATTGCCATCCAAGAATTAAGAGATGGAAGTGAGACCTAATGAAAACAATGGCAGGATCTAAATTTGCAGATACCGGTATTTACCTAGGAAGGACCTGGACTCTGAAAGGGCTTAGGAAGGAAATTGGATCAAATGCATATTTCCTGCAGATGAGGATTTTATTGGGCTATGTTGCCGGGGGGGGGGCAGGGAAGAGAGATTTCCTGATAGAGCTTGCTTTGGGTGTGGAAACTTTGAGGAACGGCAATCCGGCTGAAACATGGAGGTCAGAGCTAAATTCAGCAGCTGCATATTAAAAGCCACACAACCATTTCAGCCATCACATCACATTGAGGCTGGAAGCCTAGATGAAGAGCAGACATCGAATGAGACAAGCATTTGGCAGTTGCAATCAAGTGGAAAGAAGCGAAGAAGAATATTTGCAAATAAGCAGAGAGATAGCAGCCAAGTCTCATAGGCCTGGCGTGCCAATAGTAAGAACAAAGCGGAAGGAAATTTGGGGAAACATTTAAATTCACACTCCTAAGGCTACGTATTTCCAAAAGCTATTTATGACCTGGCTTCTGCATCTCTCAAAGTACACACATGCTTGAGTTCCTGCTTGCTAATATAAAATGCTGGTTAGCAACAACAATGCGGGGGGGGGGCAGGGAGGCCCCTTTTTACCACCTACATATGGATGTGGTTTTTTTAACTTTCATCAAGCTGTTTGAAGGACATGTTTGGAAAATTACTCTTGCAGCTCCAAAGATTTGCCCATCATTTTCTGTCCCCATCCCTTCATTATTAAGAAGACAGAGTTATGCAAAAACAATGGTTTCTTGATTTTCCCACCCACCATCAGTACTTTTTGTTGATTCTCTCCCCAAAATCATTGTCCTTCTCCTTCCTGATATTGCTGGGGAAATTATTCCATTGCTCATAAGCCGATTATGACTTACTGGAAATAAGAAACACACAGGGATAAGCTGTAAAGAAATGAAGATCACTATTTAATAGGGATAATATTTTGAAAATGAGGTATGGGGCGGAAAAGAATAAAAGCTGTTTTCAAAATTCAGCAATGTCCTTTGTATTTGGATCTGTTATTTTCCTCCTAGCTTTACTTTCTTAAACTGACCTGGTTAATCAAAAGATACACCAGTTCTGCAAGTAACACTCTAAAGCACACAACTGCAATTTTGAGTGTTAGCTGAAATTGGGGGATGGGGTGGGACTCTACTATCCCATCTAAGTTCTCCCCAAAAATGTTGCTCTGTTGTTCGACCTCACTGCAACCTTCCCATGTGTCAGCTAAATGAAAATGAAAGGTCCCCCCCCCAAGTTCAAAATCAGAACATCCAATTAAACCCAAGAAAAATCCTTCAGATAGTAACTCAAATGTCTTACACAGGGAAGAAAGTTTTGATCTATCTTATAGAATCACAGAGTTGGAAGGGACTCTGAGGATCATTTAGTCCAACCAGAGGCAGAGCTAGCTGCTCTGGCACCCAGAGTGGCACACATGCCCCAGGGGTGGGAGCCATGGGGTAGGGAGCGCATCCCAAGGGGCAAGCCGCCCATAGGGGGTGGAGCGAGCCCCCCATGGCAGGCTGCTTCCTGGGCGAGGGAGGGAGCCACGCCACTTTGCCAGCAGCCCTCCTACCTTCACTCAGGTCCAGCACCGAGGGCCTTCTGGCGGTTCCCTCACTGCAAGAAGCCAAGTTACAGGGAACCAGGCAGAGGGCCTTCTCAGTAGTGGCGCCCGCCCTGTGGAACGCCCTCCCACCAGATGTCAAAGAGAACAACAACTACCAAACTTTTAGAAGACATCTGAAGGCAGCCCTGTTTAGGGAAGCTTTTAATGTTTAATAGGTTATTGGATTATTGGCTGGCCAGATAGGTGGGGTATAAAAAAATTATTACTATTATTATTATTATTAGGCACACAAAAAGACTAGTTAGTATGTTCAGACCCTTTGCAAGGGAGAGGGAGAGGACATGCTAAATACACACACACAGTGAGAGAGATACACTCTTAAGCCTGAGCTTTCTCTGGCACTATTTAAGACTCGAAGTTGACAGCACATTGCAAGCTTGATAGCATAGCAAAACCTCTTCTGTAGCCCGTGGGGGTGGGGGAGCCCAGCTATTTGGTACCAAATCATCCAAATGACAAGGTTTATATATCTACCTTATTATTAAAAAGGCTTTCATGGCATTCCTCTCTTCTTCCAATAAGTACCTGTCATCCGCTCATCAGTTCCAACAGTGACACGCGAGTTAACAAATGGCTTTGTTCAGCACGCACCAGTATATACTTGCCTAGACTATATAAGAGTCAGACAGGAATTTGCTCATACACCCTGGCTAGCTATCTCTGAGAAATTAGTCAATCTTTTTTAGCTGCAGAAAATGCTTCATCACACAAGATCCTGATTAGTCAAGGAGGCTACGTGGTATACTAGAAATGAACCCAGATCTCCTCAGTCCAAGTCCAGTTTGCCACACTGGTTTAGCAATTCCCACTGGCTTCTGATAGAGAAGAGACAAAGGCCAAGTCTGAAGGCTGTCCTATCTTGCCATCCACAAATAGATTCCATTTTACATGAATTTGCCAAGGCTGGGCTGCGGGCAGCAGTCTGTGCTGCAGTTGGAATCAGGAGCTGTCGACAAAGCCTAGGGGTCAGGAGAACCAAAGGCCAACCAAAGGATACAGGAACACAGGATAAGGCCTTTGTTGCTCAAGCAAGGCTTAACTTGGACAGGAAACCACTGAGTAAACATCACAGCCTGCATTCATTCCACTGAAATGCACAGTGGTACCTCTGGTTACATACTTAATTCGTTCTGGAGGTCCATTCTTAACCTGAAACTGTTCTTAACCTGAAGCACCACTTTAGCTAATGGGGCCTCCTGCTGCCATGTTGCTGCCGCGCGATTTCTGTTCTTATCCTGAAGAAAAGTTCTTAACCCGAGGTACTATTTCTGGGTTAGCAGAGTCTGTAACCTGAAGCGCCTGTAACCTGAAGCGTATGTAACCCGAGGTACCACTGTATTTGGGGTAGATACGTTAGGGGCACAGATTAGGAAAGTTCTGAACAGCAAACAAAATGCTAATTCAATCAAGCCCCAGTTAGTTTACAAGAAATATCTGTTCACATGCATCTCATTTAGCCAAAATACATGCATGCTTCTGGCTCTACTGGGCTTAGAAAGCCGGGGTGTAGGAGTAGACTTGGATTCGAGGAGCTGATGACATAATTGTTCAGCAGCCAAGTCTGGGTTTTAAAAGCTAAAAGAATCTGCAGCATATGAAATCATTTTCAACTTACAAAGCTTCCAAGTCCTGTGCCAGTGTGTTTTGCTTTAAATATGGGGTACCAAAGAATCCACAAGTTCTTACACTTGAAAATATTACTTCTAAGGATACCCAATTCTTCCACTTCTTTGTTGTCTCTTATTTTATCTCCCTTTCACCTTCAGAATGGAAATAAGGCTGAATCCAAGTGTTTGTTAGCATAAGAGACCACATTTCTGAAATCCCCTATTCCTGGTTACTGCTATATATACTCACAGCATCATTCTGGAACAGAGGTGGGGAACCTGCAGCTCTCTAGGTATTGCTGGACTACAAACCCCATAGTCCCCGACTGCCTGGGGCTGACAGGAGTCCAGTAACCCCGGACGGCACCAGGTTCCTCATTCCTGATCTGGAATAAATAGTTTTCAGTGGCGTTTACTGCCAGGTAAGACTCTAGAACTGCAGTCCCAGGGTCAAACCAGATGATGTGTCCCTACACTGTATCTGTACCATTAAGTGCAGGCTTTATAAAAAACACAATCTGCCAAAAGAGGGCAGCCAGGATTTTTTGTTTGTGTGTGTGTGTGTGTGTGTGTGTGTGTGTGTGTGTGTGTGTGTAAGGGAGGGAGGGGGTAGTCTTAACCCTTTGCCCTCATTATGGCCCCAATTTAGGGCTCGTCCACACTTCTGCTTGGCCCATGCCTAGAAAGCATGGGTCTGAGTGGTTTTCTGCTTACCTCTCAGCTTCTAGGCAAGCATCCTTGGGGAGGGATTGTTCCAAAACTGGGGCACCACCACCAAAAAGGCCCTCTCCCTAGTTGTTAGTGGCAAAGCCTCATATGGCAGAGGTGCCTTGGGAAGGGTCTCTGATGATGAATACAATTGCTGGGCAGGCTCCCATGGCAGCAGGCATTCCTTCAGATACCCGAGTCCAAAGTCACACAGATTACAATAGCTACTTTGCAAAAAGCACCACATTCCTGCAAGTACCAAATAGTGTGCCAAGATTTGTGACATCTGAGCAACAAGAGGCTTGCTTTGGGGAAGATGTGCAGACTGCAGGGGCAACAGCGGGAAACAAACACGCATTTATTGTGCAACGTGCTGACTAGGCAGCAAAACTATTGAATCCATGAGAAAACAGTGGGGCGAGAACGGAAGCAATTGTCCCTTTGGTTCATAATGCAGAACGGCTAGCATTCCTGCAGTCCTGCTTCCTTGACCCAAATTTCTGAGGAACTTTTGTTGCATAACAACGCAAATGCATTATAGCCATTCCTTCACGTTTCACAACAACTGCTTAGCTTTTGTCTCGGTCTGTTCCACTTGCCTTGGGTGGAAATTCTATACCTTAACAGAAGCCACTACAAAATGTATAAATCTGAAGCTTTCCTCTCCGCACCCTTGTGTCCTGGAATGCATGTCTCTTGTTACTTAAGTGAAAGGAAAGAAACTGATGTTGTCAGCTCTCATCAAGGCAGATGGTTTCCCCAGGATATCCGGGCTGAGCATTCCTACTCTAGTTATGCCTAGAGTAGAGAGATATGTGGAGAACTTAAGACGAACCTGCTGAATCAGGCCAATGGCCCATTGAGTCCAGAGTCCTGTTCTGGTTTCCTTCAACTGGTACTCAGATGCATTGCTGCCAACAACAACAATAATTATTTATTATTTGTACCCTGCCCATCTGGCTGAGTTTCCCCAGCCACTCTGGGCGGCTTCCAACAAAGATTAAAAATACATTAAAATGTCACACATTAAAAACTTCTCTAAACAGGGCTGCCTTCAGATGTCTTCTAAATGTCAGGTAGTTGTTTATCTCTTTGACATCTGATGGGAGGGCGTTCCGAGAAGGCCCTCCGCCTGGTTCCCTGTAGCTTTGCTTCTTGCAGTGAGGGAACCTCCAGAAGGCCCTCGGCACTGGATCTCAGTGTCTGGGCAGAGTGATGGGGGTGGAGACGCTCCTTCAGGTATACTGGACCGAGGCCGTTTAGGGCTTTAAAGGTCATCACCAACACTTTGAATTGTTCTCGGAAACGTACTGGGAGCCAATGTAGGTCTTTCAAGACTGGTGTTATGTGGTCTCGGCGGCCGCTCCCAGTCACCAGTCTAGCTGCCGCATTCTGGATTAGTTGTAGTTTCTGGGTCACCTTCAAAGGTAGCCCCACATAGAGCACATTGCAGTAGTTCAAGTGGGAGATAACTAGAGCATGTACCACTCTGGCGAGACAGTCTGCGGGCAGGTAGGGTCTCAGCCTGCATACCAGATGGAGCTGGTAGACCACTGTCCTGGATACAGAAATGTGCTACTACTGCTAGGCCAGTACAGCAGTCACCATATCACACACATCTTCAGTCTAGGAAGGGACATCTGAAAACCACACAGCCAGGAAGTAAAACAAAAACAAAAACCGGCACACAAAAATGGCAAGCATGCTCACAGCATCCCTGGAACTAGTACCATTGCAACCACTAAATGACTGTGTCAGCACTGACCCCCACACATTGCTTACACATGGAGGGAGCAAATGAATTCGTGACAATGGGTACATATCCTAGTACCCTCACCACTCCATGGACAACGGGGGTGGGAAGACTACATAGCACTTGGTGCAGGTTCTTCCTCCAGACATCCAACTGGAGCAAGGCTCAGGAAGGGACCAAAATGTATTTTCTTGGCTCAGCCACTGGAAAAAATTATGTGCGCTGTTAAGATACATTTATTTATTCTTTAGAGGAAACTGGGTTGTTGGTTTTTCTCTCTCTCCAAGCAGTTGTAATATATATTTTATTTAGAAATAGGAGCTCGAGAGACAGAGAGAGAGAGAGAGAGAGAGAGAGAAATTCAGAGAGCACACCAGGTTCAGCCTCCAGGGAAATTCTTTCACAGTAGTCTTAGGCAATAAATAATCTCTCTTTGTGTTAAAACAACACTCACTGAAGTTCAGGACTGGAGCATCTGCACTCTGGAATGCTCCCCAGGGTCCGTCGTAGAGAGCAAAATGCTGAGGTTTGCTAGGATTATTACAGGGGAGTTTCCCATTTATAATAAGTTGCTGCAGCTTAGGAATCTTCTACCTGGGAGCAATCATTATTAGAGGTTAAAGCATCGAAAACCCTGTGGTGTTTGTAAAGCAGAGGCCTAATGATCCAAGGCTTGTATGATGTTTGTATAGGGACTTGGGATTCCCACTGGATGTCTGACACTATATAAATATAAAGTGATTATCACTATGTCTATAGCCATGAATCCTTCTTGGCAGTCATAAAAAGTGAATAATGCCTTCCCACTCACTCTCCATCAAGGCATCACAAGACTGGGCAATTGAAACGGGCCCTGGGACAGTCTAAATATGCCGTTCCAACACAACCCTTCTGCATTTTGATCTCCCTGGGAAGTGGTGAACTGAGCAGAGTGGGAACGATGATTGATCACATTTTAAAGTCAAGTTAATGGAGGGCAGAGCTATCAATGACTATCATTAGCCACTAAACAGCACAAAGTAGCTGAATATAAAATACTAGGATTGAAGATGATGGGATGGTCACCTCTGTTGGTGTTAACTGAGAACACCCTTCATTTGTCTGATGAACGAGGCTCAAGATGAGAGATGGGGCCTTCTCCAACTGATGTCGGACTCCAGTTCCCATCACCGCTGACCACTGGCCATGCTAGCTGGGTCAAATGGGAACTGGAGTACAACATCCAGATAACCACAGGTTAGCCACCCCCGTGCTAAACCATGATTTAGTGCTATGTTAAAACCAGTCCACAGAGTAGGGATGAGAAACATGTGGCCTCTCAAAATGTTGCTGGATTACAACTCCCATAAACACTAACCACTGGGCATGCTGGCCGGGAACGATGGGAGTTGGGATCCAGCAACATCTGGAGAGCACCAGGCCCACAAAAGCTTCTGCAACAATAAATCTGTTAGACTTTAGGATGCTGCTAGACCTTCCTGTTTTTGATTCACTTGAGTTCTTCATCACATGGTTGCACAGACCTTTCCCACAACCATATCCACCAGATTTCATAAACTAGTTTTTGTGCCAATTTTGAGCCAAAGGAGGGGGTCTCCCACTGCTTTTGTTGTTTCACCAGGGAGCCAGGACTGTGATCCTGTTTGTCTTTGCCAGCAATCCAACACAGCATCTGTTTTTTAAAAAAACCCACAACAACAACAACACTATGCAGGCAGGCATGATACACTTAAAATTCACTTTTTAAGGCTAGAACTAAAGCAGGATTCCCCAAAGACTAAGAAACTGAATTTGAACTCAAATTCAATCCACAACCCAAATCCCACACGCTCCTGTGTGGGCACGTACACCCATCACGCACAGCTTTGGCTCCTAATCTTTGTTTTCATTCTCTCTTGCAGACAAACTGGAATTTGTTCTGCAAGTACACACACACACTTTGTGCTCACTTTATAAAAAGAAAACCCGGAACACAGACCCCAGACATCCTGTAACTCTGGCTGGTTTGGGTGCTGCCAGAGAAGCAGCAAAAACAAAAACGGGGTATGTGGGAGGCACTCAATATAAGATTTAGAAAAACAAACAGCTAATAAGGAAGGCCTTTAATTGTTTGAGCAATCAAGGGACTGTGTTTTGTTTATCAACAATGAAAGGCAGATCCAGTTATACCAGTTTCCTTGGTTCAAGGGCAGGGAAATTTTGACCTATAGGCTGGTTCTCCCAAGGAACTTGCCTGGATCAAGGCAGAGGCAGTTTACCCTTCTCTCCCTTAGAAATTGGGCAGACGGCATGGAACCCAACCAACTGCGGCTGCAGAAAGCTCTGAAAGGCCACATACACACGATACATTTCAAGCACTATGCTACCACTTTAAGAAGGCATGGCTTCCACCAAAGAATTCTGGGAAGTGTGGTTTGTTAAGGGTGCTGAGAGTTGTAAGGAGACTCCTGTTCTCACAGAGCTGCGATTCTCAGGGAGCTTCACAATTAATGCCTGGAGAATAAGGGTATCCTTAACAACTCTTGGCACCCTTCACAAACTACAGCTCCCAGAATTATTTGGGGTAAGGCATGACTGTTTAAAGTGATAGCTGTTATAGTGCTTTAATGGTACAATGTGACTGTGGCCAAAGTCAGAAGCAACAGAGAACAGCATTTGGCACTAGCAGAGACCATTCACATGCTTGTCACTTTTTCTTCCTCATAAGACACCAAGGAAGGAAAGTTGAAGACAGAGGTGGTCCCTGGAAGATTTCCAAACAGGGAATCGTTGGGCTGAAAGGGGCTCTCCATCAATGGGTTAAAAGCATGAATTTTATTTAAAAAACTATGAGCAGGTGGGGTAAATCCTAGCTATTTCCCCCAGAATAAATAAGTTAAACCTCATTTTCTGAAGCACAAGCTGAGTGCACATTTTTTAATGCTACTACTGGGTGGTTTTACTGTTTTGTGATTCCCATTGTGAATTATATTGTCAGTGTAATATTCTTCCCAGTGTATTATTTTGTTTTAAAATGTATGTATTCTCTGCTGTGGGACGTTTGGATATGATGTGAGTGGAGTGGGAAGTACAAGAGCTACAAACAAATAAATCTGGCATGAAGGTGTTCGTCTGCAGAGTTGAGCATTTTGAAAGCCCAGCAGTCTGGAACCAAGAAATCTCAAGAAACACTCTTCCCTTTTAAGCCCCCCGCCCACCCCACAAAGTAAGGCCTGCCATCGAAACCCTTAAAGTTCTGTCTCACATAGAGCCCAGATAGGTCTCCATGGAAACAAGGTTGTGTGTTTCGTTTGCTGGTTAGCACCTAGGAGCTTTGCAACTCCCTTCCAGCAGACATTCCTCCGGCTTTCCCTTTTCATGGCATTCTGAAAAGCAGGAAATCTAGAGATATAAGAGACCCTGCCAGTTTGCTCTGAAATGTAATTGGGCTTTTCAAGTGTTCTGGTTAAGAATGCCTCAAGGGTTTTCAGGCACTACAACATAGGAACATATTGGGGAGGAACATATTGGGGAAATAACGTATATCAATCAATCATTTCATTTCATTTTATTTATATGTTGCCTTTCCAGACCCTCCAAGTGTCCCTATTTTCCCTTTTTTTTTAAAAAAAGATATTTATTAAAAGTTTAATAGTTACAGAAAAAAGAAGAAAAAAACAGTGAAAAGTACACAACCAAACAGAACAATTTCCACATAAGCTGTAGGATCCAAAATAAAGATACAAAAAATTAACAGCAACAACCCCCATCCCAAACAAAAGTTCCAGCCCAAGATTATATAGAGAACATTATACTGGGTTTTAGACAAGAGTATTTTCTTTTTTCTCTGGGGGTACACAGGGGTATTCATACTCCTAACCATTTTGTGAATTAAGTTTGGCCTCATTGAGGGGCAGTATTTCAATATGAATAGGAAAATGAGAGTACCCCTAAAAAATTTTTTTGAGAAAAAACGCACTGCCTAGGCCTATTTAAAGATGCCAGGGATCTTGAATGAAAAGTGTACACTCACTGCATGCTGCAGCCATGCATTTATTAATTTCCTTATTTTTTTGATAAAATTAATCCCTCGTCAAGGCCCTTACACTGAGGAAAAAGAAAGGATTTTCTTCTAGACAGGGGCAGCCTTGTGAGGCCTCTCTTCAGATATAAATATAAATAATGCACGGAGTTGCCTGGTTCGCATGTCACAATAAACCACGGTATAACTTACTATGACTAAGTGAACCTGCTGGGTACTGCAGAGAAGCTCACATTTGCTTTGCCCCTCCCTGGATTTTTAAAAGTTAGTGCAGGGCAGTAGATAAGCCAAGGTTTGTGTTAGGGTATCGTCGGAACCAAAAATCGTGGTGAATGCCTCTCCTTAATTTCAATCCGTAGCTGTGGCTTGTCCTGCTGTTACAGATTGTGGTGGTGAAGCAGAAAGACCTCAACCACAATCCTGAGTTTGGATGGCATGCTAAGTCAAGCTTTGGCGTAGCTGCCACACTATGTTCACCTAAATAGTATGGAGAAGAACAAAAAGGCTGTGATCTCCTCCTTGGGAACCCACTGTTTTCACATTAAACCATGGTTTGGATCACTGTGATGTGTGAGAGTGCATCCCATATAAATTCCTGACAGAGATCTTGGGGTTTTTTAGGTGTGGTGTGGGGGAGCCCTGGCTTGATATGGATCTCATTTGGAGACTGGTGCTGCCCGCTGCTATAACAACAACAACAACAACAACAACAACAACAACAACAACATATTGTATTTAAAGTGCATTACATTTCTTGTGATCCAGGATTATTCAGCTGAACTTGGATGGGCTAAAGTGGTTTCTGAATCACAACCTCAGCCATGAACAACGCTGAAAATTTCGCTTCTGAGAAATACACACTTAATTTAATTTGTATTAGTTCCAGCACTGGGCACAACGACACAATTTCAGAAGGCTCTCTCTCCCACTCACTCTCACTCACTCTCCCCAAACACATTGCTGAAGATGAATCTGAAGTTATTTTTAGTTTGCTTTTCTAATCACTGAGGAATTCTGCCTTCAGGTAAGCAAGGCTCAAAGCACATTTAGCTTTCAAGTGAGCCAGAAGACATCTTTGTGCTACCAGAACATGGCTTGTCACAGATTGTTGAAAGAGTATTTCACATGGGCTGCTAATTTGAAAGGAGGCTTGCTAATATTACGAAGTCATTCCATCTAGTTAATCAAGCCTGTGTGTGTGTGTGTGTGTGTGTGTGTGTGTGTGTGTTTGCACAGAGCAGTTAAGGGTTCAGCGGAACAAAAGCAGTGCAGAAAACTGACATCTCTCTTTGTGCCTTTTGAGATACCTGATAAATAAATAAAGTCAAGTTTAAAATGGATGGATCATATTTGCCTACAAATTAGAGGCTGCTTTGAATTTCTGAAAGCTTTTACCTAAATTATACCCATTCAGGATGGCTAGGTTTTGTGCTGCGAAACACTAACTATAATTGCACTGTGGCAGTTCTGCTATAGGGCATGCTGGGAGTCATATGCGTGTACAATTAATCTCCTTTTCAGCTGGGATTTTTTTACAAAGACAAAGCTGCAGATACTCTCCATCTTAAGCCACAGCCTTTGGTGTCTCTCACATAAAGTAATGCCTACTAAATGGTAGCAATGTCAGAGTTTAACAGGCATGGGGGTCAAGAGTGAGTTGGAAAGATAGACCAAGATATGCAAGGTGCGAAGTTCCATAAAGAGCCACCAATGACCAGGGAGCGAGAGGTAAATATAGAGTTACTCAAGACTGGCAGAATGTCAAGTCCCATCAACAGCAGTTTGGGCAAAGTATCTGAAACGCAGCCCAGCAGGATACCCTAACAAGATAAGTTACTCAGGCTGAGGAAAGCCCACAGCTCAGAGCCTGTCATTACAGTAGGGGTGGAAAAGCTTTTATTCAGCCTGAGGGCCAAATTCTGTTCTGTCCAAAAGTCACAAGCCAGACACTGTTGGATTACAGTTCCTGCCACCTCCCACCACTGGCCTTGCTGGCTGAGAATGATGGCAGCTGTAGCCCAACGAAAGTTGGAGGGTCGAAGGTCCCCCAATCCTGCTGTGAGATTTTGTACACAAAATCACAAATCACGAAGAATTCTGCCTATGTTGTGAGTGAGTGAGTGAGTGAGTGAGTGTGTGTGTGTGTGTGTAGGAGTGAATGTAGTCTCACTCCGTTATATTTGTGATCTCTTTTGCAGCAAGTAGGAGCTGTCAGTGTTTGGGAAGTCACCAGGGGGACAGGCACGGTCTGTGGATGGAATGATTTCGCCATCTCTTCTAGAATAATAGGCAATGCAAATATGTAAGTGTATGCAACTAACCCGTAAAGCCAGATAACTCAAAGCGGCCATTTCTTTTGCACAAGGGGGAAAAAGTCATCCTATATTTGGCTGGTGAAACTGACAACAGGAAGAGCAGTAAAAAGAAAATGATGAAGAATAACATAATGATGAAGAGTTTGTCTTCTCTCTGTATCAAAATGAGAATGTTTACAAGTTCCTTAGCGTTCTTAAGTGGTACTGCTCCCACATTATCAATGCTGCACCCACTAAGCCCACATCTGCCTATTTTTACATGCAGCATTTAGGACCACATTTATAGCATAAAAACAGTGGACCTACTTCATTCTTGGGTGGGGAAGCCGAGAAGATCCATTATAATTTGGGAAATGCTCAAAACAGGACAAGGTCATTTCTGTCACCTCTCCAGGTCAACACTGGCCATTAAACAAGCATCAAAACCCCAGTAATGCCATGTAACATTATGCAACATGGTGCATTTGATATCATTTCAACATGCCATTTTCTGGTTACTAAAAAAGGCACACAAGACTCTTTATGGTATTCATAGCAAGCATTAAAGAGGCAATACTGTTCCAAGTGGCTTTGGAACAAAAGCAAAGCCCTTTCCATTTGCAAGTGCTGGAAAAGTCTACTGCCAGAACAAAAGCTTTTGAAACTTGAACAGTTTCTTCTTTGCTTTGCTTGTATTCATTTATTGCATTATTAAAAATAAAGCCATAGGAATGCACTCTACAAAGTAAGCATTTTCCTTAAAGGCAAAAAAAAAGAAAAAAAGGAAGTACAGATTAATTCTCTGCTGTTATTCTGATATAACACTCAAGCTGCAATTTCATACTTTGAAACACTGCAAACAAACAAACTCCAAAACATCCCTGTTGAGTAGGATTTGAACTTAGAAAGTGTGGCTTCAAAGTCCCCCCCCCAAAAAAAGCCACAATATGCCCCTAGATGAAGTTATTCAATATCTGTAAAATGGGAATAATATTGGGTTGGATCAGCAATCCTGCAGACTCTTAACCTAGGAGAAAGTCCCACTGAACTGAGTATATAGGGTTGGGTTGTAAACCAGTTGTAAGCCAGCTGCAATAAGTTCCCACTGAAAATGTTTGGACTTCAGAATTCATGAATGACTTATCACAATGATTTCAGTGGGACCTCATTGCAAATATAGTAGCCTGGATCCAACCTGATCTTGTATTCTGATTATAGTAAATGAGATGAGCGCATTAGCGCTGGATAAGAAACTTATTTTTCATGTTAAAAAAGAAGACTCAGGAGAAGGCATTACAGGATTGGTACGGGGTAGAGACCCCACTGAGATAGAACTCCTTGGCTCCTAAGGGGGAAAGATATTTTCAAACACATGTCCTACTTGGGGTTGGAAGGTCATAGCCTTCAGGTATTATACTACACCTGTTCAGACCTGCCTGTCTTGGTCCTCTATCAAAGATCATGCTAATTCTTCATCAGCAAATAAATTGTCCCTAAAGGTACATCAAATGGCCATGGATCAGAAATCACTTAAAAGCTTACTACAAAGAATTATCATTGAATCAGTTCATTATCCTGGAATAACTGTTCTGCCTGCTGCCTGTCTGCTGCTGTGCTCGGAGTACCCTATTGCCACGTTCAGAGCACCTATCAACCCATTTGTAGGATACTGACTGTGGAAAGACATTTTACCTCCATCTCAGTAATCTTTGATAGTGACTCACTATCCCTAACATTTCTGTTCTTGGAACATTTATTTAATTCCTATTATTTGTGACTCCATGCACATATTATATGTCTTCAGTTTATGAATTTTGAAACAATATAATGTTATAAATATTTTGTCAGCATATTATTAGCCAACGTGCTGCTTGTTGTTGTTCAGAGCTTTCTATTTTGCAACACAGGGGATTTTCTTTGGTCCTCTGGCAGGACTTCTGTTTGAACATACACACATACTGTATGCATGCTTTCCTGCCCATAACAAGAGAATGCCCCTCTGTCACAGTTCTGCTCCAGACTGTTCTGTTCGACACTTGAAACTCTCCCCCAGCCGCAACCTTCACTGGACCTGATTCACACCCCAAGTAGTTCTGTCTGCCTGCAGTGTCACTCTGATAATGCCCCTTGGCAGCGTGGATAAAAGAGAAAGAGAGATGTGTAGAATGTACCCAAAAGTACAAAGGGAGTGGGATACATTAATTGTCCAGCTCACTTTTGCCTCTGGCCCACTCACTGCTAGCATGTGGCTTCAAAAGGTTGTCCAGAAGGAAATATGGCCCTCCAGCAGAGAAAGGTTTCCCACTCCTGCTCTAGTCCTTAGTAAAACTAAGCTAAAATATGTGCAATGCAGGTAATCACACGCTTTCCTCCTGTCTCCATCCCCCCTACCATTATATACATAAGAATATAAAGGCTGAAACCCAGAGATACCTGCATGGATTTGCAAAGGAGTGGCCAAACGTTCCTTCTTATGATCCTTGGGAGAGCACTCCAAAGAGCACCTGACCTGTTGCTGGAAGGAGACTCTGAAAAGCTATTGTGTACGCAAAGTATACCACACGCAGCACTTGGGAGCCAGGCCACAGACCTATGGCAAGCAATGTTCTCATGTTTTGTTTTTGTCACCATTTTCCATCCATAATGCTGCCTTAGAACAGCTCTTTGGAGATTTGTGAAAGCAAGTCCCGATTTCAGCAGATCTGCACTACTGCTTTGTTTAAGGCATATTGTTGTCTGTTAACAAGAAACCAATTTCATGCTTCCCAGGTTTATTGACTACTGCAGTAGCCTGGACGACCGCAGGCAGGGACTCTCCTTGTTGAAGAACTAGCAAACTATTCCACCTGCTCCATGTAGCCAGCAGCACAATTTGTAAAATTAAAAAAGGAAGAACAAAACAACAGTATTGACAAAAACACTTTAAACCTTTGATGCAATTCTATCCTGATATGGTTTTATCTATGTTTAACTAGAGAAGTAAAACCAAGTTCAAATTGTAACTGAAGACAATGACTTGTTTTTCTAAACCACCCTCCAGATGTTTTGGCCCACAACTCCAATCAGCCTGATCAGCTGTACTCCAAAATGCATGTAGGGCACCACGTTGGGGAAGGCTGCTTTAGGAATTGTGAATGAATAAGATAGCCAGTGGCACTTTCCACCTTTGAACAATGCGATTAAAATCAATCCCAGCTGTTAGATTTCAATCCTTAATTATATATCAGCAATGGAAGAGAAAGCAATCAGCAGTTGCAGCTACACTGTAATATCTATATTCTGCACTTGATTTTTGGTTTTCAGCCAACTTTTTTCCTCTTGAAAACTGCAGAGCAAATTTATTCTTCCTGTATTGTTGTCTATGCGAAACACTGGTTCCATCACACTTTGATACTGCAAAAGTTATTCTTTATCTGTTGGATTTATACGCTTGAGGTGAGTTATTTTTCCTCTTTGAAAATGGAAAGGAACCAGAGAAGTGTGGTGGCAATTTAAAAGAGTCTGAAAGCCAAGAACACATTACTGGTCCCATCAGCATGTCCTGACTCATCTCCTACATTTGGAAGCTCAACCCATGCTAGCAGTAATACAGGTCAACAAAGAGTTTCAGAAATAGGAAGGGTGGGGAAATGAAGGGTACATCCTGTGGCTCCTCTCCTCTCCCTTGTCATTTCATTGTGCATCATGTTCTTGTGCAGTTTGGGGTGTAAATATAGACATTAAGAGGAGGCGGGAAGTCCCAAAGTGCAAACAGAACTGAACTGCTTAAAAATGCAAGCTTTTTTTGCATTTCTGTATTAGAACAGTGGAAATTCTGTGACAAATCTGTGAAAGCTCATTCGCACCTGAAAGTTGCAACTTGATGTTCCTATAGGGATGTTAGAGGAGCTTTATTTCTGTAAATTCTTATGTCAACAGACCCGAGGCACGCCTCCTGACAAATGTGTGGATCAGAATGCCATTATCTTTTGCATTTCACACGTTTGCGAATTCTATGTTTAAAATGTGTGTTTCAGTATAAGCTATACTTAGAAGTGCATATAAAGGGAAAGGACCCCTGACAGTTAAGTCCAGTCACGAACGATTCTGTGGTTACAGAGCTCATCTCACTTTACTGGCTGAGGGAGCCGACGTTTGTCTGCAGACAGTTTGGGTCATGTGGCCAGCATGACTAAGCCGCTTCTGACAAAACCAGAGCAGTGCACAGAAACGCTGTTTACCTTCCCTCCAGAGTGGTACCTATTTATCTACTTGCACTTTGTCGTGCTTTTGAACTGTTAGGTTGGCAGGAGCTGGGACAGAGCAACAGGAGCTCACCCCATCATGGGGGTTCGAACCGCCGACCTTCCAATTGGCAAGCCCTAGGCTCTGTGGTTTAGACCACAGCGCCACCCACATCCCTAAGTGCATATACAGATATGTAAACATGGCACTGTGATTAAATGCTTATTTAAATTTGAAATCTCATCCAGCTTTTTTTATAAAAAAAAATCACAGTATACACACATGAGAAATTGACATGGAGCAAAAACAGACTGATTCACTCACCTCTCTGCTGCAGTCAATGAGTAATGGACATTTGTTTGTGAATGAGCTATTGCAGATTTAGCACAGGCAAACTCTGTTCTCTTTTAAAAGACTGATATCCTGCCTTTTAATCGAATGATCCTCAAGGCAGTTTAAAATAGATTGCAGTAATAAAAAAAAAACCTCCAAGGTTTTTATTGTCAGAGTTCAGCTTTATGAAGAACAGGAAAGATCCTATTCTGATATATGTGTTCAGCTGCAGACATCACAACTGAAGAATTATACTGACAAGGATGTCACTCCCAGATGGACCTGCCTGGTTGTTGTCTACTGAGGTCCTTCAGAAGCAAGGTGGGTGCCAAGCAGCCAGGTCTTGACCATGGTGCCATGTTTCACCTTTCCAAAGCATTTGTTCCTTCTCCATTAACTTTTGTTTACTGGTAAATACACCCTGCCCATCAGCAGAATTACCAGTAAGCCAACAAAACCGAGTAAGCACATTTATAATACTTTATTTTTTAGGTGTGACGTGCACAGCGTTTTGCAAACCCAAGTACTTAGCAGTACCCGATGGCCTCTGCTGTACATCTGGTTTCAGATTTTATTACAATTGCTGTTGTTTTAAAATGCTTTATTGCATTTGTTTTAAGTATCTGCTTTGACTCTTTGGAAACAATGTTTTTTAATTAAAATGAATAAAATAAGCATTTCAACAAACCCATATATGAGAATGACAAACAGAACTATGCCAGAGACTGGGGACTGGTCACCAGGAGGCATATAAGCCATGCAGCTAAGGTTATATGCAGGACCAAACTTCAGATGGGGTTCAGTTCAGCAGAACTTCCTAAGAACATAAGAAATAACCCATCCAGTCCAGAATCCTGTTTCCACAGTGGGCAACTGGATCCCACAAGCAGGACCCGGGCGCAACAGGATTCTCTCCACTTGCAATTCCAAGTAGTAGTGGTAATATTTACACCCATTAGTTGTTGTTTTAACAAAAGGTGACTCAAAGTAAGTTACAAAACAGTACAAAGGTTAAAACCAGTATGAAACCAAAGCAGAAAGAAAACCTAAGAACGTATAAAAGGAAGTTCTAACACATCTCACCCACTGAAGGTAAGGTAAAGGTAAAGGGACCCCTGACCATTAGGTCCAGTCGTGGCCGACTCTAGGATTACGGCACTCATCTTGCTTTATTGGCCGAGGGAGCCAGCGTACAGCTTCCGGGTCATGTGGCCAGCATGACAAAGCCGCTTCTGGCGAACCAGAGCAGCGCACGGAAACGCCGTTTACCTTCCCGCCGGAGCGGTTCCTATTTATCTACTTGCACTTATTGTATCAGCGCCCTCTGCACTTCCTTAAGAGGGGACACAAGAAAAAGAGCTTCAGTTGCCAAACGCAGAGTCTGGGTTGGTTTATAATAATAATAATCAACCAGACATCTATTGGAGATGTTTTATATACAGGATATATATCAGAACTTAGGAGTAGAAGTTAAATACGATCAGCCATTATTGGGCCCTTTGCCATGGTTCTTTATATCTGGGTATGTTTGATGTATTTGTGTTGTCGTGTACTTGCCACATTAAAGGAAACCACTTCATAGCCTCAGAAAGTATATAAGTACATCAACAGCGCAAAGCAAGGCTCTATCTCAAATCCACGTCAAGTGGTTGCTTAACACACCACACTGTGCCCTTTTGCAATGCAGAAGAAATTACAATACGGGCAGGACCTGGAATCCGCTAAAAGAGAAAATGTAAAGTAAGTGAAAACACATAAATAACTCACCCATTTGGAATTCTGCTTTTAAAAATGTTGAATGGCATCAGACGCAACCAAGCTAAACTGCCTGTAAAATGTATAAATGAGGCTCTCTTCTCTACCAGAGCTCACAAAGAAGCCTTAAAACCTCAACAAAGAAAAACCATTCCTGCTTCTGGTCTTGGAATTTCAGACACAAGATATTAACCCATCTTATTCCTCACGATTGTGGTTGGAAAATACTGTACTGTACTTCCCCCTCTCGATTGTACTTTATATTTCTTGGCAAAAACATTTAGCCAGCACTGAAGATGCCCTTAT
Source organism: Podarcis liolepis (assembly GCF_965112155.1). NCBI lineage: Eukaryota > Metazoa > Chordata > Lepidosauria > Squamata > Lacertidae > Podarcis > Podarcis liolepis. The sequence continues at coordinate 22,307,352 of NC_139563.1, forward strand.
ATGAGGAGATGCTGTGCTACCATGTATTTTAGAGCAGAAGAAGGTATTAGTTTGATGTCAAAACATGGCCAAATCATAGTTTAGTACAATGAGAACAGGCCACATAAAGAGCCTCGGGCTCTTCTGCCGTCCTCTCTCCTTTGGCATGGTTGTTGAGAAGAGACTAGATGCCTTTGTTTCTGATTTCAGTTGATCGCTTCCAAGCCTAAATTGTGGTTAATCTTAACTACAGTTTTTTGAAACAAGCTGTCTCCATAACTGATGGTAAGAAGCTGGCTTGTTTCAGTGCTTGAAGAATTAGATTCCTAAGAATTCCAGTGTAACCTGCCCAGGTCCTCACTGCCCAGACTAATGTATAGATTAGAATGTACTTATCCTTTATCATTACAAAACATTCATTTTCCAATTTCCCCCCTCCCTGTTGACTTGCCTCAGCTTCCATTCCTGGTTTATTACATCAAATGATACATTCTGCTGTTTGTATATAATACTATGTTATCATATTGTTACGAAAAAAGAAAATCAATTAAAAAATATTTTTAAAAAGAAAGAAAAAAATGTACTCATCCTTTAGATTTCACATTTCTGCCCCCGCCCCTTTTGCAATATACGTAACTCTCAGCTCAAAAAGAAAACCCCAAATCAAATGCATACAATCACTGTCTCTGAATACGGAGGTTCCACTTAACCATCAGTGCTACCGGCTATCAGTAAGCCTGTTCTCCATGAATTTGCCTTATTCCCTTGTTAGAGCCATCCTGTTGCTTCCAAGATGCTGCATGCTCACTTTCTTACCTGAGCATATGCAGCAAAAGAGAATTCTCAGTTTATATCTCCAGGTTAAGAGAAGAGGGATCCATTGAGAGTGCCTTGGTCAAGGGCCCCGAAAATCCCAGAGTAAGCACTGCTTCGTAGTGACAGTCAAAGTACAGGATGTCTCTCTCCCACCCTTCAAACTTATTTCATTGATTTTTAACAAAACATAAAAATCAAATTGTATGGGATATCTCTTCAAGTTCCTTTGGTTCAGACCCATAGATGTACACACAGAAGGTCCCAGATTCAGCCCCTAGAAGTTGCAGGTAGGGGCAGGTAAAACTCTTGTCTGAAGGCCTGCAGAGCTGCTGATAGTCCATGTAGACTGGGGATGGAGAATTTGTGGCTTTCCAGGGGAATCTGTGACCCTTCCAGCCAGCATGGCCAATGGGCAAGGATGATGTGATTAGGTATCCAAGAGGATCTGGAGAGCTACTATTTGCCCATCCCTTGATTAGCAGTGCTAAGCTACATGGGACAATAGTTGGCGCGTGCCTGCAACTTGAGACTTCTCCTGTACGGAAGTCACTGCTGCTGCTCTTCGCATATCAAGTTCTAGGAGACAGCAGGGCACCAGAAGGTCTACTAACCTGTCTCTCACCAGAATAGCCTCTTTTCCTTCCACCTTCCTCCTTCTTGGACTGCCTTGACTCTTCCTCCTCCTGCTGCCCTTGGTCTTGCCTTGTAGGTGGCGCCAAACCCCATACATCACTGGTGTCCTCTCTTGGGTCATCCCCCCTAGTCCCCTGCCTCTGCCCCACACTCTTCAGAGCCCTGCCTGTCCCTGACAATAAGGCAGCTTCCTATGCTCAAGGTTTTAAGGAGGTACAAGCACTGAATGAAGGCACACACACACCCGTCCACAACTCACAGTCGGACACGAACACAACCAAGTTACCTGGCAACTATAAAATGCCAGGTCCTCATGAAAAATTAATGCAATATATTAAATTTTGCATTATAGAGAAACAGTGTTTCCAGAAGACGCTTAAAATATTTCCCTCATTAAATTATTGTAATAGTTCCTAATAAATCTGTTCAAAGTCATTAGGATACAAAACTGCACAGATCCATGCATTATGTATTTATTCTATGGCACTGATTCAATTAAACCTCAATGTGTTCTTAGCTGAAAGGGCTACATATGGAGAGCAGATTAAGCGAGGTGGAATTATTTGGATAAGCTGAAGTTCTAATTAACAAACATACATTCAGTGGGAAAGATTGAATATATATTTTGTCTTTCAGTGAATCCGCAGGCATTTTTTTTTTAAAAATAAAATAACCACATATACATTACTGGGCACTGAACCAAATTCGCAATGGGTAAATCTCCATAAATAGCTATATTATATGAATGCCTTCCAAGGCACTCTGTTTATAATAACTTATAGTTCTAGCCATTTCTAGACTACACAGTGCTTGTGGACTAACATACTTGGCAAATTTTGGCTTCAGACATGTAAAGTAAACACATTCAGAGGATACTTTACTATGATAGTTACTAAAAATAAAAAAGGCCACACAGTAAGTGGTTCTATCTACTCTGTAAGACCAAGCACAGAAGGCGCCTTAATAGCTACTCTATTAATAAGCAGTCGAAATGCAAAGTGAGCCTAGGAGAGGTAAACATGAGAGAGGAAACCAGAATGCCAGAATTGCAGAGTTTGCACATCATCTACTCTTCCATGCACAGTCTTGATTGGCTTGTGTTCCACGCAAAAATTACTCCTTTTTAGGGTGGGGGGTGGGGGCTTCTTCAGCATGCTCCCTCTTGGTCTCACTTAACCCACACCTTAAGACAGTGTTTCTCAAACTCAGGTATCCTGCTACTGTTGGACTACAACTCCCATCATCCCTGACCACTGGTCCTGCTAAGCTAAGGATGATGGGAGTTGTAGTGCAGCAACATCTGGAGACCTGTGTTTGAGGAAACAGTGCCTTAAGGCAATATCATTAATAGAAATTGGCTTAAAGGGCTTAAATCTATATGCAATCCCATTAGCAGGAGGAATCTAGGAAGCTGCCTTATATTAAGTCAACCTATTTGTCCACCATCTAGTTCCTTGTTATTGTTTTTTTCTAACTCTCCACGGTCCTCCGGGTTATTAGGCAGGTTCCCCTCCCCTACATCTCCTCTTCCTTGATTCTTTTAGCTGGTAATGTCAAAGATTGAACCTGAGGCCTTCTCCTTACAAGGCATATCTTCGACGCACTGAGCTATGATCCGATTCCCAAGCCACACCCACATGAACCATGGATCATGTTGCATTAATTTACTGCAGTGGGGAAATGTGAGCCAAAACGAGAGAACACATTCCTTCTTCAAGAAACTGAATTATAACAACTGTGCAAATTGGAGGGGGGGGGTTCTAAGAAGGGGTAAAAATGAAAACCATGAATGGATTTGGAAACATGTGTATATTATACAGGTACACTTGAATGAAGGAAGTTCCCCAACAAGTGTAAACTTTTATTTTTTTATGTGTTTATGATATAATACCAAGGCAGTCTCTCAATTGTTTACAAAAAAGGTTGTAATTCAAACACATACATACCTCTACAATACAAAATATTGTATTGTAGAGGTATGTAGAGGTCCCCGCCCCCAAAAAACCCAGCAGCACTTTTTGAATACAACCTAAAAGTCAGGTTGGGCAAACTCAAGATTTGATGCTGCATTATGCAAAAAAACTGTGACGGGGTGAGCTCCCATTGCTCGGTCCCTGCTCCTGCCAACCTAGCAGTTCGAAAGCACGTCAAAGTGCAAGTAGATAAATAGGTACCCTCCAGCGGGAAGGTAAACGGCGTTTCCATGCACTGCTCTGGTTCGCCAGAAGCGGCTTAGTCATGCTGGCCACATGACCCAGAAGCTGTACACCGGCTCCCTCAGCCAGTGGCGTAGCGTGGGTTGTCAGCACCCGGGGCAAGGCAAGTAATTTGCGCCCCCTAACCCGTGGATTTGCGCCCCCTAACCCTAACCCCCAGATGTTGCGCCCGGTGCGGCCGCCCCCCCTGCACCCCCCACGCTACGCCACTGCCCTCAGCCAATAAAGCGAGATGAGCACCACAACCCCAGAGTCGGCCACGACTGGACCTTTACCTTTACCTAAGGGAAAAAAGTGGAAGATTGCTTTGTCTCTGTGTTTTCCCCATTACAGTGGCACCTCGGGTTAAGTACTTAATTCATTCCAGAGGTCTGTTCTTAACCTGAAAGTGTTCTTAACCTGAAACACCACTTTAGCTAATGGGGCCTCCTGCTGCCGCCGCACCGCCAGAGCACGATTTCTGTTCTCACCCTGAAGCAAAGTTCTTAACCTGAGGTACTATTTCTGGGTTAGCGGAGTCTGTAACCTGAAGCGTATGTAACCCGTGGTACCACTGTAGATGACATTGGTAATTTACTGAGCAATCATTTGGATTTGCTTGCAGGGATTTGTTAGATTATCCTACACTTTCCAAGGCAATTCCCGGTCGCTTCCTTTATCACACAAAGCCAGATCTTTTGGGGGAAGAGCATTTGTTGCACAAGAGCGCCAAATCAACTTTAACTGCACAACCTGAACGTGCAGGTATGTGACAGAATCCCTCACCCCAAAGAGAGACAGTTCGGAAGCACCCTGAGCTTATTACTGCCTCCAGTGACATATCTCAAGATATATTTAGATCTACCAGTCCTACGACTGCTGAAGAATATCTCCATCTTAAAACTAATAAACTTTGGCTGCTCAGGTTACAAGTGAAGGACCCATCCTGGTAGCAGCTCAACATTCAGTTTAAAGAGCGTAGCGTACCCATACATACCCTGTTTAATTGGCCAGTTGGTGTCTTTTGTTTTCAGTTTAATGAGTCCTTCTCAGCACAGTTTACCCTGCGACTGCCATAATGAGAGCTTTCAGTCTCAAAGCCTCCCACACTTTATTACGCTGCCAAGCACAGAATTGTTTTAAGCCAAATGCATCAACATTTATAAAGAAACACAAATATTGTATTCATTTTTTATCGTCCCCGGCAGCCAAGGGTGGTGTCACCATCTATATAACAGACAGCCAATAATCCAGCCACACGAGACACCCTGAAGTTAATTCGTCAGTTCTGCGAAGCAAAATCTGCAAAATCCCAGTGTAATAGCCTGGCTGCTTGAAATCCTGAGGGGAGGCAATAGAGGATAATAGCAAACAGCACTTCTAATGCCATTCTGTTCAGGGTAAACTCTGTGTCACACTCCAGATTCTCTCTGGGAATGGCAGTGGCCCACAGAAACGGCCGTCGGTTGCTCCTAGAGGTTACGTTTAGCGGCTTGTGAGCAGGAACCTGTCACAATGAATGTTTCCTCCAGATGTGTAATTACAAAAGGGATGCCTTTCAGCAGGTGGGAATCCCTCCTGAGCTAGCTTCCTTTCAGAATTTGCATCCAGGTTTTTGTTTTTGTTTTTAAGGGGGAAGGCGGGGAACCACTCCTGGAAATTCAGTTCAGAAAATTCAAGTGCCTTGCAAGTGTTCAGACACAATCTGAAAGCCATGTCTTTGGGAGATAGCAGGGGAATGTACGTCTACACCAGTCACATGGGTGATCCTGGCCAATCAGGTATTGCATAGTGAATGGATGATCCTAGCCAACACTCTAAAAACCAATCAGAGAAGGGTATATGTTGGTGTGGAAATGAGCAAGCCAAGTCCATTCAGAGTAAGGTCAATGGACGGAATTTACATAACCAGCCCCACCAGTGGAATCCTTGTGCAAGGACTTCTGATTGCACAACAAGGCTCCTTCCACTTTCCTTTCCCTGCACATCCCCTGTCCCTCTGAAATTGGCTTGGGAGGGTCAGAAGAACCCCCAAAATGGCACAGGAGGTGAGGTGAGAAGCTGGAATGCTTGCACAGATAAAGCAATTGGAAGAGTGTAATGCTGAATTCTACACAATACTTCCTTAATAGACCACCTCTTTTTCTTTGTTTCTTTGTTCTTTATTTTCATTTTAGATTAGTTTGATTAGTTTGCTTGTTATCAGACTGCATATTGAAAATTTTCAGTGAGTTCTTCCTGGGCTCTGGTGTGCTCCTAATATGCTTCTCTTTCTTCCTAACTCCTGGCTTGCTCCTTGCTCCTGCCTCTAGTGTTGTCTGTCGTTTCGTTCTGACTTACCCTCCAGTCCTCCTGACTACTTTGTGCAAAGCCTCTGGTGCCCAGCCTTGGCAGCTGGCCAGCATTACTCTGCATGATTGATCTCCTGATATCAGGTATTGTATGTTGATCTGGCAGGGCAGTATTTGAATATATACAGTCTTCGAATGTGGGCAACATAGGCTGAAGTACTTAATCAGCAACCATAATATCACAGAATAGAATGGCGCTACTGTTGCGGGTGTTTTTAATTTTAGTCCCGTTCTTTTGCTAAGAGTCCATAATAAAGCATCACATATGTCTTCCTGAATCATCTTGCTAATCACCAAAGGGATTTGCCTGGCACATTCACTACAAAGTAGCAATGCCACTGAATGTATGAAGTCAAAAGCCAGCTTTGCTGTCAGATACATCAAGAAAGCTACAAAGAAAATCTGCCTTGATACCTGCCAGATAATCTTGCTTATATGAAATGCTTTGAATGAGAGGGCCAACAGCAACATTTATATGACAGAGCTTTTCTTAAGATTTCCAAATATACGTTTGCAATGACAAAACGGATCCCAAATGATCAAAGGGAACTAATTACAGAATGAAAACTGTTTACATCTAAACTTTCCTCCCAACTATTAATAGTACAAGACATCCCTCTGGATTGCTTTAAATGAAAGCAGATATTTGAAATACATGCATGCACTCATCACAACCCTTCCTGTTGTATTTGAGCATGGAAAAGGAAGAAACTAGTTTATGGAGACACTGCAGTGCACCTATCATGGGCATGGGGAACAAGAGGCCCCCCCCATGTTGTTGAGACTCCCATTAGCCTCAATTAATATAGCCAATGACTGGGAATGTTAGGAATTGTCGTCCAACATTGGGGGACCACAGGTTCCCCATCCTTGCCTTAGCAACGAAAACAATGGAGTACAGTGGTATCTTGGAAGTCAAGCGGAATCCGTTCTGGAAGTCCATTCAACTTCCAAAACATTTGGAAACCAAGGTGCGACTTCTGATTGGCTGCAGGAGCTTCCCACAGTCAATCGGCAGCCGCATCGGATGTTTGGGTTCCAAAGAACGTCTGCAAACTGGAACACTCACTTCTGGGTTTGTGGTGTTTGGGAGCCAAAACGGTTGACTTGAAAGGAGTTCGTGAACCAAGGTACAACTGTACTGAATTGAAGCAGCAAAAGACAAAGGATACAGATGTGTGCACAAGGTGCATTACCCCCTGGAATTCTATACAGAAGGCCAGAGGACCTATCATATAAAAAACAGTCAGTTTGTTCCATACAGAAAGGGTTATGCAATGCAAAGTTCTCTACCTCCCTTTTGAGGAAGCATTTCCTGTACTTCCAGTTTTGTGTGAAAGCACCCTATTTGACACAAGCGATATTCTCATGCAGTCGTTGCTCTTGTATCCTGCCAATGGAAGCGCAGGGTGGCTCACATTAAAAAGGATCAGTTCAAATGTCAGTAAACCCCCCCAACCACCATCTCCAAATATAAAAGAAACAAACCAGAAACAAGGGGGAGTCAGCAGAATTTTCAATTCCATGATGTAAAAGAATCTGGGTGGATCTCTAAAAATTTCCAAGGAAGCATTTAAAAAGCAACAGCGAGAGAATGCCGGAGAAAACTGGCTTGATCAGGTCTGGCTTCGTGGCATCTTTCCATTTATTATTTGCCTTTCACCCTTAGGGGGTTAAATCAGACAAGAGCAAACTTGAAAGGTTCTTCTCCCAAGAGAAAAATATCACCCAACTTTCCTCTTCCAACATGTGCACGCCAAACCCATTATTAAAAACCCCATTGATCCCTGCCATGTGCCAGTGACTCCTTCCATTAGAGACATGTGCTGTGTCAGTTCAAGACTTCTTGACTGTTTTTATTACACAAAGCACTAAAATTCTGCAGCTATAACAGATTCAGTTTGCGCCAACCTGTTGCAACTACACAGCATTTGCTACTTAAGAACACCAAAAGCTGCACTAATAGAGCCTGAAAGAACTAAAATGTCAATTGCTGCTGCTACTGAAAAGAAGCTGTTGTTATACATCTGGAAAAAACAACAACAGCAGCCCTATCAGCCACTGCCTCTTGTCTCCACTTCTTAGTGCAAGAATCACTTCACACATTTAAGTTCGTGGGATTACACCTAAGATGTTTAAAGAACTCAGTTGTACAGGCTAGTCATTGCAATCCTCTCGGATGACTGTAAGTAGGGATGAGCTATTGCTCTCCGGTTTGTACCCAAGAAGAGCCTTCAAGTGTTCCAACTAAGCACATTAAAAGGCTTGAAAATGTATCTTGGGGCAGAGAAAGGTAGCAGAAGTAGTAGCAGGCGCTCTTAGATCCCAGGCACAGATATTATTTTGGGAATGGAACTACAGATCCCAAAATCCCTGGGGGGGGGGGAGAGAGATTCTCCTTCTCTGTTGACTTTGGCGAACCCTACTCAAGGACCCAAAATTTCCATTAGGGTGGGGGAAGAGGTAGATGAGGGGCTTTGACCAGAATCAGTGTAGGAATAGCTGGATTTGTACTAAATAAAAAAATTCCTTCCAGTAGCACCTTAAAGACCAACTAAGTGGATTTGTACTAATATTAACCAACACTTTGGATCCTAGTCAAGCAAAAACTGTTGTATAAACTGGTTACAGTTGGGGTCAGGAAACAGGGGCCAGATAATTTATTTCACCCAATCAAGCCACTGGTTGGTTGGTTGGCATCCATCTGTCTTGGGAGTTAATGGAAGAGTGTGCATTAGGAGCTGAGGTTTAAATGGCATAAAGAGAGTGCCCTTTTGAATAGCATTTGGGGAAGGGGTATCACAGTGAGACAGGATGAAATATACAGTCAGCTGAATTCCAAATTACTGTGCATACTTCACCCTACAGCAGGATTTTGATTGACTTAAAAAAAATGTTTTTAATGTTTTAATTAATGTTTGGTGTTCTAACATTTTAACTATATGTCATTTGAATTTTGTCTGAACTGCCCAGGAGACTTTGTTGATTGGCTGGTCAGCAAATGTTCTAAGCAGACAAACAAAAATAAATATACACAGAAGCTTTGTGTTCAGGTATATTGCTTAGGCCATTAGCTCCTATTTTAAAACCCACATGCTTCCAAGCAATAATTACCAGTTGTTTGTTATTTCACGTCCCAAACATTAAGGTGTCTGTTTATGGATTCTGAAAATAGCTCCTCTTTTGACTGTCATTAACAGAAATGGATCCATGGACTAAACTGTGACCTTAATGCATATTAAGTGCAAAAGATCAATTATTCTCATCACCATCAATCTTTTTAAAGGAAAATTCTATATAAAACTCCTAGTAAATATTATTTTTAATAGACAGTTTTGCATGGAAGTGTGGTATTTTACGACTGCGCATAAACAGAGATTGACACAGAAGCCAAGTAACATGCCACCGCTGATCATTTATAAAATGCTTTTAATTTGCAAAGTGTCTTAATCTCTTTAATGCACTTAGATAGGAAATTGAGAAGCAGGACTGCTTCACCCGTCAGCAATATGGAGCCATCATTAAGGTGGTGTGCTGAAGGTCTGTAATATCCAGGCTTACAGGCAAAGAGAAAATCCTAGATGCATTAAAAGGCATGGAAATAAGAAAAAGCTATTCATTCAGGGCTTACACCAGATTTTCCGGGGCCCTTGGTGAGCCCCACAGGTGGGCCATGCTACCCTGATATTGGTGGGGGGGCCCGTATCTTCATGGCGTCTGAGGTATGTAACACCCTGTGTGTTTTCTGTTGCTGCCATTTTGCAGGCAAAGCAGTAGCAAAAACAACAGTCTGGCTAGAAAGCACTGCTGCTTGCACCTGCCATTTTAATTTACCCACAATGCCTCTGGGCATAGCATCACCGCAGACCAATTTCCCAGGAGTGTGGGAATTAAAATAGTGGGTGCCAGCCACTGCAAGCTGGTGAATAGAAAGCCAGTTGGAACTGGCCTTGGGCGGCTGCAACTGGCACTTTTGATGCATATGCCCAAATTACAGTTCATATTAAGGATTCCGTACGCTGTGGGATGAAAGCACATCAACTCAGGGCTTTGGTCCCATGGCCCTCATTGTGCATGTTTAGGAGTTATATGCAAGCCAGCACAGGCAGTTTCACAAACCCCAAAACTCTCCAGAACAAACAGGCAATGATCCCACAGTTTTACAAATGATCTATATTGTACATTTTAAGCAAATAACACTCCTGCAAGTGGCTCACTTGGCACCTGTGGCTTTCAAAGACTATTTGATTACACGGGAAGCCTGAATTTATTAGCAAGCAATTTTTATTGACTTGCAGGCATCTGTTTTCAGTGACTCAGTAGAGTCATGCTAATAAGACCATCACAAACATACCACAGGTTCACAATTGTACAATGATTCACTCCAAGGCTTGAGACCAAAGCAGACATAAGGTTCATTATGTGAATGCAGGTATCATACAATTAACATTAAGTTAAAGGTTAAGGGACCTCTGACTGTTAGGTCCAGTCACAGACGACTCTGGGGTTTAGCGCTCATCTCGCTTTACTGGCTGAGGGAGCCGGCGTACAGCTTCCGGGTCATGTGGCCAGCATGACTAAGCCACTTCTGGTGAACCAGAGAAGAACACAGAAATGCCTTTTACCTTCCCGCTGGAGCAGTACCTATTTATCTACTTGCACTTGATGTGCTTTTGAACTGCTAGGTGGGCAGAGCAGGGATCGAGCAACGGGAGCTCACCCCATCACGGGGATTCGAACCGCCGACCTTCTGATCGGCAAGCCCTAGGCTCTGTGGTTTAGACCACAGCACTACCCGTGAATTACACAAATGCAATTAGCAGCGTTGGGGAAGCCTGAGCACCCCTGGGACCCTCCAGTTTAACTCTCTCTCTCTCTCTCTCTCTCTCTCTTCTCCACCATCGTTCCAACAAAAATAAGACCCTTGGAATCCACTTTTTGCATGTCAAGGGAAGTCTCAATTAGGGATGAGCCAGAGTGACCAGTAAAAAAAGGCAGGGTGAGCCAGGGGAGATATCAGCAATAGGCCCTTCCCTGGTCCTGCCTCCAGTGACACTAATGGCAGCGTCCCTTGAACAGCAAACCAGAACTCCTGGGACCTTGGTAGGGATACGGAGAGTGCCTGCCCAAGCTTCAGCTAGCTATTTACAGAACACAAAACATGCACATTAAATTGCATTCATGCAATTTATGTCTGCATTAATTAAAAGGGAGACTGGGAATTGCCAAATGAGTTTTTTTCCAAGGCATCTAAAGTTGTGCAACAGGAAGTTCTGCAACATAAAGTGTTTCTCTCCCCTTTATACATACACGCACGCGAAGGAAAGTGGGTAATATCCAGGCTGCCATTCAAGAACATACACATGCACGCACATGTTTGATTCCTATTATGTTGGATGTTTTCAGCTGCCATTATTTGTGACTCAAGTGCTACGAGAGAAAGAGAGACGAACCATGCAATCCTAGGTCTGCTCAGAAGTAGGCCTAACTCAAGTTCAATGGGACATTCATAAATGGGCATAGGATTGCAGCCTAGATATAACTTCTGGGACTATAAGAAGTAAGAGATAAAAGAACCATGTTGTAGAACTGGAGACTTTTCAGTTTCCTGATGGGGGGGGGGAAGCATAAGGAACATACTTTTAAAAAGTTGTCTTGGTCAGCATTTCAATGGATTTTCAAATCTAATTGTCAAACATGAATAATGGCTGAAGAGAGGAACAATTGTCATATCTGCCCTAATTCATATGTGTGTGAAGTAACAAGATGTGAGTCCCCTTGCCAAGTACACAGGTACACTTGCTTTACAGCATTCTGGCCAATGTACACAGCCTATCCAGACTTCTGCCCTTCTTCCACTGTGTTCCATTGATAGAGCCAGCAGGACTTAAATACCAGGGTTTAAGATACCAGTTTGCTTTTCCATTTGTAAAGAAATGTAGACCGTGGGATGGTGAAAATGTACACAATCATTAGCAACTAAGCAAACGTTCAGAAGTGACCTATTAATCAATTATCTAGATAAGGGCAAAAGTAGCCTCATGAGCCTCATTAGACACAGACAAAAACGGTTAGGAAGTTGCTTTTTAATTAATTTAAATGCAAGCCTCGGTCACAGTGGATACATGGGGGAACACAATATTCTTATCGTTAGCATCAGAAAGAGAAACAAATGAACAAATGAAAATGTTTCAAAATGTGTGCACTCTAAGTTTGTAATTTGAGCCACAATGGTGGGTTGTAAACCTTGGGCAAGGGGCGGACTGCATTAACCAAGGTCAACTCCCAACTCAGAATCCTGGACAAGTCGGTAAAACTGAATATTTCATACATTAAATGCATTTTTCAGCTGGAACTCGTGGGAACTCAGTTCGGGCACCTCTCAGAAGAGCGCCATTGCCATTGTAAGAGAACAAGGGAGGCATTCGTGATGAGTTCTGGCACCTCTTTTTCCAGTAAAATTGCACTGCAGCTATGAACAGTTTTCAAACTTTGCCAATGCTTAGGGTATACCCTGCAAGCGTCCCAGAAAAACCAAGACATCCCATTTTTCCCTTTGAGAGCACAATGGTCATTTGGGGCACTGTGATCTCACATGACTGTTCACCTTGATTTTGCCCTGAAAAGACTGTGGCACCCGGAAACATACATTTTGGGGTGCTGTGAGAGCACAGCCCCCCTCACAAAAAAAACATGTCTTTTGGGCTCTGTGATCTTGTGCAAGAGCATGGCCAAGAAGATGTGCATACCAGTTTTGAGACTCAACACATTGGAAGGTATGATAGGGCCACCATGTGTCCTTTTTTGCAGTCCTCTGTTGAAAGCCTGTTACAGGACAGTCCTGCTTGAAGGCATATTCTATTTGAAAGGATGTCTGAGTCCAGTTTAAAAGCTAAAGAACTTAGCACCCAGAAAGGCAATGGAGCAAGAACAGGTCACATTAACTTTTCGAGTATGAGGAGATGCATTTGTTTAAATTACAACAATTATCTCTAAAGTTGCATCCATGCATATAAATCAGGGCATGTAAATTTTATGCAAATTTGTGTCCCCTACTGGAACAATGCAAAAAAATCACACCCAATGTAAATTACCTTCTGGGCCTGCCAGAAGCTTGTTAAACACCCAGAGGCCAGTTGTGAAAGGCAAGAGGGAAGCATACTCACTAGGGATGGACAGATGAATATATTTCCAGCACATTTGAATTTCGCATGTGATTTATTCATTAGTTAGCTCTATCTCATTTCCGCATTGCTCTGCAATTACGTACTTACATTGGCACTTAGGACCCTCCTATCTGTCAGTCACCTGAGAACACCAGGGGCATCATATGATGCCTGGCGCTTCCCAAGCAAAAGCTGCAAAGAAGAACCAGGCGCACACTTAGACCCTCCATGGCATAATGCCACTTTAGACAGTCATGGCTTCCCCCAAAGAATCTCAGGAGCAGTAGTTTGTTAAGGGCACTGAGAGCTGGAAGGGGCTCCTGAGGATCATCTAGTCCAACCCCTTGAAATGCAGGAATATGCAACCGTCCCATATGGGGATCAAACCTGCAACCGTTATATCAACAACACACTCTAACCAACTGAGCTGTCCTGGCTGACCCTTATTCCCACCCACAGAGTTACCATTCTCAAGAGTGGTTTTGCAATCAATCCCTCTTCACAGGGCAGTCTGGGAATCCAAGCTCTGTGTGGGGCCTCCTAACAGTTCTCACCACTACAGCTCCCAGAATTCTTTGGGAGAAGCCACAACTGTTTAAAAGGGCCATTATAAAATGTATAGTGTGAATGCGACCTTAGAAGGCATGCCTGATTATTCCTTTGCAACTGCAGCTCTAACTTTCCTGCAGCTGCAAGCATATGTTGCCGGATATAGGAAAGGTGGGCATAATTTGCCTCAAATGGCCTCATGGGTCAAATCCACTGGCATGATGGTGGCCTTCCCCACCAGTGAAAGAGCAGACTGCCCACAGCAGAATAAAACTGGTATAGCATACAGCAGGCAGAAAAGAGCCTTCAACAATGTTCAGTGGTGGCAGGAGGCTGCACACAGTGAGCCTCAGTACAGTCATACCTCGGGATAAATATGCTTCAGGATAAGTATTTTTGGATTGCACTCTGCAGCGACCTGGAAGTAATGGAGCGCGTTACTTCCGGGTTTTGCCGCTCACGCATGTGCAGACGGTCAAAATGATGTCATGCGCGGAAGTGGCGAAACACAACCCATGCACGTGCAGACACACTGTCACATCTTACTTTCTATTCAGGATGCGAACGGGGCTCTAGAACGGATCCTGTTCACATCCCGAGGTACCACTGTATAAGAAAAGGAATGTCAGATATGTACCTCTCTTTCACTGAATATGCATTCATAGGAATCTGGGTGCATGCACCCACAAAATCTGCTCCTGAGATTCAGAGGACACTTCAGAGAAGATTTCTGGACGATGCAGGAGGCTGTAAGGGGCAAGGAGAGGAAGGTGAAATGCTGTTTGCACAATCTTGGATTCCACCCTGGTCTTCCATGGACCATCTCAGCCCAGAGAGGAGCAACAAAGCTCTTTGTCCATGGAATCCTTCAGTGCCTGGGGTAGGCAGAAGTAAGTCACAACCAATTTGTGATGTGTATATCACCCAGAGGCTTTAAGCTTGCTACAGAGGGAACTTGTCTTATAGCATACTTCTGGGCAGATGCCAAGATCTCTACCGTGGGAACTCACAAACAGAATCTAATCCTGTAGAGAGCATTACATATTTTGTAGAGTCAAACCATAAACGTTTGTTTCTTGGCCCTGCGGTATGAAACGCAAGTGGGTGGGATGCTCTGCCAGGCTTGCAGCCACCCCACAATCATTCTGATACCAAGGATAAGCGCAGCGCAAATGCCTAGGCATGAATGCACGCAGTATTTTAAAACAACAACACCCACGTGAGAGTTTTTCACAGCAGGCATTCAGTGTCATGAGACCAAGGACACCCAGGAGCTCGATTCCAGCTCCAACACATTGCTTTCCCGCCCACCTACCTTTCTGTCTTCATCAGATAATTCCTATTTGCAACACACAGTCTCAACTCTCAAGGGTATGAGGCTTTTCTGGGAATGGAGCATTCCGGGATGGTCCCACGATTCTGGCAGCTACTTCAAAGGAAGAGGAATAGGCGCGATCTCGCACAGGGCATGGGGGAGACGTCTGCCACCAGGCCAAGAAGCCTTTCTTTCAGAAGTGAAGGTTTTAGCACTGGGCAAGTTTTAACAACACACTTCTTCAATCGTTTGTGAGCTTTGGGAGGATGAAGAATGCAAGATAAACTAGATCAGTATATCCAGCCCACTGACGTGCAATGGCTGAATTGTTGATGCTTCTTCAAGAGGAACCCTGAACAGCCCCCAAATAGTGTGTTCCTTTCCTTGACTTGCACTCTCCAGCCACCAGAACCTTAAGGCATATATGATGACATAGTTAGCATTATCTAGGAGCTGTTACTGTTCTTACCCATCTGGCTCCTGAAGACGTTTGCTTCCAAGGACTTGACTAGAGCTATTGCCCAACCAAATCTGATTATATGATATTATTAATTAAATTTATTAGCCACCATATGCCTACACATCTGAGCAATGTACAATAAGTAGTGAAAAAACATCAGATACAGCAAAACACTACTGCTAAATCAAAACCAAACTACGACAAACCAATTAATCTTGGTGAAATACATGAGCTTTGGTTGATTAGATCAATTCACGAATCCCAATTTGTATAAATCATAATAAACATGATTCTGAATATATGAATAAAAAGAGGGGATTATTTATGTATCAGGTTGCCTGGAAGGCTACCCTACTTATTTTTCGAGGGGCACCCCCCCAAAAAAAAATCTGTAGACTCGCAAACCTAATGTGTACCTTCTGACACAATATGGAGAACTGAACTTAAAACTGGAAAAATGTGAAACTGCCTGAAGCCCCACCCCCTAACAGCTGTGGGCCACCCAACCTGACCTGCCGTGAACCAGGGTTGTCTCAACCCAACTTGAGCAGCACCCGGATCCCTCCAACCTGGCTCACTTTGCTCCAGGAGTCAGCTGAGTTCAGTTGGATTAAATCAATGAAACACTCCAGCCCTACCAATGGCACATTAAACTGGCATTTATTGCATTTATTGGTTTTGCCGCATGCTGCTTCGAGGTCCTCTTTAGGCCTTAAAAAAAAAAGGCTACAAACATTAATATATGGTTAAACAAACAAATATGTCAGGAATTTGCTGATGGAGGACATCCTTGAGCAGACATTGGCTTTTGACCAGGGGGAATGCGCAGCCTCCAAGATTTTTTAAAAGTAGTTTGGAGGTAGGAAAGATGAATTCTGGGCCTGAACAAGATTCCAGGCTACTACATATACCCCCTGATCTGCCAAAAGGAACATCCTGCATGTAGCTTCCCCAGAACAGCAAGCATATAGGTAGAGTGATTATTTTGAATACATTGCTGCACTAGAGGATTGAGCCAGTGCAAATTGGGGTCCACTAAATAAAGGCATGAGAAGACCTTCTTTACTGAGGTTCATCTGCATTTTATGGCCACCATAAGGAAGCTGCTTTAATATGAACCATATGGCATTAGTTGCCATTTGGTAGGCTGCTAATAGGAAGGAGATTTGAATACTAATGCATGGAGCCACCCACTGACTGGATCTTTCCCCACATTGGGTCCCTTACCTGACTCTAAATGGCTCCTGACTACAGCTCCCATGAAGAATAGCCTTTCCAATAGCAGCCAACACAGCACAAGTGGAATAAAGGCTGGGCAGGAGAGTGGAGACAAGGTCATGGCTTTCTATACAGGCAAACCCCCCTCCATTTATGCGTGTTCAATATGTGCACAACTATGGGGTTTCAAATCTATGCGAGTTCACTAAGAACATAACCCTTGTATAAATGGGGTGTGTGTGTGTGCTGTACAAAAAACCTTTCCCTTCGTAACATGGTGGTGGTGGGAAGATTAGCTACAGTAGGTGCTTATGGTTCTCAGCAATCAAATTACAGGACTCAGCTATAAATAAAATGTTTCAAGTGTGCTTTAAGCGCAATATACAATGTGACACTGGGACGCGGATGGCGCTGTGGGTTAAACCACAGAGCCTAGGACTTGCCGATCAGAAGGTCAGCGGTTCGAATCCCCGCAACGAGGTGAGCTCCCATTGTTCGGTCCCTGCTCCTGCCAACCTAGCAGTTCGAAAGCACGTCAAAGAGCAAGTAGATAAATAGGTACCGCTCTGGCGGGAAGGTAAACGGCGTTTCCATGTGCTGCTCTGGTTCGCCAGAAGCGGCTTAGTCATGCTGGCCACATGACCTGGAAGCTGTACGCCGGCTCCCTCATCCAATAAAGCGAGATGAGCGCTGCAACCCCAGAGTTGGTCACGACTGGACCTAATGGTCAGAGGTCCCTTTACCTTTACAATGTGACACTAGATGGCGATGGTGAGCCTTATGGAAAATTCAATGCATTTTTTTTAAAAAAGCATTTTCGGAACAGTTTTTATATGTTTTTATATGTGTGTAGATTCCACAAACACATATGGAATCTCCACTGATAATTCTCCACTGTGGTGCTGTACGTAAATCATCCCAAGTCTTTGGTACAGAAACAGGCAATGCATCTTGGTGCTTAAGGTTTACAAAGTGCAGGCCATCAAGATGAAGTAGCCATAAAGGGATCGTGTTAGTTTGCAAGTGCTGCCGTAAGTCTCAGGGGGCTGCCGTTTGAAAGCTTGTTATTTATGTCATGCTAGAAACAAGCCGGTGATGTATAGGATTAGTGATGAGTGTAGCCCTTACTCTGCTGTTTGACCTGAATGCATTTTTTTTATGGCTACATAAATGGCTTTTCCTGCTTTAATAAATCTTTACCCCCAAAAAACCCCTACATGCAACAAAGGTTGTTGCATTTGTGACAACACCTATTTTCAACCCCGAGAAGGCAGATCCAGGAAGACTTTCATAGACTCCAGTAACTGAGATCTTGGGGGAAAACAAGCACACAATGAAAAGATAAATGAGTAGGCTATGGAACCTCCTTCTACCATACCTAAGATTGAAGGAGCATATCCTGGGATAGTGGTTAAACTAAGCATCTGCCTAGGACCAAGGAGATCAGTGTATACCATATTTTTCGCTCTATAAGACGCACCAGACCACAAGACGCACCTAGTTTTTGGAGGAGGAAAACAGGAAAAAAATATTCTGAATCCCAGAAGCCAGAACAGCAAGAGGGATCGCTCTTGCTGTTCTGGCTTCTGGGATAGCGGTGCAGCCTGCATTCGCTCCATAAGACACACACACATTACCCCTTACTTTTTAGGAGGGAAAAAGTGAGTCTTATAGAGCAAAAAATACGGTAAATACCTACTCAGCCAAGGAGCTCACTGGCTCCTCTTGGTGTAATTGTTATCACTGCTTTTCACATGTCTAAACCCACTTTATAGCAGGGAGGAGAAACAATGAGCCTCCACATATTGTTGCTAGGAATGGTCAGTGCTGATGGGAATCATAGTCCATCAACATATGAAGCACTACAGACTCCCCCATCCCTCCTTTATGTGGAGGTTCTATGCTTGGAAAGGGTTCCATGAAGAAGAAGAAGAAGAAGAAGAAGAAGAAGAAGAAGAAGAAGAAGAGGAGGAGGAGGAGGAGGAGGAGGAGGAGGAGTTTGGATTTCATATCCCGCCTTTCACTCCCTTTAAGGAGTCTCAAAGCGGCTTAACATTTTTCTTTCCCTTCCTCCCCCACAACAAACACTCTGTGAGGTGAGTGGGGCTGAGAGACTTCAGAGAAGTGTGACTGGCCCAAGGTCACCAAGCAGCTGCATGTGGAGGAATGGAGACGCGAACCCAGTTCCCCAGATTACGAGTCTACCGCTCTTAACCACTACACCACACTGGCTCACAGCATTGAGAAATGCAGTATCAACAGAAGTGTCATGGTTAGATCACTTTCTGGTGCAACTAGACTTCTCCGCAACCCTGCCCCTCCGCAAGGAGGTGAGACGGATTCAGATGGTCCCTACCTGCCCGCAGACTGTCTCGCCAGAGTGCTATATGCTCTGGTTATCTCCCACTTGAATTACTGGGGTGTGCTCTGCGTGGGGCTACCTTTGAAGGTGACTAGGAAATGACAACTAATCCAAAATGCAGCAGCTAGACACCAGACTGGGAGTGGCCGCCGGGACCTTATAACACCAGGCCTAAAGGATCTTCACTGGCTCCCAGTACATTTCTGAGCACAATTCAAAGTGCTGGTTCTCACCTTTAAAGCCCTAAATGACCTCGGCCTAGTATACCTGAAGGAGTGTCTCCACCTCCATCATTCAGCCCAGACACTGAGATCCACTTCCGAGGGTCTTCTGGTGGTTCCTTCACTGCAAGAAGT
Organism: Podarcis liolepis; assembly: GCF_965112155.1. Taxonomy (NCBI): domain Eukaryota; kingdom Metazoa; phylum Chordata; class Lepidosauria; order Squamata; family Lacertidae; genus Podarcis; species Podarcis liolepis. The sequence goes on from NC_139563.1 coordinate 22,326,752, forward strand.
AAAGTTACAGGAAACCAGGCAGAGGGCCTTCTCTGCAGTGGTACCTTCCCTGTGGAACGCCCTCCCATCAGATGTCAGGGAGACAAAGAATTGCACAACTTTTAGAAAACATCTGAAGGCAGCCCTGTTCAGGGAAGTTTTTCATGTCTGACATTTTATTAGTATTTTTCTGTTTTGCAGCCAGAAGTGGCGGGGGTATAAACAATAAAATCGTTATTCTTAGGCATGTCTGTGCTTGTCTCTCCCTAGTGAGAAGGGCGTGGAAGTTCTGAACATATGAGGAAGGCTAGCCCAGCTCAATCTTCCCTTCACCTCACCCTATGCCTCTGCTTGCCCATCAGGAATAGTGGCTGATGGCACTAGCTGCCATCACTGAATGGCAAGTGAAAGATGGCAGGGAAGAGAGTAAGGCAGTCTCCCTACCCATGCCATTCTGTTTCCTAATCATTACTATTTTTAAAGAATCTGTAAGCTTGGCACATCCTCAAGCAGAAATCTAAGCCTTCACCGTCACTCGTAGAGGGATGCAGGCTGCCTCACTACCTCCCATCAATGATTAAGAGATATACTCTACTTATTAGCTGGAACAGACCTGACCTCTGCTCTGATAAATCTGTCTGATGATGTGTGATACCTGCACTCATCATCCCTCTTGGCGCAGAGCCCTGACTTGCCTCTGTGCATCGTTTTTTATTCCAGTTCTGTAGTATCTATTTTAGAGCTCGGTTGCAGGAAATGCAATAAAACACTGGCATCAGCGTAACCACAGAAATGTGTGCATCACCCTTTAGAAATGTTTGCTCATCTCATCTACATCTCTTTAACTTTCCTTTTACATCCATGCATTCTACATGTACAAATTCATCCTCTGCAGTCATAAAAGGACTCACAAAGATAATTTGTGCACAGATTAATTAGTTCTACTCATAAACAACTTTATTATTATTATAACTTGCTGGTTTAGCACTCCATTAATTTGAATTGCTACTATACACATTGATTTGATTTGCAACTCATTTACACATTTCATCTCATCTGCCCTTATAACAATCTTGCAAGACGTACCCTCTCAATGCCCATTTTACAGACTGGTAATTTACAGATTGGTAACGTACAGCCTATTCATCTGTACTCAGAAAGAAGTTCCATTGAGGGCAACGAACTGAGATTTGAGCCAAGGAGTGATTGGTTCATATGTGCTTGTCCTTTGGGGGTGTTAGGGACCTAATTGCCTGTAGTACTCAGGCATGGATTTAAGTTATTTATTCAAACACTCCATAGTATCTATCCTATGTCTATATTCTATATTCTATGTCTATATTCATTCAGTGCAATCATAACCTTCAACTGCTGGATTTCATTTAACAATGGCAATTCCTTCTTTTGAGCAACGGGCAGAGATTTAGGCCTAGCTCTCATTGAGATAGTGAACCTGTATAATGTCCATTCATTACTTTATACTTCAGTGGCAGGTCTGAATGCTTCTCCAGAAAAAAGATATATAACCCCCACATGCAGAACAGTAGCATGTCAAGAGAAAAAGCTAGGCAAGGAATCTTTTGCTAGTCATTCAGGGTTTTTTCTATGTACAGGGTTTTGTTGTTGTTGTTGTTGTCATCTGGGAAAACTTTCAATCATGCAAATTCCCAGCTATAATCTAGAGTGGAACACCCTATATAAAGGTACCATCTCAGTGAGAACAAGACCGTTGGTGCTTAGAAAGCGCAGTTACTACAGTGCACTGTATTGCCCCAGGATGCATGTAGAAGTCTATATGTGTACATTAGATTCTGCATTACATTCTACTTTCAAATTCATCACAGGCAGAAGATTAAGCTTCTCCCTGGCATGCCACCTTTGAAATAGGAGTTTTTCATATGGGAACGTATTCATTAGAACATAAATGTAAGGTCCAACAAATTCCTCAATTGCCTCGCTGGCAATTTTATTCCCCACAAGATGGAAGAAGCAACAAGGGCATCATCTATCTTGGACATGGTTCTCAACAACAGAAAGCAGTTTATGTGCAAAGAAACTCCATGGGGCTGCATTCATGAAAGGCCTATCGTTCCAGAACTGCTCCTGTGTTTCCCTCCCTCTCTCTTTCTGAGGTAATTCCCGCAGCATTAAATGAGACTGTTCCTAATTAAGCACACTTAGGATCGCAGCCTGTGATATATGTGTGTGTGAATATTGTTGCGTTCAGTATTTTTTATAAAAGTAATTATTTGCAGTTTTCATAAAGTGTGTTCACAAGCCTCTCTCTGGGCCCTGTTAAAATACAGAAGCATGGTTAGACTCCCATCAACACCAATCAAGGCAAACGGAAACCACTCTTAACTATAAAGAGCTTGCCTTCTGATTGCAAACAGCTGTTTACTAATAAACAGCCACATAAGCAGTCCCTGAAGAGAAGGCTGCAAGGGAGAAATGACATTTAACCACCAGGAGGAAAGAAAAGGGTAACTAAAGGCTTTGTGGAACTGAAACATGAGGTTTTCCTGGCACCGTTCCCGGCTCCTATTTAATTTTATGTCCTGTGTCAAGTTTTATGTACCCTCCTGTTTGAGTTACCCAAACCATATTTTGTTTCCTTGTTCAACTTGTTTTCAAACTACTGTCGCAGCCCTCTCGCTATATAAAAACAGACAAGTCATGACACAGTGTTTTATCACTTCTGCTTACAATCAGACTTGCAAAGGCTCTCCCTTTGTTTGTTTGTTTACATGTTAGTACGTATGATAATTTATCCAACAGGTCATCAGGAACAGCATGGCTTAGGAATGCACCAGCCACTCGCTGCAGTCCTGGCATGACCTTGAATCATATTACCGCTTGACAGACAAGGGTGAGGAGTGCTATCGCTTTACTTGCCTTCCTTGCACAATAAAAACTGTGACATGCTAACAAATGAAATATAATGAAAATCAGTACGCATTCGAATAATGTTATAGAATTTTCTACTTAATGTTAGAATGGCCACCTTTAGGCAAATAGGTAAAGGTAAAGGTAACCCCTGACCATTAGGTCCAGTCATGGCCAACTCTGGGGTGCGGCGCTCATCTCGCTTTATTGGCCGAGGGAGCTGGCATACAGCTTCCGGGTCATGTGGCCAGCATGACTAAGCCACTTCTGGCGAACCAGAGCAGCACACGGAAATGCCGTTTACCTTCCCACAGGAGCAGTACCTATTTATCTACTTGCACTTTGATGTGCTTTCGCACTGCTAGGTTGGCAGGAGCTGGGACCGAGCAACGGGAGCTCACCCCATCGCAGCGATTCGAACCGCCAACCTTCTGATCAACAAGCCCTAGGCTCTGTGGTTTAACCCACAGTGTCACCTGCGTCCCCAACTGTGCAGTGTACTCTATGCTAAATTATTGTTCCACAGTGCAGAGTTTTGTGCCAAGGGAAGGGGAGGTAGTACATACACAGCTAGAGGCCTCTGCTTTCTTAAATGTCACCAATTCTCAGCTTTATTAGTGGGTAAAAATTTAACCAGAGGAAGAGAAAGAAGTATGGTCCCGCCAAAGGAAGAATGATCACACCTAGGTGACAGAGCACATGCCTAGCATACTAGAAAGCTTCAGGCTTGGACAAATAACATGAGCTGGTTCAAGACAGCTCTCTGTGTACCTCCTGTGTCCCACAGGGATGTCACAATTTTGAGATGCTGTCCTGCTCACAATGCTGCATTCATGGATTCCACTGGCTTCAATAGTAGCTCTATACCTGTGACCTCTCAAAGGTTAGCACCTCAGCATACTAGACCTAAACATATCAGCTGTAACTCATTGAATGGTTACAGTTTGCGGAGCATTTGTGAAACAGTTTTGTGAAGGAAGAAAGATCTCCCCCTTCAATGACTGGTACCGATGCTTGGCTCTGCACTGAACAGTGCACTTCTCCGATATAGTAGGGTGTTCTATTCTGAAATTAATGGGTGGTACTCAACTATGTTTCAATCAGAGCAGGCCTCCTTTAATGATCATGTTCATTAATTTCAAAGGGTCTACTTTTGGTTTATTACCACTTACGGTACCCCATCCCCTGGATCTTAAAGTACAGCCATGCAATTATTTTTAAACACCCTTGTTTGCAAAGTGAGGTGCACCTCAGTGAGATCCCTTCCTCATCTACAAGATAGATGAAAAGGCAGCATGACCTTTCAGGTTACTCACTACTTTTTCATTGCTACATGCTAAGTCACTTCTCCTCAGGCTGTATGAGTAGAGTACCTCTGCTATTTCCCATCCCTTTCCTCTAGCCCAGCCTTTCTCAACCATGGGCCATAGCTGTCAACCATCCCTTATTTGGCGGGAAAGTCCCTTATCCCAGCGCTGTGTCCGCTGCTGCCCCTTATTGATGATGTCCCTTAAATTTCCCGGGTTTCAAAGGAAGCAGCTCCTCTCCCTCCCTGCCTGCCAGCCAGGGAGGAGGGAGGCTCCAACTGTGTTGCTTGGCTGCTTTGCTCACCCAATAAGGAGTCTAAGAATGACTGGGGGGGGTGGAGCTTGCATGCCTTGTGCCGATCAAATCGGCCACGTTGCCTGGGGACTCGCCTTTGCTCAGCGCTTCCCAGCAGAGATGGCGTGGTTTTCCTTGCTGCATCCCCTTTGCCAGGTTGCTGTGCTGTGGGAACCACCACTTGAGGCTTCGTTTGGCTGCTGGCTGGGCTTTCTGCCTTTGGCTTGGAGGGGCTCAGAAGTGCTGGGAAAATCCCTTATTTTGGCTGCTGGTCCCTTATTTTCGAGGCTGCTGATCCCTTATTTTCAAATCTGTAAGTTGACAGCTATGCCTTGGGCCCCTAGATGATGTGGCACTACAACCCCCATAATTCCTAGCAAGCATGGTCAGTGAGCTGCTATAGCCATTCTCATCCCACTATGCCTAATCAGCAGACCATTGATCTAAAACGTATTCGGTCTTCAAGCATTCCCTCCATGAAATGCCTTGATTGTTAATATAAACTTTCCTTGCAAATTTAGATTCCTCCATACAGGGTTCTTCTGACATTAGAAGCAAAAAGAGAGAGAGAGTAGAGACTTGTCTCTTGTTGACTGTAACAGTAGCATTAAATCTGTGGTTGCTGCGTTACAGTTATTGTTGGAATTTTGGCTCCTTTTCAGTGAATTAAGCAACCAGTGGGTATGATTCAATTGTTGCAGAAAGAATCAGCTACTGATTAATGGTTCAGAATGAAGGCAGGAAGGCACTTCCTAGGGAACCTGAACACTAGGTTAATCATCCCAGGCTCAGGGCAGGATGGCACAGAACTTCAGAGAGGCAAATGGACCAGGCAATTAGCCCTGTTTGACTAGGACAATCAAGCCGGGTATAACAGCTTACCTGTAACCAGGAGCTGCAAGACAAGGCTGTGAGCTATGGGTGCCATTATGAGCACAATGTAATTGAAAAGTCACTGAAATGAAGCTTTGAACTGTGGGTGGACTCATCTGGGGCCCATGTACTGTCAAACCATCCTTGCAGGATCCAAACCTGTAATTTCAAGCTATTTTCGGATAAAATAATAAATAATGCATTAAGGGCAGAGATGATGAAAAAATGATGGGTAGTTTCAACAGGAGAAACCTATAATTTTGAGCAGTGAAATGATTTTTGGCATGTTCCTGGTTATCCACTTTACATGGGTTCGTTTGTTTTATTTCGTTTTTCAAAACTGGTTGTGCTAGTTTCACACTTTGCCGCTTGCCTAACACAATAGCTTTTGAAATCTACTTCAGTTGTGTATTTGTCTATCCATAAAAAAGAAAGAAAGAAAAAGTATTCCTGCATGTAAAAATGTAACACTGAAACTCACAGCTCTGCTCAGGATTCAGGCTGGATTCTCGGGTCCGGAAGTTATCATATGGAACATTCAACATGAGCAGCACTTAGGGAAGCAGAAAATAGATGTTGCCGAAGGAAGAACTATACTGGTTTTCTGACATTTTACACAAATTTTGCTGCAGTTAAAGAAATGATTTGTTATTATCTTCTACCATTTAGACCAGTGGTGGCCAAACTTGGCCCTCCAGCTGTTTTGGGACTACAATTCCCATCATCCCTGACCACTGGTCCTGTTAGCTAGGGATGATGGGAGCTGTAGTCCAAAAACAGCTGGGGGGCCAAGTTTGGCCACCACTGATTTAGACCAAGTCACAGAGGATAAAAGCTATCAATGCCTGCTAGTTATGATAGATATGTACCAGATATTAGAGGAATGTGCCAGTATTAGAGGTAGAATGCCTCTGAATACTGGCTACTGGTGAACATGGACTGGAAATGCTATTGTGCTCCCAGAGGTACCTGATTGCCACTGTAAGAATAGATTGCTGGAATTGGTAGGCCTTTGGTCTGATCCACCAAGGCTCTTTTTATGTTCTTGTGTTCTTAGCAGTACAGTGGTACCTCAGGTTACAGACACTTCAAGTTACAGACTCAGCTAATCCAGAAATAGTACCTCGGGTTAAGAACTTTACCTCAGGATAAGAACAGAAATTGTGCAGCGGCAGCAGGAGGCCCCATTAGCTAAAGTGGTACCTCAGGTTAAGAACAGTTTCAGGTTAAGAACGGACCTCCAGAACAAATTAAGTTCTTAACCTGAGGTACCACTGTACAGAGGAACTGAAGAGAAAATATTTTGGCCTCATTAATCAAATAAATGCTGGACCAAACAGACGGTGCTGGGCTCTGCATTCCATGGTGTTATTTTTAAGAATATTTACTTCAGTTATTTAATGGCATAAAACAAAGGAACATCAAAATGTAAACAGTATTAGGGAGGGGGCGGAATACACAGTTCAACCTACTGTTCAAGAGATGCTTAGTCGTACAGACCAGAGGACATACATAGAATATATGCTTTACTCATTTTCCATCCCACTCTTCTATTTTATAGCCAAACCTGCTTTCAGTATTTTCTAAAGCGCATATATTATGTTAGCTATTAAACACATCTTAAGACAAATGAACATACAACTTAAAACTTCAACAATTAGATTAAAGCCTATAAAGTATAGCAGCAACAGAAAAACATGGCACCTTATTTAAGGCCTGCTTAAATAAGTTGGTTTTCACTGTCTGAACACAGGCCCTAGGGTGCCTTGAATGATGGTAGGTGTGTCACAGTCAACACTGGCCTCTGTCCTTCCTTCCTTCCCCCCACCCTCCTCTGATGCCCTCTCACGTCTGCCTCCCAAAGGCTTGCACAGCTATTTATTGCAATAGCCCTGGCTATAAGCTCCACAGGCAAATGGTGCCTCTGGGAGGCACCTCTCTTTAGGGTGGAGGGGGCAGTTCAGATACCAGGGATGGCAGCAGCAGCTGCCTGGAGGACTCCCAAGGAGAGGGGAGAGGAGAGGAGGAGGCTGAGGGAACACTCCGCAAGGGAGAGTGTTCGGGAAAGGGTGAGAGGCTGCCAGCTCTGCAGGCAAGGGGTGACCCAACTGGGCTTCTGAGCCCTACAGGGGTGCCACAGAAAGAATGTAGTTGGTCAAGGGAAACGTGGGTTCAAAAAGGTTGAAAACCTCTGCCCTAGGGGGTTTCCCTTCTAGGTTAATCAGATCGAGAAAGCAAATGGCCATCACTTAAGAAGAGTGTTTATCTAGTAGTTACAACTGTGGTGTTTTCTTTTTAAAGTATTCCTTTACCCTGGGAAAAAATTACAAACTCCAGCTACAAACTGAAACCAAAGGAATGAGGGTTGAAAGCCATAATAATTTGTCAGATGAAGGGCTCATTCAGACTTCCTTTTGGGCTGCATTTATAGGCACAGGTCCGGGCTGTAAAGCTCTGTCCTTAAACAGGGTTTGTGTGTGTGTGTCCTGGCACTTTTCCCAGGAAACCTGCATTTCACTGCGGAATTGGAGCCAACTGCAACCAGGTTTTCCATTGGTTGCAATTTGCTCTGATTCAGTAGTAAGTTCTGACATGGAGCTTTAAAGTACAGACCTGTACCTGGAAAGTGCAGTATAAAAGGAAGCCTGGATGAAGGAAGCCAAGCATGTTAGTCCATTTCTAATCAATGCATGCAGACATGCGTTCATTTAATGTAAGGCGAATAGACTGTCATGCAGCTTCCTTTCTAAGAACCTCATATAGTAGTGGAAACAAACATATTTGCAGGTCAACCTGCAGATAGTATGCAGGTTGACCACTCTTAAAAACACAGAGAGACACAAAGACACATAAGGACTTCTTAGGCTGGAAAAAGGGAACCTTTTGATCCAGCCCCCTATTTCCATACATCTCACAAACTGCACAACATGCCACTGGAATCATCATGGCATATTGCAGGTCCAGAAATTGCTCCAGGTGTCTCAGTGTGACTGTCACACTTAAAATTATTTCAGAGTTGTGTGACTTCTTCTAATCACCAGTATGAGAAGCAGAGTTCACGTCAGGAGCAAGTTAACAGGGGATCTTCTTGGAACTATTTCTTCCATTCTCAAAATTCAAGGTGCGATCAGTTGATTTTATTCCTTGCTTGCTTCCTATTTGTAAATATGTCTTGACTGAACCAGGAAATTGTGAACACCACAATACCCTACTGTCACACATTTAAGTTGCATCTATTCAATATACACACACCTCTGTTTAAAAGAAAATTAGGTCACAATATTAAATGAGGATTAAGACTTGTCACATACACATATATTACACATCTAATTTGCACCCATTAGTATTTAGAAAAGGTGAATCTGAATACTATTGTTCCTCTTGCTGATTATTGTTCCTAATTGATGAGTTATTACACAAGGACAGCCCATCCCAGCAGAAGCTCACTTCTCAATTCCTAGACTGAACTAGAATGTTTTCCTTTTCCCTTGCCATCTTCTTCCCAAACATTCCTAACTGGGGGGGGGGGGGCTCAATAGTTCACATTGTTTCTCACCTCTCAAATTAAGATTCAAATTAAGGTTGTTTTCTGCTGCTCCAGAGAAGCGGACACGGAGCAATGGATTCAAACTACAAGAAAGAAGATTCCACCTAAACATTAGGAAGAACTTCCTGACAGTAAGAGCTGTTCGACAGTGGAATTTGCTGCCAAGGAGTGTGGTGGAGTCTCCTTCTTTGGAGGTCTTTAAGCAGAGGCTTGACAACCATATGTCAGGAGTGCTCTGATGGTGTTTCCTGCTTGGCAGGGGGTTGGACTCGATGGCCCTTGTGGTCTCTTCCAACTCTATGATTCTATGATCATGAACCACATTGAAATTTGAAATTCCTCTCCTCTCCCCACTAATTTAGGATGAAATGCTACAGATCTGATACATATTTGTAGGACAGGTTGTAAGGCAAGAAAAGAATAAATTGTAACATGATATCAGATTTTATTTTTATTTTTTTTAAATGAAGTTGTTAAAAGGAAGGGATGGAAATCCTAGTCTGGACTGTGGCTTGGATAGTAAAGGTAAAGGGACCCCTGACCATTAGGCCCAGTTGTGACCAACTCTGGGGTTGCGGTGCTCATCTCGCTTTACTGGCCGAGGGAGCCGGCGTACAGCTTCTGGGTCATGTGGCCAGAATGACTAAGCCGCTTCTGGCGAACCAGAGCAGCGCACGGAAATGCTGCTTACCTTCCCGCCGGAGCAGTACCTATTTATCTGCTTGCACTTTGATGTGCTTTCGAACTGCTAGGTTGGCAGGAACAGGGACCGAGCAACGGGAGCTTACCCCGTCGCGGGGATTCGAACCGCTGACCTTCTGATCGGCAAGTCCTAGGCTCTGTGGTTTAGCCCACAGCACCACCTGAGTCCCGTGGCTTGGATACGAAGATACAATTTGAATACCCATGTTGCAATGAGTTTTAAAGAAGCTGTGTTTGTTGCCTTAAACAGAACTCATTGAACTTCTCTGGCCTGACACCAAAACGCAAACTTTTTTGGGGGGGTTGACCCTTTATTATTCATACGAGAACCTGGCAGGTCACACCTGGAAGCAAAGGAAGAAAAGGGTGTGTGTACTTAATCACTCTATTATGTGGGCAGAGTGTGATGAGAAAAGAGAAAGAAAATCTACAATGCAGGTGAGGGGTTCACATTACCTAAAAGCAGCATCACCTCTGACAGACCTGAAAGCAAAACCTAAACTTCCATCTTCTGATAAAAACACTAAAAAGTAATGACATGTTGCTTAGCACTCAAACACCTCCCATATTTCTTTAATCCTCAGCAACTCATTGAAGTATAAAGTTTATATAACTACAGTATCAACAGAGAACGAGGGAAAGTAACTTGTCCACAGCCACCTAATGAATCTGGTTTCCAGTGTCTTCAACACATTTTCCTTTTACAAGAATCACAGCAGAAATCCCTCTTTCCTTTCAAAAGACCATTCCTGATTATGCCAATTAAAAAGGGATTTCAAAAGAGACACCGTCCCCTGCAATATTTCATCATGACAATAAATTATATAAGGAATTCAACATTTGTTTCCTTCATTAGTAGTTGTTCTTCAGCATAGCTGAAGACTTTTCATCTTAATTGGTTAGCTATGAGGCGCTTTCTAAATTTTATTCTGGGTGCTAAAAGCACTGCAATCACATTTCCAGTAAAGCCTATCTACTGGGCTGGATTAATCTGAAAGCCACAGTAGGGTAATTATACCTTTATTAGGAATAACAAATAGGCCACAAAGTCATGAGCAAGTTTTTTTTGAGCTCTCCACAATTCTTCTTCAGGCTGGAAATGAAAACAAAAGTAAGTGGTGGATAGAAAAAGGCAGATATGGTCTAAAAGCCCCCAAATACGTACCAGTCTTAAGATGGAACAAAGGAGGACTTGTGCAGAAATAATTAGATTAGCCCCCACTAGGTGCTATGTAGATTTCGAACTGAGCCAAAAGCTACAGTGAAAAAGAAGGAATACCCTTTTATGAAGAGTAGATGGGCTATCCAGCAAATGAATAGATGGTAGCCCTATAGGCAGCTACTATTACAATGGCAGCTACAACTGCAACCTCTGTGTTCAGATGCAGCAGTATTCAGAAACCCATACCACAGATGCCCATACCACCACTGGTTCATCTAGTACTGGCAACACTGACTGGCAACAGCTTTCAGACAGGCAGGGGCCCTATCCCAGCCCTACCGAGAAATGGCAGGGATTGAACCCAGAATCCTTTGCAATGATGCTGATGAATGAATGGCTGGCTGGCTGAACAGAATCTTGTAAAGCATTGTGCCCCAGTAAACAAACTATATAGATTATTCACTATTGTTTACGGGAACCCTATCCACTCCATTGTAGCAGGCTTATGTAGAATCAAGACTGAACATGTTGACTTTTAAAATGAAAGCACTTCCATCTGATCTGAACCACTGCTTCTCTAACCTACTATGTATGGCCCCTACAGCAATAGGGGGGAAAGGACTCCAGCAATGCTCAAACTCTCTTCTTTCTTATTATTTTATATACTTAAGACCTGAGACTTTTTACTGAAAACCAGCTGTAAGGCTAAGCTTGCATTCATACCAAATCCTAACATCACGCTCCACCTGCTTTTTGGAAAAAAAGGGGCAAGAGAAAGCAAAACATGCTTGCAGAGCAACAGAGGACTGTTAGAATAATCACAACAGAAGCAACAAATGGGAAACATTTCAGTAATCTCCATAACTTAAAAGTACATGCTCTATACTATGCAGTCGATTCCATGATGCACCATATTCAAAAGAAGCCTACAGTCTACTAGTAACATTACAGCTCATTAAAAGTATACAGTAACTTAATTACGCTTTTAATGAGGGCATTTAATATAATTTTTAAGAAATGAATTGGTTTTGGAACACAAAGGGATTTGATGTTCAGTGTTGAGAGAGTGTATTAAATCAGAACTCTCCCACGCCTTACGTAAAAGCTAGGTAGTATTTTAGATGCTTAATCTTCGAAAGAAGATTTGATAAAACATCCACAGATCTAAAACACTATCTCAAACATTAGTAAGAACATTCCCCTTTCCAGTCACATATGTTTGAAGGATTTAACTTTTCCTGCATAATCAGTGTAGAACACCTGGAAGCTACAAAACAAAGCCGCAGTTTGGAAGCAAAAACTTCTCCTGTACCTGGTTAATTTTGTACACGCCACAGGAACAGCAGAGAGATGAGAAGCTCCTTTTCCTTCGTGGACCTTTTGGCAGAGAACTAGAAGAGTGACCAACATCCAATTCCATATTCTTGGTGTCAGCAATTTCTCAAACCTTTGAGGAAACCACCTCAGCGCGGCATCCTAGATCTCCAAAGATATCCCTTGCGCCAGGTACATATGGTATGCGCATTGAGACGGAGCTGTGAGCAAACGTTCTTGCACATTGGGGTGTAGATATGATTCACAAATAGAAAATACCGGTTTTTCATGGCTTGGCTTGCATAGCAGTCTTTGGGTGTGGCTGAAGTGAAATGAATGCAGGTGTACGCATTGAACTCTGTGAAAGACAAGCTGCCTCTAATCGCAAGGAGGACTCCTTCCTCACCTTGGTAAAAAAATTAAAAATCCTCCAAAACAAGCAAACCCTGCTTGTGTGGTTGGGCACCTCTGAAAAATGGGAAGTTAATAAGAAAGGCTTTTGTGCTGGCCGATAGGGACAAAAAGGGATGCATCTCACAAAGGAACATATGTCAATTTCTACCCGCTTCTCTTTTTTGATAGGACATGGCCCAGAAACAGATTATGAAAGACTGAATTAGAATAACTGTTAAGGTTGGCACACAGGGTGGGGAGGAGAGCAATGAACTGAACACTTACCACATAGAAGGTGTGATGATGTTACAACTGATGTGCTTGGTCCTGGCTTCCTTTGGATGAGCAAAGGACCATGCTGGAGGTACTATATTCAACCCCCAACATTTCCAGGTTTGGGCTGGGAAAGACTCCCTGTTCTGAAACCATGATGTTTCAGACAGTGGAGAAAAAACTGAGCTAGCTGAACTGTTGTCCTATCTGACGCAGCATAAGGTCTCTCCCTATGTTCCTATAGAGAAACAGAGACTTCTGTATCCTGTAAGTGCCCTTCCATGCACACAAGGGCTTTTCATCCAGAGAAAGGCTAGCAGAAGCGGAGGAGGAAGAGATTTTCAATGCTCATGGGTCCCCAACCCTCTAGAACAATTTTTCAGGGGCTGCTGGAATCTGGGGGGGGGGAGGGAGGGGGGAATCAGCAAAGATTGTCTCCCCTCCTCTTCCATTAGAGGACGCCTCTGTCAGAGCAAGAGCACCAATTGGATTCCAGCCATTAATGATTTGGGTTGTATCTGATGCTAGTCCTACTTAGAATAAATAAGTGTGATCAGATCCATGCACGCAAATTGATTACATGACAGAGAGGAACCATGCAAGCAATTTGTGCATCATTCAGTTTTGAAATGGGCAACAGCCATCTGTTGCCTCGTTCTGGATTCCTTGCATCAAGCCTCCAATTTGACTAGATGGTTTTCAAGGCCGCTTCCAACTCTGATTTGGAAGATACTCCAAAGATCATCTAGTCCATCAAAGCATAACAAGAGCCCTGCTGGATTTGGCCAATGGCTCATCTACTCCAGCACTGTGTTCTCACAATGGATGACTAGATGGGCACAGAAGGAATGAAAGCAGGATCTGAGCACAACAGGATTCTCCCAACTTGTGATTCCCAGCAGCTGAGCTTCAGAGGCATCATGCCTCCCTACCAGCCATTGTGGCCGGTGCCGTGTTTCTGCCCCACGGTAGCGCCAACTACCCTTCAGTTTCCCACAGATCTAGTCATGCAACTGAGATCACAAAATGTCTGAAGCAGGGATCAGGTGCAGTGTCTCTAAGAGGTGCCAACAGAGCAATAGCTGATAACGTAAGCAGCTGATAACTGCTCTTCAGCCTCTAATTGACTTCAGCGGGACTATATCAGTGTCAACAGTTTGTGAAATTGTCCCTTAGGGGCAAAACAATGGTTTTTATATCCATTAAAACGCCTTCATCTCAGTAAGATGCATCAGCTTCTTTAAAATCCTCACTGAAAGGAAAGCCTATGAAGAAGAATATAGGGTTAGTGTAGGATTAACTGGGTTGCTGCCCGGTCCTTTGCTGGGCAGAGGAAGCGATTTATTATTTCGATCTCAGTCTTCTGCAGACAAAGTCAGAAATTTACAACAAAATAAATAAGCTGCATTCCTAGAATATAATAGAAAACAACAAATCACATTAAAGCGACCAATTCAAATATAGTATATAAAAGCAGCTTTAAAAAGAGGCTGAGGCAGTAACGTTATTAATCAGACATTGCCTTGGCTCACACAGCACACTAACTCAGCCATTGCCAACCTGGTGCTTTCTAGATGTTTTAGACCATGGGTCGGCAAACTAAGGCCTGGGGGCTGGATCCAGCCCAATTGCCTTCTGGATACGGCCCGCGGACGGTCAGGGAATTGCTGCGTGGATCGCCATTCCCCCCCTCTTCCACACACACACCGCGGCGCCGCCTCCTCCCTCCCTCCTCCTGGCTTCTCCCTGCCCTGCCTAGAGGAGGTAGGGGGCTGGGCTTTATTGAGCCGCGGTTGGCCGAGCGCCATTTTAAGCAGCCCCTCTCCAGAGCCAGCCCTTTTGCGCTGCTCATCGTCCCGCCGCCGCTGCCAGCCCCTGCCAATCGCAAGGCACAGGTAAGCAGCCACCAGGGCTCGTCCACTGCTGTGGAGAGGGGAGGGGAGAGTCGGGGGGTTTCTTTTCAAAATATAGTCCAGCCCCCCACAAGGTCTGAGGGAAAGTGGACCGGCTCCCTGCGCAGATGCCGAAAATCACAGGTGTGCATGCAATCCGGCCCAGCCCAGGCAAGATAAACCTTGCTGCCCCCTGCTCTAACATATCAGGAATGCAGAAGCAGCAGCAAAGCACACAGCAATGGTGGTGGAAGAAGAGAGATGTGAAGTAATGCAAATGGTGTTCTAGCACATGACAATTAAGTCCAGGTTCTAAAAATACCTAGTTGCAACCATTGTGCTATCACATTGCAGCAAAGCATCTTTGGTTTGTTCACTACACATGCCCTGTTTTTCAATATTACCGAAGGGGTTTTAACCACTGGACCCATATTACCAAACTGAGCTCAGTGAGAGCTTTTCTCTTACGCTCCGCTGCAGAAGCAGGCAATTTGTACAGCATGATACAAACATAATAGGAGTCAAAGATTGGCAGCCGATTTGCATATTCTGTTTGCACATCATTAACATAATTTACATGAACAAGTTGGCCTTGAAGTCCCATCTCAACAGCTGCAAAAAATGAAGAACCAGTCCCATGATATCAATTTGCTTTCTGGTAGCTGAGCCTTTCAAAAGACTCCCAGAGGGACAGGTTAGTCTGTGGCAGCGTGAATAACAAAGCATCTTGTGGCACCGCAAAACACTAAGAGATTTATTGTGACATCCCCTGCAGTGAGCTATAGTTGACTTTGTCAGGTGTATGCATCCTGGTGGTGCTGTCAGTCTCCTCGCCAGAATCCTGAGGGCTAGAAACTCACTTTAAAGGAAGTGAAAGCTGTGCTTTTTCCTGGAACCCAACAGACTGCTAACAGGCAACCTTGGGCTTATATTCCCCTGCAAGGCTAAAGAAATCAACAGTGTCATATTGAAGCAGCCTCAAAATCCTTTAATTCTGATTTGTCTACTAGTTATGTTTAAAGATCCAAACATTGGGGAGCCTGGCAATTCAAGTCAGGACCATAACACTGGAACAACCTCCCCCTGGCTCTGCAAGTGTGGACAAATAGACAGGTAAATTGCAGGCACACCTGCTAGTATACAACGTATTGCCAGCACTGTTGCAACTAACAAGGCAGTTGCAACAGCTCTCAGACTGAGAACAAGGAACCGCAGGCTCATCGCTGCTCAAGAAAAGGCTTCTGGGACTCCTCTCCCCACCATAAATAGAGAAGTCGCTGATCAATGCATGATAGCTTAGACAAGCAGTCACTCAGCTGGAGGTATGGCACAGAGTTTGCTAGGGGCACCAGTGCAGCACCCCACAGTGCTACACAACTCAGAAGGGTTGTGAATAAGTCCCTTTGCAAATACACCAGCTCCCTAAGGCAAAATAATGTGATGAAATAAATCGGCAGGTGGCAGGTGATGCAAGGATCAAACAGGAGCCTTGCAAGTTGGACACCAATTTCCTACTGCAGGAGTGGCTAGCCTGCAGCATGTGGGTCCTATCCAGTTAAAAAAAAGTTAGAAATTGGATCAGCAGTGCTAGAACTACTGCAATAAACTCCATATCTGAGTGCAGCTTAAATCTCTCCAATGCTCAGAGCTGGGATTCCAGATAGCAGGAGATGTATCTTTGTAAGGGCCACATAATGTTAATTCCACATTTGCAAGGAGCTGAATGTACTTTCTGGAACTCCTGGCCCATTAATATTATACAGGAACCTTCTGTGGTCTTAACCACTGAGCCTAGGGCTTGCCGATCAGAAGGTTGGCAGTTCAAATCCCCGCCATAGGGTGAGTTCCCGTTGCTTGGTCCTAGCTCCTGCCAACCTAGCAGTTCGAAAGCACATCAAAGTGCAAGTAGATAAATAGGTACCACTCCAGCGGGAAGGTTAACAGCATATCTGTGCACTGCTCTGGTTTCGCCAGAAGCGGCTTAGTCATGCTGGCCAAATGACCCGGGAAAAAATGTCTGCGGACAAACGTTGGCTCCCTCGGCCAATAAAAAGAGATGAGCGCCGCAACCCCAGAGTCGTTCGTGACTGGACTTTGCTGTCAGGGGTCCTTTACCCAGACATAACACGTTAACATGTAATTGCATTGTGTATATTTGCTTTAAAGCTGCTGGCTTTATTTCTATTTTGATCAATTTTATGTCAACTTCTTTTTAACGTTTGTTTTTAATGGGTTTTTGTTGTTGATTATTATGCACTATATAAATCTTTTTAAATATTCATAACCCATCAGAATGGTTGCAATAATGTCCTTTGCTTCATCTGAAAGTTCCCCACCCCCCATGATGTATTAAACAATGTTGAATTGCAGGCACAACTTGAAGTCCTATAAAACAACCACAGTCACACTAAATGTAGTTTTGTTGACAGCCTTTTCTATATTAGAGGGCAGATGTGCTTCCTGGCCCTAGGAGACAGGCATCTCAACCCCAATCAACAGCTGTTAACACATGTTGCCTTTTTATTTGTTTCTTTAAAAAAAAGACCATGGCAAGCAACATTTTTTGGGGGGGCAACAACTAGGGAAGCTCTTTAAAAATTATTTAGTGTGACAGAAACCCCGTCAGAAAAGAATCCACAGCAAAAGCATAAAGGACACAGACTCGCATTAAGCAGCTGTGTGTTATTTAAAGATTCTTTCAAAAGAGCAGTAATAGGGGTATTTGCTCAAATATGCAAAGATGTTTCTAACATGTATTTTAAAGCTGTACAGTGAGTTGCAATTGTCAAATAACTGCATTTATACCCCACTATATCACAATCAGATGTTTAAGGGTTTTTTTATGTTAAAAATACAGCTTTTTTCGACGCAGAAGCTAAGGCACATCTTTCCTTTTCTTATTGCATTACCAGCTCAGCGCTGCTGAAATAAGTCAGTTAATGACATTAACATAGCTATTTATGTAACCCCTTTTTTTAAAGCAATGCTTATTCTAACTCATTGTAATCAGAGTCAAATATTTGTTCCTTCTGTGAGTAATTTATTACTAATTACAACAGATGGGTAGATGACATTAGAGGCACTAAAAATAGCACTGCTCTAAAATAAATAAAGTTGAAGGGTAATGTTTGCAAACCTCTGTGAGAATTTAATGTGGGCTTACAAGTTGCTAGATCCAGCATATAGCTGTGAGGTGGAATCTGGCTGCTGACCAGACAGTCTCCCCACGCCTAGCAGTTCACTGTGAGGGCCAGTCCAAGACCTTCTGCCACCTGACGCTAAAAATGAAACAGTGCCTTCCATGCACAGAAGCTAAGTGGGCTAACAGTTGAATCTTACCCACAGTGCTAAGATTACCATCAGTGAGGTGCTGCCACTACATCCAAGCTGTCAACTTACTTTGCCTAATAATAGGGCCGGCCCTGCTTATTACAGGATTTTTAAAACCCTGAACTCACCATGTAACAGCTTCCATTTCCCTTCCAATGGAAAAGAAAGCAAATCCCAAGGGGTGGTCTGGAGAGCAAGAGTAGGCCCACAGTGTCTGGAGGGCCACAGAACATAAGGATGGGGGCCCACAGGTTGCCCACCACTGGTATGAAGGTCAGAGTGTTGGACTGGAGCCAGAGTTCAAATCCCCTCTCAACTACAAAGTTCAACGGGTGATCTTGACCCAGTCATTATTATCTCCCTGCCTCCCAGGGCTGTTGAAAAGGGGAGCCATGCATGCCATCCTGAGCTTCTTAGAGAATGGGTGGGATTAAAAAAACCTGTCTAAGTTACTAGTAGTCTTTGAAAATAGTAAGGTAAAGGTAAAGGGACCCCTGACCATTAGGTCCAGTCGTGGCCGACTCTGGGGTTGCGGTGCTCATCTCGCTTTATTGGCCGAGGGAGCTGGCGTACAGCTTCCAGGTCATGTGGCCAGCATGACTAAGTCACTTCTGGTGAACCAGAGCAGCACACGGAAACACCATTTACCTTCCCGCTGGAGCTGTACCTATTTATCTACTTGCACTTTGACGTGCTTTCGAACTGCTAGGTGGGCAGGAGCCGGGACTGAGCAACAGGAGCTCACCCGTCGTGGGGATTCGAACCGCCGACCTTCAGATTGGCAAGTCCTAGGCTCTGTGGTTTAACCCATAGGGCCACCCGCGTCCCTCTTGAAAATAGTATATTTGTATAATAAGCCAAAATATGTCCAAGCCTCATTCTGCCACACAGAACCACTTTCTTCTTCCCTTTGCACAAATGAGCAAACAAACCAGGAATTCTTCAGTTAACTGCGGTCTCCCATTTTGTCTACACTGGGAAGCTATGGTGAATGACTTCAAATCAAGGCAGGATATGAAGCCAAATTTAAACCAGGGCTTGTTCTGAAGCAGTTCAGTTGTAATGGGACATGAAGTTAACTGAGGACTTCCGGGTTCATTTGCCAGCTTACACAATGAGGTCGCATTCAGGGGGATGAAGCGCAATCACATAAAGCCAAGATATGATCTTCAGAACACACCCAGTCAACAGCTAGAGTTACAAACAATTAAATGGGCCTGCCTGTGTATTAGCTATGCATGATGACAAAAGCACACATCCCCTTTGTAGGCAAAATGGTTTGCTCAAAAACTGACGTATGCCTTGCTTTGATAACACAGCCGTAGCTACTAAGACACAATGTGACAGTAGGTTTCCAACCTCTAGGTAGGAGGAAGCAGGGCTAAAGTGGTTTGGTTTGGTTTGGTTTGGGTTTTTTTACAAATTACTGGTGAATTGGATTGTGAATTAAGAGGAACGAACCAAAGAAAGACCACACACAAATTGTAAACAGCGTCTCTCTCCCAAGTGCAAATAAATGGAGGCACATCAAAGAGCACAGCCCCTTGTTGTTTGATGCACCCAGATGCAAAATGCCCTAGTCATGGATTTTGCTAAATTGGTGCAATTTCAGGAGGAAGTGTAGGCTGAGGATATAGGAGCCAAGAGGATCTACACCACAAAACAGTGCTGCGCTCACAGGCAATGACGGCAGGGTCTTCTTCCCCCATCTGTTGTGCTGTTTCAGCAAATGCATTCACCAAAGACAAAAGAAACAGAAAACGCTTTCAGCTAGAGATTTGCTTGTGTTATTTACTTTTGATCCCCTAAACAGATCTCTGCAAAGGGGGTTTAAACCTCAAGGATTAGAATTAGATGGAACTAACTGACCAGGTGTGTCCGGCTCAGCCAGCTTTTGTTCGGAAAGGCACATGCATTAAAAGTGCCTCAATACACTCACTGGTCAGAGAATTACACACAACTCTGTTTGCATTGGGCATTATCAACGTAAAGACATCACCCATTACTGAAATTCCCCATTCTAAGCCCAGGGGAAGTGCTGCCTGCACCAACTCGGTTAAACAAACATGCTGCGTGTGAGGTTCAGGGAGAGCAAATGATTTTCTCCCGCCACAGTATCTTTGCAGGTGCAGAAGCGATTACTTAGGAGGGGCAGCCTGCTTCAAGGAACAAAATCTTATTTATGGGCTTCTCTCCTTTTAAAGGTTCCTATTAACAAAGATTACAGGCCTGCCCACCCTGTATTTGAGATCAAAGCTTGCTTCAATATCTGTTTTTCAGATGGGCATGTTCCGAGGTCACTTTCTGTTGTCCTTGCCAGGGACTCTTGGAAGTCAGTGTTTAACCCGCCCTGCCCCAAGGAACCTTGTCCATGTGCCTTTCTGTGGCTCATTCTACCATCAGTTCACAAACAATACCAATGATGCCTAGAACATGCTCCTGTGATGCCTACACACTGTAGGGGAGACTAGTTATAGTGGGCAAGCTTACCTTCTGAAAAGCTCATTTCCAAATGTCTTCTTGTAAAACAAACAAACAAACAAACCCTCCCTGATAAGCTTCTGAGGAAACTACTGAATGTTCTGAAAACACAGATAGTTGCTCTACACCAGGTCAGACTATTACTCCATCTAGTCCTGTACTATCAGTGGCTCTACATAGTCTCTGGAAGAGGTCTTCTAACCTGAAAGATACCAGGTCTTGAACCTTCTGTATGAAAAGCATGTGCTCAACCTACTATGGTACCTCCACCAAACCGATGAACCTGGGACTGTCTACATTTGAAGTATGTGTTCTACCACACAGATATGGCACCCCCCCCCAAAAAAAACCCCACCGTAGCATGAAGGCAGGGTTAAAGGAAGCTGTGGTCCTCCAGATGCTGTTGGACAACAATGCCTATCAACCTTAGCCAGCGTGGCTCATGATCAGGAATGATGGGGATTGTAGCCCAACAACATTTAAAGCAGCATTTCCCAATCTTGGATGCCAATTCCCATCTCCCCCAGACAGCATGGCCAATGGTCAAGGATAGTGGAAGCTGTAGTCCAGCAACATCTGGAGACCCAAAGCTGGTAAAGCCTGATATAAGAGAGCCACAGGTTCTCCACCTATGTTTTCAGCATAAAAAAGGACCATCGGATCAGTATGGCTCTCTGAAAACACTCCACAGCAAGTGTCAGCTTTGTTTTGGCAGTCCCCCCCCCCAACTGAACACCAAGAATCATAAAAAAGGAGTCTTGCATCTCTGATCAGGCAGAAGAGGACAAAACACAGATTGAGAACAAATTCAATACTAGGTTTGGGGAGACCAAGAAGCAGACTAGAATGTGGTGGACAATGCCCCATGACAACTGCAGTGTTTTTGAAGCATCGTGGCCCCAATGAAAACACACCCAACCTGCTGAAGATTGGCCGGTTGGTGCAAAAGCAGAACAAATGAGCTACATCCATTTTCCTTTGCACTTTTCTTGCACTTGAATCCCTTTCTCCTTGATATTAAAACATGCCTAGATAAGCTCTTGGCAGTGACTCCATGGCTTCTCAGTCCAGGACTTGCAGATGACTTGTCTCAGACAATGTTGCAAGAAAACAAATACAGAGGAGTAGCTGCTGCTATCAGAAGCAACTGAACAAAGCCCAGTCAAGGATTGCAACATGGCCAGGTAAAGTCTTACACACAGATATGAGTGAATGCCAAGAGGCTGTTCTGAAACAGTTCATTTCGGATGCCTCTCCTTCAGAAAGCAGCTAGCTCTGGAGAACTTTGGAAACAGACTCTGGGGCAGTGCAAGGGTCTGTGATCAGGAACAGTTCAAGCAAGAGGCCATGCCGCCTGGCATGCAAAAGTGACTGTATATGTCTAAAGAGGCTCTTTGGACTGACTGTTCATGGTTCTAAAATTGCAAAGCAACTATTCAGAGAGAAAGAACACACAGGACTGTTTCATAAATAAAAAAATCAAAGCAGTGAACTGCCTTCACCTTGATAAGGAAATGAGCTTGGCAAACTGAACCAATCCTTTATATCCCTGCCTGATCACTGATGCCTTGGGGGGAGTCACTGTTAGTGGTCCTCCGTGGCTCAGATGCACGGCTCTCCTATCTACCAGGAACTGTTTAGTATTGTGTTTTATGGGACTCCCTTCCAGTTGACGTAATTTCCTTACTGAACTTCCAGCATCTACTGAAAACATTTCTTTTATTATTCCAAGAGGCATTCCAGCTGAAGTCTGATTTTATCATTTTAATTTATTGTTATTCTTTGCATTGTATATTTGTAAACAGCTTAGAGACTATCATACATAAGTGGAATATAAATTATTTAAATAAAAACAACAAATTACTTTAAAAAACAGAAAACTATTGACAACTGCAGACCTAATTCTAGTTCTGCTTCATCTCTTTAGGACAGTCCATCAAGAAGGCGGCATGAAAGCTAGAGCAAGACTAGGAAAACAGAAGGAAGCCCAGTTCTTAGTGGTCCCATTCCCTTGATTTTGATGGTGCTGAACAAATGGGCCCTGACCTGCAGATTGCTTAGGGTGCCGGCCCTTGCATTAGGCAAAGAGAGGCAACTGACTCAGCTAGCAGGTGCACTTGGGAAGCGCTTCGTCTGGGGACAAATGTACCACTGCAAGACCTGAACTGCACTTCCAGCCATTCCACTGGAACATGAAATGCATTTTTCTGTGCATAGAAATGTGCTCCATCCCTAAAGGTTCCCCACAATGCCACTATCCGCAGTCATAATGATAGGTACTCACTAGTTAAATATGCATCAATTCAGAACACATAAGATATTCTTGCTGCAATCAAATGCCATTTTCCTACATATGGTTACCAGCCACAAATTTATTCACATAATATTAACATTGACTCATTTTTCTTCATATCCCCCCTTCTAGTCTTCCACTTCATCAACCACAATCAGAATAATTAATGCAAATACGCTGGTTTATTTGACACATTGTTCAATATGACATATTTCAATATTAAACACATAACGATTCAGATCCTTTTCCAACCAACACACACACACACACACACACACACACACACACACACAAAGCAGGCTTGAAATTAAGTCTATAAATTCCCATTAATAACTAATAGTGGCAATTTATCCATGATTGTCAAGTCAAATAGATCTGCAATGCACTAGACAAAAAAAATGGGGTTAAAAAAGAGCTTAAAATAAATTTCCATTTGTTTCCAATTATTTTGTTAGTGTTTTGCACTGCTAAATTTACTTCTGTTCATATATATAAAAAAATGAACAGCAAGTGATGAGAGCTCTTTATACATCTCAGGGTTTTATATGGTTTGGGCTGGAAGCATAGAAACTTGTTTTGAACATTCCCCAGGTATTCTGCCATGCCTCCATCCTTCATTTACATTTCACAGGTGTCTTTCAATTGAATCGGTGGCCTTTCATGCTACAAGCAACTATTTGCCAGGACACCAGTTACACACTTCAACCCTGGCTACCCAAACCACTCCCTTTGATGGTCCAACTGTAAGAGTCCGCTCATTTTATTGCAGCAGCAAAAAAAGGAAAACCTACTTCTATCCATGTAGCTTGTTCGTTGATGGGAAAGAATTCATTGTGCTCTTCCCCTCCAAACATTTGCAGTCATATAATGGAACTTGTAGCACCCATTCCAAAGTTGCCCTTCCACAAAATAATGTTATAATAATGAATAATAAGGACCTCTGCAGTTTGCATTTTGAAAGGCTGTTTTATCAAAACAAAAAACAAAAAACCCCCCAAAACTTGTGATATTAAATTTGATTCTTAACAGTGAAAGCAGAAACTGTTAGTAAGAAAGGTTCCACCAATAGAACAAATCCATTTTCATTTTCTGGTTTCTCCTCTCTAATACCACACTCGTATTAAGCATGAGTCACCTAACTTCCTCCTTATTTCACAGCATTCAAAAATCTGCTGATCATTCAAATCAAGAGGTGGGGTGGGGAAAGGAGGAAGGGAGGGAGAGGGGGGGAGAGAGAGAGAGAGAGTACATCATACCAGAAAACCCCGTTTATTGATTCAGCTCTACTCTCAAGAAAATAACACAGCCAAGTAGATTTCAAACAATCGTATTATAGTCGTCGCAAAGCGAAGGAGGACATTTTTGTTTACCTAATTGCAGGATTCTGGAGGCAAGCCAGGAAATACGCTTGAGAACAGCTCCCAAGATTTGAGTAGTCACCCAAATCTTTAGTTCCGAACAAACTCCCTTACAATCCCAGGCAGGTAAAACGCCTCCCATGTGTCTCCACTGCAATTTATTTAGCCCCCCTTTCACCCCCCTCTCCAAGTGAAACTTTCTCATTTGCATAAAAGCAACTTCCAGCCTATGGGACTTTGAACGGCTACATGTACCCTTAGCTGCCTTAACATGCTTTCCCAAGCATGACATCACAGATCTCCATGGTTACTTAAACCCCACCTGCCTACACAGTAGAGCTAACCTGTCAGATTGAGGCCGCACAATGCAATGGAACTGTTTCCTTCCAAGTAAATGTTTAACAGTCTACTCCTTGGCATGGTGCTGATCTACTACAAAGCAGGTTTATAAAAAATACAGAACACATGTTTATTTGGCTTTTGAAGGCGAACAAACTGTGGGAGTATAGGACGGGTCTTTTCTAATAATCGCGGAGCAACAAAATGTGACCTGCCCAACAGTGCAAAAAGAAACAACCTGCAAGGGTGCACACACCCCCAAAAACTGTTGTGTTGAAGACCCAGGCCTTGTGAGGTTTTGCTAATACAGTTTCTGCACGTTCATTGTTTCCCTTTGGAACAATTTTCTTTTCTTTTCTTTTTTTAAAAAGAACCCATAATGCCCTTTGGGCAGCACAACCTGTAAAACTGGTTTCTCCTGGAGACTTTCTCCCCCCCCCCCATTTTATTTGGCAGGAATTCAGCTATTTTTTAACAGCCTTCCACCGCTGCCGTGTGCATTATTTGAATCTCACAGCAGATTCCTCCTCCTCTGCCTCAGCTGCTTTTCCTAATGCACTGCCCCCTCGCTAACCGCCATTGCTCTCTCGAAGGACAGAGAACAACAAGAAAGAACGGTGCAACTCTGTGGACATACCTGCAATGCAGGGAACTTGGCACACCACGTTCAGAAGCTGCCCCTCCGAAATTTCCGAGACCTTACACACACACACACACACACACACACACACACACACACACACCACCTTTTCTTTATGTCTCTCCTCCTTCTTTTCAGTAAACGGCGTGTCTCATTCGTGAGTCATTCCGGGCTTCCCTGGTCAGAGCATGCTGAAAGTTTCATTTTCCATCAAAGGTGCGGGAGGTGGGGGGTGGAGTGGAGTGGGGAGAGACGCACAACACCTTCCTCCACTCCGGTCCGGCACCAGCTTCTGGAGTTGTGACAAGCTTCCTACTACTCTTTTCAGAAAGATCTGAGAAGTTCTGCCTTAGTTTCCGGGGGAATTGTTTTGCAATAAGAGCCACACCTGTCAGCGTGCATTGTCTGTATCTTAACAGTGCCGGGGGGTTGATGTTCAGATAAAGGTTCTTCCACTGGGTGCCGACATGCCTATTAGAAGCACTTTTCTGCTTCATGCTAGGTTGATATCTAGATGGTCATACGGGGAGCTTCCCTGCACGCAGCAAGGTTTGAGGGGATCCCTTCCCAAAGGCAGCAAGACACCCCCCCTCCACCTGACTACTCACAAAAACATAGAGGATCTCTGGGAACAGCCTCTGATGCAAACTGATGACCTGACGATGGAGGAAGTCCCAGTGACCACAGAGAAGGTCATTTGTGTGCTTTTGTGTGCACACATTTGTGTGCAAAACCCATTAGGCAGCAAAGCATTCATAAGGTGGAAGAGAAGTTGAAAAACATCAACAGATCATTTCTGTCATTCTACCTGGCTGCTTCCCAGCAGTAAAACAATAGATGTGATTGTGTCCCAATAGAAGGAGAAAGGGGTGGCTTCCCGGACGCTGAGCTCCTTGCGGGGGCCACCCACACAAAGGCAGCAAAGTACACAGATGGGATGGATAAAGCACCCAACTGAGTCATTGGGAACACCATGTTAGGATAAAGCTGATGTCTGGCTGTGGTTATGTTTGGGCTGTCTGCAAACTCATGTTCTCCTCATTTTCATTATTTGAGAGAAAAAATACTTTTATTTCTTTAATTAATTCCCACATTGCCACAATGTAGACATTTTTGTACACTTCATTTGGTTGGACACCTTTAGAAAAAGTGAGTACCGTATTTTTCACTCCATAAGATGCACCTGACCATAAGACACACCTAGTTTTTAGAGGGGGAATGCAAGAAAAAAAAATTATTTAAAGGGAGCGCTGAGCAGAACCTGTCTGCATCCCAGGCTCTGCTCAGTGCTCCCTTTCACGAGCCGCGTGGAGCGTGTGTGCGGCGCTTGCAGGCTTTTCCCCCAAGAAGGGAGAAGGGCAGCCCGTCACTGACAGGCTGCCCTTCTCCCTCCTCAGGGAAAAGCCACACACTCCACGCAGCTCTTGGAGGCTTTTCCAGGAGGTGGGGGAAGGGACTGAGGGGCTAAGCCAGAAGCTAGAACAGCAAGAGGGAGCGCTGCGCAGCGATCTCTCTCGCTGTTCTGGCTTCTGGGATAGCCGCGCGAAGCCTCTTCAGGACAGTGGAATGAAGGCTCCCGCTGGCCTGAGGAGGCTTCACGCAGCTAAGCGAAAAGCTAGAACAGCGAGAGGGAGCGCTGCACAGTGATCCCTCTCGCTGTTCTGGCTTCTGGGATAGCTGCGCAGCCTGCATTCGCTCCATAACACACACACACATTTCCCCTTACTTCTTAGGAGGGAAAAGGTGTGTCTTATAGAGTGAAAAATACGGTATTTTGAAGGGTAGCTGCATTTCGATTTGATTTCAGAACTTATGAATTGGGGCATTTCATATTAAAATGTGAACTGAACTAATTCCTCTCCCATCACTACTCTGGGGCATTGTGGGAAATTAAAATAGCAGCCCTCAATGACCTGACATTTTTCACAGTGCTGTTACCTGTTACTAGCTATCACCACTACCATGTAAACCACCCAGGGTCTACCAACAGAGGGAAGGAGAAGCCTCAGATGGGCCTCCACAGACTTGGAGCCAATTCTCTTATTAGGTCCTCTTAGTTTTTGAGCCTCCATCCATGCAGAAGCTTATGAGGCAGCCAGCCTTTCCTGTAATCCTGTGGTACTCTAACCTTTGAAGAAGGGCAGACCACACATACACCCATTACCAATTAGCTAGGGATTGTCTGTCACAGGTCTTTACGACCGATGAAGAAGCAGACTTCACTAATTGTATGACAGGTTTCCATGAAATAGTTTTAAGATGAACAGCTTGTTGTGTATGCTATCTTTAAACACATCTCTACTTTGATCATGAACCTGGCGAGGGAATGATTCTAGACAAAGGCAACATGTTCTCACCCTCTGAGGAATGATGTTGCTTTAAAGGTTATGCACTTATTATCATACCCGATTCACTTATAAAATGTATAAACAGGAGATATTCCTTTGAAGCATGCATGTTTTACCTAGAAGTAAGCCCCACTGAATTCAACAGAGCAGCACAATCTTGACCATATCTACTCAGAAGTAGGTCCTGCTGAATTCGACCTCACTTACTCCTGAGAAA
This sequence comes from Podarcis liolepis, assembly GCF_965112155.1. Lineage (NCBI taxonomy): Eukaryota > Metazoa > Chordata > Lepidosauria > Squamata > Lacertidae > Podarcis > Podarcis liolepis. Next base: position 22,354,381 of record NC_139563.1, read on the forward strand.
ACGTCGCTCCCTTAGGATTGCAGTCTTAATAAATTAGCAAGTGTGGCACATTTTAAACAAGCAGCAAATGCAGTTACTGCATTCCTTCTGTAATTTATTGGCTTCGGAGGGAGATCAAGTTGCAAAATGTGTAGGGTTGTCTCTGCAACAGTCTGTTCAAACTTGGCTTGCAAGTATCTTCACCAGTGGAACAAAATATTTACATGACTCAGGAAAGATCTAATCTCACATCTCTTTTTTTTAAAAAAGAAAGCAATTTGTGCATTATCTTTAACTACCACCCTGCATTCTCCACACAGATACTCTAGTTCATTACAAAGATAACAAGCACAATCAATGAAGCAGTCAGGGAAGAGCTTCAAGATTTCAAAGTCAGAGGGGAAAAGAGGGGAGGCGCAAGCAGTACTCAGAGATTTATAGTACTTGGCAGGAAATCAGAGCTCTGAGAGCAGCTCCAGCATCTTATGAGCTGCTGCGGGAAACACCAGTGTTGTACCAGAGTTTCCTGCAGCACAACACGTACACGCGTACATCACACTAGAGAACAGAGATAACTTTAGAGCACCAGGGTATGTGTATCTGGGGAATGCAGAACAAGAAAGCCCTATGTCAGAACATGTGAGTGTACAAAGTGTGCTATTATGAAGTTGATGGTGATTCAAATTTATTAGTTGCGTCTTTTGCAAAAGTAATTTGCATGAAAACAAGGCGGAGAAAAATCTAAAACTCAATTCATATTTTTTCAAAGGCAGGACTAAAACTTCCCACCCACAGATAAAAGCCAAAAGCCTGGCAGAAAAGAAATGTTTTTGGCTGGTGTAAAAGAAACATGGACAGAAACTGGCATGTTAACCCCTCCCAAGCTGGCTTAAATGAAAATAGCTTTTGCTATGACCCCAACATTTCTTCTCATCCACCCTTTATTAGGTTGCTCCTGTTCTGCCCACTTGTGTTTTAGCTTTGCTTTAAATGTTGATCGTAATGTCTCTTTGTGTAAACTATATTAGGTGCATTTAGTTGTGAATGTGAATAGAAACAGCTTCTTTACGGCCATTTTCACCAGAAACAGAGCATCTGGGTTTTGCATTTTCTCAGTCTATAATTTAAGTTGTGTCATTCAGAAAATGGCTCTTTGATTAGATAGTAGCTATTTTCAAATTTTGTCTTCCACTTCCTCTCCATCAGTAACATCACTGACAAGTGACACATTCCAGATACAGAGGAATTGTCAAAGTCAGCTGTGGATGTTTATTTGACTTTGCATGCTTTTGAAAGGGTGGGGTAGGAAAATGGAATCCGCCCTCAATCTTAAAATCATTTTGAAGACTTTGTAATGACATAATGTGGGCTGGCCAAGGATCTCAGTACTAAATTTAATTGCAAACCGGACATTTCCACATTCCAGTCACCACCATGGGCTGCTTAGCCGCAGCCAGTAAAAACCCACACAAATTAACAGTAGGGCTGCTAGTTTTAATTATCACACCAGTCATCTTAAGCTTTTGTCAATCAAATTATGGGGGGCAACCTAACAGAACAATCCAAACTATAGGAAGCCAAGTATAATCTCTACTGGTGTAACTTACCCCTATTCTAAACTCCTTTCAGCCAAGCTAACCCAAGCCTGGCAAAGAGAAGCCAAGCTTTTAAAACATAATTTGACTTGCAGCACCTTTTTTGTCAGTGTAACTTTTGCTAGGTAATATGATTAAGAAGAAAGGAATTTGGAACAGGGGTAAGTCTCCTTCTGCCCTGTCCTACCTCTGGCATCATTAAGGTAGCACCCCTGAAAAAGTTCTGAGAATTTTGCCCTTTCTGAAAAGTCACTGAATATTCCCCCATATGTCCATTTCAGCAAGGTTCAAATTTGTCTTGAAAACCCAGAGTCAAATATTAAGCCCAACTTTGGTTCCAGCCCTTAGCTCCAGCTCCCAAGCTTGTCCCTGGCTCCTGCATCCCTCTCGACAGCTGCCTATGGCTTAGCTCTGACAAAGAAGCAGGTTGTGCTTTCATGCCATGTCCTATAAGCGCTGAAAAGCAATTGTGTTTAGTCGAGCAAAACTGGTGCCTCAGAACCTGTTAAAATACTTCTGTCACAGCAGGTTGACAAAGGCTCAGATTCAAAGCTCGCAAACAACTCATGGATTGCATCCAACTGGTTTTACTCAGAGCAGACCCACTAAAATGAATGAACCAAAGTAATTGATTTCAATGGATCTACTCTAAGCAAAAGTTAGTTGAATATGACCCTGTGATTTGGAACCCAAACCCTGTGCTGAGCTTACAAATCGTGAGGCACATCATGTTTTAGAGAAGGGGAAGCCAATATGATGCCCTTCAGATGTTATGGGCTGCAACTGCAGTCATTCCAGCATGGCAAATGGTCTGGGATGATGGGAGTTGTGGTTTATTATCTGGGGGACACCATGTTAGCCACCCATGGCTTAGAAATACCTTTCTGTTCATCTCTCCTTCCTTGAGAAGCAGAGGTGGAGCAACAGCCTTATAGCGATGATTTGTCAGTTCAAGTATCACACATCCCTTCATGGTTTGTAAAAGCTCACTTTCAACAACATCTAGAGAGCACCACACTGGCTACTCCTGACTCAAGAGAGTCAGATGGTCTGTATTTTTGTCCTAAAGAATTTCAGCCAATAGAAAACACACGATCAGGTGGGTCATGTGTTGGCAGTGGAGCAACTCTTGCTAGACTATATCATTTCAGACTGCAGAATATTTGGGTGCTTAGTATTTATAAACCCTAAACCAGGCATGGCCAAACTTGGCCCTCCAGACATTTTTGGGCTACAACTCCCATGATCCCTAGCTAGCAGGACCAGTGGTCAGGGTTGGTGGGCATTGTAGTCCCAAAACATCTGGAGGGCCGAGTTTGCCTATGCCTGCCCTAAACATTACAAAAAAGCAAAGAAACAAACCATTTAAACATGTCAGGGAAAAGGCTAGATTAGAATACTTTTCCCTGACAGGTTAAGTTTTCTACGTGCATGGTCCCTCATACAAGAAACTTCCTGCAAACAAACTCTCTCCTGCTTTCACTCTCAAATGGAACTGCACTGTATGATTTTCTAAGACCCAGCAATTCCTGTATTTTATCAGTCTGATCTGGCAGCTTTTTACATGTACGCAAGCTCCATATTGATTCCTTGCAAGAATAAGGGCTCCCTGACTGGCTTCAGTATCAGCAGGAGCTCCATGAATTCGTTCCCATTCAGCAGCAAAGCCCACTTGCACAAGAATTTCATGCGTGAATAGATATCCACAGGGGTTTTAGCATCAGAACCAAAGCCACATATATAAACATTTGCTTTGTCTTCCATACCTGATCTCTCAGTCTTTCTTGGTGGCCCATGATCGCAGTGGCATGGTGGGGATATTTCTGCTTCAGGTGCTCTAGAAAAGCTTCTCTCTTCTTGTCCATATCTGATGCCTGCATTCCCAGAATTTCTCTGGAACTTCGAGGGCCGCCTACAGTGTGTCTCCGAGGAATGTTGCGGCCTGCCTTTGCAGAAGCCTGGCTGTTTCCAGAAGCAACAAGTTCCTTAGGCCACAGGTATTCTGCATCGTCTAACGAGGTTGCATGCAAACTGCTTTTCTGGTCTGCAAATCAAAAAGGTGAGATACAATCAAAACAGAATCTCAGCAGTCATGCCTACAGAAGAAGAAGAAAGTTTATTTTTCGGTGTGGATGTACATGGTTTTTTTAAAAAATAGCATAGAAGGATATGGTTCTGCTCCGTTTAATGAGGAGAGATGCTATTAGGCTTAACTAAGACAACCACTAAAATTGTAGTTTGCATAAGCTGTGCAAAACAATGTGAAATGCTGGATGGAAAACGGATCAATAAGCAAACCATGTCCTTGCTATGCAGTTCTCTGTACTGAAATAGCGAGGGGGGGGTGAATGGTAGATCTCTTTCTTCCTTAAGCTTTAAAATCTTTTAAGACATTAAAAAAATCATCGTAACACTCCAGTACTTTTTAATGGGCCTGTAATGAGGCTTCCTTTGGTGATGGCAAATGATAAAATTATTTTCGTACAGTAGAGTTTTAATACTTAATCTTTTCCCAGTGTGTTTTCAAAATGTTCCGAAACTTCTGTGAAATAAGAAGAAAAAAAGCACTTCTCTTTTCTTTGCTCCCTGCCCCCCCACCCCCCAGTTTTCAGACCATAGCTATGGTTTTAAATTTCATGGATCTCGCTTGGATTTTATGCCTCTCCGAGACAGCAGACTGGAAAATATAGTGTCACTTTTTCAATAAACCATTCTTTTGAGAAATGAAATAAAAGCAAGTCTATGCAATTGGGGGGGGGGAGAGAATAACTGGATGCTGGGGGGGGGGGGAGTCAGATAACTCTTACAACTTTAAAATCTACTTTTGAGGCCTGACTATTACTGGTTGCTTTGTGGAACGAACACAGGCATAGCATGGATCTCACAGCTAACTTATCTGCAGGTAACCGAATAATACAAACCCCCCTCAGGGCCCAAAAGAAAAATGCAGGTTGAAGGTATGTTATCTAATACCTAATAGGGGAGGGGGAGGGAAATAGGCTAGTGGAGAGCAAAATGAGAAACATGCAACCTCTAAAAATGATTTCCAAGTCTATCTGAAACCTTACCTGCTATTAACAGGCAGTCATGGCTCTCCCAAAAATTAATAATTATTTTTTGCACTCTGATCTTGAGCAAGCTGACTCAAGACTTCGATGGGGAATAAATGTGCATGGGACTGCAGGCATTGGTGTTAAAATGCAAATCCAAATGAGCTCAATTAGATTTAAGCAAACTAATTGAGCATCCAACTGTTGTTTTGCTGCACTATCCTACCCATGGGTTCCCCAACCCCAAAATTAAGTGCCATTGGCTTCAATGGGGTATTCTTTCACATAAGTCCTGTTCATGGGCTTCTCTTTGGCGTTTATCCATTAGAATTTATATCCCACCTTTCCCCCTGGAGCTCAAGGTGGTGTACATGGTTCTCCCAGCTCCCATGTCATCTTCATAACAACCCTGCAAGGGAAGTTAGGCTGAGAGACGGCGACCGGTTCAAGGTAACCCAGCAAGCTTCATGGCTGAGTTACAGAGTTGGACACTGCTGGTTGGCTAATGCGAAAGCAGGATCCTGGGCCAGTTGAGGCTTTGGTCTGATCCAGAAGGGCTCTTCTTATGCTCTTATAAGTATGCTTAGGATGGGAATCATGCAGCCTGATTCTCCGCATACTTGGAAGCAAGTCTCACTCCCATCTGAATGCACATCAAATAGCTTAAAAGCTACATCCACCACCACCACCACCATTTGCATAGTACTTTCAATATGCCACACAATCTTTACAACAATCCATTCAGATAAATTGGTACTATCATTCCCTATATTGTAGGTGCAGGGGCTGAAGCTGAGAGTGTGTGTGTCTTGCCTAAAGGCTACCTAATGAGTTCAAGGCAGAGGAGAGATTAGCAACAGAGACTGTCTGATTTATCTCCCAGGCTCTTACAGGTGACACCAGCACTTCTTTCAAATGATTCGCCTGCACATCCTACTATTATAGAAGCTGTTTTCTCTTTATGAACACCACTTCCATAATGTTCCCCTGTGAAATATTTTGCTTTGCTTTTGCCATATTTGGCAGCGTTAGCACACTCCTTGACTTCTCCAGCCAATATTTACATCAATCGACAAATCTACAGGGCAGCTTCCCGCACTAGTGGCAGAGAACTTGTAGAGTTCAACTGTGTCAGTTATTCCTTCACATCCCATAATGCTACTGCTTTTGACGTCAAAGCACATTATTTCACTGTGGGCACCTCTCCCCCCCCCCACGCCAATATAAACCATCTTGGGCTCCACACTCAGCAAGAGAGTCCTTGGTAGTGGAAGAGTCCCTGCTGGAGGCTGCCTGGTAGATGCTGACCTATGGCATGGTCTTCTTAGTGGCATATCCCAGGTCTGCAGAATGCCCACCCCAGTGAAATGTGCCTGTCTCCTTCATTAACACTCAGAATTTTTTTTAAAGCATTCCTGTTCAATCAGAGACTTAGTGGCTGGAAGATACTGGTCCTGCCAACCTGGAAATAATAATAATAATAATAATAATAATAATAATAATAATAATAATAATAATAATAATAATGTATACCCCGCCCATCTGGCTAGGTTTCCCCAGCCACTCTGGGCAGCTTCCAACAAAACACTAAAATACAATAACCTATTAAACATTAAAAGCTTCCCTAAGCAAGGCTGCCTTCAAATGTCTTCTAAAAGTTTGGTAGTTGTTTTTCTCTTTGACATCTGGTGGGAGGGCGTTCCACAGGGCGGGTGCCACTACCAAGAAGGCCCTCTGCCTGGTTCCCTGTAACTTGGCTTCTCACAGCGAGGGAACCGCCAGAGGGCCCTCGGCCCTGGACCTCAGGAAATCATTAGCTGTGACGATGTGTGCCTTTTCATACATTATTATTTATTTATTTATTTATTTATTTAATAAATGAATGAATGAATGGTTTTGCTGCTTTGTTGTTTGCTACCTGGGGCTCCTTTGGGAGGAAGGACTCAACAGAAATATAATAAAGAAACAGACCCATGACAATAATTAAGATGCCAGCTCCCCCTTTGTCCTGCAGGCCTCCAGCAACCTTCCACACTGCTCTGGAGAATTCCCCAATCCACTGGAGCAGAGTTTTAGGAGCCTCGGAGGGCTATGGAGGGCTCCCCTCCTTTTCTGCTAGCAAAGGAGTCCACTGGGTCAAAAGTGCTTCTGGGAATAGAGGGGTACCAATGAATTCAACCCTAGGTGTTTTATTTCTCCATCGGCTCAAAGACGAGATTCAAGGGCAGAGAGATTTGGATCTGCTAAACACTTTAAAAGCCAGTCAGCATTCCTGAGCACTTTATATTAAATTGTTATATAGTTAGGGGGGTTTAGAGTACAGCCGCTGCCACACATGCTGAGGGGCTGTTGGAGGATGAAATATTTTCCATGTGTAACATAATTACAAAAACATCCAATCTCAATAATTTGAGGACAATCCTGTCTGAAAAGTCAAGGGAGGGGGAGAATTCTACCATAGTATGCTGCTAAGATAAGAGTCCCAGGCTGCAGTGCTCCTGGAGACTGCCAAGCTGCATGCTAGATCACCAAAGGAAAAAAGCTTAAAGTTCATGCTTTAATGTGGTGCATCTTAAATGTGGGGATTTTTTTCTTCTTTGTCTGCTGAGCTTACGGTGACAAATCAAAGGCTTGTTGGCTCGCTGGCACTGCAGTCATTCAAGTATCTGGTTCACCTTTCCTCATTTTAAGCCAACGGCATGTTATGCCAATAAGTTCATTATGGAAACTTCCTGGGGGTCCCATGTAACTACAGAAGGGGTTGAGAACCTCCAGATTGTGGGCCTAATTAAGCAGCACCCTCTAATTTGGCCCTTGAAGTCATTTCCTCCAAAACACATCCACTGGCCCCATCCCTGACGTCAGGTAAAAGCATGGTTGTTGCCACTTTGAAATCCGTTTGCAAGCGGTTTGAGCCGAAAGTGCCTGAAATGGACTTAAAAAGTGAGCCCCTTTTTAAGCTGCCATCTGATGTCACAATGGTGTGTGCCCTGCCCACCCGCCCCTCAACGTTGGCCCACGCAAGATGGGGAAAGGAAGGATCCAGCCGACTGGCTGTATCCAATTCTCCACTCCTGATCTAAAGTGTCACATTGAATGCTCACACTGACAGCTAATTCTGTGGCTTTTGTCTGCGCAGCAACTCAGAAACACCTAATCAAAATCTACAAAGGCTGCTTCAGACTTGACCTTTCCTCTGCACAGTTAATGTCTCTATACAGGGGAGAAATCCCTTTGGATTTTCCTTTCCTTGGCCTGGTTAGGCATCTCCTTAATCATCTGACTCAGGTGAAGCTGTGCTGAATCAGTGCCTGGTGACATTAATGAACTGGTGGGCCCCTGGGCCTAATGCGTGTTGCCATAGGTCCCAGTGTGGCCTGTTCCCACAAACCATGTCCACTAGCCCAACACCCAATATATTACGCATTGAAATACAGTGGTGCCTCGCAAGACGAAAAGAATCCGTTCTGTGATTCTCTTCGTCTAGCGGTTTTTTCGTCTTGCGAAGCAAGCCCATTGACGGATTAGCGGATTAGCGCTATTAGCGGCTTTTAGCGGCTTATCTGCTGATCGGATCAGCTGATAAGCGGCTTAGCGGCTTAGAAAAGGGGGGAAGCCCGCAGGAACTCGCAAGGCATTGTCGTCTTGCGAAGCAAGCCCATAGGAAATTCGTTTTGCGAAGCACCTCCAAAACGGAAAACCCTTTCGTCTAGCGGGTTTTCCGTCTTGCGAGGCATTTGTCTTGCGGGGCACCACTGTATACTCGGAGTCCTGTAGTGATTTCGTGCTCTTTATTGCAGCTTGTAAAACAGTGATTGAATTGCCCCCCCCCCAAACCTCAGGCTTTTATATTAAATCATATCTCAGGCTACAGATGCTTCAGGTTGCGTTTTTTTGGGTTACGGACCGCCGAAACCCGGAAGTACTGGAATGGGTTACTTCCGGGTTTCAGCGGTCATGCATGTGCAGAAGCGCCGAATCGCAACCAGCGCATGCACAGGTGCACAGCTGCGGGTTGCGAACATGCATCCCGCACGGATCACGTTCGCAACCCGAGCATCCACTGTACATTATTTACACAATTAGTCCCATCTGATTGGCTGATTCTGCTTCCCTCCTGGAGCCTGATTGGTCTTTTCCTGCAGGCCAATCAGTTGTTGCATTCTACGATCCTACCAGCCTAATAGGCTGATTAACTTCTTCCTGGAGCCTCACTGGTCTTCTCCTACCAGCCAATCAGTTGATGCATTCTAGGATCCTACTTGCCTATTGTTCTAGGATCCAAAGTTAGTACATAACAAGCATGCAGTGCTATTTTTCTAAAAAAGAGGTGCTGGAACTCACCATGAACACCTGCCTTGTTCTCTTAGAATAGCAACGGCGCCCACCTGAGAGGTGCTGGAACTGAGTATCCCGCTGTAAAAAAAGCCCTGCATGCATGACAAATGGCCACCCAACCTCTGCTTAAAAACCTCCTAGGAAAGAGAGTCCACTACCTCTCATGGGAGTCTCTCGCACTGTCAAACAGTCAGAACGTTATTCCTGATGTTTAGTCAGGCCAGGATCAGTGTTCTATGCTCAAACCATCTTGCCCTGGTGAAGAACCTTGCCACCAAATTCTGTGCCAGCTGAAAAGTTTCTGAACCATCTTCAGAGGCAGCCCCACATATAACACATTGCAGCAATCTAACCTAGAGCTTCTCAGAGGTGGGAGAAGTTAGGCTATCCCTTTCCAGACAGGGGCGCAGCTGGACCACCAGCTGAAGTTGATGGAAGGCACTTGGCGCCACCAAGTAGGAATTTCATATACAGTACAGCTTCCAAGACTATAGATGCTCCCTGTTATTACGCCGCAGCCTATTTGACATTCCACTGCGCCAAGTTTAGTTCGTTCCCAGGCTCAGGAATGTTTGGATTTAAGCATATGTTTGTTTACTACACATCCACGAAACGGAGGAGAAGTTGTGAAACTGCCTTTACGAAGCTTACAATGTGATCTCTTTATTTTGCTTTTGAGCAGTTGGAAACTCTTTCCATCCCACACATAAAAATAACAGTTGTTCTCTCAGAAAATGTAAAAACAACAGTAAGCAATCAATCAAGCTGAATCTACTTGGCTAAGAATGGCAGTGAGAATGCGAGGACTTCTCACAATATGTGCCTAAATATTCCACGATTGGAGCTCTGGAAAGTGTTGCATTATATACATGAAACTCCTCGCTTTGTTACTGAAGATATTCAGTGAAGAGTCAGCTATAGATACTGTAAATAAGTCTGCATAGAACAGAAGGCGAGAACTGGGTCTGGCCCTGTGGGACTGCCCTGCCCACCTACCATAATATCTTTATTTAAACAATTTATTTACCACTTTACAACAGTCTCTAAGCAGTTTACAATTCAAAAAGTAATAGAACTTCTATTAAAATGCCTGCTGGGGTAACAAAATATTCACTAGGCACAGGAAATTCAGTAGGGAGGGGACCTGCCTGAGCTCAACTGGAAAGGAGTTCTATAAAATTGAGAAATATTCTCTCTTTTACAGTGGTGCCTCGCAAGACGAAAACAATCCGTTCTGTGATTCTCTTCGTCTAGCGGTTTTTTCGTCTTGCGAAGCAAGCCCATTGACGGATTAGAGGATTAGCGCTATTAGCGGCTTTTAGCAGCTTATCTGCTGATCGGATCAGCTGATAAGCGGCTTAGTGGGTTAGAAAAAGGGGGGGGGGGAAATCCCGCAGGAACTCGCAAGGCATTGTCGTCTTGCAAAGCAAGCCCATAGGAAATTCGTTTTGCGAAGCACCTCCAAAACGGAAAACCCTTTCGTCTAGCGGGTTTTCCGTCTTGCGAGGCATTCGTCGTGTGTGTCACTGTCACCCAGCTTTGCCCAAAGCAGGAAATTGCAAGGAGGCCAGTCACAACAAGGAGAGCTCTTTACACCAATAGGCCAGAGGAAATTAATTTATTATATTTATATATCACATCACACAGCCAGAGCATAGTCCAATGTCACCCATTGTAAAGGCACCTGGGTTAGTCTTGACCACAGCTCTGGTCAAGTATTAGAGCAGCCTCCAAATCCCCCCCTTTTTTTTTTACCCAGGACGCACCTTTAACCCAAACATGAATTTGGGGGGACCATTTCTTATTTGTTTTAGCCATATATTTCCATGGTGGCAGAGTGGCTGTTGCAACCCACCACAGATCTGGCTGTGACCTGGGAGCAGAAGACCACAGCAGAAGACCAACGCGCCAGAATTTGCTCAGTTTTGCTACTCCTTCAGAAGCCTAGCCCAAATTTGCCTTACTAATTGCATTTTATTATTTGTATTGATGCTCCATCACTTTTAGGCTACCAGTGACAGAAAGATGTACACAAAAGCTGTCATATAAATGAATGAATGAATGAATGAATGAATGAATGAACAAACAAACCATTTCTGGTCTGTCTTCCCTGTCAAGTCATCAGGGCTTAGCTCTGATAATAACAAGTCACACACACTCACACACACACACACACACACACACACACACTTTCTACAAACACTTCAGATTCAAATTAGGAATATGTTGCTGCCCAATCCAAAATGTTTGTTCTTATAAAGCATGTAGTTTGCACCACATCCAAGACAAAACAGAGTGAAACTGGTATGCAGGACACCAAATCTGCCCTGACATGAAAGCTGTGTCCATAATTTCTGGCTGCATTCCAAGACACACTCATGTGTTTCCCATGGAATAGCACTAAACTCTGAGCGGTTTGCTGAGTTTCAAAACTTGAGCTCAAAAATGAAATCCTCACTTGAACTAAATGAGGAGGAAGCTTACTCTTCATGCATTGTTGGAGAACATAATATTAGAAGGATGGCCTCCCTTCACTGTGGGGGATAACACCCTCCCTTTTCATAGATTGCTTTGTGTTTCGTATAATGTTTGCATCAAAACCAAAACGAAAAAAACCAACCTCTGAACCCTTATGCTCTTCGCTTTCCTTCTGCAAGAAAAGTATTTCCCAAGAGAAAGTCAGATGTAAGAAACAGACAAAACACAGTCAGCCGCAGCATAATATATAAAGTATCTGCTCCATATAATCTGTCATGAAGATATAAAAAGCAGCAATGAGGGACAGGCTGACTGCAACTCCATCTACGCATGATTCTGTTACTCACCCTTCATCTGTCTGCTGTCTCTCGGACAAGCCAGGAGCGGCTCAGGTTTCTGGCTCTCAGCTTCCTCCATTGTCCCTGCCTACTTTCAAAACTGCACAAGCTTTTGATTCAAAAGCCAAAAAACATGCAGCTTAGAAAACTACCAAGAGGGGAAAAAACCCCCAGCAGCCTCCCCCCACCCCCAGTAAAGGAAAATCTATCCTCCTCCTTGACAGTACAAAGTTCCTTTCAAAAGCGAAGTACATTCCAGGAGGGCAGGGAGAGACTGCGTGAAACAGTCAGAAAGTTTTCAGCAGACTAGTGGGCAGTACTTTCAAAAGCGGCTGTCGGCTTCAGCGGCTGTTGCCGAAATAGCCCCCTGAGCTTCTCTCTCTCTCTCTCTCTCTCTCTCTCTGAGGCCCCCAACAGGTGATGGGTTTGCCTGAGGGTGAGATTCTAACCTAGTTCTTTTCCACCCAGTGCCATGAAGCTGCTCTTCCACCAGGCAGCGTTACTGATAGTGATTATAAGCCCTGGGAGGACAGTAATTCTAGCCTACAGAAATCCTGAGTTCTGAGTCAAAGCTCTTTCCGGAAAATATCTGTATGCAAATAGGTAGCTCAGGTTTCTCAGCCATGTTTATTTGATTATTTGATTAAAAGGCTTTTGGACCTTTTTTAAAAAAGAAAAAAGGCAAAATCACCTCTCAAAGCTGTTTACAACTATGCATGAATACAAGCCTTTAAAATCCAACAGTAAAACCAGTAATTATTATTATTATTATTATTATTATTATTATTATTATTATTATTATTATTAAAATAGCTAAGTCCTTCCCATACAAGATAGCATGCCAGCAAAATAACCCATCTAGCTCTAAAGAACAGTATCTGGTAACCTGGATTAGTCCTCACAAAGGTGACGATGAAAATATGGGTCTTTAAAGGCCCATTTAAAGCTGGCAAAGGAAAAAGGCTCACCTGGCTTTACTTGGAATTGGATTGCATAATTGTGGGGCCACCACTGAAAAGGCCCACTGATCGAATGGCTTTTAAAGGTAGACATTTTAACAGGGTCTCTGAAATGGGTTCAGACAATTCTTAAGGCAGGGCTGAGAAAACACTGACCCTCAAAATGTCGCTAGACTACAGCTCTCATCATCCCTACCCACTGGCTGTGCTAGCTGGGGCTCATGGGAATTGGAGTCCAACAACACCTGGAGACCCATATCACTGGTGGCTTTAAGTCATAACCAGCATTCTGAATTGCTCCCACTTCGCTCCTCGCTGGCAGAAGAAGCCAGAAAAACTAGGAAGGGGATAAATTACAACTGAACTCAGGATCATTGCTTGTTTCACCTTAACAAACCACGTTCAGCAATCCAACAGCAAAACATGGTTTAAAGCTAGCTAGCAAACTGTGGTTTGCTGGGTAAAACAAAGCATGAGCCATTGTTTAGATATAAAGAAAACCTATCCCTTTCCTGGTTTATTCACAGTATCTGTTCTTGCCAGGGGAAGCACAAAGCAGGAGCTATGGCTTACTGGGTCCTCACAAATGGGTTGATGCCCAGAGATAAGCTCACACTCGCTTTGCTCTTTCCTGACCTTTTAGCACAGTGCAGCAGAGCAGCTAAATTTAGCATGTTGTCATAAACCAGGATCGTGGTTGAGATACTTCTTCTTTCACCGTGATCTCATGGTTTGTCTTATGGTTACAGGTCATGGTTAAGGAGGACTGGCCTTAACTGCAGTTCCCAGCTGGAATGGCACACTAAGCTAAATCTTGGCTTTGCTGCTGCGCTGTGTGCACTCCCAGTAATCCATAAAATGGTTTACTATGACATGAAAATGAGGCTAATATGGCTTATTAAGTCAAGAACTTTGGCTTATTGATTTGTGCAAATCCCACCTTACTTTTAGGGTTGCTTGCCACATGACCAGTTAAGAAACGCTCTGTCCTTCCCCTATGCATTTAACAGCAGCTTGCTATACAGAAAATCTACTGGTGAAAATGCCCATTGCATGGAGACAACTAATAAGCATTACTGTCCACTAATCAGGTCACACTGCAGTAAGAGAGACACAGAAACAGGTGCCGACAAAAAGGTTGGCGACTCTACTACAGCTGAGTAAATCAAACTTGCAGGATGAAATGTGTAGATTTGCTGGGAAATGGAAGTTTCGCCCCAAATGCCAAGGAAATGGAGAAGAACTGGGTTGACTGGTATGTTGAACCAAAGATGAGACTGTCCTGGAAGGCCTGCAAACGCCATCTTGGTACTTAAGGTAACCTCAAGACTAATTGGTGGTTGCTGCAAGGATGAGCTCAATAAGTTTATTCACACTTGCTTTGATGTAGGCTAATTGGCTTGCTTTAATGTTGGTTGTGCTTATCTGTAGGCTTGGGAAACTTGGTTCTTGGCCTAGGGAGTTAGCCATGAGACTTGGATGCCTGCCTCCTGTGCCTTCATCGGCAGCTGGACTGACAGGAGGTTCTTGCCAAACTGACATATGCTGTCTTTTGTATACATAATGAATGAATGTTTTCCTGGCGAAGACGACCTCTCATTGCTGCAGTGTCTGACCTGCGTCTGTAACAGCAGTGGGGTTTTATAGGCTGTGTTGTACGTTTGCCCCTTTCTTTAGCAAAGCACCAGGAACTGGCCATTCTGGCATTTTAGACATCCTTCTTTGGTATCCATGCATCAAACCACTCGCACAGGCCTACTCAAAGGTACATTGGCACCTGTTGAGCAGAAAGTATTGCAAAGCTGCTCAGGAGACAGGGGCGGAGTAAACGGGGTGAGGACTGCCCCAGATGTCACCACTGAGGGGGTGACAAAATGCTGGGCGGCACTCACTGCGGGGCGTGCAGCACGCCTGAGCCACGTGTCTCTCCTGGGAGAGCTGCAGTGGCTTGGGTGCGCGCAGGCTCTGTGCTGCCCAAACGGTCTGCCCACTGCCTGCCCCCCAGCTGAGGGCAGCTGAGTGCGGGGAGGCAGGCAGACTCTGGAGGCACCGCAGTGCTCCCTGCCCCTATGGGTGGCTCACCCACCCTTGCCCCACCCCTGGGTGCGCTGCCCCAGACACCTAAGCAGCTTCCTCCACTGCTGTGAGGAGAGTGTTCTTGGCTGTTGTGCAGCACTTCTATAAATATTAACATTCCCCAGAATTATGTTCCATTATACAGTGGTACCTCGGGTTACATACGCTTCAGGTTACGTACGCTTCAGGTTACGTACGCTTCAGGTTACATACGCTTCAGGTTACATACGCTTCAGGTTACAGACTCCGCTAACCCAGAAATAGTACCTCGGGTTAAGAACTTTGCTTCAGGATGAAAACAGAAATCATGCTCCGGCGGCGCAGCAGCAGCAGCAGGAGGCCCCATTAGCTAAAGTGGTGCTTCAGGTTAAGAACAGTTTCAGGTTAAGAACAGACCTCCAGAACGAATTAAGTACTTAACCTGAGGTACCACTGTATTTTAAAAAAGCCTTACCCAACCAATGACTCGGTGATGGGAGCTAGAGTACAAAAACATCTGGAGGGACATGGGTTGGAGAAGGCTCTTTTATGATGGACACTTTCAAAGTCAAACATATTATGTAACTCTTCCAAGAGCCCATTTGTCTGTGGAATATTATTACCTGTTCAAACCAATAAGCAGTAGAAAAAACGGGATGCCCATTTCTAAGTTACGTGGGTACATTTTGCACAGCTGTGCCCCACAAAGACCTTTTACAGGTGCTTCCACCCACCACTTCAAAACCAACGCCAGAAGGAAGAGTATCTCTTGGAACCTCTCCTTGTTTGTGCGTTCTTAAGGAATGGGAGCCTCGTGCAGGAAAACATCTGGCAAATCCCAAGCAGAATTAAATTAAGATTCATAATTGCAGCCTTTGTGAAATCTATAAAAGAAGACGCTAAAAAGCATGTCAAGCAATAAGCTTGGAGAAAATTAGCTAGGCTGAGATAGAATTGGAAACTAAAATAGACAAAAATAGATAAATGAGTGCACTCCTGCTACAATCTTGGCAGGCTTGCTGGATCATAAACCGGAGAAAGGAAGAGTTTTGGAGACAGAGCAATTCTATGCATCTCCACTGAGGAGCTAAGTCGCCTGCCCAGTGGAGCTGACTCCCAGGTAAATGTACATGGAACTGCAATGAGGGGAAGGGGGTCTGGGGCAATCCAGAAATGCAGCGAAAAAAATGTTAACTGAATAGTATCTGAGCAACTTGGCGCAGTAGTACTGCTGCCCTCCTCTACTTTTCAAGCTTGAAAGGGGTCTTTGACTTCCACCTGTTCTGAAGCCACAGTGATGGGAAAGTTCTCAGCCCAGCTCAGAAGCGGCTCAGCAATGATGAGTACCATCAGAGAATGTCCATTCAAAAGACTGGCTTTTTCCAAAAAATATTTTATTTGTTTGTACATTTTAGTACATGAACACTTCCTTTCTGGGATGTGAAACACTTTCTCCCATTGCTGCTTGAGAACTATGGAGTGTGGATGGGAGGGACGGGACACACACCATCAAATGCTCCCTACTCTTCCTGGTATGTTGTGTGTGGTGATCGGCTGCTGCTCCATGTTTACTAAGAATAAAAAGTCCATTTCATCAATCGACCACCGTTTCATCAGGAGTTAAGAGGTTAAAGTAATCAACTTCTGAACACCCGCCAACAGGAACTGCAGGCTTTGAGCACCTAGCCTGATTAATTCAGACCACACAGGCACAATATTGGCACATAAACTTGTAATAATCTCAATTTTCATTCCAAACAAGAGGAAGGATTTCAGGGTTAGGGAGCTCTGCTGAGAATACTCCTGGGCATGATGGGCTGGTAAGCTCTTATTCAAAGCTAGTGGGAATGCATGTGGGGGCAAACTGCTATAGTTCTATGAAAGCAGAGAAGCAGAAGGCACCTGGCAGGAGTCCAGATTGAACAATGGTGAAGTACAGCTGGAAAGGGATGAGATAAAGCAGCAACAACAAAAAGTGTTACAATTGTAGGTAGTTGACTTGAGTTGCCAAATAGTAAAGCTTTGGAATCATCCTTTCCTGCTAGAAGAAGGTAGAAGAATTATGGAGGGTCACCACAACATTCCGTAGCAGCAAACCATTTCTTTGTTCTTTGCTTCTAAGTGTACGCTTGCTTTAACCAATCCTGAGACATATTATGCCCGTATGGAAGACACACCATGTTTTTGGCCACATTCACACACAGCACTACTCCAAACTGTGGCTTAGCATGAATGTGCAAACCTGCTGGCTCCTGGGGAGAACGCAGGGAGGTTTGTTCTTGGCTACAGATTATAGCTAAGGAGGAGAGAGTTTAAATATTAAGCCCAATTTGGGACGACATGCTAAGCCAAACCTTGGCTTTGCTGTTGTGCCATAATGAGCTAAAAAGACCAAGGAGAATGACGTGAGAGTGAGCTCCTATCGGGGAGCCGGAATGTTTGCATGGTCCTAACAAGTCATACTTTGGCTTACCATTATATGCAAACCATGCCTATGTTACATTCATATTCCACTTAATGCAGCTAAAATACCTAATATACGAAGAGAAGCCCCATGATATCAAAGACAAGGTGCAGGAGCAAGATAAGTTTCGTTGCATAGCACTTTAATGTAATTTCCAGAGAAGCAGCCAGGCTAGTCTGTTGCAGCAAAACAAAGAGAGAGATTTGTGGCACCTTAAAAAACCAGCAAATTTATTATGGTATAAGTCAGTGTTGGTGACCCGGTGACCCTCCAAATGCTGTTGGACTACAACTCCCATCATCCCTGATCATTGGCCATGCTTGCTAGGGTGGACTAGGGTTTCAGTCCAACAACATCTGGAGGGCCAAAGGTTCCCTACCCTTGGTATATGTTTTCAGAGTCTACTTCATCAGACGCATGAAATGTTATTCATGACAGCTTGCCTTATGCCATAATAAATGTTGTTAGCTTTTAAGGTTCCACAAAACACTCCTGATTCTTTTTAACCTTCACTTAAAGAATCCTAAAGAATAAGTAAAATATTTGGCCTCTTTTCCTTTTTTCTTTTCCCCCCCTCCTTTTTTAGGCATAGCCCACACTCTGAAATCAAAGGTAAATGGAACAAGTCAACAAGAGCAAGAAAGAAATACCGGGCCCTACCATTAGGCAGAGTGAAGCAGCCATCTGAGGTGGCAGCTGCTAGGATGATGTGGAGAGCAGTGCCCTATGGCATGCCCTGAGCCAGCCTGCTTTCTCCCTCAGGTGTGGTGGGAGGGCATTATCCTGTTTGCAAGTGCTGAAGTAATATTCAACTGCAGGCATGTCAGCCTAAAGGGGCATGTGTGTGTCATCTTGTCCTTTGCCTCACACATCTCTTGGGTTGGCCCTGGCAGTGATGAGAAATATCTGCCCCTTCCCCAGATTTGGTGAAGCACCCTGAAGTCTAGTCTGCAGCAGGGCTCCTCTGTGGTGATGGTGCATTGACAAGTGCTTTTCATGCTCTTTTGATTTTCTGTGTACGTGCCAAACTGAGAGAGAGGAGAGCTGGCATCTCAACAGGCAGTCCCTGAACTTCTGGCAATTTTTCACTTTGAGTTCTACTCCCATTGTCTGAATCCTGTGGTCTTGGAAGGACAAAATAATTTGCTCTCTTTCATTGAGCCGGCTTCTCCTATTCTCCTTGATGCCAGCAAGAGTCATCTGACTGAGTCATAAGAGATGTAAAATAATCCTGTTCTCCTCTCTCGCTTTCACCCCTCCATCTCTGGCCTCTCTTCAGCTTTCCAGAGATTGTCTCACAAGAAACACCTTCCTCCTTTGTTGCATGATGAGAGGCAGAGAGCACAATTTATTATTAAAAAAAAAAAAAAACTTTGGGAAGGAGAAAGTAAGAGAAAATATCTTATAATGTAGCTGACCTTTTGGACTAGAAGGGCACGGGGGTGATCCTGCTCCAATTATATTAAAATAACAGAATTTGAGATATAATAAGTTAGTAGCACTTATTTCCTATATTTTAAAAATAATGTCCTGTGGCTTTTTTCCGAGGGTGGGGTGGGGGGTGGAGCAAAGAGATGCACTTCCAGTGCTCCCATATTTCTCCCATGCATTTTCTCCCCTTCCAAAAGGTGTGTTGTGGTCATCTACCTGTTTTCTTCCAATGAACCCTTGACGCAAATACCTGTTATCTCTCATTCTTCATCCTTTCTTGTACGTGGTAAGTCTGGAATCCTTATCATGCAAATGTGTAATAATGACTCGTCACATCATCAAGCAGTCCACTGCTGGGCATCATGACAACTGAGAACCCAGACAAAGAACCTTACTACACATCCAGGCCTTGCTATCAGCATTGGGTGAGGTGACATAGATCAGTGTTTCCCAACCTTTTTTGGGCAAAGGCACACTTGTTTCATGAAAAAAATCTCGAGGCACACCACCATTACAGCCCCGTGACGTCAGCGCGCAGCGTCACGCCGGGAGGGACGCACGAAAGTGTAAGTTTTAATTTTTTCCCCTCCCCCTTGCCTTCCTTCTGTGCCAACCGCCAAAAAGCCAAGACTTTAGGGCAGCAGGTCGACACGGAAGAAGCTCCTACCTAAGGACAGGTGCGACGGCCGTGTCCTCTTCTGCCACACTTGGCAGCCCTGCCTCACGGTCGTGACTCCCACCCTGATTTCTCCCCGCAGGTCGAGCGGCACAGGCAGCCCAATGTGTCCAGCCCAGACACAAGCCCCGCTTCCCCACTCTAGATCCTGAATGCGACCAAGTGCTCTGGACTCCCGAGCAGGGTGGGAAAGAGGACTCGCATCTGGTAGCCTCCGGGCTCCTCGCCTGCTCGAGGGATGGCATTGCAGGCAAGCTGCCGGCCGTCGCCATCGCCGCCCCCTCATGCGAGTGGACCTGCCCGGAGTGGTGGGCCGGGGGAGGCTCGCTCTCTGTGGGGATGTGGCCCGCACGCGCGGCCCCGCTTCCTCCTGCCCAGGGCTGAGCTCCTTACCCGCGATCTCGGTCTCGCGCACGCGGATCCCACTTATTCCGAAGCTCGCACCACTAGCTGGGGCTCTCACACCGTGCCAGGGCGAGGCGGCGCGGCCCACTGACGTCATCGCGGCTCGTCGCCGCCCTCAACTTCCCTGTTCCCTCCCCTCCCTCGGGTCGCCGTGGTTACCGAGGACTGCAAGCTGCTCGGGCGAGCGTGGGGCATTAAGTGGGAGAAGGAAAATTAAAATTAAAACTCGCCTGAAGGCCGCCTCTCCGGATATGAAGCTATCTTTCGAATTTTTTAATTTTTCCCGCGGCACACCAGGCAACATCTCGCGGCACACTAGTGTGCCGCGGAACAGTGGTTGGGAAACACTGACATAGATGACCAGGCTACTCCTGGCTACTTCGGTTTATTTGGGGGCACCATCTGTGTGTGCAAATAAGCACTTTGAGTAGCTGGAACCAGCTGTGGGTAAGATGCTTCAGCAAAACAGAGATATTTAGGAGGAGGAATTTGCATCAGCTCCAATTTGCATTAATATAATCACCTGAGGGTCCTTCCATGTTTTACAGATTTGGGCTAATTTAAAATAATATTTTAACACCAGAAGGAAGGTACCAGCCATCTTCTAAACAATAATCAGCCAAAGCTCAAAAGGTGCCAGAGATTTAGCTATACCTGACTCGGAGCATCTGCTTGTGTTTTCCTCTTTAACAGCTTCCAGTGTTCCCATTTTGAAATCTGTCTTTCTCCAGTTGTGTAGGGCAAATAGGACAGTCTAACCCTAGGCTGTGCATATATCAAGTGCATGTTAGATATCATAGAAATCAGCTCCTCGTTTACAGCAAAGACCTGAAAGTATTTTCACAGCCTAGCATCTGAAACTGGGAACAGCTGCATTTCCACTGGCAGAATGCTACCCGCAGAGCTTTGGTGAAACAAAACAATTCCTAGGCATCACAGGCAAGTCTGCTGATGGGTTGGTTTTCATTTCTGACTCACTTCTAACACTTATGAACTCATGACAGCCCCGAGCCAGCAAAGCAATGGATTTCATCGTTATGTCTGATTGCTTAATTTAACCACTTACTTGCTCGCTCACTCACTCAGTCAGTCTCAAGATCTCATATATACAACCTGTTATGTGTACACATATTATAGATGACAAAATGACTGGCAGCAGTGACAACTGGACCTTTTTAGTTTTTTAAAAATAGGCTAGTAAGAGAGAGGGTGCTAGAGGTTTATAAAGTAAATACAGAGAAGCTTCTCTCCTTCTCTCACAGCCTGGGGTTATCCAATTAAGTTGAAAGCTGGGAAAGGCAACATCAATGAAATGAAGTACAGTCGCACCTTGGTTCTCAAATTTAATCTGTTCCAGGAGTCCATTTGATTCTCGAAACGGTTCAAAAACCAAGGTGCGGCTTCCGGTTGGCTGCAGGAGCTTCCTGCAGCCAATCAGAAGCCGCGGAAGACATTCAGCTTCCAAAAAACATTCGCAAACCGGAACACTCACCTCTGGGTCTGCGACGTTCGGGAGCCGATTTGCCAACTAAGGTGTTCGACTACCAAGGTACGACTGTATTTCTTCACACACAGTGAACAGTTGAACTATGGAATCAGCTTTCACAAGGTGTGGTGAAGGCCAAGACCACATGCATATCTTTAAAGGGGAAATTAGACAAATAAATTATTATTTTAATTTATTACATTTTATATGCTGCCTTTCCTCAAGGTGATATACCGTACACAGTTTTCCGTTCCCCATTCCCCTGTGAAGTAAGTCACTGGCCCAAGGTCAGCCAGTGAACTTTGTGGCCGAATGGGGATTCAAACCCTGGTCTCCCAGCTCAGAGTCCAACACTCTATCCTTTACAATACAATGGATGGTGATGAGTAATGCTATTGATGACGAATAGCCATGATGCTGACATACGACCTCAAGTACTGGAGGCAGCAGGTCTCTACATACAAGTTGCTGGAGAGCAAATACTGTGGACGGCTGCTGCCTGTCCTGTGTGAGGACTTCCCATAGGCATCTGGCTGGCCATTATGGAAAACAGGACGCTGGACTAGACAGGCATTTGGTATTCTCCAATGAGGCTCTTCTTATATTAGCTGCTGCATTAGATGCAAATTCCGACGGTCAAAGTGCTCACATGTCATTAGTGTGGCACAGAATTTGTTTCAACAGGAAGTTTTGCTACTACCTGTTTATAAGGAAGGATGGGTAGATAAAATATTAAACTTTCTGGACTCCATCTCCCATCAACCTCACTCAGCATGGCCACTGGTCAGGGATGATGGGAGTTGTAGTCCAGCAACATCTGGAGGAGCAGATTCCCCATCCCAGATTTGAAGGATTGTTTACTTTGGTATGAGCATGCCCAGTAATTTAGATCTTCTTTTGACTCAACCCACAGGGTGATGATCTTAACAGGCATCATTGCTTCTCAGATGGAAATAACAGCTCAACATCTCATTTAACTACTGGATGGTGCGCTATTTGAACGGAGAACTCCTTGATGGTGACCAGTTGCCAAACCAGAATCTGAAACCATTGTTTGGTTTGCAAGCTATGGTTCATGCTAACAATGGTTAGGAATGATACCTGCACTGAGAAATCATAATTAGGGTAGTGTTTTCATCCCTGGGTGCTACCGTGCCACAGAAACACGTAGAACAAACAATTCTGTCGGCATAATGGCTAAGGTTCTGAATGATGGTTTGTGCAAATCATGGTTTGGTGTGATATCTGAATTGAAACAGTAAGTAGAAAACACGTCTCAGATTTTTTTCTGTTGAAAAAAATAACCTTATTTATGTTTGAAATTTGGCACAAGCTTTCCAAAAGGTTAGAGTGAGAGGTGAATGTGCACTTTCTGCCCTCTCTGACATCAAAGCAGAAAAATGTCACCAGTGTATAAATTCTGGACTTTTGACTAATCAATTTTCAACACACATCATATAGTATTACTTCGTTTCTTCGGTTCCACTCAAAAGAATTGCGTGCAGAATTCCTTGAGAAAATGAAAGAAGAAAATACACAGGCACTTTGTCAGAAACAGCAGCTGATAAAAGCAATGCGACAGCAACTGTGATCTTGCAGCCAAGACTTGGCCTGTTTTGACATATCTTGGTATTCCTTTGTCTGATAGCTTAAAATAAATGGACAAGCACTGTGGTTGATCATCAGTCAAGAAGTGAAATAAGCCTGGGATTCCAGAGCAGAACACTTCATTTATGGGACCAAAAGAAAAAGAGCAATTCCTTGGGTCATTGTAATTAAATCTGTTATTATCAACATTAAAACCAAATGGGCTGTTCTAATTAGGTTATTTGCTAGTTTTGTTGTTTTTAAACCACCTTTAATGGTATCTACAATTAATGATCAAGTAGGGCAAGCATTTTGATAGGAACTATAAAGGTGGCAATTAATTAATGCAATTTTATTATCAATGGTGGTCGATACCTGATATAAATGAAGAAAAATAAAACAAGGCATCTTGGTATTACCACCCATGTTAAAACAGCTTCCACAGTTAACACTAGAAAAATACCTTTACAGTGGTACCTCGGGTTACATACATAGGTTACAGATGCTTCAGGTTACAGACTCTGCTAACCCAGAAATAGTACCTTGGGTTAAGAACTTTGCTTCAGGATGAAAACAAAAATTGTGCTCTGGCGGCACGGCAGCAGTGGAAGGCCCCATCGGCTAAAGTGGTGCTTCAGGTTAAGAACAGTTTCAGGTTAAGAACGGACCTCCGGAATGAATTAAGTTCTTAACCCGAGGTACCATTGTATTAGCACTAACTAAAATGTTAAAAGCAGTGATGTTTTAGTTGATCTAATACTTTTTCATTTTTCCCTAACACATCAGCATAGCTACCTGCAACTTACATGCATTTTGGAGACTACTGATAAATTGTCTCAGTGTTGTTAACATTGTTGATAAATGCGCCATGATTAGGCCATCCATAGTAAGACAATAACATAGTTTACACTGTAGTTTTCTGGACAACCAAGTCTGGAATTATAAGAGCTAGGCTGTTTGTACACAGCTGTACATCTAAAGCACACTTAAAAGCACATTTCCCCCTCGAAAGAATCCTGGGAACTGTAATTCACCCCTCGCAGAGCTACAATTCCTAGCTCCCTCAACAAACTCCAGTTCCCAGGATTCTTTTTTTTTGGGGGGGGTGCTTTAAATGTGTGGTGTATACACAGTCGTACTCTCATTAATTAAGCCCCTTTTCACATTGCAGTTGACACATTTGGAATTAAGCAAAAGCAACTTAAATGATCTTTAAATTGTACCAGGTTAATTTGATTGCCCAGCAGCCTTAATATATGCCAGAATATCTGAACTAGCAAGACATGTTTACATCAAACAGAAGGATAGTTTCTGTGACTGTGGAACTCCCCGTCACAGACTGCAGGTGGGGTGTGCACAAACATTTTTGAATGCCCCTCATTTTTTCCCTTCAAACTCCCAGCATGTAACAAAGCAGCACATTATTCTGTTCATTTAACCAATTTGGTGTGCTAGATTTCTGCTTGCATTTAGTGCCTTTCATGGGCCAGCAGGTGGCTGAGAATGTTTTACACGGGCCAAAGCTATGCTAAATTTTGCTTTTGCCAGACATGAACTTAATCATTGCACAGCGTAGGGATTTGGTGGGGGTGGGGAGTGACCTTTTGCTGCATAGCACATCCTTTTACTCTTGGCAAAAAGCAGAAAGCTGAAGCCAATGAAAAAAAGCTCTTCCCAGGTGGAAAACAAGTATGGAGGAGGATGCTCAGGCTAGGACCTCCAGCGTTTAACCACTGTTTCAACTATCATCTAAGAAATCTCAGATGCAGGAATGGAAATTCATTTTAAAATCTAACCAGTGGTGCAATTCTTTCCTACGGTATTCACATTTTGAAGCACTGGGCTGTCAATCTTTCTTCAGAGGCCCATGGGCAGATCTTCAAACTACAGAAAAATTGTTGTGCGCAGAGTGTGTGTGGACAATATGATATGTTGGGGGAGGGAGTGAAGGTGTGTGCAAGTGAATGTGGCCATGTCCACTTCTTGGACACAGCCCCTGTTGACATGAGACCACCAGAAGGGTTTGCAACAAGACAATGGAGGCCTTGGGTATGCATTTATGCCATTGATTTAGATCAGGATCTCAGAATGCTCTAGGGCAGGCATGGCCAAACTTGGCCCTCCAGATGTTTTTGGACTACAACTCCCATCATCCCTAGCTAACAGGACCAGTGGTCAGGGATAATGGGAATTGTAGTCCCAAAACATCTGGAGGGCCAAGTTTGGCCATGCCTGCTCTAGGGTCAGCAGTTCCAGGACTTACAGTAGGCGGAAAGGGGATTCTGGAAGGAAGGCCATAAGTCTGCATGTAGGGAACAGCCAAATAAACCTCATTATCTACTAAGTCTGAGTCCAGGTTCTTCTTTCTAAGAGTTCCAGACCTCTGAGTACATCAATCACTTGGGTGAAGCAATCCAAAGGACACCATAGTGGAAATAAGTAACGACTATGAATTTTTAAGAGGAAAACACAGTTGCAGACTACGTCCTTCAAGTTAGCGAAGCAGTCAAATTCCTGTCTGGAAAGTCAAACTGGCTTCTGTTTGGGAAGCATTGTTTCTCATTCCTCAGCCTGCATGAACTCCACCTACTCAAAGAATACGGCATTGTTGACCTTCCACCCACTTGTAAACACACAGACTTCATGATTTCTCCCACACTCCATACCTTTTGGTAAACTTCCAAAAGAAAAAAAAGAAAAAAAGAATGACTCTTTGATCCTTCCCACACTGTGCTGATGCCATAATTAAACTGTCTGATTAGGGAGAAAGCAACCACAGCTTACAATGGATGTACTCATATCCTGTTCAAATTCACATTGCCTCTTGCTTTTCAATCACAAACCTGTACCTGTTTTAACCAAAGAGTCTTGGCTCTTAGGACAATGCTAGTCCTTGGAATTCACTCTGTTCTGCTCCTATCCAGTACTAACACGCAGACTCTGTCATCTCTACAGGGCTTTTATTGTGCAGGCTGCGTCACAATCCTTCTATACCCTTTACAGGAACACTGACAGCTAACATGATAAGAAGCACGTTGTGGTGGTTAGTGTTAAGGCGATATATCATCAGCTAAAAATCACAATATACTGGTATATCACAATGTCTTAAATAAGGATGGAGCTATGTAGAGGCATTGGCTGGCTTTGCGGTTTTCTCCACATTGTGATTTTTGCATAGCACACTCTCACAGACATCACGATTCACAATATATTGCCAGGTCAAAAACGATGCAACTGATATAGACTTCAAACCGGTTTTGGACGATATATCAATATATCGCCCAGCCCTAGTTAGTGTGTCAAGCTGGAACTAGGGAGACACAGGTTCAAATCCCAATTCAGCCAGGAAATGGGTCAATCTTGGGTCAGTCACTATATCTCAACCTAACCTCCTTCATAGGACTGTTGAGTGGAATAAAATGGGGCAGGGGGCCTTAAGCTTCTTGGAAGGAAGGTGGGATACAAATAAAACCAAGAATAGTATTTGTGCTTTGCAGAGCTACAGGTTCCCTAACATAAAAATTATTTAAGGGCTGAAAGAAAGCCGTCTAGCTGTGTTCCGTGTTACAAAGAAACAGGGATATAAGTCACTTGTCGTTTTGTAGTCTCTCCTTCTGCGTAATACCCAAATCATCTATATGGGTTGCCACTGAGCTCCCACGCATGGCCTTTGGAAGGAGTTACAATGCACATCTGCTTCCATTGGATGTAAAGTGTGTGCTCCATTAACAAGCAAGTGGAAAAGATATATTGAACCCCCAGGCATTACTGTAGGGTGCAGAGGTTTAAATGGAAGTAGAAATGAAATGGTCAAGAAGTTTCAAAAATCAGACTTTGAAATCATTCCCTACCCTGCTATGGTTTAAATGCATTCAGAAGTGTTCATCTATTATACATGGTATTCTCCCTTTCACCCCATGTGTAACACAGAGAAGTGCCATAAAACTATTTAAATCCCATCATTCTATAGCACCTGAAGCAGAACATCCCACTGAGCAGGGGAAATGAAAGTATTTTTAGACTCCTCTCTATAAACAGTGAGGATACCCTGAATATAGATGTATCTATTTAACAGCACCTATTCCGCAAGTGCATGAAACTACAGTAGGCACAAGCAATAAAACAGATACACCAATTTGTCTAGAGAAGATGCCCATTTCCCAGTGAAAAATTATATTATAGCTAAACCAAGATACAGAATGGTAGGTCTTGTTTCTTGATGAATTGTCGTTCATAAATTCAATCCTGGATAAATCCCATTCTGTAATGCTAGCAGGAGCCAGCATCAGCAGACCCAAGGAGCTATAAAGTTACAAACCCCTGGCCATCACATACTAATTAGCTTAGAGGATGCTTTTCAGACACTTCCCGTTCAAAACCCACAAAGTCAGAAGGACAATACAGTCCAGCTTTTTGTGGCCTACTTGCCGGTGTTTGATGAGTGCTGCACAACTACGGAAATGGAGGTATGATGTGACTCATCAATAGCACTTCTTAATCGTTGCTTCGAGGGAAACCCAGATGCAATCCAACTAGAGAGTTGCAAAATTGTTTAGTAAATTAATGCAGCTAAATTTATTTATACCCCGCCCATCTGGCTGGGTTTCCCCAGCCACTCTGGGCAGCTTCCAACACAATATTAATAATAATATTAAAATACAGTAATGCCTCAAACATTAAAAGCTTCCCTAAACAGGGCTGCCTTCAGATGTCATCTAAAAGTCTGGTAGTTGTTGTTCTCTTTGACATCTGGTGGGAGGGCGTTCCACAGGGAGGGCGCCACTACCGAGAAGGCCCTCTGCCTGGTTCCCTGTAACTTGGCTTCTCGCAGTGAGGGAACCGCCAGAAGGCCCTCTGTGAATGTCTCTGTGGACTGCTCAGAGCCAATTATATTGGCCCGAATATAAGCCGCACTTTTTCTCCAAATTCTGACAGCAAAAAGTTAAAGTGCGGCTCATATACATGACCTTCCCTCTCCCGCAATGGCTCTGGGGAGGCTTGGGAGCAGCGGGCAGGATGCGTGCCATTGCCCTCAGCTCCCAAGCTGCACCGCTCTGCCGGTGCCCCCCCCAAGAGCAGCCCGAGAACGCGGGGCAACGGTGCGCAGCCTGCTTACCACTCCCAAGCCTCCCCAGAGCCTTCGTGGGAAAGGGAAGGCCACTAGCAAAGAAGCGGCTCCCCCCCCCCAAGAACAGCTCAGGAGGGTGGGACAATGGCACGTAGCCCACCCGCTCCTCCCAAGCTTCCCCCGAGCCGCTGGAAAGAAGGTGGAAGAGGGGAAGGCCGCCAGCAAAGCAGTGCAGCCCCCCCCCCAAAAAGGCAGTCTGGGTGTTGCCTTTTTTTCCTTTTCCCTCCTTCAATTTTAAAGGTGCGGCTTATTTGCGGGTGCGTCTTGTATTCGGACCAATACAGTATTTTGCACTTGTGTTTAAGGGCTCATTCTGATACATGGTGGTCATATGAAGTGATTGATCCTACTAGGACACTACAAGGAAATGTTAAAAGGGTAGATTAGACAATTTACTGGGGTAATAAGGTGTGCAGCATCCACTTAAGATCCAGCTCATGTCAATACGACAAGAAAAGTTATTTGCCACTACCACTTTTTAGAATAGCTTTTCCACATTTATGTGTGAGTGGAATATCTATGACAAGCCAAAGATTCATTGGGATGGAGTCAAATATTCCATTGTTG
Organism: Podarcis liolepis; assembly: GCF_965112155.1. Lineage (NCBI taxonomy): Eukaryota > Metazoa > Chordata > Lepidosauria > Squamata > Lacertidae > Podarcis > Podarcis liolepis. The sequence continues at coordinate 22,382,917 of NC_139563.1, forward strand.
CAAATGAGTATATTTTCAGTCCCTTTGTAGGCCTTGGCAGTGCAAACTTCCCATAGATTTTTACTTAGGTTCAGACCAATTTCCACTTAATCTCAGAGGTGTTGTCAGGAGCGATAAAAATCAGGCTGCTTCGCACATGATGTGATGAGAAAATATGAATTAATTTAGGAGGAGGTGGCAGCTCAATAAACCAGAGTCATAAATGCAACTTCTTTTATGCAGTTTAAGAATTCTTTGCTCCTAATCTATTCTCTTTAAAGTATGCAGTATATGGGGATTGAAATTCAAGGTTTAGAGAGCTTGACATTCATTTTCTTATCTGCTCTCCTGACTCCTTCGCCTGCTAAGCATTATGCTGCTGCTTCAACTTAGGATCCAAATTTAAGTATATTTACTCAGAAGAAAGTTCTACTTATTTCAGTGGGAGTTACTTCCTAGTAAGCATTCCCTGCCTTGCAGCTTCTGCTCAGCTAGTGGCACTTTTAAGGTTTTATTTATGTATCATTGTATTTAAAACAAACATAACCTCTTCAATTAACTGTTTCAAATTATCATCATGATCATTTTTATTTGATTTCCTAGGCGCCTTCTAGCAACAATCTCAAGGCAACATGCAATATTAAGGTAAACAGTATTGAACATATACACCAATATTAAGAACTGAAACACAGCCAAGTTTAATGAAATCAGAGTAACGAAATGAAACGCTTTAGAAAATTGCAGCTACCACTTACAATAAATTTCTGGTAAAAAGTCATTTACTTCTTCCTTAATTTCAAAAGCTTTGCCACAGCTTTCAGAAAGTCACAAATTTCCCTGCAAAAGCCCTAGGAGCCACGGCTCCTCCCCCGCCACTTCAAAAGGAGCTAAAAGTGACATTTAAATACTGGCTAGTGAACCCAGAAAGCAGAATGTTTCCATTCTCAAAGGGCCATTTGGACACTGCAGGTGAACAGATGCATGTCATTGTCAACAAAAGCTAATAAATACAGAAGAAGAGCCACAGTATGAAACAGGTCATCAAGCATGCAAGCAGCAAAGCCCTTAATGCTGTTTTGCCTCTCTTTGGAACAAGCTGCTCAATGGGGGAAACCAAAGGAAAAATAGCAGACATACACTTCTCTCCTCATTTTGTGTGCCAAACTTAAATATCCCATTTTCATTATATGAGAAGATAGGAGACCTGAGGCAATCCCAACGGGGAAATCCACATGGGGAGGGAGAGAGGGAGCCCAACAGCTCTGTGCTCAGTACATTACAGTGGTACCTTGCTTGTCGAACTTAATCTGTTCCGGGAGTCCATTTGACTCCTGGAACCGTTCAAAAACCAAGGCGTGGCTTCTGGTTGGCTGCAGGAGCTTCCTGCAGTCAAGTGGAAGCCGCGTCAGAAGTTCGGCTTCCAAAAAGCGTTCACAAACCAGAACACTCACTTCCGGGTTTGCGGCGTTCGGGAGCTGATTTGTTCGGGAGCCAAGCCGTTCGAGAACCAAGGTTCTCCGCAGGCATGCATGCATGTTTGTTTGTTTAATTAACAGAGTAACCAAATTTATAGACCACCTTGTCCTTTGTTACAAGGTCCCAAGGTCGCTTACAACATGCTATCTAAAAACACAGTACAAAGGAAACAAACAGATTGAGGTTGAATCCTGACAAGACAGAAGTACTGTTCTTGGGGGACAGGAGGCGGGCAGGTGTGGAGGATTCCCTGGTCCTGAATGGGGTAACTGTGCCCCTGAAGGACCAGGTGCGCAGCCTGGGAGTCATTTTGGACTCGCAGCTGTCCATGGAGGCACAGGTCAAATCTGTGTCCAGGGCAGCTGTTTACCAGCTCCATCTGGTACGCAGGCTGAGACCCTATCTGCCTGCGGACTGCCTCACCAGAGTGGTGCATGCTCTGGTTATCTCCCGCTTGGACTACTGCAATGCGCTCTACGTGGGACTACCTTTAAAGGTGACCTGGAAACTACAACTAATTCAAAACGCAGCAGCTAGACTGGTGACTGGGAGCGGCGGCCAAGACCACATAACACCGGTCTTAAAAGACCTACATTGGCTCCCAGTACGTTTCCGAGCGCAATTCAAAGTATTGGTGTTGACCTTTAAAGCCCTAAACGGCCTCGGCCCAATATACCTGAAGGAGTGTCTCCACCCCCATCGTTCTGCTCGTACACTGAGGTCCAGCGCCGAGGGCCTTCTGGCGGTTCCCTCATTGCGAGAAGCAAAGCTACAGGGAACCAGGCAGAGGGCCTTCTCGGTAGTGGCGCCTGCCCTGTGGAACGCCCTCCCTTCAGATGTCAAAGCTGACATTCAGAAGACATCTTAAGGCAGCCCTGTTCAGGACAGTTTTTAATGTGCGATTTTAGTGTATTTTTGGTTTCTACGGAAGACGCCCAGAGTGGCTGGGGAAACCCAGCCAGATGGGCGGGGTACAAATAAATTATTATTATTATTATTATTATTATTATTATTATTATTATTATTATTAACCCATGCCAATAAGATAGTGTGAAACCATTGCAAGAGAAATGTCAGCAAGTCAAACTGACTGGCGTAAGGTCTCAAGTTTGAAATACTGCAACTAAATTTCTCCAAGTGCCAGAGATAACAAGTGTGTTTTACTTAGGCACCAGAAGCTTAATAACGGTGTAGCCATTGACATCTCCAGCGGGACTGAATTCCATAGACAGGGTGCTACTTCATAGAAGTCCATGTCTTGCATCACTACACAGCGAGCCATGCCCACCAATGGGTCAGTGACCCACTGATCTCAGAGCCCAGACTGACTTATATAGGAAAAGGTGCCCAAACTAGTACCTGGGTCCCAAAAACCTATCAAATATTTGCAATGGGTCTCTAGTCTTTGCAAACCTATAGACAAAGCCAAGTAACTAAGTGAAAGGGTGCTCTGGAAAAGAGTCACATTGCATGATGGCTTACACTTTCTCTTTGAACCCATACAAACCCAAGTTATTGTACATGTATCATTTTCAGCATGAGCATTTTAAAAAAAGTATTTTAAACCTCTCCCAATTTTAATGCTACACATAAGAGTTCCTCCACGCCCAGAATTCCTAACCCACTCCCGACCTTCTTTCCCAAATAATCCAGAAAGCTGTTTGTGTACATCTGGAGAGTTTTCAAGGTAACAGAATGAGCCCTTCATTTGACACCCACACAAAGTAAAGACGTTTCGCCACCCCCTCTTACTGGAAGAATATTTTGATTGGCTTGGTCAAAACAGGCTCACTCAAAATCTTCTTGTCTTTTCAAACAACCAGAGACACCGGTTGCCATGTTACTGGGTTTTTAATAAGGCAGCAGGTGGGAAAGAATGCACATAAAACAATGTGTATTGCTTGCCTTGACAAAACCTTTGTCTTGGTACAACGGAAGATTTAAAAGAAATAAAAGTTTAAAACTTTTCCACAAAGATATGTGAACGGCAAAATCTGTCTTCTAGACAAGAACCCACAGAAATAGGGAAAACACTTTATGTAATCAGGCACCCCTAAAATATACATTTGGTTTTGTTTTTTTAATGATATCAACTTAAGCTAGAGACCCAAGTGTCTTGCAAAATATGGGCTCATCAACCATTATAGATGGTCTTCTACTATAGGAAAGTGCCTTCAATAATTCATCCCACAGGTCTTGTTTATAAAGCCAGTTATCTTGAGATAACACCTTAACTTTGTTCAGGCTTTGATTTGTTTTCACACTCAGTGGGTCATCTGAAGGTTGAAGTGAGATGAAAGCCAGGAAACGTAACTGCAGATAGCTATATATTGTATCAGGATGAGACTCCACTGGAATCACAGGACACGATCCCAGCAAAGTGCAGCACTTTAAGTCTCACTGATTTAAGCAAGAGGAAGATAAGCACATGATCTCCCATTTAATATCAATACATACACTTAAAGTCTCTCCCACTGAAATCAAAAGAGCTCAGATGGACTGCACTTTGTGTGCGTCACGTCCACAGAAAAATCACAAAGAAAGAGGTGCCCTGTGTAGAGAACTGAACTGGGAATAACTGATGCATGGAAGATATGATAGGATCATGCCCCATGGCCCTATCCCTGACTACCATGTGTTCATCAAAGAGTTACAAGCTTGGTGGATCAGGGGAATGCTATGGATGTAGCATATCTTGATTTCAGTGAGGCTTTCCACAAAGTTCCCCATGATATCCTTGTGAAGAAACTGGTAAAATGTAGGTTAGACCATGTTACTGCTGGGTGGATTTGTAACTGATTCACTGACCAAACTCAGTGTGCTCACTAACAGTTTCTTCTGAAAGCAGCCCTGTTTAGGGAAGCTTTTAATGTTTGATATATTACGGTATTTTAATATTTTGTTGGAAGCTGCCCAGAGTGGCTGGGGAAGCCCAGCTAGATGGGTGGTGTGTAAATAATAAATTATTATTATTATTATTCTTGTCATCCTGGGGAAAAGTGACAAATGGGATGCCACAAGGTTCTGTCCTGATTCATCATTTTTATATGTTCAATATGTAACTTGGATGAAGGACTAGAAGGGATGCTTATTAAACCTGCAGATTACGTTAAACTAGGAGGGGTAACTAATACAGGCATACCTTGCTTTATTTTGTTCTGCATATATTGCTTTTTATGAGGAAGCAGCGGCAGGCTACTTTAATGCACTTCTTTTACAAAAGAAAGTAACCCCCCCCCCATCACCTAGCCTGCATAAACCCAACTTTTTAAACTATTAGTCAACTGCTATCTGCATTAAAACGTCCTCCAGTGTTTCTAATAACATGCTAATGAAAGTGAGGGGAAATCAGCTGAACAAAGACACTTCTCTTTTAGCCCATGTAATAACAAACAAACACAACCCACATTTGTTTCAACAGGAAGGCTGTTTTGTTTTGTTTTGTTTTGTTTTTGGGGAATACTTTCCCAGAATTCAAAGACGCCAACAGACATTCCAGCTGCAAAGGTAGAGCTTTACACAACTTAATTACCCTCCATTTTCCTTGCGGGCTGCAGAGAAAAATGTGCTCAAAAGTGCAATACCCCAGTAATTCAGCATTATGTTTAATGAAATGATTTATGAACCTGTCTGCTACTGCCCTCTATTGGACTGATGCCTGTTCTCCTTCAATGTCTGACAGGGACTGGGAGTAGATCCCGACTTCCCAACCTTCAGAATACATAAGAAATTCCCTTTACCCTCTTTGTTAACCAAGCTGTCTCATGGCATTTTATAAAAGTTAAGTCCCCGCTCCAATCTGTTGTTTCCCCTGACTGGGTTACTTAGTGTAACAACCAACTCCCAGAATTTCGGTCACATAAGGCTAGGTACTCTATCACAAGCAGCAAGAAAGAGGGGCCACTCCAGCTTTAAAATAGGGAAGTTCAGGGACACAGCAAGCAGTGACAGGCAATATCTCGTGGGCACAACAGTGTCTATCCTTGTAAAAAGGACTCTGCTAGCTTGCCTCAGTGAGTTGACATTTTATATTGAACATGCAGTCCAAAAAAACCCCAAGGGTGTGGGGGTAGAAGTAATAAAACTGCAAAAGTAATAAAAACCAAAAAGGTAACAAACTGCATCTTCTTCATTCGGTTTTATTTTTTAATAAATAAGACCTTTCCCTGCTTGTATATTCAAAAAGTCTTCATGAACTTCCCTCTAAAGGTCAACAAGCTCTAGTTTCATTTCAACAGTAAGGACTCACAGATTGCCTGATATCCAGCTCAGCTGCTGCTGTGGAGAACTGGGGGAGAGGAAGGAGACAATCCCCTCAGGGATTAAGGCTTGACCTAATGCAGGCCTTTCAAAAAAGCTAGCCGCCATCTTTATTTTTGTCAGAAGAAACCCAGAGTATGGTCCCTTAAACCTCAGGCAGGGCCTATACTGGTTATCATTTCATGGTAGCCACCAAGCTCAGCTACAGGCACAGTTCCAAACTCAAATCTTACCAGGCCCAAACCACTGAAACATGAAAACAACAGCATAAAGTATGCAAACTACTGGCTCTTCCATTGACATATAAGGAAGGGGTGGAAAGAGGCGAAGAAAAAGCAGGAAGAAATGGGGGCATCTGGACATGGGTGGCAAGAGGTTTTCGATCATAAGACACAATGGGCTTGATAAGCTATTTGTACATATGTAGATGTAATTAAAAAGTTCCAATAACTGGCAAGTACAGGGTTCAAATGGGAACAATTGTTCATATAAGTCATAACAGTCCACCCAACAGCTGCAAAATCCTCAGATTCTGAGTTTCCACTTAATACTTTCAAGCGGTGGGTGAGCTTTTCCAGAATAACAATGTGTAATATTTTCTTAAGCCAACTGTCCACTGTGACATTCAAGACATTGTTCCAATTCTTAGCAGCTTCAAGTTAGGCAGTCACCCACGAGTAAATAGCCAGAGGCTTCAACACAAAAGGTTGGCCCCTTTAAAAATAGATAACAAACACAAGGCAAGATCCACATGTGCAATCTTACAAAAGAGTAACGTTAATTTCAGAAAATACTGCAGACCACAAGGGATGAGCTGCTGGGAAGGACCACCAAAGATACTCGTATGTCCCAATGGAGCCACAATTCTGCAAGCAAAGCCTGTTGCCTGTTTCCTGAATGTGTGCCATTTTGACTGGACTGTAAAACCACCTGTGGATGGATTTAATAGAATTCTCCCTGATAGTGGCTGATGAAGAGGGGGAACTGTTTGTAGCCCAATCCTGTTTGTTCTCACAGTGTCCAACCAGATGCCTATGGGACGTCTGCAAGGAAGACCTGAATACAACAACATTCATCCTACTTGGGATTCCCAGCAACTGGAATTCAGAGGCCTCTGATAGCGGAAGTTGAACATGACTATTATGGGTAAAAGCCAGTGCTCTGAACCATATCTGGATCCTGCCAAATCATAGGGGACATGGCCATAAAGGGTTAGGCAGCTGCCTACACCAAACTGAGTCACCTTCTCACTACTCAGGCTACAAGCCTTAGAAACTTTAAGGGAAAGGGAAGCATTATCACATATCCTTTGTATGTGTGTTTGCCCTTTAATTGATATTGCACACATATCATTCATTTTAAAGTCCTGTTGGTATATCCTGTTGTCCAAGCTGAGGAGCTAACCTAAGTGTTTGCATTCAATGTCTTCCTTTGTTAGTTACTGTGGTTCTGTGCTGGCTGACATTGAAAACATACAACATAAGAGCTGATAATGCAAGAGCAATTTTGATTGGCAATGAGTTTGTCCTCGTGTAGTTCCTCATTGCTCCATGCTCCTTTCCAATCTTTCTTCATTTGCTTCTGAGATATGTGGCTACATATCCGTCCTAGTGACACACAACAGAAGCTGCCTACAGAATGACAAAAAAGATCCATGGAATGTATGGCTGATATGCAGGAAAGCCTTCAATCTGGCAAAGTCTTCATACAAATTAGGTAAAAGAATGTAGAAAACAGATGCTCCTCCACAGAAGCAGCCAAGAACTTCTAATATCCTGACAACTTGTTAATCAACAAACATATGGTACCACTTTAGCAAAACAAACCATCCGGACCACTCTGTTTACATGGTCTTTTCCTATAAAAGTATTTTCCAGACTTAGCCATGGACGGGGAATAAAATTACAGTTATTTTTCACCCGCATATTAATGTAAACTACTCATTAACTACAAATCAAATAGAGCCCAATACATCAGCAGTTCAGAATTTTAGGCAGTAACAAGGGGCAAAGGAGAGAGACAGACAAATTTAGCAAAATTACTCCATAATAAATGGTTCATGATGGCGGTCATCTTCTATAAATTCTCTCTTTAATTGGGATTTCTACAAGGCATAAATGGAACTGACAAAAATAGAATTCTTTCCATCTGGGAAAATCCTATGAATCTTTAAAAACACAAAATAGTTGTGGCACCTGAAGGCACAAAGGGGAGCTGGTTGTGTCACACCAATCAAAGCACTAAGAGCACTAAGTGGCAGGAATCTATTCTTATATGGATGAAAAATCAGTGAAAACAGATAACAAAGTGGCTTGTAATGTATTTTCAGTGCTATCATCTATTTTCTCCAGCAAAGTTCCACCACATTATAGCCAGAAAAGGTAGATCTAGCTGGGCAAAATATTTGACATAAGGTACATGATTTGTTAATTTCAAATAGTGATTCCTAAATACCAGTGTTTGTGATCTCCGGAAGACCCCAGAAACAGCATCTGGAAAGACCAAGACCAGCAGCAAATATATGATTGCAAGGGCCAGTCTTCCTCCTTAACTTTTAAACATTTAGTTTCAGCTGGAAGGGAAGAGAAGTGAAAGCAGTTAAGCTAGGAGACATATGAGCAGCACAAGACCCCCAAATAGGAGGAGTGTCCAAAGATGGGGCAGGAAGCAAAAGTCACAAGCATGAAGCTACAGGAGAATTATGATGCTGTCCAAGTTAATAGGGGAAGGAAATCATGATGAGAACAAACTCACACTGTGGTTTCAGATCCTAGTTTGATGCCCCCAAGTAAACTATTGTTGGTTGCCCAAACTGGGTTTGCATGTAGAAACCAACTATAGTTAAGCAAAACAAACCATGTGTTTGTGTTCCTTCTGAACCAACCCAATGAGTCAGATGCAACCAATTATGCCAAGGGCTAAATACTAGGCCAGGGACACGGGCGGTGCTGTGGTCTAAACCACAGAGCCTAGGGCTTGCCAATTGGAAGGTCACAAGTTCAAATCCCTGCGAAGGGGCGAGCTCCTGTTGTTCGGTCCCAGCTCCTGCCCACCTAGCAGTTTGAAAGAACGTCAAGTGCAAGTAGATAAATAGGTACCACTCCGGCGGCAAGGTAAACGATGTTTCCATGCGCTGCTCTGGTTTGCCAGAAGCGGCTTAGTCCTGCTGGCCACATGACCTGGAAGCTGTCTGCAGACAAACGCCGGCTCCCTCGGCCTATAGGGCGAGATGAGCGAGAAACCCGAGAGTTGTCTGTGACTGGACCTAACCGTCAGGGGTACCTTTACCTTTAAATACTAGGCCAATGACAAGCTTCTAGAACTGGCCACTGGGAAGGATCTCCAGGCCTACTCATGAGGCGGCTCATCTGAAAGGACCGAGCCTCTGATAGGGTAGAGTTTGAAGTTGACTGTCCTGATACATGGTTCATGATAGTATTGGCCAGGGCCACATTTGCATTTTTACGAGCTATGTGGACAAGCCTGAATTGAGCTCAGGTAAAGTATTTGGATGGCATGTTCCCCCACTCCAATCTCCTTGCGCTGCACAGCTAGGAAGAACAGTTTGGAATGGTTCCAGTTACAGATAGGTAGCCGTGTTGGTCTGCCATAGTCAAACTAACTTAGAACTAACTTAGTTGGTCTTTAAGGTGCTACTGGAAGGAATTTTTTTAGTTTGGAATGGAACGGTTTAGTTTTCCTTTTACCAAACGGCAATTTCGTATTACATTCAAACCAAGAATTCTGGTTAAAAACAAACTCTGGTTACTTTACAAACCAACTTCATAATTTAAGTGGCTTGTTATGAACAAACATGAAATGATCAGTCTATTTCCAGTCCATGTCAGTTTTCACATGGACTTCATTAAGTCCATTCAGCCTCATTTATGCATCAATATGAAATGCTAAAACGTTATGTTTGCATTATTTCTGAACGTTTGTTCCCCAAATACATAATGTCAGTACACATTTCCAAGTGCACGATAATCTCAAACAAAGCAAAGAGCTCTTGCTGGACAAGGTTATTTATTAAAATAAGGGCATAAAAGGCTATTGATGCAGCTTCTAAACATGTACCAGGGCTTATTCTACATCCTATCCCGGCTACTTATCATTTTGCCTCCCAAAAACATCTTCCCAGAATGCAAAAGGCTCTTTTGAACAGCCTCCAGAGCATTCTTAATTAAAAGTGTTCTGTCCTTTCCTGCTTAGAACACCTAAGGCAGCTCACAACATGTTTAGAGCACACAATGTAATCTTAAACAAACAAACAAACAAAAAACCCTCAAGACCCGAATGCCCAAATGCCTGGACAGCCAAATTTATATCCATATGGTAGGCAATGCTACCTCATTAAGTTTCAGATTAAAGATCATTCTTGTGAAATTCAGTCAGTGGAAAAAAATAATATATTGATTTCTTTGGATAAAAAATATATATTTAGGTCCTAAAACAGCACATATTATGCTCTCAAATATCCTTGCAATGCTGTCATCTATGTATGCCATCCATCTGTTAGGATTTGCATGGCTTTGAAAGGTAGCCCCAAGCTTCAGTCCAGCTCTGTGGGAGACAGAAAGTAGTTTCTGAGAGAGTTGAAGGAAGTATGGTAGTATTGTGCACAGTGTAGGCCAAACTTTTTTCTCTGGGCCACACTTTTATAATAAAAATTTGCTCATGCCACACCGAATTTTTTTTGCTGATAAGATATACGTTGGAAAACAAAAAGAAAAAACTCCTAGCAGAGCTTGATTTATAACATAGAACACAACTACTCTATAATATGATCATGGAACATCCAGAAAGTATAAATCATTGCAGCTACATAGGAACATGAATCATTCCCAAAATAAACGAGCCTTCTCCTGCACTCTGTTTGAATGGCGATTCTGGATCACAACTAGGATTGCCCTCTGCTTTTGGTCTCATTTTGAAAAGTATTTATCCATATTCTGCAAATAAAAAACAATATTATGATACTACACTACACTGAAATGTTTAAGTGCTTGTCTTTGAACCTTGTTGTAAAGATCATTGGCATTATGCCTCTGAATCACTTAGTTTAATTATGATATGCTAAGATAAACAAAACCTATGCTTCACAAGACCTTTATCTGAGTTACCACAACCTTGAGAGTGTGTACCATTTATGCTCCTGTAACAGACCTATGAACAGAACCATTTGACTTGCCAAAGCACCCAAAAAGAATTCAAAAAATTTGAGACTGTGGTGACGATCACAATGTTCAGACTAGCAAGACTGCCAGTTGCCTTTCATCCTGGTTTCTAGATAATGAAACACATTCCAATTGTCTGAGGCAGTTGCATAGTGAGCCTGGTGTGATATCTGATGTTCTGTGCTAGGGTTAACACACAATAATCTCTCACCGGCAGATCACTGAATGCTGTATTTGTCATTTTCTTTATTTCAGAAATACATAAATATATATATAGAGAGAGAATATAGCCTAAAGCTACATACTAAGACCTCATTTTTATTTAAAAGTATGTTGATACTTTTCAATATACAGAGTTTTAGACTACTTTATGTCCTATCCCATCCCTGATCTACAATCATTTACTAGAGATTATGTCTGTAAACACTTGACAAGGGAATAGACGACATTAGACACAGGGGGCTTACTTCTGCATAAACAGACTTAGGATGCTGTAAGACTGACAATCAAAATACGCTGGCAAATCTGGAACATAAAATATACACACAAGGTTGAGGTATAACTGGCCCAAAAAAGAAAAAGAAGAAAGAAGAAAATGGAATAGCAAGAAAGTAGATGTAGAGGCAAGGAAAGTAATTTATGCCAGACTAAGAATAGCACAAAGATGAAGGAAGGCCACTGGAATTGCTCACCTGTATAAGACAGTTCTAAAGGTAAAGGACCCCCAGATGGTTAAGTCCAGTCAAAGGCAACTCATCTCGCTTTCAGGCCAAAGGAGCCGGCGTTTGTCCACAGACAGTTTTCTGGGCCATGTGGCCAGCATGACTAAACCACTTCTGGCACAACGGAACACCGTGATGGAAACCAGAGCACATGGAAATGCCGTTTACCTTCCCTGACACAGCAGTACCTATTTATCTACTTGCACTGGCATGCTTTCAAACTGCTAGGTTGGCAGGAGCTGGGACAGAGCTATGGGAGCTCACCCCATCGTGGGGATTTGAACCACCGACCTTCTGTTCGGCAAGCCCAAGAGGATCAGTGGTTCAGACCACAGTGCCACCCACATCTAAACAACATCCAACTCACCAAGATCTAAATAAATATGGTGCCTGAGGCAGAACATCCAAATGGTGCCCCCATGTGACAAAGCACAATAATGCAGAAGATTTTCCAGGCTTATGTCTGAACGTTCAAGAAAAGGACATTCATAATTGGCTGGTGGCTTCCTGGTTTATGTATGCTACACGCTCCTGACTAGAGAAGGTACGTTACTCCTTATACTCCTTTATACTTTACAGAGGATTCTAAAATTCTCCCCTCACCTGAATTCCTCAGCAGATGTTGGGAGTTCTGAATTACTTGGTCCTCTTTACAAAGTAAAAACCGATGTATTAGAATTTTTCCATTCTCCTGCTGCTTTAATTCCAAAGTTTTCTACAGGAGCACCATGCCCATATCATTTGTCAAAACCTTAGCTTAGGGAATTAGATGTGGACCCTGGAATGGGTACAACCATTTTCCATGCAGCTGTTTCTTGAAACCAGGATTTGGGATGACAGCAGTGCAGGAATGGATCAGTAACTTTTAATTCTAGTTTCGATTTTATGGCTGGTACATCTGAAAAATCAAGCAGAACTTTCTGGGCATGGAAACCACTGTCTCGGCTGTGCAATAAAGGGCAAAGCACCCATCAATCAGTAATCAATCCAAATGCCTTGCTCTGCAGCTTAAGATTGATCTATTCCAATAAGTAAGCATAGGGTGGTGACCCTGAAGTACAACTGCAAAGAAACTCTTTTGCATTGTAAGCCATTAGTGTGTAAACACTCATCACACAAATCCCCCTAAATTCACTACACTGCATTTTCATTACTCAATGCAACATCTGAGGTCTTTCTCTGTATGTCCCCTCCAAAAGACATTTGGAAGATGGCAATGAGAGAACAGGAATTTTCTGTGGCAGCCACACAATTTCAGAATGCCCTTCCCTGGGAGGTTCACCTGGTACCAACTTTGTAATCCTTCCAGCATCAAACAATTTATTTTTAAAAAATTATCCTAGATATTTGGTTCCCTGGAAAAGACCCTGATGTTGGGAAAGACTGAGGGCACAAGAAGAAGACGACAGGGGACGAGATGGTTGGACAGTGTTCTTGAAGCTCCCAACATGAGCTTGACCAAACTGTGGGAGGCAGTGGAAGACAGGAGTGCCTGGCGTGCTCTGGTCCAGGAGGTCACTAAGAGTCAAACATGACTAAACGACTAAACAACAACAACAAAGATATTTGGACATTGCTAATGGTCAGGGTTTCCTCATTTATTTTTGGTGTTTATCTTTACATTGCTGGGATGGTTATTTTTATGCCCCTGGGCGAATTTTGTGGATGAATGCTTTTAGGATAGTTGTTTTGTTTTAATGGATTTTGTTGTAAATTTTATGCAGTCCCTGTAAATTGCTTCAGAACTCCCTTTTGAGAGAAGCAATGCATAAATAGAATAAATCTAATCTAATCTATTGAATCACCAATGCAAACAGCTCTCCCTATGAATTTTGCAGCAGCAGCAAAAAACACACTCAGGGCCTAGTTAGCATCTCCATAATTGGGTGGGCTGGAGAGAGGGTGGACAGGGGCTTGAGAAGGACACTCAACCATAGTTCAGTATTACTTCTCAAAGAGGCCATACGGAAGGTGGAAAGGGGCTTTCGTTTAGACAAGAGAGAGAGCACAACAAGGGAATATAAGGTCCATGGGTCACAGCTCTTCTTGGGGTCCCTAGAAACTTGAGAAGCATAGGCAGAGAATAGCTAAGTGCAAACCACATGAAGAAATGGAGAGCTGTAAAGAAGAAGAAACTTGGAAGCAAATGAAGTACAGGAAACCCCAGAAAGCACAGCTCTGTAATCAGCATGACATTAGAGATATTTTCCACTCCACTGGGAAGGGCAGGAAGGAATATTGAAAAGACTCTCCCCACTCCCCACCAAATATTTGGCAAAGTGAAATAAGAAAGTCATTAAAAAGCAAGGATATAAAACTGATCTGCCTTTGGGGAGAAATGGAAGAAAGAGCAGCAACCAGCAGGATAAAAGGTGGCAACCTGCCACATAATTAATAATAAATACTACCACCAAATGCATGCAATACATAAACATTTTATTAACGTATTGAGGTCTTGAGTTCTGATAAGCATGACCGGGTTTTACTATAACAATTACACTTAAAACAACTCACAACGGCTCCCTTTCTTGATGATTATGATTATGTCACACACAAAAGCAACTCAAGTTTATTTCTATACTGGGAAGCTGATGTTCCCTTTAACACTATTTAAATGTTGCTTTTTAAAAAAAAAAAACCCACGCATTTGGCCTTATATTACACTTGAATGTAACATAAAGAAAAGCACAAACATTGTAACTCAACTGGACAGTTTTATTTCAAACAGAGCTCTTTATCCAATATCTAGACACAATAAAAATCCCCCCACCCACCCAATGCTTCAGCCCAACTTTTTCCTCGCCAATGTTCCTCCTGAAATGGACTGCCAGGCCTATTTCACAGGGTGAAGAGGACTGCATTAAATGATTGGCACAAGCAAAGTCATTCAACAAACAGAAAAGAGCAAAGACTTGTTTTCTTATGAATATGTCCATTTTGGTTTTTCATTTTTCCAATCTTGCGTTTGGTTTGCCACATCAGTTTTCTTTTCTTTTCTTTTCTTCCCCTTTTTAGGAGTCCCCATAAAATCCACCAGTGTTTCAGTGCGAATTTCATGCATTTTATTGCATCTTTGCATTCAACTGAACTCAGTAGAACTTGATTCGGAGTACGTATACACTGTTAGTCCAAGCTAACTTGAAAATTGTTTCTATCAAAACGAGATGCCTACTCACAATATCAAAACCATGGCATTCTGAAACGATACTGAAACACTATGTAGCATGACAGCCTGTATTATGTACAGAAATGAACAATTTATTCCTAAATCTCTTTCTAGTGGTATCCTCGCTAGATAGTTTCAAATGATAAGAAGATAGAAAGTATAGACTACTTCCAACAGGGTAATGGTACATCCAATAATCAAACATTTAAGTGTAGCTAGGGATGCGGGTGGCACTGTGGGTTAAACCACAGAGCCTAGGACTTGCCAATCAGAAGGTCAGCGGTTCGAATCCCCGTGACGGGGTGAGCTCCCGTTGTTCGGTCCCAGCTCCTGCCAACCTAGCAGTTTGAAAGCATGAAGTGCAAGTAGATAAATAGGTACCACTCCGGCGGGAAGGTAAACGGCGTTTCCGTGCGCTGCTCTGGTTCGCCAGAAGCGGCTGTATGCCGGCTCCCTCGGCCAATAAAGCAAGATGAGCGCCGCAACCCCAGAGTCGGCCACAACTAGACCTAATGGTCAGGAGACCCTTTACCTTTACCTTTAATGTAGTATTTTAAAGATACATTCTGATAGATTGTGGATTTACACATGCGTACTTTATCATTTTCCCTTGTGAAAATGTGCACCCAACTGGTAATGTAAATAATTTATCCTGGATATAAACGAAAGGGAAAGACCTTAAAAGGGCAACCAGAAGACAGAAAGCAGGCGGGGGTGGCAGGAAGCAGAGAAGAAAAACAGTTAGCAGTGAAGGGACAATGCCATTAAGTATCTAAAAATAGAGGGGGCTGTAGGAAGTTCCTGGGGGGGGGGAATGGATCTCCCATTGTCCTAAGATCCTGGTGTAGCCAGTTAAGATGTATAAGGAGTTACAGTATTTAACACACCATTTCCTTCCTACTGTTCCTTAAAGCAAAGAAACTGATTAAACATCCTGCCACACACTACAAGCCCTTCCATAGCATTTGTTCCTTTTAAAACTGAGCAAGGTCATTCGCATGTTGAATTGCTGCTCTCTGCATGAATATGCCAAGATTGCAGCCCTGAATCAATAGCATTGCACGTGGGGATGTTGAAGCCAGCTGTGAAATCATAAAAAAAACTTAGCATACGTCAGCTACACATTTATATTACAAATATTTGCACCTACTGAAAAATGTTTTTATTTCTAATTTTAGGTCATTGCATCCCCGTTAGAGTAGCTGCGTGCTCATTTAAGACCTAATCATGTTCTTTTCTGCTTTACAATGAAGTGTGTTGGTTGGATTTTCATCACATGCTGAATAGCAGTGATTTACACCAGGGTTTGCTGTTTCTACTCTCAGCCCTTCCCATGTGGTAATTGCCACTACCATCTCCTTGGCAATAATAGGGTTTGGAAGTTCCTGCCTCACTTCATCATGGGACAGTGCTGTGAGGAGGAAATATCATTCCATTTTCAACTGACCATAGTTTGTTGTTATGTGCGGACCTGGAATTGTGATCTTAACTATGGCTTAGGGAAACAGGCCAACGCCAGAACCCACAATCTGAAGTTTGTCCTGGTTTGAACATAATGACAAAAAGCAGCTACAGTGGTACCTCGGGTTAAGTACTTAATTCGTTCCGGAGGTCTGTTCTTAACCTGAAACTGTTCTTAACCTGAAGCACCACTTTAGCTAATGGGGCCTCCTGCTGCCGCCGCGCTGCTGAAGCCCGATTTCTGTTCTTATCCTAAAGCAAAGTTCTTAACCTGAAGCACTATTTCTGGGTTAGCGGAGTGTGTAACCTGAAGCGTATGTAACCCGAGGTACCATTGTACTTGGAAATGGAAACCAAAACTTCTGCCCTTCTCCTCACAGCTATACTGGAATTGTAGGGGAGAGGCACGGTTGTGAGCCCAAGGCTTGTTCATGAAATGCTAAACCCCAGTTTAGTGTTACATCTGAACACAGGCAACATCAACATGGGGAGGGACAGAAGAAACTGCCTTATGCAGAGTCAGATCATTGGTCCCTCTAGTACTGTTGACACTGACTGGCATTGGCTCTCCAGGATTTCAGACAGACCTCTTCCTAGTCATACCAGGAGATGCCAAGGTTTTAACCTGGACTTTCTGCATGCAAAGTATGCACTGAGCTACAGCCCCTCCCCACAGCCATGGTCATGAGTTACAGATGTACCGTACTTATTGTAACCATAATACATGCTAGCTATGAACCAGGTTTTGCAAACCCTGGCCACGATGAGATCTCTGGTGAGCATTAACATCTCAAACTGGACCAAGGAGTGCAATAACCCGTGCCAGAGAACATCAGTCACAATAAATAGAGGCACCAATGCCACAAGACCACCATTAGCTTTCTTTTGCATTCTCATCATAATTTAGATCACTAGTCCTGACCTTCAACACCTTATAAAAAAGAAAGCAAATGGACCTTGATCATTTAGGTACTTGCCCCTATTAACATGAAAGGAAAGAATAACTATTTTCCCCCAGCACTTTGAATCCAGTTAAAAATTTGCATTTATTTACTTTTTTTTTTTTTTACAAAATCTACATCAAGGATTTTAACTGAAAAGCTTAAAAATACACTGCAAGATCCAAAGGACTGAAAATGCAACTTCCTGTGAGCACCCACTTTACTTTCTGAGCTGACAGTCCTCTAGTCACACCTATTTATGACCAGTTAGGTAACTCACTGGAAGAATGCCATTCATAAGAGTTTGCCAAGGAAAACAGGCAAAAATGGTTTGAAGTTGGGAATCTTCCAACAGCCACAAGCTATCAGATCAATGGACTTTAGTTTACAAGGTGCTAATGGAGATACATTACTGGACACTATTGAATTAATAATTAGGATAAATAAATAACTCAAGAGTTAGCATAATTTATGGGGCTGACTGGTTTGTGCTGGTAGCGTGAATGTCTGTTGTAAACAAACTGAAGGCACAAATTGAGGTTTCAGGAGCATGGTCACATGAACCTCCGCAAGGATTCTCAAATCTCTTTTGAGTTTTTAATACTGTACAAAATGAAGTTACATACCTTCTGGGCTCCACAAATATTCAATTCATAGCTTTATTTGCTCTGATGTTTGCCTCCTGTCTACCCCGTATAACAAACAATATATCCATCTGAATTTCCGGAGGGATGTGATAAGACTAAGAGTCTATATTGGAAAGGGAGTGGGAAATGTGCAGGAACTGTGCTCAGAACTGTACCACTAACACCAAAAGCTGGATATACACAGCACACCCCAATTTTTGTCTCATCAAACCACACAAGCATGGTGTACAGCACCTATACTAACGTATAGTGTGTATACACTTACTAAACACAATTATGCTTATAGTTATATATAACACAGTATTTAAGTTGATTCACTCATTAAGTGCAAATATGCCCATTTCATTATGGGACATTACTTGGAGTAGAGTCTCAAGTTTGGGAAACTCTGGACTAAAGTAGACTTTGGTCACAATCCAGAAAGGCAGCAATGAAGAGCGCACCCTGTGGTGAAAGGCCTGCCATTAGTGACACAAGTTCATCACCTGAGGGTTTTCCCTGGATTCTGTGATTTGCAGCTTTGCTTCCCACCAAACTCCAAGTGGTTGAAGCCTGCAACCCTTTTTCTCTGAAAAGGATAATCAATTCTGCTTCGGTAATATTAAGGAGTGACTTCAGTGGGCAGGCCAGAAATGGGAAGAAGAAGAAGAAGAAGCCAATATTTTCAGCACAAAGTCACTGCTATGAACTGTAGTAAAACATTTCTTTGTTGCTGAAAAGGTGCACTGCTCAGGCTAGTCCATGCATGACACAGTTCAGTTAAAATTGATTAGTGTAATTTTATGAAAGAAACGTTCAATTATTATTGCACTGTATTTGGAGACTTTGACCCTGATTTATCCCAGAGTTGAAGCCCTGATAATCTATGTGCTAAGTTCATCCTGGTGGATAATAGAAAATTCTGCTCCATTTCCTCTGGGACTTCATGCTCATTAGTCACAGCATACCAATTAAAAGCTTTGTTAGAAAACCAGAGGAATGCGACACAGCACATGTACAGACCAGGAAGCTGCTTTCACATCCAGCACGGATGAGTGGCTTTGTATGGGACGCCAAGAATCACATTAGTAGGTCGTGTGCATCAGTGTGCAAGATCAACAAAAGAAGTGAATGATTTTTTTTTTCAGTCAGCACAACTCTTTTAAATTCTGACCGCTATCAATTAAAAGATCTTGCATTTCTCTCCAACGGTAATTTTAAAGTGAAAAAAGAGATAGGGATAATATATACATTCACACATGCAAACAAACTGCAACTTTAAAATGACCTCCCGAGAAACAAACATTTCTGATTGTCCAACAGCTACCCCAGCCGACAAAGGTGAAGTTGGGGTTAATGCCACAACAAACTGCTTATGAGCTAAAACAACAACTATTTTGCATTGGATTATTGGCATTATATGCCACTGTCAAGTGTTCCTGACAGTAATTCTTAATTAAGAAAATAATAGGATTCCGCGTCTGTGCTCTGATCGTGAAGCCAACTGACTCCATCTCAATCCAAAAACACCCAATGCGACTCAACAGACTTGCAATTTATTTAATGCAATGGGTTCTTATTAGAGATAAATTGCCCAGCCGCCATCGTAGCATGAATATTCATATATACGTATACTGTAGATATATGTTTATGTCCAAGGACCCTCTTAGCATTCTTTCAGCATTTCTCAACTGTTAACCTGTTGCTTCCAAAAAGATTTCATTACTGCTTCCAATTCCCAGATTGCGCTAGTGCTGCCACAAAACTTAACTGCAAGCAATAATGCCCACCTTTCAACTTAAATATTCATTTCTGCAAATCAAGTGCAGTATAATGGCAATGCTTTGGCACATATTCTGCATTACTGAAATATTATTCTCTAACATATTCCACTTGTGACACATATAATAACAAATCATGAAAACTGTCTTGTGGTGAATGCATGGAGAAATTGTGCACAGGAGGGTAAACTGTTGCTGCAGGGCTTAAACAGAAGGGAAAGCAACAGTTTAATGGGCTAGAGATCTGAAATATGGGTGGAATTTTTTTCCAGGGCTTTGTTTTTCTGTGGAAAATTATGTTTCATAAGTTCAACTGGTAACAATGAATGGATGCCAGTCGCAAATCAGTATTAGGCAAGGTTGGCAGTTTAGAAGTTTTAGCTTTGGTGAAAATAAGCATGCTAAATTACTCACTACAATTTTACCAATACAAACTGAAACTTTTCCAGTTCAATTTAAAAGCAACAACAACAACCCACGTCATTCTTAGAGATGCTGGTGAACTTCACTGAACTCAGGTTTGGAAGGAAACTTGAGGGCAAGTGTGTGGAACCTTTGACCCTTCAGAGTTTGCTGAACCAGATTTTGATCATCCCTGGCCATTGACTTTGTTTGCTAGGGCTGATGGCAGCTGAATTTGAGCAACATCTGGAGGACCAAAGAGTCTCAACATCTGCTGCAGCATCCTTCTCCCCTCAGCCTTCCTCCCACCCCTGCAAGCCATTCTACCAACCTCCTATCCATTGCCTGTTGTGCTAGTCACAAGAGACTAGGGCCTTGCGGGACTTGACATCTTTCCGCAGGGCCTGCAAGACAGAGCTGTTCCACCAGGCCTTTGGCCAGGGCACAGCCTGACTCCCTCCTTTGGCAATCCTCACAGAACTTCTAGCCCAATGGTTGCCATTAATTTGATTGGAATTAATTTTATAATGAAATGATTTTAGAATGTTTTATCATTTTACTGTTGTTAGCCACTCTGAGCCCGGCTTCAGAGGGCGGGATATAAATAAAAATTATTATTATTATTATTATTATTATTATTATTATTATTATTATTATCCCTCTTGAATCCTGCCTAACTTTTGCAGGCTGTTCTGAATTCCAGCTCCAATCAGTGGGCATGTGGGCTGGGGTTGGTGTGCACTGCAGTCCAAAACTACTGGAGAACACCAGGATGGGGAAAGCTGTTCTAGCAAGAATGCATAAAATAAAAATAGCAGCCAAAGAACAGAAACTTATGTGCCGCTCATGCATGTACATGCTACCCAGTTCACTTCAATGCTGGGATGTCTCCACCTATGCAAGCATGCTCAGAGATGTCCTGGACTCTGAAGTTAATGTAAAAGGCATTCCATGCAGAAATGTGGATTACACATCTTTTAGCTTCAGCGGGGCACAATTGGTGAGAAATTCCTCATTAATATCTCTCAATCCTCCTGTTCATCCTGTGAGTTCAAGCAAACACTGAACAGAGCTTTCCAAAGTTACATTATTTGCCCTTGGAAAAGAGCCATAAGACCCAAAATGCATCAGAGATTTTATAGAAGCAGGAAGAATATCTTCAGGCTTGACTGAACAGTGTGGATTAGTAATAAAGGCTACATTTCCTCATATTTGTGTACCACAGCTGTTTTCTACAGACAGGGCTTATGTGCCTTGGCTCAGCTAAACCTTATCATGGGAGCTATAGCTTCTGCCTGCAAATCAGTGCCCCCACCAGAATAGAAGGCTGTCTGGCCCAATGTACATCCTTATCATGTGCCGTTTCACCTTTCCAATTTTTCACCTTTTTCAAAGCTTTCTTACTCAAAGACTCCTCCTATTTGGTAAGCACAAAGGGCTCTAATCAGTTTTTTCTTATATTGGTCTATAATGCATATGTAAAACCGACATTGGTATGGGTGTGTGTTTCATCTCAGTTCCCTTTGACATTCTGTCCTTTGTTAACAACAGTCGCAGGTTGCAGAAACCACATGAGAAAGAAGCTAAAGGGCCTTTTGACTATTTTGGCAATTTTGCTCAGAAAAGGCTTAAACCAAGGGAACACCACCACCCAAGAAGTTGCTGGATAACAATTCCTACCAGCCCCAAGCAGAATGTGAAAGGGACCGGGATGATGCGAGTTTGAGTCCAGCAACATCTGAAAAACACCATGTTGGCTACCAGTAGCCTAAACATGCCATACACTGAGCCAATAACATGCTGAGGTGTTAAGGAATTTCCCCTGCACTGCAAAGCAAATTCTGGCTATTATCAGTGTAGTAGGAATGTTGCCTTTGGTTAGCGACATCGGCTGGGGCCAATGGAACCTTCCCCTTCCAACACAAAGGGCACTTTCGGGGTGAGGGTGTCCAATGTTTGACAGTATAGGGAGTAATGCTTTAAACTCCGCATACTCCATGGTTTCAGTCCAGCTGCCCACCTAGAGTAGCTATTGTTAAAGAGGAAACAGATACCTTCCATGCATGACTGAATTTAATATCATGTCTGTTTGGACCCTGACAGAAGGGACAACTGCCCTGGAAATACTAAGGGAGGGATTGTTTCATTGCTTTGGGGGTAGGCTGCCTTCTTTAAATTTAGAGCAGCACGAAGTGCTCTGCTTGGGGTTAGGGGGCAATGATTTGCTACTAGGTTAGTGTCCTTTTCAGGTCTATGCCCTGGCCTTGGCAGGAATCTATTCCTGAAGGCATTCATATGAAATCATACTTGGCAACTTCCTTTCATTGCCAAGTCATTAATTTTTTTAAAAAAAATTAAGGTAACCAGAATTATAAGCTCTAAAAACCACATGCTTTATGTAAGAGTGCATATTTTCTTAATTTTCAGTTGTCATCCGTCCAGCTGCCCACCCAAATCACACCTACCTGTCTCGCATACCCTTTTAAGTAGCTAGTCTTATTGAAACAGCCTTTCATTATTTTAGTGGCACACCAAGTGCTGAAGTGAATACTTTATTAGATTAAAACAATCAATGCATGATTTACTTTAGTGTGTTCATCAGAGGCAGTAACTTTTCAGTTTTTCAGGATTGTACCCACTCATAGGAAAACTGGATTCCATCATCACTTTCGGGAGACTTTACTGTCTCAAAAATACAGGTGTGAATCAGCACTCAACTGGTTCCGTGGCTCATTTCAGCCAGAACTTCAAAATCATCAATGCTGGAGCGGGATGTGTTTTAAAACCTCATTTTTGTGAGCCCCTTCTTTGAAACTGTATATAAAAGTATGAAAATGGTTTTCTTGCATCCTCTTTTTTCTTTTTCTTTACTCTTTCCAGTTCTGAGAAATAAACTACAGGCAAACAAAACAAAACATGGTGACACAAGTACCATGTTCAATGCATTACGTTCAAAGACTGTGCTTTCTAATGTTTCAAACCATTTGTGGGATAATTGTTTTGACTTATTTCACACATTAAGCAAAATGCCACAAATTGGTTTTTCATTTTTTTCATGACATTTGAACCTGTAGTCTTTAGCACCGCAAAGCAATATGCAACCACCTTAATTATTAAAATGTGACTGTTTGTATACATATTTGTAAGCAGGAAATGGTAATTAAGAATTCAAATATAGTTACGGGTAACAAACCAAAACTTTAATTATAGTCATATTGCAGAAAGGGCACAAAACTTTCACAGAGTGCATAAAACACTTTTTCTGCATGCAAAAACCCTAGCCACGTAATTTTGTGCCAAAGTAAAAACTGTGTATTTAAAAAACTTACTTACAATTTTGTTGTTAAAGTAAGCCAGATTTTTTTGTTCCCGTTAAAATAAGCCAGAATTAGCAGAGTAATGTAAAGCATCCAGTAACAGCCTTGCTCTGCTCCTTGGGGATGTAGAGGAATCGTTTCAACATCTTCAAGAGTTTCCTTTTTCAGCATACCAAAAATGTAGCCACACTTACTCTTTTTAAAGGGCCCTCGAGTGTTGATTGTTAAGATTTCTTCTTTTCAGTGTTATATGGCTGAATATTCACTCCAGTCGAATCACTGTGCTCCTTTTATTGGCAGTGACGTTTATCATCGCCCTGCTTAGGTTATGTTACTGCTACATGCAGATATTTGAATCAGAATGAGACAGTTCTCTTAAGTTGTTGTACGTTAAAGGAAAACATGTGGAGGATTTCCTGCTGAGAGTTCCCAGCAGAGGCAGAAATTCAAGGGTGTGTGGAAACTATTGTCAAAGCTTTCTCTTCATTTGCATCAGCAGTATGCAACTGAGCAATGAGAGGATGAATTCATTGCTGCTGCTCTTCAAGATAGCCCTCTAATACATCTCCCATTCCCCTAAGCAACCCTCAGCTCATAGGAGCAGAGCAGACAGGGCTCCTTTGCCTTCTGTTACCAAGTAGTGGAACGCTGTTTCTGGAATACCACTGCAGACCAAGAGAAACTAATGCAAAGGTGAAGATACAAATGCCAAAACAACTAGTGTCTCAGCTGACCTAGCCTCTTCTCTCTTAATCCACTTCAGGTCAGTCACACGCATGAAACCAGCATCTGGAAAATTATTTATTGAAATAAGTGTATTATGGGTAAGCGCCACAATACATTTTCTGCTTCCTGGCTCTACATTTTTTATTTGGTAAACTAAAGATACCAGTTGCTTTGCCATCAAGGAACATTTTAGAAAATGAAAGTAACTTTCATCCACCAGGACTAGTTTTGCAGATGAAATAATGGCGGGATTTTAGTATAAATCACATTTTCTGTGATTTACTTTGTGTTATGTGCATATTCTGCCTATGCTAGATGCTCAAGGCACTTCAGAATAAAGCTATCATTATAAACATTGCAAACGGCACAACACAGGCCCAATATTAAAATGCACACAGCAGATACACCCACTCTATCTCTGTCCTTCACAAATTTATTTGCAAGGTCTGAACGTTCGGTTGAATATTCATGTTCAGCTGTACACACGTAGAAGCCCCCTTCAGATCTTCCTGCTCAACACAGGAAGGCTGGGAATGGAATGGGCATACCTGGTTTGCCTGCCTCTTTTTCATCCCCAATTTGATATTTACACATTATTTCTGAATGCTTGAAGAGGACTAGAATGCTCTTCCCCGGCTCCCGCCATATATCACTTGGTCTGGATCAAGCTTGACTATAAAGTTTCAAGAGTAAAGGACTGCTCTGTGAGAAGGTAAAGATCTTCCAGGTTCCTGCTGTTGGAAGGAATCACATCTAAAAAGAGGAATATGCTACCTTAGATCCTGAATGTAATAAGCCTTCCATCAAGGATTTCCCCCTATCTACAGTGTATTAATAATCTCTTCATTTTATGTCTTGTAACAATCTAATATTTTTCACAGGAGTCCTGAATCCAAATAATTATTTGAGAAAGTCAGACCACATTTCATTATTAAACAGTGAAACTGGAGTCCTTGGGATTTGATAAGAGGGAAATGGGGGGGAGCTCAGGCCGCCAAAAGCCCAAGCAACACAAACACAAATAAACAGCACCTAAAATTTATTGCTTCTTCCATGTTCAGTTGAAGCCATTTTCAGGGCAAGGGGAAGATGGAGAGGATATCTGTCATATAAGCCAAAGGTTTAATATTATGGAAAATGCTTTCATTCCTCATGTATCTGAGATAGAGTGGCCAATTTTAAATGTATATATAATAAGGGAGTGAACAGAGGCAGAAGTGGAGGAAAGTACAGAATGCATAAGAAAAGGACTCAGGAAAAAAATCTAGATCCATTTTTAGGAGGAGTGAGAAAGGGGGACCCTGACCCTGTTGATTCTCTTTGATGTCTCAGCAGCTTTCAACAACATCAACCTTAGTGGTCTTCTGGGGTCACTGTCTCAGCTGGGTATCTGGGGACACTGTAATGTGGTGGTCCTCCCTCTACTTCAGTGGTCAACTCCAGAAAGTGATTATTGAGGAGCACTGCTTAGCTGCATGGGTTCTCCAGCATGGAGACCTGCAAGAGTCAGATCTATCCCCCACATTGCTTAACCTACATATGAAAACGATGGGAGGGGGGGTCATACAGAGTTTTGGAGTGCATTGTCATCAGTATGCTGCTGACAGGCGGCTCTATTTCTCCTTTTCATTTTCTGCAGGTGAGGCAGTAGATGTGCTGGATTGTGATCATGGGCAGCTTGAAAGGCAAAACAAAAACAAACAAACAAAAACCACCTGAGACTTAATCCAGACAAAATTGAGACACTGCTAGTGAGTGGTTCTTCTGTTGAGCTGAGTGGTGTGCAGCCTGCTCTAGATGGGGTCACTCTCCCTCTGAAGGAGGAAGTTCATAGCTTGGGGTTTTTACTGGCTCCTTTACTGTCACTTAATGCACTGGTGGCATCGAGGGCAGAGAGTGCCTTGCAGCAGTTTAGCCTGCTGGTCAGTGGCAGATTTATTGGCATACACTGTATTAGGGCCCGGTACAGCTGAGCCCCCTCCCCAAGTTATTAGCGTGTATATTGTTAACTGAAAGGATAGCTTTGAAACATGAACATAAACAATTGCGGCTGTTGAATTCTAGTATTTTAGTTTGTTGTGCTGTTTCCACTAGAAGTGTGCTGAGTCTCCGCCTCCCTATCTGTCCCAAGGATCCAATCAGGAGGGCCCTCACAGTTCGACTGAGGGGCTACCCACCCTGTCTTTAAAGATAAAGGTAAAGGGACCCCTGACCATTAGGTCCAGTCGCGGACGACTCTGGGGTTGCGGCGCTCATCTCGCTTTACTGGCAGAGAGAGCTGGCCTACAGCTTCCGGGTCATGTGGCCAGCATGACTAAGCCGCTTCTGGCAAACCAGAGCAGCACACGGAAACGCCGTTTACCTTCCCGCTGGAGCGGTACCTATTTATCTATTTGCACTGTGTGCTTTCGAACTGCTAGCTTGGCAGGAGCAGGGACCGAGCAACGGGAGCTCACCCCGTCGCAGGGATTCGAACCGCCGACCTTCTGACTGGCAAGTCCTAGGCTCTGTGGTTTAACCCACAGCACCACCTTGTCTTTATCCAGTTGATAACCTCAAAGCAGGCCTATTGCTTAATTTGGGTCAAAAACCCTAATTAAAGATATAGCTTCCCACCCCCCACTGACAGCAGCGGATCAAATTCTGCAGGGGCTTCTCTGCACCACACAGGCTCAGTGCCTCTGCCCAACAGGTGTTCAGTGGTATGGCTGCTGCTTTGTAAGAGATCCAGTATGGTGTAGCAGTTAGAGTGTTTGACTAAGATGTGAGAGACCAAGGTTCAACTCCTTACACAGACACAAAGCTTGCTGGGTGACTTTGGGCCAGTCACTCACTCTCAGATTAATCTACTTCACAGGGTTGTTTTGAGGATAGGAATGGCTAGAGAGGTAAGTATGCCACCCTGGAACCTCCAATCTTTCCGCAGTGGACCCCAGGTCTCCTGCTCCTTCCTACCATTCTCATAAACCTAAGAGAGTTTTATTTTTTACTTTTCTTATAGGGCAACTGGGTGCACTCAGGGGTGCCAACTTGAATAAAATATTGGGGGGGGGGGTTTAAGCCCTGTGCTGCGCAATCAATCACATGACACAGTGCACACACACCATTTGAAGGGCAATGCACTTTAACTTGGGAGGGGACAGCCCCCTCAAATATTTCATGGGGAAGGAAAAGGGACCTTGGCCCCTAGGAGTTGGCTCCTATGAGTGCAATGCAGTGCAATGCTGGTGAAATCGCAGCCAACAATCACCTTAATTTCTTAATTTCTCGGGGGGGGGGCACGCGTGTGCGCGCGCACACACACGGATAAGGAAATTTTATGCAACTTTTTTGTCATGGCCCTGCATTCTGAGCCCTTTAATGACCCAGCAATGTCCCTTATTTAAGTCATTTTTTTTTAGTGCTCTCACATCTTAGTAGGATTTTAAAAGTAGTTCACAGAAACAAACACACACACTCTCACAGAACCAAAGCGAGAATGCAAAATACTGCCTAGGGTGCAAGCTAGACTGGAAAGTCACTTCTAACAGACCCCTTTCACTCTCATTTCAGCTATGCATTGCCGCCATCAAAGTGGGGGGGGTGGGGTTGCATTATGTAGGATAGTTCTAAATCTAGATGTTGTTTTTCAAATCATGCCATAAAAATAATCAGCCCAGCTACTCATACCAATCATTTCAAAAAATAAAATAAAATAAATAATACAGGAAGCTATTCTCGTGCTTTCCATTTCCGTTCACTATACTAATAGGACAGCAGTAAAGTTTATGTGGCCCATAAGTTGCTAGAAAATACATTTTGCTCCAGATAGCTACCATAAAAGTAATTACTGTTATAAACATACAGTACAGTAGTCTCGCATTTGGCAAGCATCCGGATTTTATGTGAAAATTATCAGAATGCCAGATGCAGTTTGATGGTGAGGGGGAAGGCTTCTGACGGTAAGAGAGGGGGGAAATCAAAAACTTCATCTGAAGACTTTTGGTAATTATTCCTCCCATAATATTGCTTGCTTTTCCAAGTGGCTTTACAAACAATTATGCATCTCAAACTATCTTCACCAACAGATAGGGATTGGTGAATCTGCCATTTTTGGTTTCTCTCAGTTGCTCTTATTTTCTATCTTAAGTTCCTTTCTTCCCAATTCAACATCAGTTTACACTTTTTATATTAAAAGAAAAGTTCCTAACAGACACGTTTTTCTACGCAATTTTGCCTAATTACACTTTTTGTTTGCAAAACCACAGTCCCTAAAATAATGCTTTTTTGTATATATTTTTGGCCAATATCTGCATTTTATGCACATTTTACGCTAACATGTGCATTTTTGTACACACTACTGGGGGGGGGGGGGAGACTGCATTGCAAAATTCGGGGAAACACAAATTTCATAGAGGCCTGTGCTTTGGTTCACATGTTTCAGAAAGTGCAAGTTAGGTAGATTTGCCTTTAAATGAGAATTGAATCATATTCCTACCTCATCCCTACCAGCTGGGAGGGGCAGGAAGGAGAGAAGAAAGGATTGGTTGGGGTGGGTGATTGTAGCATTTATCTTTATCTTAGCAATGTTCAGAATACAAAACTTTTTGCAGGTGTGGTTCTGAAAGGTAATAAGTCATTCTTGACTAGACTTCCAAAAATGTCATTCTTGACTAGACTTCCAAAAATGTGAGGTGAAAGTCTGCTTGGTTGATCTTGCAAGAATGAAGCAAGTTTACAAGCATACAAAAGGGGAAATATAAACCTCCCCAGTGCTCTGACTGAATGAGAAATCTGGAGAGAATAACAATGATACATTTTGGAATGTCAAGTAGAGCATAGGGACACTTTAACCAGCAGTTTATGTATAATCTAAAACATTCTGCTTTAGCAGCCAAATGCACATTGGCATGAACAAATTCAAGTTTATTCTTGCAAGGGGAGGAGGAGGAGGAAGAAGAGGGGAAGGCGAAAGGAGAATAGTCTACAAAGAAACTTGACGGGTTTCAGTCATTGGATGTTTGCCTGGTTTTCACTCTTGGAACCCATCAGAGCACTTGAGACAGCTGTTAGGAAATGGGACATATTATTCTAAAATGCTTGATTTGGAGCTGCCCTTGAAGGCAGTCCAGAATGGTTGCTGGTGCAGAATGATGAAGCCCAGCTGTTAACAGATACAAACTGAAATATTCACATTCTACCTACTCTTTGTGACACTTGCTGCTACCAGTCTGCTCCCGAGCTTAACCCAACATACTGGTTTCGATCTCACACAGTACAATTCTGTATGTGACTACTTATAAGTAAGTCCTGCAGAGTTCAATGGGGCCTACTCCCAGGTAAGCAGGTATAGGGTTGCAACATGAAGTAGTGATGCATATCCTGATTAACACTAGGTCCAACCATCCCTGAACACTGGCCATTCTGGCTGGAAATTAGGGGAATCGCAGTCCAACAACAAGTGGGGAACTAAGGTTGGGGGAGGTTAATGTCTCCTCCCATGTGACCTCCACATTTCTGAGACCCTACAACAGATGAGCTAAAAACAGCTCAGATTGTGAAGCTGAGACTCCAATACTTTGGCCACGTCATGAGAAGAGAAGACTCCCTGGAAAAGACCCTGATGTTGGGAAAGATGGAGGGCACAAGGAGAAGGGGACGACAGAGGACGAGATGGTTGGACAGTGTTCTCGAAGCTACCAGCATGAGTTTGACCAAACTGCAGGAGGCAGTGGAAGACAGGAGTGCCTGGCGTGCTCTGGTCCATGGGGTCATGAAGAGTCGGACACGACTAAACGACTAAACAACAACAACATGTGGGGGCTAATTTATGTGGGCCATTCCTGTTGGAATGCCCTCCTGTAGGATTCTTCTCTGAGGGGTTTCCTCTCTGTCATCCTTTCAGAAGTGGGTTATATAATCCATGCTTCCTGCTGCTCTTTTTTGCACACTGAGTCTGCTAACACGCCTTTCCTACTTTGATGGTCGGTTATTTCTGTTTTCATTGTTGTTCGGATACCAGTATGAAAAGCATACAAAAGATAAAACAAGCACCCAAGGTTGTTTGGCTGCAGGTCTTTGCAAAAACCTTTTATGTAGCAAAGTGAAGGTTCCAGAAGCGGCCCGTAGGGTTTCATGTATTTTATTCCAGCTTCCTCTGTTTCATAATTGGGGTGGCAGGCACCAAACTCCCATGAGTCGTGTCTTCTGATGGATGCCGTTTATTTATTTATTACCCACAAGACTCATTGTCATCAAGACTATTTTAAACTACTACAACCAATGCATCCTGCTTGGCTTAGAGTTGCCCCTGAGGACAGTCCAGAAATATTACACTACTGCGGGTTCTGGAACTCTGTAAGTAAAAAATCAATGGCACCTACCAACAAATAGGAATGTGATTGCAGCTTCTGGTCAGTGCATCACACAATCCAGCCTTGTCCATGCCCCACCTCCAGGATACCTCCTAATTTTGTATACTGTGAACAGGGTGAGGGAGCATTCTGATTCCGCATTACACACTGCAGACGGGCTGGTTTCATAAGGTGCTTTTGATACAACATATTTTTGGGTTGTAGTGTTTTTCTCCCTCATTAGGACATATGGGTACACAGGAACCTGACAATTCCCAGAGGACAGTCTTCTTTAGACTGTGCCATATGTTGAGCTGAGGCAGCAATTTTTTACCTAGTACACCAGTTAAAATGAATTGCCCTCATTGTTAATATCAAGGCTGCTTGGTTTCTCTTTCTGCGTACCGTACTTTCTTTTTTTATAAAATCATTTTTTCCTGAAAATTTTTGTGATGGGAAACAGAACAAACCATAGGACACAAACCAGTGTTACAAAACAATGGTAGAGGAATGATATGGGATAGACAGTAAAACACAGAGGTGGATAATAGGCGAGTGAGATAATTGAAGGAAATCTAGTGCTAGTTTTCTGGAAAAAGAGGTGCCAGAACTGAGAATGAAATGGCAATGGGTACCCACCTGAGAGGTGCCAGAACTGAGTTCTGGTGAGTTGCCCCTGAAAAAAAGGCCTGAGGAAATCCACAGGAGTATAAAGCTAAAGGCCAAAAATGCTTTGGAATTATGTCAGACCACAGTGGTCACTGAGACTCTTGAAGAAGAACCCCATCCTGCTGTCAAGTTACATATACAACAAAAGGAAATCAGGTAACTGTAAAAAAAAAATACATTTAACTCCTCTAGCCAGTCTAATAGATTCAATCGCTTTCGCCACCATAACCAAAGTTCAAACTCTAGTCCATCGGGCCTGGAACGTAAAGTCTATGTGAAGTCTCCCATGTTCTACAATCTCTATATGAGCAGCCATAAGCAAAAAGGGGGGGGGCAAGTCCTTGTACACAATATTTTGGACTGTATTAGGAAACATTGACAATAAAGCTAACTTAGGGGCTTTTGGAATACTTTTGCACAGTGGTAGAGATTTTCTGGAACAATCTCATCCAGAACACTTGTACAACTGGACACTCCCACCACATGTGGAAGGATTCCCCCCCCCCATTCCCCACTGCTTCTTCAGTAGACAGAGACATGGAGCTAAGTATTTTATACAATATGGAAACCACCCCATTCAGATTACTAGAAGACTTCACACACAGTTGATCAGAAAAGGTAAGAGATCTCAATTCCCTCACCTTTCAAAGGTAAGCTTTACAGAACAAATGGATTTGATACAATGGAAACCAAGTGGTTCAAACATAACTCAATTTTTGCCTGGGTACGTCCAGTTCCTGTGCCCAGCCTTTGTCAAACAGAGCACAAACATGATAAACACTCTTAGCAGCCCAATGAGCATTTGTCTGGAAATTGAATTCTTCATAAAAGAGAGGTTGGCATAAGAAAGCTGTTAGTGGGGATTCAGATAGAGCTAAGAAATGTGGCCATGTTTTCCACACATTCATCTTGGTCAACAACAAAGAATTAGTAATATGACCCAATTTTTTTTTCATTTTTCAACTTCAAAAAAGGAAGCGCTCTGTTATACTGGGGATTGTCAACTTCATTGTCATTATGCACTACAGGAATTAATCGCTTGATTTGAAAGGACGCATAACAGCATGGTAAATTTGGGACCCAGCAGGTTACCCAGATCTGCAATTTAAGCTGATATATATTATTGATACTCTTAACATTAAAGGAGAAAGAGAGAACAAACCTTTAACATTTAAAAAGATTTGTTGATAATTATTTTAACTGTCTGACTGCAGCCATCCAACAAAATTTTACTAAAATCCTTCTCTGGTCAGCTAGCTACAAAATATTTTAAACTGCCTTATATTTTAAGTCATAAAATATCAAAGCATGTCCCTCGTGTCTGTTTTTCTGACATAAACCATAAGCATAACTTTGCAAATGCGTCCCAGGAGTAAAATGTCTCATGTTTAAAGCAGAAATCATGTTTACTTCTAGAATATACAAGCTTTAACCTGTCCATGGCTTTATAAGAAAAATAAATTATGACACCCTGTACCATAACGTTTCAGTAACAAAATTTAGGACAAGAATATATTAATAAAATCGAACACAGTAGCAATAAAAGTGGATTGGGTTTGATTACTGTTGCATGATGGGTTTTGCTCGTTGCAGGATTATCTTTACATAATGCCCTAGAAGCAAAAGCACTACTTGGTAAACCAAAATACTCTTTTATACAAACATTGGGGCATGATCCAGAATTCCAGCCAAACTTATAGCACTATCCTGTGTGTGTCTCAAATCCTATTTCAAGCCCCAGTTACAATGGAGGGTAACAACTATTTCCTGGTCACAAATCCTTTCTGGGGAAGGAGATTGAAAGAACATAAGAATAGACTGCTGGATCAGGCCAATGGCCCATCTAGTCCAACATCCGGTTCTCACAGCGGCCAACCAGATGCCCGTGAGAAACTTGCAAGCAGGGCCTCAGCACAAGAGCATGCTCCCCTTTTACAATTTTAAGCAACGAGTATTCAGAAACTTTATTGCTTCCAACTGTGGAGACAGAGCACAGCCGTGGTGGCTAGTAGCCACTGAGATCCCTCTCCTGGACTTTTTCTAGTCCTCCATTAAGGCATCTAGGTTGGTAGCCATCACTGCTTCCAGTGGGAGTAAGTTCCATAGTTTAACTATGGGCTGCACGAAGAAGCATTTTCTTTTATCTGTCCTGAATTGTCCAACATTCAGCTTCACTAATGCCTGGGCCCCGTCAATATTCCACGGCAACATGCGCATGCAGTGTGCACACACCGTGCGCCGTACTTGTGTCTTGTGGCATGCACGCGCCGCGTGGGCATGTTGTTTGTGTGACATGTGCACATTGCATGGCGCCAGGCCCCTCAATTGTGGAGGCAAGGCGGCACACCTGTGTGGGTGTGTACCACAATGCAGCATCCTACTTCCTTTCTGCCCGTCGGGACCACCACTTCACTTCCGCCTCTTCGTTCACCTCCACCTTAAACTTAGCTTCTGCTTCACCAGTGAGCTACTGGTGGGGCTGGGCATGACCCAATGAGCTCACTGTTTTGTGAAAGTCTGGTGTAATGGGAAACTTGCATCCCCAAAATAAAAAATAAAAAATGGCACAGGTAAACAAAAACCCGTGCACGTGCTCCCAGTGGGGCACGGAAACACTAGCTGAGGTAAGTGAGCTAAGAACATGGATGTGTACTACCTGCAAAGTATACAGCCACCCGTGTATGTGGATAGCAGCAACATAGCTGCTGCTTCAACTATTGGTGTAGCATGCAGGTATGGAAAGTGAAAAGTGATGTGTACCGAAGTGTTGGGCGGGGGGAAGCTCTGTGCATTTCAAACACTTATCATGTATCTAATCTTGGATTTATTTATTTTTAAAGTAGCTTTCTAAGTTCCTATCTCTCTTTGCTCCCCTCCCCTAACTGCCCATTCCTTCCCCCAGTGTCCTGCTCCAGGGAAATCTGGATCCAATCCATGATGCCGGCTTCCAAAACTCCACCTGTGTTTATTAAGGCCTCCAACAGAAACACAGCTTATTTGACACAATTTACAACATGCCTTTTTGTAAAAAGATCACACGAGTCACGTTCGTTACTAAAATGCATACATACATAGGACCAAATTATATGATAGGTTAAATGTGTGAAAGCATCAAACCTATCTGGTGGTGTTTAATAGAAGCTACCAGGCATGCATATGTCATAACTGGAACTGTTATACAAGGAAGAGGGAGTTCAGTCCTTCCTACTCATACTGTTGTAGACATAAAAAACTGCTCTCTAAAAGCTGTTACAGTGGTACCTCGGGTTACATACGCTTCAGGTTACATACGCTTCAGGTTACAGACTCCACTAACCCAGAAATAGTACCTCGGGTTAGGAACTTTGCTTCAGGATGAGAACAGAAATCGTTCAGCGGTGGCGCAGCAGCAGCAGCAGGAGGCCCCATTAGCTAAAGTGGTGCTTTAGGTTAAGAACAGTTTCAGGTTAAGAACGGACCTCAGGAATGAATTGAGTACTTAACCCGAGGTACCACTGTATTTGATTCTGGAGAAAAGGTGCCACTGCAGTCAGTAGCATGTTTAATCACACATTTAATGGAACATATAATTTGGCCCTTATTAAGCTGGGCAATGGTATCGCCTTGCACAGCAAAGCAACTTCTTTTGCTTCACATACAATTATTTCAAAAAGTTTGTGGCAATCCTGTACTATAAGCAGCAGTAGACAAACTAGCATTCCTACACGCATGCCTGACTTTTCAGCACTTAATTGCTGCATGCTCAGCTCAGTAAACCAGAGCCAAAACCAAAAGCATGAGGGTGTCTATGTGTATGTGTGTTCACATGTATTCCAGAGATACACTTGACTTTCAGCACACTTACCAAAACCATGGGCAGTCTAGGACCTGTTCATACCCTCAGCTTAGTTTCCATCTGATGTATTTAGCAAATATAGAACACGCACATCTGTGTTGGAATGTACAAGTAATTCCATTACAGAGTAATGGAACCTTTGCTATAAAATCTTTAAATCACACCATCTTGGAATCTACTTCCTATGCATTATTCCAGTTCACTTCCACTTATCAGGGACACTTCATAGATACCAAAACCAGCATTCAAAACTCCCATTGTTCTAGGCGCATTAGAACTGCACATTTCTCCCTGTTCTGAAGCTTTAATCCACGCTCCTTGCCCAACATGTTCTTCTGTGTCACAACTATATTTTGAAATACATGGACATGAGCAATAATCCTTACCAGTTATCAAATAGAAGAGGCAGCTTCTAGGTCTTCTCGAACTTCTAGGGTTTGGGTTTTTTTAAATGCTACAGTGTTGTGCTGGGATCACAGGAAGTTTTTATGCAGATGTGCCCCAAATTGTGCAAAAGCTTCAGCCCCAGTTGGGGACATCCAGAGAACATTTAAGGGTTGAACAAAACACAGTGTTAAAACTCTGCTCCAGTGTACACAGAGATGGAATAAGAAATTTTATGCTCTAGCCAGGGTTGCCTAGAAACAAACAAACACCATGCCAGTTTTACTACTCCTAAGCTTTTAAGAGTTTTCTCCATCTTGAAGCCTCCAGCCCAACAAGAAGCAGCTGTCTATGTGCTTCTAGTGAATGTGGGGACTCTTAATGGCAACAGGTCCAGCAGGAAAGAATTGGGTGGATAGAAGGCAATTGTTTCACGTCAGTATTAAGCCTACGATCTGAGGCCATTTTACATTTAGCTCCATAATACTGCCACTTAGATCCAGGTGAGACCAACATCTCAACCCATTTTGCATGCAAACCACCATCTTTAAAACTCCAGCACCGCCACTGATCACTTATCCTTCTAGGAAGGACACTCTGACATCGCTGTCAGAGACTGGGGACTCAGCTATGCAGAGATTTGCACAGTGTTTGTGTGTAGATTTCACCTGAGTGTCCACTCATAACTATGGACATGCAAAACCTTCTATAGTCACATGCGCCCTTGGTGCTCAGTGCATAGTGGTATGTCACTGACCTCATCAACATGGCTCTCCAACTCCCAGGTCACTGTAACCAAGAACCATATCACAATCCTGTGCATGTTTATTTAGAAATATCCCCCCCCCAATATATTTCATATAGGGCTCCTGGCACTAAGCACAACAGGCATTTTCTAACTTTCTTCCCCAAAGTAATTTTCTCAAATGCTTTGTACACACATGTGCAATGTTATGCAATGCATAACAGGAATCAATTCATGCTCTAAAAAACAAACACAGTACTCTTAATGCCAAAAGCGCACACACACACACAAACACACCATTTGACTTTTAGCCACTGGGTGTGTGTTTTTTTTCTTCTTTCTTTCTGCAGGAGCTTTAAGAGCAAATTTAAAACACCAGTCTGTACTAGCCATCGCTGTTCATCATAGAATATTATGTAGCACTAAAAACACTTGAGCTGCAACAGGTAGAAGCATGCCTCAGGAGCTTCATAAAAGTCAGGTTCCCTAAAAGCATCACTTAATATTCTGTAAAACTCAGCACTGGGGAAAGGCCTGCAACTTTCTGATCATAAGGCAACATTTCAGAAGCTGCAGGAGGAGGCAATTTTTTAAGGCATTGTCTGAGCAGCTTTTTTAAAAAAATGGTAGAAAACACAACACAGATAAGAAAGGGGGAGAACCTCAGTAAATTTCAACATTACCTTCTATCCCACAGTCAAATTACAAGTCCACCTGGTGGGCAGATGGAGAGATGGATGGGTACTGCTACCAATGAGAATTTATTTTTACCTTGCTGTTTCTCAAAACAAAGATTTTTAGCCTCTTTCTCATCTTCAAAGGGAAGTGTCCATGTCAGCTGCCAAATATGCACATTTCGCTACAAGCAAGAACAGACATTTTAAGCTTCCCCCCAAAAAGCAGTGTTTTGCCATTTGCTTCTCTGCCTGTCTTTTATGTGTCCCAGAGAGCCTTTGGTACAAACACACTGTCCGTCTCACTAGGCAATATAAAGTGTCATCACCTCCCTTCTTCTTAATAATAAAAATCATGCAACAGGCAAGCCGGGGGGGGGGCAGGGACCACTGTTGAAAAACATCCTGTCCAGAATAGCAACGGAACCTATAAGCTTTTGATGTTCCGTGTGTGTGTGTGTGTGTGTGTGTGTGTGCATAAAGTGAACCTCTATAGTTTCAAGTTACAAAGTCTGTGATTTAACTGCTTGTAATGGAAAGCAAAATTGGCTGCCATTTATGAAAGGAAAGGGTTCCTTTCCACCCCCATCCCCAGGTCACTAAAAGATGAGGGGGAAATCATTTAGGAGACTGATGCTCTTATTTCATAACGCCCTGCAAATCCAGCCTTAGGATTCATAATACAACTGAAGTCTCCACTTCCCACTGGTTATAAATTGCAGGGGGGAAATGCTGCCTATCACACTACAGTTTCTCAAGTATCTCGTTCAGGAGATCAGGAGATGTGTAAGAGTATTCATTATTCCACTACTTCGCCTCCACTTCGCCAAGCGTCTTTGCTCATTCCCTGCAGGTCTGCACCTTTCAAAATGCTTCTGTCTGTGGTATTTCTTTTCAGAGCTGGTTTGCTGGATTCGGGAGCTACAGTTTTGCTCCACTGTGCAGAATGAGACAGTCCAGCAGAGAACGCCATGTACTTATTACCTTCCATCCTTTCCACATTATTTCACAATTTCACATCCCATTTTCAGCATCCGTTTATTCATAACCCTTGAAGTTGTACAATGTGTAAGTTAAGAGTTCATTAAAAAATAAATAAAGCTGTGAAGAGTGATACATGCATTACTAACCCTTGTGGATCATTAACTTTTTCAGCCTGCAAGTCTTGGTTTAAACCACAGACAAAATACCTTTGCTATTACAAGATCTTATTAAGCACAGTTAGTGCACTGCCAACACAACATCAATCTTTTATCTCCCCGGTTTTCTTTACACTGTAATTGTGGCTGCACTATTAAAGGTAGTTTGCCTCGTTCCAAAAAACTCTAATCTGCCGGGCTCTTCATTTAAGAGAGAAAAACAGAGCTTTACCTTTCAGAATTGGAGCCCTCCGCAAAAGAAGTCTTTCTGTGGTTTGCACCTGCTGTTGTTGCTGCTGCTGCTTAATCAGGTTCCCTTCACTGCCAGCTCTCAAAATCTTTTCACCTAAACTAATTTTCCTCATTTTGCCACTAAAGTCTTCTTTCCTAGACAAAGGCAGTCTAGATGCTGCGTTAGTAGACAGCGGTCTGGCTAAGCGAGAAGGTTTGGACATCGTGAATATGCAGGGATGTTACCTGATGATACACAGGGCAAGTATGCACAGAGCAAAACAAAAAACCAATCCAAAATCTTTCTTCCTTTTTCAGCAGACTTCAACACTGTGAAGAAACTGTGCCGTGCAGCTGCATTTAAACTGCAGTGCCTGCTGATGGAATATGCTCTAAATAAAAGTCGCTGGGTGGCAGAGAGTAAGATTTACCAGACCTGTGGAATGTAAATGCATGTTGCGATACAAAAACAGACAACTGTTCTTCACTGGTGGAATTTCAAACCAATAGCGAGAAACAGATGCTCTGTCAGCAACAGTTACGTGGGGGGAGCATCTTCTGGCATGCAAAGACTTGCCGCTGGGCAGACATACAGTGCAATAAGGCTGCCTCATCCTTAAGGTAAAATAGGTAAAATAGTGGAAATCACAATCCAGATGTGCAGTTCACATCTGAGCAAAGGGAGCATTGTCACTACATTCAATTTCCAGGTGTCCATTTCAAGCAAATGCATTACTACTTTAGCATTTTTCCTTATCATGCCCCTAAAGTTGGTTGCCCTGTTCCCTGGCATTTTCCTGGAGCCTATAACATTTGCTCAAGTCTACAGCTAAGCATGGGATGTGGGTGGCGCTGTGGGTTAAACCACAGAGCCTAGGACTTGCCGATCAGAAGGTGGCGGTTCAAATCCCTGCAACGGGTGAGCTCCCGTTGCTCGGTCCCTGCTCCTGCCAACCTAGCAGTTCGAAAGCACGTCAAAGTGAAAGTAGATAAATAGGTACCGCTCCGGCGGGAAGGTAAACGGCATTTCCGTGCGCTGCTCTGGTTCACCAGAAGCGGCTTAGTCATGCTGGCCACATGACCCGGAAGCTGTATGCCGGCTCCCCCGGCCAATAAAGCGAGATGAGCGCTGCAACCCCAGAGTCGGCCATGACCCCTAATGGTCAGGGGTCCCTTTACCTTTACCTTACAGCTAAGCACAATATTTGCTCTAAAGGAATGAAGCCATGAGGTCATTAAAAAAAAAAAAGCAGGCATTGGAATTGAGAATAGATTTCATCCTGACACAGCCCCACCTTTATAACTTGATCTTGTTCCTATATTTTAAGGATAAAAAGAGCTAACCTTGACATATGCAGGAGACAAGCAATCCATTTAGCTCAGTATCTTGAGTGACAATAGCTCACTGGGTTTCATGCAATGAGATCTCTCAACCTTGTTATCTGAGATCCTTTTATATGGAGATTCAAAATATTGTTTGATGTTGTAGCTAACTTGTAAATGGAAGAATTGCCATGCTATATCAAAGGAGGCCAAGGTAGTGTAAGAGCCAGCTTCCAACAATAGCTAGTCAGATGTCTCTGCAAACTCCCAAATAAGCATTCCCTTTTTGTCATTCCCAGGACCTGCTGTTCAGAGGTATACTACAAACACTGTGGTTCATGGGCACAGCTGGGGGGGCAGCTGCCCCCCTAAATCAATAACAATAGATAAAAATACATTGCTGACTGAGGTTCTGCTCCCCCTAACAAAAATGTTGGCTGCACCCATGCTGGGGTTCCATTCAGTTGTGATGGCTACTGAGAGACAGATGAGAATATCCTCTGTTCATCAGCATGGCAAAGGTGATGGAACAGAAGAATGACACCTCTGGAAAAGCCATAAGAGGGGATTCTGCAATGGCAGTAGTTTTGATCCACATGCTAGGAAAACCAGAGGCAGCCCGTCCCGTCCCTCCCATCTCTCAGAGGAGAATCTCCCACCCCTGACTTAGTTGTGGTTCATGAATGCTAACCACAGTTACCACAAATAAGGTTCCTGCTTAAATGTAAGAGGAAACCCTGGTTAAGGCTGGCAAGGGAAACGAAAGCCAGGAGAGGGGAACAGGGGTGTAATCCCATGGCTTCAAATATTCTATTGCTTAAAATTGCTGCTTCTTTTTGCTTTCCTTTGATGCTGATCCACCACTACGGGTCACAGGTTCAGATAAATGTTTTAGGCTAGGGCTTCCCAAACAGTTGTCTGGGAGTTTCATTTGGGTGGTCTTCAATGTGTTTGTGAAGAACGGCAGGAGCAGCAAAATTCAAATTGCAATGCAATAAAAAATCTTACAGCATCTAGCACAGAACAAGGCAAGTGTGTCAACAAGCACAGAACCCATTAACTGGTCTGCCAAGGCCCTCAAAATTTTCAAGTGGTACATGCAGGGGGGGAAACTGTGAATCACTGGTTTAGCCTATTGTAAGTTCCAC
The DNA here is from genome assembly GCF_965112155.1 of Podarcis liolepis. NCBI lineage: Eukaryota > Metazoa > Chordata > Lepidosauria > Squamata > Lacertidae > Podarcis > Podarcis liolepis. Next base: position 22,423,431 of record NC_139563.1, read on the forward strand.
CACTGACGTCAATATGAAAGCAGTGGAATTATTCAGGCTCATTGACAGTGGCAAAGTACTAGTGACAGAATCATAGAACTGTAGTTCTAGGGGACACCAAAGGCCATCTAGTCCAACCCACTGCAATGCAGTCACTCAAGGTATGGTCTTGCTGAAGCTAAGCAAGTATGGGTTTCACCTAGGAGCCATATAGCCACACCCTTGATTTCCATGACAGAGAAAAGGCAGGCTATACATATAGGAAAATTAAATTTAAAAAAATAAATTATCCATAGGCCATTCAGTCCCATTAATTGCAGGATTCCGGTTTGAAACCCCCCCCCAAAAAAAAACAGGTACTATGATCCTCCCTAGGTGGCTTTTGGAAAGCCTCCAGCTTTCAGCACAATCTACCTTACAGGGTTGTTGTGAGAGTAAAATGCTACTATGCACTCCTTCAAAAAGGGAGGATACAAGGTATAAGAACTAAAAGGATAAAGTCTTCTTTTGTCACAAGCGCCAAATGTGGAAAAACAGGTTTAAACAGAACACTTTTATTAGGTTCAACTGTTTACTTTCCAATAATGTTTATTAAATACTCCCAATGTGTTTTCACAGACTTTTTTGTTGTTCCCCTTAAATAAAGGGTATATTAATCCGATGCTCAGTTCTGACTGACAGCATAAATGGCAGTGTTTTGATTGGGGAAAAATATTTAAGTCAGCCAAGTGCAGAACTCTATTGAGATTAATATTAGTTATCGCATACTTTCTGAAAATTCATGAGTCAATAAACATGTTTTTCCAGTCTGAGAAAGCGACTCTCCCTGTTGCCACCGTAAACATTTGCATAACTGAGATCTGAAGCATTAGGCTGAAGACTGACCTAATAATTTAAAAAGGAGTTCAAAATACTGTGGATTTGCTAAGAGCTCTCATTTTGTACTAATGCCTGTCTTGAGCAGGCCAATGCTGCTATGTCGGTCCTCTGCTTGGCTGCTCCTAGGAGACAAACAGATGGGGCAGCAGGCAGATAAGAGTATCATAGAATCACAGAGTTGGAAGATGCCCTGAGGATCATCTAGTCCAGCCCCCCACAAGGCAGGAATATACAGGAATCGAACCAGCAGCCTTGGTGTTATGAGAAACAAAGCAGCCTACAACCAGGAGACCAGGTCAGGGAAATGTTCAGGCACCCAGCTATAGGGCACTTTGCTTCCTAACCAGAAGAGGCAGCTGCAAAAGTAGCAGCAACCAAGCAGGCATGTATTGAACTACAACTCCTACTACAACTCCTGATCACTGGCCATGCTGGCTATGGGGTCAAGGGAGCTGTGGTCCCAAACATTTGAAGGGCACCAGGAACTGGTCTAGAAATAAGATGTTGTGATCGTCACCAGCGCAGATGGCTTTCAAAAGAATTAAGATACGTTCAAGGCGGAGAGCAAATACTAGCCATAATAGCTAAATGGAGTACCCATCGTTAGTAGGTTAGCAGATGTTGTGGATAGAGGATGACTTGTTTGTGAGATTCTTGGGCCATCTAGTTGTAAGAACCCAAGTGCTAGACTAGATGGGCGTTTGGTGTGACCGAGCAACACAATTCTTATTCTCTTCTTGATTTGCTGTGTTCTCTCTGACTCGCAGTTTACTGCATAGTCATAATGCCAAGTTGTCTCTAGGGTTAGAGGTGATCTCACTGCAGTGCTAAACCAGAAGGCCCAATATGACCATGTTCCAAACTATTACTTTAATTGCCGTTCTACCAGAAACAAGAAGTCTCTGATGGGCTGAGCAGTATTTCTAAACCCTGCAATAGCCAGGCCTTTTGTGAAATCTTTAAACTATATTTGCCATCTTTTCACCCACAAGGAGAGGTGCCGACTATTCCTGTGCTGCCTGGGGCTAACAAACCAATTGGCCATGCAAGCTGATGCCAAGGTATGTTGCAGCTCAAGACAGCGAGAGAGCACCAGACTGGCAAAGGCGGCTGTGCAAGGAGGTCATCTCACAAACACAACCCCCAGCTTCCTTCTTTCTGAGATACGAACCTAGTATATCCTCTTTCTCTTTCTCTCTCTCTCTCTCACACACACACTTTGGAACTTAAAATAGTTAAAGCTCTATTTCAAGCTGTCTAACTTGGCAAAATCTGCTGTATGGCTCCAACCTCTCATTAATGGGTCAAAAAGGCCAAGGGCAGCTGACAAGTCAGTTTCTGGACCCTGTAGTTGCTGAGGTTTGTGTTGTTGTTGTTTTTCATTCACTGCTTCCCAAGCCTTGTCTCATTTTGTGATTAATTTCCCTTAGGAGATTAATGTTCCTCCCTGGCCCTGCCATACACATTCTGCTCCTGACTTCTTTGCCACTACAGGTCTCTCCCCATCACCCCCCGAAGCATCCGTCCTCCTTTCATCCGCTTTTGAGACTTCTAAAGCCATGATATTCTTTCCACAACTACACACACACACACACACACACACACACACGTCTGTCTGTCTGTCTGTCTGTCTGTGTGTCCCCAGACTCCACTAAACCTCTGAGTTCTAACCGTGCTTGTTATGAAGTAAACATCATATTGATGTAGCATCCCATGAAGCAGCAAAATACTTCAGTTTGTCAGCTCCCTAAGAAGTATTATGGGAAGCCTCAGCTGCTTTAGGTCAGTGAACAAGTTCTGGCAGCACTTTATTCTGAAGAACAAAACTGGAATTGTGGGTGACAACAGGGGACCCTCAGACATGCAACCATTTCTATCCAGTAACCAAATGCATGAAAACAAGCAATTTTTTTAAAAAAAAAATACATTGTACCTTTTCATAAACCACAAATTTTCCTTCCAAAGTTCTTTTTCTAAGAAAAGGAATAAGGGAATAAGCTACTCCTGAAACATGACAGTATGGATTTTCTACAAATAGGGTAGTGGAAGTCATTAGATAATTTTATTTCTTTATTGCATTTTATCACAGTTTAGGATGGTATGAATGTTCTTTCTTTCCACCCATTCCAGCCTCACAAGATTTGAGGAACAGCCATGGCTGACTGGTAAAGAATCCTATGTGCACTTTGTTACGTTGTGCCTGACAACACACAATCTGGAAAGATCTGAGGTGCTGGCTGATGGGACATTACTGGTCCCCGTGGTCAGTACAGTGGTACCTTGGATGTTGAACTTAATCCATCGTTGGACTCCCAGAACCATTCAAAAACTAAGGCACGGTTTCTGATCGGCTGCAGGAGCTTCCTGCACTCAGTCAGAAGATGTGGAAGCCACGTTGGACGTTCAGCTTCCAAAAAACGTTCGCAAACTGGAACACTTACTTCCGGGTTTGCAGCATCCAGGAGCCGATTTGTTTGACAGCTAAGCTGTTTGGGAACAAGGGTACCACTGTACTAGGCTTCAAAGTGTTTTGAGGGAGAGGGCAAGTTCTCCAAGCCATGTCAAAAGTAAGCATTAAGAAATCACAGGTGAAGAAGCATTGTTCCTGGATGCTGCAAAGGCTTATCATCTCTGGATGCTGCAAAGGCTTATCATCTCTCATGAACCCCCCCCCCCACCCGAAAAAAGATGTCATCTTTTCACAGAACTGAATAGTCAACCAGATGGCATATCATTTTACTATACATACATCCAGAAGAGAAGAAATGAATTTCAGATGCAAATCACAAGAGTGTGTGTGTGTGTGTGTGTGTGTGTGTGTAGTGCACGGGGCGGGCGTAATTCTTCCAGGAAGGTACATTTTCTGCCAGCTGAAGCATGTAAAACTATGGACAAACTAATTTTGCAGCTGTTGAAGCTTTCGTTTGACTACACGTATGGCGTTGAATGGGCTGCCTATTATACATAATAATATACAAGATATTATCATACTCCCACGCATTACAGCCTGGAGGGAAAATAAACTTCCCAACCACAAGACACCCTACAGTACAGCCATTATACCATCTTGCCACAATGATGACATTCCTATTTTTAGCAGACGAACTCTCAAAATGAATACAATATTATTTTTTATTTCACAATATGTATTGTTAGGAAACCTCTAAGCTGCCTATGCAGCCTGATTCTATTCCAAGTTTACTCCCTTTGTGTTCAATAAGGCTTATTCCATGTAACCCAGCGCAGGTTTACAGCTATAAGTCAATACCCAAACAGCGGGATCCAAGCGGGCTTTAGGACAGTGTTCCACAAATAGCACAACCGCCATGCTCCGTACCAAACTACTTCCAAAACTGAGAAGAGAGTTCAAAATGTATTCGGAATGTGGCCAAAAGGCAACTAGCTTTTCAAAGTGGTGGGGAGCCAATGACTACTTGGCCTTTGTCAGAGTAGCTCATTGCAGCTAGGTCCTGTTAAGCCTATCATGCTTTGGAAATATAATTAAGTCAGCAAAATCACTTACTTTTTAATTTTTTGTTTATTTAATCAGGAGCATATAGTTCAGTAACACAAAGAAAAAAACAATAGCATTGGATGAAGAAAAAAATCAAGAAAAAAATTATACAAATTTGGGTCATTTCATTCAAAATTACTGGGGGGGGGGATAATTACTATTATTGATGCTGGAAATTTGGGGGGGGGAATTACACGAGTGGAATGTGTGTATGTCCCCCCCCCCCCCATTCTGCATCCTTGTGATCAATGTAGGACCAGAATTTGTACATTCCTTCCTGCAGCCCAGGATTTATTTTTGGCAAAGTTAACTTAAGAACTCATGGTTGTTCTACATTTTGTGTGCAGTTCACTCCCTGCCTAGTCTGCCACTAGGTGTCAGCGTACTTTGAATTGAAGGGTTGGAAAGGGAGAAGAAGGAAGTGAAAAACTCCCAGTTAAAGCTAACAGACAAAGATATATAAACTATTTTTTCTGAAGTCTACCTCAGGTCCCGTCTGGTAGGGGGAATAGCTCTCTGCTTGCCCCCCGGTCAGGAGAATGAATAGAATTTCCATTGCTTCAGCTGTGCGGTTTACTGTAAAACTTCCTGGGTTAAGCCACGGTAGGGCTTTTCCCCTACGTAAATGTACCCTGGTTGGATTATGGCAGCTTTACAGCCAGATGCTTTGTAGCCTTCCAGGTGCCTCCATTTCTAGAAAGTGAGGCTATTCTAGTGAACACTTGACTGGGAATAGAAAACAGAAGGCAATCCCAGTTGAAATTAATGGGAACCTGTGCTTAACATAACAGCCGTGGAGGGGTTGTGAGTGAGTATACTATACTGTGAGTGCAGTCCCCTTGGCGGTTGTAATATCTCTCCTCACCCCGGGCCCCAGGTATGAGCACGTAGAGGCTTTCCACTGCTGCAGATGCATGCCCAGATTTCTTGCAGTCTACTTGGAAGCTGTGGCTGGATGGTTACGTGGGAGCTGGTTGAAGTTAAATCCTTCGAAGACAGAGGTCCTCTGGCTGGGACGGGACGATATGGGATTGAGGGGGCAACTCCCATCTCTTGCGGGGGTGCAATTAGTGCCAGCACCGTCCGTTAAGAGTTTGGGTGTAATCTTCGATACCTCCCTCTCCATGGAGGCGCAGATTGCAGCTATAACAAAGGCGGCATTTTTTCATCTCCGCCAAGCTAAGCAGTTGGCTCCTTACCTCTCTCGCCCTGACCTAGCCACTGTGATCCACGCGACGGTCACCTCCAGACTGGATTATTGTAACTCGCTCTACGTGGGGCTGCCCTTGAGACTGACCCAGAAACTCCAGAGGGTGCAGAATGCCGCAGCGAGACTCCTTACGGGGTCTTCACTGCGGGATCACATTCATCCGGTGCTATACCAGCTGCACTGGCTCCCGGTGGAGTACAGGATCAGGTTTAAGGTGCTGGTTTTAACCTTCAAAGCCCTACACGGCCTAGGACCCTCGTATCTACGGGACCGCCTCTCCTGGTATGCCCCACAGAGGAACTTACGGTCCTCAAATAAAAACATCTTGAAGGTCCCAGGCCACAGAGAGGTTAGGCTGGCCTCAACTAGAGCCAGGGCTTTTTCGGCTGCGGCTCCAACCTGGTGGAACGCTCTGTCACAAGAGACAAGGGCCCTGCAGGACTTGACATCTTTCCGCAGGGCCTGCAAGACAGAGCTGTTCCACCAGGCCTTTGGTTAGGGCACAGCCTGACTCCCTCCTTTGGCAATCTTTACAATACTTTAGTTTATGGTTGCCATCAATTTTGATTTTAATTAATTTTTATGATGTTTTTATAATGTTGCACTGTTTTAGTGTTGTTAGCTGCCCTGAGCCCGGCTTCGGCTGGGGAGGGCGGGATATAAATAAAATTTATTATTATTATTATTATTATTACTTGGGGAGTAAGACTTCTTGGGTTCAGCCATGATAGGGATTTTCTTCCTTCCTTTACTCCCAGGTCAAAATTTCTGCATAGGGGTTGTACCGCTACCACTTTTGGTCAATTGTCTGAGCAGACTCACCAATATTCAGTTGTAGAACTTTACACCCAGGTAGATGTGCCCTGGTAGGAGTGTGGCAACTTTATAGTCCAATCTTCCACAGGTACCTGGATAAGACTTTATTTGTAGGTATATGTGTGTTTAGGAATGCCGTGAGTTTTGCTTTAGAGTATGGGTAGGCAAACTAAGGCCCGAGGGTTGGATCTGGCCCAATCGCCTTCTAAATCCGGCCCGTGGATGGTCTGGGAATCAGCATGTTTTTACATGAGTAGAATGTGTGCTTTTATTTAAAATGCATCTCTGGGTTATTTGTGGGGCATAGGAATTTGTTCATTTCCCCCCCAAAAATAGAGTCTGGCCCCTCACAAGGTCTGAGGGACAGTGGACTGGCCCCCAGCTGAAAAAGTTTGCTGACCCCTGCTTTAGAGTGACTACTATAGGATTATTACAGCTTCTTCAGCCAAATCTCTAAGAACGCAATTTTTAAAAAGAAAAATCAGTAGTCCCTGCAAGTAATCTTCCAGTCATGACTTGCTGAGAAATCCTACACTAACTATGCAATTCTGTGCATGTATATTTAGAAGTAAAGCCCACTATGTCCAAAAGGATTGTTAGGTAACATTCTAAACCTATACACACTTACACACAGAGGTATCTCCCTCCCATTGTGCTCCATGGGGTTAACATCTGCATAAACCTATAAAGCGAGATGAGCGCCGCAACCTCAGGGTCGTTCGCGACTGGACTTAACTGTCAGGGGTCCTTTACCTTTAAACCTATTTTAAAACTGTATCAAAAGATTGTAAAGGAAATGAGGACACATGGGGAAAAGGAAGAAGAGGCTTAAAGAGTCTTCTCTATGATGTTAGAGAGACTTCTCTATGATCTTGGTCTATGTCATCAACAAGGAGAAACATATGCAACACCTAGTGGCCAAATTGAGAAACATGGCAGAAATTTTTTAATGAATAAAAAGAAATTCTGTCTTCAAAGATTCTGTCCTCAAAATAAACTAAGCCCTCAGAAACCATGCAAATGTGCTTATGTTTAATAAACTAATTTATTTTGCACACTTCATGCTGAACCCAGCATTTGTGCTGTTGCATTTAAAAATAAATACCATAAGTAGCAGTGGCCAGAAGTGTAAAATTCTACCTCAAATGCTATACAATGGCTGGCATGATGTACCATGAAGTCTTGGGAGGAAAAACATGGTGGTAGGAGCACAGACATTAAAGAACTAACAGGCCCTCCAAACACTGCCACCTAGTGTTGGAGAAAGATAACATTTACAACATCTCCTTCTCAATTTGGACCTGCTATGGGAAAAAGAGCAATGGGATATTTCCCGACAGCTGCACCCACAAGAACTGTGAGTGGGGAGCAGAAGCTATGGGCATGATTCCTTCATGTATCAAATATTATATGATGGCCCAAGAGACCTGAAAAGTTTGCATGAAAATAATGTAAAAGCACAAACTGCAGTAGAAGTTTGCAAGTCACAGCAAGCCACAGTATGGTTTACCATGAATGTGCAGTGTACTGATGTAAGCTACTCAATTATGTCTCCTTTATTTGGAAGGACTGCCTTTACATTGTATATAAACCAACACTCATGGTTTATTTCTTTCCAAACAAACCATGAAGTTTGTTCTTGGCTTACCCAAGGTTTATTCTTGGCTCACCCATGGTTTGTTTGGGAGAAACAAACTATGGACATTGGTTTGCACTTAACACTAAGCCAGCCACTCTGTGGTTTATTCCCTGGCCCAGCAAAGGAGGAGCACACTGCTTGTTCACATAGTTTAATTCAGAAAACGGCTTACTGTGGCATGAAAACAAGGCCCTAGTGCCAATTGGATGCATGTATTGCAGAAAACCAGGAATGGATCACTGACCCACTAATATCTGCTAGATTCATTCTTAAAGTGTGGTTTGAAGAGTGAACTCTGAAGTCCCTTGTGTAGATGTACTCCAGCTACAAACTCAGTAGGAAGTAGAAAGCAAGCCCCCATTCCAACATAAGGGTAATACTGACCCTTAGTTCAGACTATCATATCCTGGCAAGACATAAACAAGTCTTTGGCCGGTGCAAGCAGCTCGTTTGCTCCTTGACTTGCAGCGTGAGCAAGCAATATACTACCCCTGGGATTAAAGGCAGCATGCCTCTGAATTCCAGGTGCTGTGGATCATGAGCAGAAGATCTGCCCCTGTCCGTTTCCTAAAGGCACCAAATGGGTCACTGTAAGAAAGAGGATACAGTGGTACCTCGGTTTAAGAACAGCCCTGTTTACGAACTATTCAGTTTACGAACTTCGCAAAACCGGAAGTAGTGTCCCGGTTTGCAAACTTTACCTCGGTCTAAGAACGGAAGCTGAATGGTGGAAGGGCACTGGTAGCGGGAGGCCTCATTAGGGAAAGAGCACCTCAGTTTAAGAATGGTTTCGGTTTAAGAATGGACTTCTAGAACGGATTAAGTTCGTAAACTGAGGTACCACTGTACTAAACTAGATAGGCCTTTGGCCTGATCCAGCAGGGCTCTTCTTACTTTCTTAAGACTGCTGCTGCAGCTGATGAAGAGACAAAAAGATTCCCCAAGATACAATCAGCAGGAAGGTTTCCCTCCTTCTCTAATAACCGGGATTAAGTGAATTTGCCTGGTAAGCAGCCTGTCTAAAAAGTTAATGGTCTGCCAAAATCTTATTAATCAAATGTAGCAGTGCCTGAATAGTTAGGGCTGCTCCAGTTAATGGGATGTAAAACGCCTTCTTTCTTTCTCTTTCTTTCTTTCTTTCTTTCTTTTTTTAAAAATTAAATTAAATGCATTATCTTTGCAAAGCTTGGTTACTTCGCAGAATCTTGATTTCAAATACAGCAGGCAGAATGATGGTGTCAAGGAAAGTGTGTTTAAATTTATATGCTGACTTTTTCTTCTAACCACTATAATCTTTAGAACAATCTTGTGAGGTAGGCAAGTGTGAGAGCTTAGTAAGCATTCGAACCCGAGTCGCCCCTCCCTCAGTCCAACCACCCTAGTCACTACAGTACATGGATCCTCCAGATTTGCCACATGAATATTAAAAGATAACATTTTAAAAAGGGAGAGAGAACAAATTTGTCAAAAGGGATTCATTAACAAGCATGTTTAATCCTACAGTTTTAGAAGGGTCAAAGTGTCCCATACACACACACACACACTGCAACTCAGAAATAAATACCATTGAGTTCAATACGGCTTAGCAACTTCAACAACTTTTCAATTCAGCCTGTTTCACAAATTAATCCTAGGGATAGAATTGCAACTGTTAACAACACCCACATACTCAAAGTAGCTGAAGGGGAAGGAAAGCATATTTTAAAAACCGGAACAATAAAAATAGCCCATGGTGACCCATAGTAACTTTGAAAGCAAAGCAGAGAGGCAGCAGAAGATAACAAGGAAGTTTTCACATGGTTCCAAAAAGCAAGGAACCAAGGAATCTTCATAAGGAATGAAGTTACAGGACCTGGGTACAATGCCCCCAAAGGCCCTGTCATATCACATATCTGCTCCTGAGCACACACTAAGGGTGTGCAGAGCGAGGTCTCATGCAAAGACCTAAGAAGGAAGAGTCCCTGGACATTTCCCAGTCTCAGGTAAAAGGGGGGGGGGGTCAGTTCACTTTGCATTCAAAAGGCAAACTTTCCAAATTCACACTTTTAGAAACAATACACAAAATTAAACATAGCCATTGCAAAATTCAGAGCACTGCAAATTTCAGTCAAGAATTATGTACAAAAACGCCCATACTTGAATAAAGTATGCATATAAGTGCATATGTTAGTGAAAGCAACATACAAAAACATTATACTAGGAAAAATTACATACAAAAATGTGTATCAGAAGAGAAATTTGCACTGAAATGTCGAGGAATTCTTCATGAGGACTCGTTTAGCTTTGATTCAATCACAAATGGATGTGAAAATGTGTAGAACCCAATTTAATGAGAAAATGAAATGGACAAATTCATCTATCCCTGGTCCCAGCTCAGATTAGTGTCATTTATGTAACCAATTGCATAGTCTCAATCACTGATAACCTCGTCACCTAACACTTTTGTACTCTGGTCAGATGAATGAAAACAGAATACGCAGGCATAACAGCTGTGAAAGGCTCACATTTGTTTTATTTCCTATCTCCGCCTTCAAGCAGGAACTGGTTCCTACACTCACTGCCTCCAACTGGATCAAGGCATAAACACTGAATGGAAAGGAAGTTCTGAGTTCAGGAACTTGTTTTGAGTGTCAGAACTGAACTGAGCACACACAAAACCCACTCCTTGCTATTTCCTCTTCGCTCCTCGTACCACCCCACCAGCTTTCTTCATTTCCAGAAGAGTCATATTGTTACTGCCATTATGAAACAATTGGGAGTCAGGGATCCTAGCTGATCACTCAGAGATCTACAAGCACAACCCAACCCACCTTCTTCCCAACCCCATTTCAAAAGGATAGATCAGCTAAGACAAAAACACACCCTTCTTTATAACTACGTAACACGGCACACAAGTGAATTGGGCTCTTTGTCGTCTGTTCAGAACCAAACAAGGCTAGGGAAAGGAAGCATCCAAAAATAGACGCACAGACGTGATGTAAGAAAAAAGAAATGTTAAGTTTCCCAAGATGGACTTTTAGTGTGGTTGAAGCTTCCCATAGTCCTTTCCCCCATCTTATTGTTAATGACAGTTCCTTAATTTAACCCAAAAGATTTGGCAAGAGTTCTAACATGGAACCACTGAGACAGGCAGTCATGTGAACTAACAGGCAGTTTCATACAAAAATAATGTGACTTGGCAATACTTTGCAACAACTAGCAAAGGTTTTGTTTTGTTTTTTTAACAAAAGGAGAGTGCAAAGGTGCTTTCATGATTCACAAGCACTGAAAAGGAGCTCAACCTTACATGGAGGCTCCCGAGGCAGAGTGGTGTAAAAAGGCAATTAATATATGGGTGATAAGCAGATGCTTACCATTATGATGCAAGGCAGTGGTCGCTACAATAGCTTAAAGGAAAATTTGCACGTTTAGAGTGTGAGCATGCCTTGGAAAGGAAGGAAGGAAGGGAGGGAGGAAGGAAGGAAGGAAGGAAGGAAGGAAGGAAGGAAGGAAGGAAGGAAGGAAGGAAGGGGAGTGCTGAGTAAGCATGCAAGTTAGAGAGCAATATCACAAAGGGACGAGCTTCTATTATTATTATTATTATTATTATTATTATTATTATTATTACTACTACTACTACTACTACATTTATTAGTTATTTTAATTTCAAAAAATGTATACACCGCTTGATTGTAAAAAAGTGAAACAAAGCCCTCAAAATGGTTCACCTCTCTTTCAAGGATCTCAATGCAGCATTCCAACACCATTTTGTCCTCACAACAACCCTCTGGGATAGGTTAAATCAAAAGGTATAGAACGGGTGTTTTATGGCTAAACGAGGATTTGAACGGGGATATCCACATTTCAATAAAACCGCACTAGAGCATCTTTTGTATTGCTCCCCACAGCACTAGAGCATGTTTGCTTTCTGCATGCACAGTCATGTATTTCTAGCGCCAAGGGGAGAGACTGCTCAAATCCAGACCTGCCCAAAGGCAACGGAGCTCCCACTGCTCCGCATTCCAACCCATGCCCTTGCTTTGCTCTCAGCTGGAGGGATGGCCTCCATTATGAGATAAACCTCCTTCTGCAGAGAACGTAAGAATTCACAATTGCCCGTTCCAATTTTTTTGCAGCACACATCCACACATTCAACTCCAACGCAGCACTCCCATCGAAAGGACTGGCCAGAGATCCCAAACCTGCTTCGCTTCAGGAGCCTGACCAGGTTCCCCAAGAACATTTTCAATTCACCCCAACAATTTGACATGGGCTCTCTGTGGTCAATCAAAGGCTCATACGGTTTTCTGATATTTCTTCACCGCTCCAGACTGGATGCATCTCTCTTGCCTACTCAATTTGACTGTCTACATTTATGATCACATTTGTGCTGCTTCAGCTATTTTATTACACATCACATTTTACTGTGTTCAGCAAACTGAAAACCCACATTAAAATACAAAAAGAAGAAGTGCTCTGTTTTCCATCAGTGGATCTGAAGACTATGCACCTAAGAAATAGTGTGTGGTTTGGAATCAGAACACTGTAGGGTCAGAAGGAGTCCAATGGCCACCAAGTGTCTACCGCTGTAGTAGAACACAATAATGATCAAAAGGACACCCAGCTAAGCAAAATGGACACGGGGCCAGCATGGAGCACATGCTAGAGATATATCTGTGATCTACGGAACTCACTCCCATAGAAGGCAGTGATGGACACCAACTTGGATGGCTTTAAAAAAGAAGACTGGAGAAATTCATGGAGGGTAAATCTGTAAGTGGCTACTGGCCATGATGGCTATACTCTGCATCCACAAACAGAGGCAGTAATGCTTCTGAAAAACAGTTGCTGAAAACCACAGGAGGAGAAAGTGCTCTTATGCTCAGGTCTTGCTTGAAGGTTTTCCACAAGCATCTGGCTGGTTACTGTGAGAACAGAATGCTGGACAAGAGTCATTGGCCTGATCCAGCAGGCTCTTCTTTTGTTCTTATAGCCGCATGATTACAGTTGTGGTATCTCAACTGGTCTTCCATAATATTGGTAAGGTAAAGGTAAAGGGACCCCTGACCATTAGGTCCAGTCGTGACCGATTCTGGGGTTGCGGCGTTCATCTCGCTTTATTGGCCGAGGTAGCTGGCGTCCAGCTTCCGGGTCATGTGGCCAGCATGACTAAGCCGCTTCTGGTGAACCAGAGCAGTGCACAGAAACGCCGTTTACCTTCCCGCCGGAGCGGTACCTATTTATCTACTTGCACTTTGACGTGCTTTCGAACTGCTAGGTTGGCAGGAGCAGGGACCGAGCAACGGGAACTCACCCCGTTGCGGGGATTTGAACTGCCGACCTTCTGATCAGCAAGTCCTAGGCTCTGTGGTTTAACCCACAGCGCCATCCTTGTCCCTTAAAACACATCTCCTTCGACCCGGAAACGAACCAGCGACCTAAGGATATTGGTAACTCACCTCTATTTACTACCCACATTTAGGGATATGATATAGAAAGTTGCCTTAACCTGAGCCAGACAACTGGTCCGTCTAGCTTAGTACCTCTATCAGGACTCCATCAGCCCTGTCTGGAGATGCTGGGGACTGAATCTTGGGTCATCTGCACCCAAGGTTGGCAACTATGACCCTTCCTCAATGATTCTATGTGGCCTATGAAGGTTAACCAGCAGCAGCAGCAGCAGCAGCAGCCTATCCAGGACATGATGTGTTGGACCAGTCACCAATCGTTATTGACATGGACAAGGAAACATCTAGGTACTCTTTGCTTCAGGCAAAGGAGCTCTTGGAGGATAATGCTTTATCGATTATTAATTGACCGGGGAGTTGACTTTTATGCAATTTCCCAACCAGCACCAAAGCACACCCATCCTGAGTCAAGTACCTGACTATCCAGAAAAGCACATATTATGGTCTTCCCATTTGTTCACTTGGGAATCCTCCCTTCAGCTGTTACCCTGGGTTTTGTTTTCCAATACTATGATTGGTCTTGGACTCCTGAACTCGGTGTTCCTCATGGCTTGAACTGGATTTTTAATCTATTTTTTGCAGAACTGTTGTGCTTTGATTTGCCCTTAACTTGCATGAAGATGAATAAGCATTATCAGACTTTTAATAAAAAGTCTGACAGTGCACTGATGGCATTTGAACCACTCAGCAAATGTGTCTTCTTACTGACTAATTATAATGGTTGTTTGAATGTGCTAGTTAAACTAATTTGTGTCGCTTAAACTGCATCTTCAGAACTTAAAAGGAGCTTCCACTATGAGAGCATTGCCACTTATGGTTGATTAAAGGCATGTACAAGAGTCATTTATTAATTGGCAAGAAAACCAATTTCGGCTACTTTTGCTCCATCACCATTAGGATTAAGATAGCAGATCAATATATTTTGTTTTACCCACCCATTCCTATTTACAATTCAGCATTTTGGCAACACAGAAAGTTTTTCAGCTGCTTAATTACAACTGGCTCACTTAAGAGAAAGTTAATTAAAAGAGAGATGTTTTATTATTATATATTTATTTATACCCCATCTTCTTCCCTGATAGGGACTGACAGCGACTTACAGATGAAATAAAAACAGCTAAAAACATGGGGATGGGGAGAATCATTAAAAAAAAACCAACCAATTTAAACATCAATAGAAATATGTATAGATATAGACAGATAGACAATCTATTAAAAACATACAGAGAATCACAACAAAAACAGCACCGCACCAGTATCCTCATTAAAAGCAGTCAGTTCTCAAAAGCCTGTTGAAACAAGGTCTTCCCCCGTCAGTGGAAGGACAACAAGGAAGGAACCAGGCCAACTTCTCTAGGGAGGGAGTTCCAAAGTCTGGGAGCATTGGTGAATCTTTGCTAAGTGCTTTGTTTGTCTGTGCCATAGCTCTTAAGCTATTATGGTGAAGCTTTTGCTATTGTGTTACAGGAACAATAGAAATTATTTGAGACACTCCAATTCTAAACTAGGTCCTACCTATTTGTTACCAGAACACAAACAAACAAACAAACAAACAAACAAACAAACTGTAAGGAAGATCTAGAGCAGGGGTGGTTAACCTTTGGCCCTCCAGATATTGTTGAACTCTAAGTCTCATCAGCACCAACCAGCAGAGCTGATGGTTATGGATAATGGCAGCTGTAGTCCAACACGTGCTGGAGGGCTACCTCTGCTATACACAATTTACATGGCAGTTGGTGACCTAAAAAAGAATCATTGCACATGAAATCCACGAGCGTCCCTGAAAGGGTTGAAAATATTGTCAACACACTCAGCAAGAAATGTCAGGCATCTCTGGCCCCCAAGAACAGTTCACACAATCAGAGAAATGGCTGGTGAGTGTATCCATGATTGCATAGCCCTACCATTAGGCAGAGTGAGGCAGCTGCCTCAAGTGGCAGATTCTTTGGGGTAGGCCAACAGCATCCTCCATTCCCTCTGAGAGCTCTAAGCTAGTTTGGTGCTCCCAGATGTGATGCAGATGCTTCCCTGTCTCTAGAACTGAAGTAAGATTCTTAACCATGTAGAGGAAAGCAAATGGCAGGAATCATGTGTGAAATAAATTGGATCTTTGGAGCAGGTCGCTCCCCTTTTAGCACACAAATCCAAATCCAAGAGTCAATTGCTAAAATGAATGCATGGTTGTTTTCGTTTTAATATGTGGAATGTTAGCTTTACCCCCAGCTATTGATATGAAACCAATAAAGAATTTTGGCCAGTTGTGTTTTGGGTTTTTTTAGAGAGGAGAATCTTCCAACAAATATATTGCCTGCCTTAGGCATCAAAAGTTTAAAATTTAAAGGAAAACTACTACTTCAGACCCTAGCGTTTCACTTTATCAAATCTGTCTCTGATAAAATCATTTTGGACTATTAGCTGATATTATTGTTCAATGAAAAATAGCATTGTGTTGTTGTTTTTTCTACTATCCAGCTTCTGGGTGAGAACTCATGTATTCTATAATTGCAGCTTGTGGCAATCCTTACTGGGGAATGACTCCTGCTGATTTCAACAGGGTCTGCTCACGAACCAGCAAGCAAATAATTACAGTCTAGTACAGAGTTGCACTTTCCCCCTGTGGGGATGTACATTAATAGATGGGGAAGGGTGGGAACTAAAGACAGATGGAAACAGAATCCATAACCTGAATTTGGATCCTGATATTAGTAAGGAGTCCCTCAACTCAAGTGTTCCTCATTTAGGGAGTCATGTCTATAATACAGGCAACCCCCAATTTGCACAGGGGATGCATTTTGGGTCATCGCACGCAATGGCAGAGCACATATAAGCTCGCCCCCTTTTCCTGCCACTTCTGGATTCTTTGAACACAAAACAGGGGTTGCCTGTACATACTTCATCTGAAACAAAAAAATTCCTTCCAGTAGCACCTTAAAGACCAACTAAGTTAGTTCTTGGTATGAGCTTTCGTGTGCAAGCACACTTCTTCAGATACACTGAAACAGAAGTTGCCAGATCCTTCTATATAGTGAGAAGGTGGGGAGGGGTATTACTCAGAAGGGTGGTGGGAATGGGTGACCACCACCCATAGAAGGATCTGGCAACTTCTGTTTCAGTGTATCTGAAGAAGTGTGCTTGCACACGAAAGCTCATACCAAGAACTAACTTAGTTGGTCTTTAAGGTGCTACTGGAAGGAATTTTTTTGTTTTGACTATGGCAGACCAACACGGCTACCTATCTGTAACTGATACTTCATCTGGTATGACTGTCAATCCTTCCCTGCCGCTCCAGAGTATTCTAAAATAATAAGCCTGCTCAGGGGAATTCCCAGTATGTTTCCGAGGATAATTCAAAATGTTGGTCAGAAGGAAACAGAACTAAATGTGGTAACAAAGGTGAAATACCTGGGGGTTAACTTGACTGGGAGAAATTTGAATTTGTTTAAAGATAATTATGAAAAATGTTGGTCGGAAATTAAAAAGGACTTAGAAATTTGGTCAAGATTGAAACTTTCCTTGTTGGGAAGAATTGCAGCAGTCAAGATGAATGTATTGCCAAGAATGTTGTTTCTGTTTCAAACCCTTCAGATCGTGGACAGAGTGGAATGTTTTGGAAAGTGGCAGAGGGACATTGCGAAGTTTGTCTGGCAGGGCAAAAAGCCCCGAATAAAATTTAAGATACTAACAGATGCAAAGGAAAGAGGGGGGTTTGCCCTGCCGGACTTAAGACTGTACTATGAAGCTGCTTCCCTCTGCTGGATGAAGGATTGGTTTTTGTTAGAAAACACTGATGTCCTAGATCTGGAAGGGTTTAACAATGCTTTTGGGTGGCATGCATACCTGTGGTACGACAAGATAAAGTTTCATAAATTGTTTAAAAACCATATTGTCAGGAAAGCTCTATTTATTGTCTGGACTAAATATAAGGACTTACTTGAAAGTAAGACCCCGAGGTGGCTATCACCGACGGAGGCTAAGGCCATAAAACTACGTAACATGGAGAGTGGCTGGGTAAAATACTGTGAGAGTTGGTGATACTTGGAGGTTGCAGAGTTTTGAAAAATTGAAAGGAAAGGTGCGAGACTGGTTTCACTATGCCCAAATTTTAGAGATCTTTAAAAAGGACAAAAAAATTGGTTTCCAGGTGGAAAAATCAAAATTAGAGACAGAACTACTTGAACCTAAGACGAAAGTGCTTTCAAGAATGTACAACTTGTTGCTGAAATGGAATACTCAAGATGAGACAGTTAAATCAGCTATGATAAAATGGGCACAGGACATTGGGTACAACATTATGTTTGAAGACTGGGAAAGGTTATGGACCACCGGTATGAAATTCACAGCATGTAGTGCCTTAAAAGAAAACATTATGAAAATGGTATACAGGTGGTACATGACCCCAGTCAAACTTGCAAAGATATACCATCTGTCTGACAATAAATGTTGGAAATGTAAGGAGGCTGAAGGAACATTCTTTCACCTCTGGTGGACATGCCCGAGGGTGACGGCTTTTTGGGAAATGATTTATAATGAGTTGAAAAAGGTGTTTAAGTACACCTTTCACAAGAAACCAGAGGCCTTCCTCCTGGGCATTGTAGGCCAGAGAGTGTTAAAAAAAGATAGAACTTTCTTTTTATATGCAACTACAGCAGCAAGAATTCTTATAGCCAAATACTGGAAGGCACAGGAGTTACCCACGCTGGAAGAATGGCATTCGCAGCTGATGGACTATATGGAATTAGCCGAAATGACCGGCAGAATCCGAGATCTGGGAGAAGAGACAGTGGAAGAGGATTGGAAAAAATTTAAGGACTATCTACAAAAACATTACAAGTTATATGAATGCTGAGAATTTGCTAAGGTTTTGGGAAAAACATGCTTCAGTATTGAGATTGGTAAATGAGGGAAATTAAGTTATGATTTTAAAAAGTATAAATTATAGATTATATAACTAAATGAAAGCACAAAAACACATAAAACAAGGTATCAAATTGCTGTTTATCTTTATTGTAAAGAAAGCAGGGGATGGAAGATTTGGGGAAGTCCAGTTGATTATGAAAATTGATTTGGAAAAGTGAATTTTCTTTTATAATTTCTTCTTTTTTTCTGTAAAATCGCTTTTGTTGTGTTACTGACGATGTATCTGACCTTGGAAAAAAAGCAATAAAAAAAATTATTATTAAAAAAAAAAACAAAATGTTGGTGCTGACCTTTAAAGCCCAAACGGCCTCAGCCCAGTATACCTGAGGTCCAGCTCCAAGGGCCTTCTGTCAGTTCCCTCACTGTGAGAAGTGAGGTTGCAGGGAACCAGGCAGAGGGCCTTCTCGGTAATGGCGCCCAGCCTGCGGAATGCACTCCCATCAGATTTCAAGGAAATAAACAACTATCCAACTTTTAGAAGACATCTGAAGGCAGCCCTGTTTAGGGAAGCTTGTAATGTTTGAAGTTTTATTCCGTTTTTAGTGTTCTGTTGGGAGCTGCCTAGAGTGGCTGGGGAAACCCAGCCAGATGGGTGGGGTATAAATAATAAAATTAATAATAATAATAATAATAATAATAATAATAATAATAATAATAATAATAATAATTCAGCAGAGAATTGCTAATGAAGGTTCTTGGCACCACTTCAAAAGTACAATTCTCAGGTTGCTTTGGGTGGAAAGTCATTACAATAAAGCCTGTCTGAAATCATGTTGTCCAACTCCCCATATGCCTTAGGCACTCCTTTTCAGAAGTCATCCCACAGCAGGACCTCAGAAATGGACCTACTCCTTGCTCTTTCCCTCAGCTATGTAATTTGGAAAATCCTTGGCAGGGTCCAGGCCATGTGATTCAAAGCAGCAGGGCTTCTTTTGTGGACTGAAAAAGTGCATCCATTCTGTGAAATGGGACTACAGTATACTGGAGCCTTGGCTTTCAGTATACTTGGCTTAATGCAAAATGTGAACCCTTTGCACTTCCTTTAATTCATCTTCATCCCAGGTGGTGTTGTCCTTCAACTACCGCCGTCCCACACTTTCTTCTCCCTACAGCTGAAGATTCCTTATGCAGTCGATGTAGCTCTCCTATTCGGATTTTCAAACCATGTATTGTCCACACTGACCTGCAGGGTCTCTCCAGCATTTCAGGCAGGGAGAGGGCATTCTCAGCCGTACCTGGAAATGCTTGGGATTGAAACAGAGAACTCCAGCATGCAAAGCAGATACTCTACCGCTAAGAAACAAACAGGAACTTAATAGTGCCTCCAGAATGACCTACATTGTCTCAAACATGTCCAAGGTTGGACTGAGTACTAGGAATCTGTCGCAGGGATTACTTCTTCTTGTTGTTAACATCTGACTTCAATCATACCGAAAACTGAAAGTGCAGACAGTATCATCCATCTTATGAACCATTTCCTTACGACTTAAAAATAAAGATACATACCTGAGACCGCCAATTAATTGGTTCATGACATTACACAATGAACAGGGAGTAGTTAAACAAATAGGTAATGCACAGTTTGAGCAAAGCTACTAAACAGAACAGTGAGTTCATTCATACATCAAGGTAAGGTGGAGTAGGACCAGTTCAAAGGAATTTGATCCCTCCTCCCTTTTCTTCCAACCGCATGATAGACCACAGCTTTCAATCCTAGAAAAGCCTTTGGGAAATATGTACCTTGCATTCAGTGCAAGTAAAAAAGTTAATTAATTCTTTCATGGTGTTTTTAAAGCAGAAGGCACCAAACTTGATCTTACAATGCACCAAGCATTTCTGAAGATCAACAAGCACTCAACAGAATCAAGCTCCTAAGCAGAATTTTGCAGTATTGCATTTACCCTGTAGCAAAAAAATGAACACAATTTGCAATTCTTGTGGTATTGTACATTTACTGTTAAAATATCTTTTAGGGGCAGATTCCCCCCCCCTTTCTTTTTCTTAAAAGCATCCTGGAGCGAACACAAACTGATGCGAGTTTTTCAGTGCTACATGGAACTGCTGTGGTAAATGGTCTCATGTGTGTTCAGATCTCTGTTTGTTACATTCCAAGGCAAAAACCTCTAATCATATGTCAGATGGCAGACACAAGTGGTATGGACACCAGTGTTACCAGGTTTCTGGATTTTTTATAAAACGCAAACGGAAAGAGAGAGACTTCTGTGTGGGGGTTGAGAAAGGCCCCAAGAGCAAATTAGAAGATGGCACCCCACCATTCTGTGTGCAAAAATAGTGCAGCTAGCTAAATCTTATTTTAACACTGAAAATGGGACAGGATTGCCCCTCAGGAGGCGAAGGGCAGGCTTTATGATTCACCCAGCTCTGTTTGCCACCACTTCCTGCCAACTGCAGAGGCTGCCTCACTGTGCCTGCTAGTCCAATTCAGGGAGCCGGAAGAGTATACAGAGATCCAAGCAGCAAGAACAGTGAGAACGATATGAACACAGGGAACCAGGCAGAGGGCCTTCTCGGTAGTGGCACCCGCCCTGTGGAACGCCCTCCCACCAGACGTCAAAGAGAAAAACAACTACCAGACTTTTAGAAGACATCTGAAGGCAGCCCTGTTTAGGGAAGCTTTTAATGTTTAATAGATTATTGTATTTTAATATTCTATTTGAAGCCGCCCAGAGTGGCTGGGGAAACCCAGCCAGATGGGCGGGATATAAATAAATTATTATTATTATTATTATTATTATTATTATTATTATTATTATTATACACACCCTAGAATCCCAGCACTGATCTGGCCTTCACATTAAACTGTTTCTGACGTTATACAGGGTTACACTGAAGCAGCAGGTACTGCCCTGACCCAGATGAATCCAGTTGGCTGTATTCAAGACTGTATCATACCCAAAGATTCACCTAACAAACCCCATCAATGCAAAGACTTCTGCTTGCACCAAGGGGCTTTCCTCCCCCCCCCCCCGAAACTGGCTCATTACAGGGACAGCCCCCTGAAGTGTGCTAGGACAGTTCTGTCTGGCAAGCCAATACACATGTGAGAGGGAAATTTGCACAGCCTTTTATGTGTATACTCAGATGCAAGATCCCCTGAGCAAAGTGAAACTTATTCCCAGGTAAGTGCCTATAGGACCACAGCCTTAAGATATACCAAATGTTTGTTTTCCCTTAGGCACCTTAATAATTCTTTTAAAAACTTTCAGCTACTGTGAGTGTGACGAGAAACATAAAACCTTCAAACTGCTTTTGAAGACACCTAGTGTGGGAATCAGGAGGCATTTGCTTATTTGCAATTCAAGTTCTTCTTTAAGACTCCTGGGGCAAAGACATTCATCATGTTTTTGAGCACATCTGTTTCTTGCTAATACAAGTATTCAATGGATCTCCAAGCAGACCCATTGAAACCAGCAGACTTAAGCCCATTGATTTTGGCTGTTCTACTCTGAGTGTGATACGGTGGGACATTACCGAGAGAAAGGTGCATATTGACTTTCATAAATGGAAACCGGTACAGCTGCTACCTGCAGTGCAAATTTGATTGTTTCCCCTTGAACGAAACAGTATATTTTTCCTCCCAAAGATGCAGTGTTGCCATTTTCCATTACATGAAACAACAGTCTCTTGCAAAAAATTAAAAAAAATAAAACTGCACCAGTATGAATGCTTAAGGGCTTGTTCATTTCTTGTGACTGTCTTGGCTTGCAGACATGGTCATCACAACAAAAATAATGGCCTGGGTAGCCTCAGCCACAGTAATTTCTGCAATTGTGGTACTGGTTACTGGTTCATTTCCGGGCCCAATTCAAGGGGCTCATGTTAATGTTTAAAGTCCTAAACTATCAAGACTGCCTGCTTCCTTACAGACCCCCTTGGGTGCAGTGGGGGCCCTCAAGGTAGTTTCTCCTCCCACTGAGGTGAGGCTCATGGGATGGGATTCCCCAGCTCATGGGGAAGTGAGCCCAGGAGAGGGCTTTCTTTGTGGCAGCCTCTAACCTTCAACGTTTCCTCCTGCCCACAGAAGTGCATCATTATACAGCTTCTGGGTAATGCTGAAGACACACCTCTTTAGCCTAGCTTTGGACACTTGAGGTATATATATATATATATATATATATATATATATATATATATATATGACCTGCCTTATTTCTGTGATTGTCAATTCTTTTAAACTTTTTTTCAATAGCACCTTAGGGCAGGCATGGCCAAACTTGGCCCTCCAGCTGTTTTGGGACTACAGTTCCCATCATCCCCGACCACTGGTCCTGTTAGCTAGGGATGATGGGAGTTGTAGCCCCAAAAAAGCTAGAGGACCAAGTTTGGCCATGCCTGCCTTAGGGTAAAGGGTGCGTAATAAATAATAAAAGAAGGAAGTAATCAAGGAAGCATCCAATAATGGTAAAGAGACACAGATGCGATCTATCGACAACACACGTTGCATTTTCCCACTTGGGCACATTCTTTGGGAAGGTCAGGATTCCTCCTTGGACATGCAAGGAATACACTGTGCAGCTTCAGGGCTGCAATCTAGGATGTGATTACAATCCAGACTGGGGCACCACACCACATTCCTAGTGGCTATTTGCCCTTCAGGCCGCTTCAGTTTTTCATAACATTTAGTTTGGCCCTACAAGCCACAGCCAGGCCTACTGTTAGGCAGAGTGAGGCGGCACAGGCCATGGGGAAGTCTGTGTGGCCTAACCCTGGTACCCTCAGGAGGACACTGCCCTGTCCCCCCGTCACTAGTGTTGAAATAAGATTAAAAGTGCCATAACAATCAGTTTCTATAAATGGGGTGCGGGAACATCTTTTTATATTTTGTTTCAGGCAGCAAAATGTTTCGGGCTGGCCTTGCCTAAAACTGCAATCCTATGTTCAGTTTTAACACCCCGAGGCTGACATTCATCAGCCCCCTCTCTACAGAAGAACTTAAATTGGTATTTTTGGGAAGACAATTCTTCTCTAGGAGTCATTCTAAGTTTTTTTATTATTGCTGTTGTTGCTACAATTTATAAACTGCTCATAAAACACATGCTACCTTCCCAAAGAAAAATACGGACTGCACTGGGATTAAAGGGGGGGGGGACCCACTTCTCCCTCTTTTCATAAATAAAGGATTTAAGGGCCATTGTGCCACACTTTTTCAACTGGAGGATATATTGGTTTGTATCCATGAGAAGCAGAGAAAGGAAAAGAGTGCTGGGGGGCAGTGTCTACAAATAATAAACCCAAGTATGTTGGAATGCTCCTAGAACAGGGATTGCGCGTCTTCATTGCCCTTTTCATGAATATGAAATCACCCTCTTCTTTCTTCTGAGCCTCTTACAGAAGCTGCTGTTTGTGGGGGCTGAAAAAGCAATTCCATCACCCCATTTTCCAACCTGGCTTGGGAGGAAGACCTGTGGTGCTCTAAATGTTGTCAGACTCCGCAACAACACCAGTCAACCACAGCCAGTACATCCAAGGGTGAAGGAAGTTGTAGTCTTATCATAAAAGAAATTATAGGATACCAAGTTCCTTGGCCCTGCTCTAAGATATGAGATGCTGCCCTATAGTGAGTCCCGCCACAGACAGTATAGAATCATAAGAGTTGGAAGGGACCAACCCCCTGCAATGAACAGCTAAAGCATCCATGACAGATGGCCATCTGTGGCATTCGTACAGAGCCCCCGGTCGTCTCATGGACTATTGACCCACTAATCTGCTGCCACCAACCAGGTCCTCCCCGGTAAAATCACTTCAGCCTCAGTCAGCTTCTCAATTAATAAAGAAGAGTGTATTTTATTTCAGATACAAACAAACTTTTCCGGCATTCCAAACATTGTTACTCTTTACTTTCTTAGTCTTATTTTCCTCTCTCTCTCTCTCTTCTACCTCCCCTCACTCAAGAACCCACTGCCCTCTATTGACAACTGCCTGCCAATTGCTTCTCCAACTGCCTTTCCCAACCAGCCAACCCACTAAAACCAACCAACTACCCAGCAACAATTCGAACAAACCTCAGGCTAAGCCCTTATACACATGTAGGCTCCGCCTCCAGCTTTCCTATTGGTCTACATCTTTAACCCTTTCTTTTCCTCCTGTACAGACAGGCTCTAAACGAATGGGCAAACGCCACATCATCCAACCTCTGCTTAGAAACCTCCAAGTAAGGAGAGTCCGGAACCTCTTAAGGGAGACTGTTTCACTCTCAAACAGCTCTTGCTGTCAGAAAGTTTAGTTGGAATCTACTTTCTTGTAATTTGAAGCCACTGGTTCGAGTCCTACCCTCTAGAGCAGGAGAAAACAAGCTTGTTCCCTCTTCCACGTGACAGCCCTTAAAATATTTGAAGATGGCTATCATATCTCCTCTCAGTCTCCTCTTTTCCATGCTAAACATACCCAGCTCTCCTTCAAACGCTCCTTGTAAGGCTTGGTTTCCAGACTCTTGATAATCTTGGTTGCCTGCCTCTGCACACTGAAAAGGACAGCTACCCATGGCTCATTCTGGGACAATCTGTTAAGGCAGAGAGTAGAAGACACCTAATTCAAGCCATCAACTCTAAACTATTCATAATGTTTGACTATATTATTTACACTGTATGTGCATGAAATGTTTCCTGGGGGAGGGTGTATGTGGGGATTGCTTGTTATGTATATTTTCAGAAACTGAAAAATGAAGTTTAAAAAGAGGTTTAAAACAAAGAAACACCCATTTTTTTAAAAAAAAATGAACAGGGGTCTCTAAA
The DNA here is from genome assembly GCF_965112155.1 of Podarcis liolepis. Lineage (NCBI taxonomy): Eukaryota > Metazoa > Chordata > Lepidosauria > Squamata > Lacertidae > Podarcis > Podarcis liolepis. Next base: position 22,448,584 of record NC_139563.1, read on the forward strand.
TCATTGGCATTGTGAGAAGAAGAAGGCAGGCAAGTATCTTAGCCCATTTCTCCACTGCTGGACACCTGTGGTGATCTAAGAGAAAACATTTATCCACCATGCTTTTCTTTTTCAAAGCAATCAGCACCTATAAAGGGCAGTTCCACGTGGAATTTCCCTTCCATCCACTAGCAACATACCTAGGGTGTGATCTGATAGATACAAGCGATCCGAGAATAATGAATGCAACGCCAAGACAGATTTCTCCAACCTAGCTGGAGAATGGGAGTTGTAATCCAAAACATCTGGATGGCAGCAGGTTCCCCAAAAGCTGCCCTAGGCTCCATTATGAAAACCTGCATTTAGACATAGTTTTCTTGAGGGACTGGTAGTCTTGGTTAGTTCTGAATAATTTATTTATGTCCATCAGAATCTTAATGGGGTATGAACTATACAAGATGAGCACAATAAATAATACTGGCTTCCTATTTTTGACTCAAGAGGTTCAAGCCATGATACATATTATCAGAAAATAATTTTGAAAACCACAGTAAAGTACACATGTTATACATATATTTCAACACCCTACTGCTGAAGTGGTTTTTAACCCTTCTCTCACTTGAAAAGGCAAGACACTATTTGCCTTTGCTGCCCACAAAGTTTCCTTTCCAACACAAAGTCAAACAGATGTCTGGGTGAGTCACAAAATTCAATGCAAATCCCAGGAGGAAAAAACAACCTGTACGGGAAATACACAAAGATTAGTGCCAGGCAGTGAGAGACAAAACATGTAATGAAGTCAAAAGCAATCAAGGGTGCAAGTCTAGACACATGACAAGATGAGCTTCCGATAAAACATGGCAGAGCTAGTTGACTAGACTCCCATTTCCCAGACAAAGGACTTCTTCACACATTAAGAATGTAAGAAGAGCCTATAGGATTAAGCCAATGGCCCACTTAGTCCAGTATCCTGTTCTCACAGTGACCAACCAGCATTCTCCCCTCCTATGGCTTCCAGCAACTGATATTCAGAAGCATTACTCCATCTAAGGAAGCAAAGCATATTCATTTTGCCTCACCATCTTTGCTAGCCTTAACCTCCTTGAATTTGTCCAATCCTGACTATTACTGTTTTTAAAATGCTATATAAAATTCTGCAAAACAGAGTCCTGAAAAACTAATAAACTGAGAGTCCTTAGGGACCAAAGAAAAAGGGACAATTTCATACCTGTTTGGTCGGATTTTATTTCATTTGTAAGCAAGGAAGAACCCCTTTTGGCCTACGAATGAATAAGGCTGATGAAACGACTCAGGACATTGGAATACTTCAATTACTTTCCCTTAGTACAATAGGGTCCATGTTTTGTCACCCTGAACTTATGCAAGCCATTCCCTCTAACCCTTAGCACTTTCTGAAGGAAGCCTCAACCAGTGCAGGTCTCAGCACCTGGCTTGCAGTGAGGGATGAGTGTGAATCAGGACCCAACAGAAGCCTGAAGAAGCCTGGGAGAAGCTAAATAATCGTCAATGTGACCACAGTACCAGAGATACAGTCATACCTCGTGTTGCGTGTGCTTGCGCCTGCGCAGAAGCGCTAAATCACGCAGAAGCACCAAATTGTGTCATGCGCCTGCACAGACACAGCTCTTTGAGCTGCGGGCAGTTCACATTACGGACAGGCCTCTGGAATGGATCCCATCCGTAACACGAGGTACCACTGTAAAGCGAGATAAGTGGGTTTTTTTAAAAAAAAAAGTCATGACCTAAGTGTGTACATTGGGTTAAGTACGTAATTCGTTCCGGAGGTCTGCACTTAACCTGAAACTGTTCTTAACCTGAAGCACCACTTTAGCTAATGGGGCCTCCCGCTGCTGCCGTGCCGCCGGAGCACAATTTCTGTTCTCAACCTGAAGCAAAGTTCTTAACCTGAAGCACTATTTCTGGGGTAGCAGAGTCTGTAACCTGAAGCATATGTAACCTGAAGCGTATGTAACCCAAGGTGCCACTGTATAGTAATATAAGCATACACACATTTAAAAACTTGCTGCTAGCAAAATATGGAGCTGCCCGGCACATTCAAGTACATTTTTAATGGGGCAAATTTAATATTTACATTTTAATTTCTTTCTATTTACTATTTAGTTTTTAGGGTTTTTTTGTTGTTTATTTAACCAGTAGCAGCCTGAAGAACAAGGAGCAATTGGAAACATCTGTGGTTATTCAAAGCACAGGTAAACTGAGCAGAGACAAGGGGGAGCAGCAAATCATTTCTAAAACGAAATCTCAAAAAGCATTTATGTATGAAATTTAAATCCTGCGATTCATTGTAAACACCGCCAGCATGGGCTACAATAAACATATGTAGATCAAATAAATACAAGATTAAGTAAAATACACAATCGGGTTTCTTTTTATAAAATAAAAAAGCTGTCTCCATATGACTATAATTCAATGCAAGCTAATTCCCCTTACACAAAGGTTTTCAATCTTTTTGAGTCCATGGCTCCCTTGACAAACTATATTCTTTCTGCAGCATCCCTGTGGGGAGCAGGAGTCCAGTTATGGCACCCCTTGCCTGCAGAGCTAGCAGCCACTCACCTCTTTTCAAACACCCTCCCTTGTGGAGTGTTCCCTCAGCCTCCTCTCTGCTCCACTCTCCTTGCCGTCCCTGGTCTCTATCTAAGCTGCCCCCCAAAGAGAGGTGCCACCTCACACTGCCCCTCAGGGGGCTGGGAAGCACCCCCTGGCCAACTCCAGAGGCATGATTTGCCTGGGGAGCTTGTACCTAGGCCTGATGTCACAAACAGCTGTGCATGCCTTATGGAGGCACAGGCGCAAGAGGCACACTGGTTGAAAACACTGCCCTAACAAATTGCAAGAACTTTCTAATCCGTCTTCCATCAGGTAGAAACCTCACGAAGATACCATACCTGTCAGAGAGCATCAAAGGACAATAGATCAGTTGCACTACTTGTTCCTCTGTTCGCTCAAAAAACCACACAATTTTAGAAGAGTAAATGGCAAGATTCCCTGCCCAAGTGCTACTTAGGCTGCATAGAGACACATCAAGCTGAAACCGGAAGAGGCAGTTTTGTTGCTCTATTAAAACATGTAGTTTTCCCACTATGATGCAAGTTTTTTTGTTTTGTTTTTTTTAACTGGTTCTGCAGGCTTGGGTTAGACTGGATGGTGCCTACTGGCTAACGTGTGTGTTTACAAACCTACTTTCCCCAGTTCCCAGAACAGCTTTGCAACACTCCAAAAATATTTGCAGCAGTGTTTGTGTTTGTGTGTGTGTGTGTGTGTTTTTTTATTTTAAATAGGATTAGGATAAACAAATAAATGCATAAACTACAGGTAGTAGTTTGAAATTTTTATTTTTTCAAAAACCACAGGCAAGCCTGACTGAAGCATGGAAAGAGCGACAAGACTAGCAGATGAATCGCATGTGATACACTGGTACATGCACCTATGATGCAAATTGTGAAAGCATGCAGAGGTCAGGCACACAATGCGCAAAGAAAGCCTGCTGGGATGCATCCTTTTACATTACATCTGTCATCACCCACAGTTTCCACCATATTTCGATATGCAATAATGTTCAGGTTCATTGTTCAAATGGGCAGAATGAAGCTCTTCTCTTAACAAGCAGAGAAATCAAATGACTGTCGCAGTCACTAGTCGGGGACAGCCTACCTTGTTGATTTATAGCACAGAGAATTACTGAAAAGAGGTTAAGAACAGCACTAATATAAAATCACACAGCTGAGTCCAGTAGTAATTCCAGGTAATCTTAGTGTCATGAATGACACATCCACTGGTTTAAACAGCCTCTATAATAAGGATTTAAGAAACTCTAGTTTTCTGTATGCTCCTCCAAAGCTAAAAATACACCATGCATGTGCACACTATATAGTTATAAAACTATCAAACTATATTCAGGCACTATCATTCTTCTATATTGTTCTTGGCACTTTCCTCCCTTCTTAATGAAAGCCAGCTAGCAAAATAAGGGCAATTCTCTCTCAAGATTTCCCAGTATCAAAAAAACAGAGACTATTGCATTTATACGCAAAACTACCAATTTCAAATTTGGCAGACAACAAACAATCTTTTTTTAAAAAAAAAAAAATAATCCTTCTCCTTTTGATCACAGGAAACTGCCTTGTGTCAGACCACTGGGTCCATCTACTCCAATAGTCTATTGCATCCTACAGTGACAATCCAAACTTCTGGATAAGGAACCTTGGCTTACCTAGGAGATACCAGGAGTTGAACCTAGAATCTTTTGCATGGAAAACATGTGCTCAGCAGTTCAAGCATCTTCTGGAGATGTTGCAAGATCTTTATTATTATTATTTGGGTGACAATTTAATAGCCAGGGATAAGTAAAGGTCATATTAACAGTGCCATTAAATATCTGAGACTCATGTCCTTCCACTTCCCCCCGAACATCCTGCCACTACTCACTTTTGCCTATCGGAGTTCCAGAACCATGGCTACATCAAAAACATGGGGCTGTAAAATGTCACTAGAAAAAGTTGGAAGGGTGAAATTCTGGGGGAACTGGCAGCAGGACAACTTCCACAAGGGATTAAACCTCACTTCCTCATTTTATCTCTGCTACAAATCACCTCCTTCCAAGGAAGCTTTAGAGCTAACATTATACATAGCTAATATGATGCTGGAAAAGCTTTGGCCCTCCAGATGTTACTGGACTACAACTTCTATCATCCCTAGCTTTTGGCTGCATTGACTGGGGCTGATGGGAATTGGAGTCCAACACATCTCAGTGCTGAAGATTCCCCAGCCCTTTATAATAGATCCTTTGAATAGGGAAAGGTTCAGATCTAAAAGAATCACTAGATATAGTGAAGAATATGCAGTCACGTACAAATGGCTACTTCTGTTTTAGGGCTAAGCAAATAAAAGGAGAGGGGATGAACATCATCCATGATTTCATCAATGACAAAAGGTGATTGGGGAGAAGGACTGTTTGAAAGAGCACAAAAGTGTTCTTCTACCAGGGAAGCATTTCCCTAAATGGCTTTCATTAGCCTACAGTGGCTCCATCGCGTTCACTATGCGATCACTGGTCAACTAGGATCAAGTGAAAGCACTGCTTTTATGTTAAACTAGCTTTGCTTGCTCTTAGTTTCAGCAGCTCATAGCCAAATCTAATTGTCCACACTGTGTCCTGATATCATCATGTACACTACAAGATCCTGATTGGCTAGAATAATTATAAAGAGGAGAAAGTAGCCCTAATGAGAAGGGAAAGCAACACCTAGAGAGGATACATGGCAGCAAAGAGAACGGAAAGTGAACACTCCAGATACTTAAATGATCTTTGGAGAAGGCTTCTCACCACCTAAATACTGAAATCGATGAGCATTCAGCAAAGTCATATTATACTTTAATATTGCAATGCCCCTTCCGATCGTCAGGAGGGGGGGTTGTGGGATCACGACCCCGCCCACTCTCGCTCTCCCGAGGCTGGCGCCAGCCTCGCGGGAGGCAGGGATTCCCCCAATTAGCATCCCCTGTGGCGCCAGCCAATCGGCTGGCGGCAGGGGCGGGCCTTAGAAAGGCCACTTAAGGTCGGGGAAGCCCTCGGCTTGCCTCTTTTCACCCCTTTTCGCTTTGGCAGGATAGTTTGGCGCTGCAGTCTGATTTCCAGGTACATTCGGATGCGGCCGGGTCCTTAGGTTTTGGGGTCTACTTCAGGGGCCAGTGGTGTGCCCAGCACTGGCCTCCCTCCTGGCAAGGTAAACCGATACTACGTGACTTGACATTCTTAGAATTCTTTCCCATCGTGGTTGCAATTCACTTATGGGAAGACCAGTTCAAGAACCATAGGGTCTGTTTTTGGACGGACAATCTAGCGGTCGTGTCAGTTTTGAATAAACAATCGTCACGCTCACCCAGAGTAGCGTCCCTTTTACGGTACTTCGTCCTCTCCTGCCTGCGGTTGAACCTTCACGCTTCAGCCAAGTTCGTCCCTGGTATTGATAATAACATCGCGGATGCTCTATCTCGTTTCCAGATGGAACGCTTTCGCTCATTGGCGCCGGATGCGCAGCAGCAGCCGCAACCATTCCCGGAGCACCTCTGGAATATTGGCAACGAGAAGCAATAAAGGGAGTATTGTCTGCGCTAGCGCCTTCTACCCTGAGATCGTATAATAAGGCGTGGCTAGACTTCACATCCTTCCGCATCAAAAAGGGGCGGTCCAAGCCAGGCAGGCCACCGTCCAAGTCTGAAGTCATAGAGTACATGGTCCACCTTAGAGATCTTGGCCGGGCCCCCAAAACCCTCAATATTCATTCAGCAGCTATATCCTTCTTTTCTAAAACTTTATTTTCTGTGGATCCCTGTTCGCATTTCGTTGTGCGTAAGATGCTTGAGGGCTGGCGCAGGTCCAGGCCTCACGGCCGGGACAGGAGAAGGCCAATAACTTTAGATATACTCACCCAAATCTGTAGGAAGCTGAGGGCCCTGTGTTGGTCAAGATATGAAGCCAGGTTATTTTCAGCAGCGTTTTCTTTCGCATTTTTTGGCGCCCTACGCATAGGCGAAGTGGTTTGTGAGGACCGCGCAGCGTCCAGGGGGCTACTACTTGAGGACGTAACTGTAGACAGGGCGCATGTAATGTTAAGAATCCGTAGTTCGAAGACTGATCACCTTGGCAAGGGAGCCTTGGTTCGCCTCCAGGCGACTCAAAAGGCGGGCCCTTGCCCTGTAAAGGATGCTAGAAAATACCTGTGTGTAAGACCAGAATCTAGTGGCCCCTTTTTCTTGCATTCCGACGGTTCCTCCCTCTCAAAGCAGCAGTTCACGAGGGTCATGCGCAAAGCAATTGCCGCCATCGGGCTTCCCCAAGAGGAGTACGCCGCGCACTCCTTTCGCATTGGGGCGGCGACCACCGCCGCCCATATGGGCTTACCGGCTGAAAGAATTATGGACATGGGGCACTGGAAATCCAACGCATTCCAGGGTTATATTCGGTAGACCTTCTAAATTCCCCTCAGCTTTCCCCCCGGGCACTCCTCCTGATCCGGTTCTCCGATTCTCTCTTTTCAGGTACTGGTGTGGTTCGACTGTGGATCCTCGGCCACAGCATCGTATATTGGGCAAAGCGGCGCGCCGAACAAAGGGGCTGGGTTAAAGAGCTACGGCTACCCAGCTGGGTCAAACTATCGTGGATCTCTAGGAGGGGTATGCGTTGGGAAGAGGTTTTTCCCAGTTGTATCCAAAAAAATCGCTGCCGAGGGCCCACCCAGTGCCTTGGTCATCCAGCTGGGCGAGAACGATTTGGCGTATAGGAAAGGGGTGAACTTGATGTGGAACATTATCAACGACTTGGAATTGTTGAGGGCATCCCATGAAAACATTACAATAATTTGGTCATCTTTGCTGGAAAGGCGATGTTGGCGGGATGCAGAGAAACCCGTGGCTGTGAATAAAGCTAGAAGGATTGTGGAGCGCATGGTGGCACGTAGAGTGGCCGCATGGGGTGGTCGGGTCATTCAGCACCCATGCATACGGTTTGACAAGGAAATGCTTTATCGCTGGGATGGCGTGCATCTATCTGATGCGGGAAATGATATTTGGTTGGCTGATATTTTTCAAGGTGTTAGGGATTGGTTACAGGTCTGAGGGTATTGGCGGCGAGCCGGCTTGCGGCTCGGTGGCGGTAGGCATTGGCCGGGGTATTGTCATGCAGATGAGGTTGGGGGGGAGGAACGCCATCACCTCCCCCAATGCTTGAAGGGTAGTTCGTTAAAGGACTCCGAGGGGCGACGCCTCGTCCGAAACCTACGGAGGCTAGGGCCTAAAGCGCGCCCCCGAGCGGTAACCCCTCGGGGAGCGCCTAGGGATACGCATCTCGGGTGGCTCCCCTTGTTGGTGTTTAACCCTTCCCGGTCAGACCGGATAGTCGGTTAGGGGCCAATGCCTAAAGCCAATACCCTTCATTTCCTGTAATCAATAAAGTTGTGGCCATTTTCGCCCATTAACCTAAAACGCTGTGTCCGTTGTCTTTATTTATTCCACCTGTGGGGGGGGAGGGAATAGCCACACAATGCCCCTTCCGATCGTCAAGAGGAGGGGGGGTTGTGGGATCACGACCCCGCCCACTCTCGCTCTCCCGAGGCTGGCGCCAGCCTCGCGGGAGGCAGGGATTCCCCCAATTAGCATCCCCTGTGGCGCCAGCCAATCGGCTGGCGGCAGGGGCGGGCCTTAGAAAGGCCACTTAAGGTACGGGGAAGCCCTCGGCTTGCCCCTTTTCACCCTGGAGACGACGCGGTTTCCCACCCACCCGCCCTTTAGGTTTTGCCACTGACATTGCTATGGGCTTCGGCTGGTCGCCGCAAGGGGCCTGGTAGGAGTTTTTCCATTTGGCTAATTGGCTGGTTTTGTGAGCCACTTGGTTTTTTCGCCTACCTCGTAGCAAATCGTCACAACTCCCTCGGTTTTGGCGGTAGGCATTGGCCGGGGTATTGTCATGCAGATGAGGTTGGGGGGGAGGAACGCCATCACCTCCCCCAATGCTTGAAGGGTAGTTCGTTAAAGGACTCCGAGGGGCGACGCCTCGTCCGAAATCTACGGAGGCTAGGGCCTAAAGCGCGCCCCCGAGCGGTAACCCCTCGGGGAGCGCCTAGGGATACGCATCTCGGGTGGCTCCCCCTGTTGGTGTTTAACCCTTCCCGGTCAGACCGGATAGTCGGTTAGGGGCCAATGCCTAAAGCCAATACCCTTCATTTCCTGTAATCAATAAAGTTGTGGCCATTTTCGCCCATTAACCTAAAACGCTGTGTCCGTTGTCTTTATTTATTCCACCTGTGGGGGGGGAGGGAATAGCCACACAAATCCACATGCTTTAGATTTAGAAGCATTTGGGACTACATTAAACAGATTATGGAACTGTGTATACAATGTGGATCTAAAAACAACTTGCTAATATGATGCAGTTCTATTATTCAGAACTTTAGTTTCCCTTTCTTAAATCCACCCTACGGTGCCTATTCCAATCCAAAATAGCCTTTTAATGTATTTTTCTTCCCAATTTTGGCTGAAAACATAATGAAAATGGCCATAACACACATTAAGGGTTGAAATTTACATCTGGCTACCACTATAAATGCTCTGATATCATAATTATTAGGTTAGGGCTGCCAAAAGCCTCAAAGATATACAACTTTAAGCACACACACACACACCCTAGTACGGTATAGAAATTACAGTTTTATGAGTTTCTGCTGAGGTCTGTAGTGACCCATAAAAATCCCTCCCTTCAACATATTTGAAGGCATTTCAAAGATTGGCCTCTTATGAAAATTCCTTATTCTCCAATGGACCACTTAAGTCCTGTACATTCTAACAGACTGCAGTTTTACTACAGGACTATTAAATATGTATTACTAAAAGTATTTTAGCTACTTAAATGTAGATTCAAAAGTCAGCTTTTACTTCCCCCATACCCAGATGACCTTTACCATCTTTCTTCTAACTTTGAGTAATTTTAATCCTTATGTAGAAGTGCCCACAGTTTACTATCCATTATATCAGCAAGGCCATGGCTCTGGGTAGTGGCAGACCATTCCAGAAATGAAAAACAGAAGCAAAATCTCACACTGTCCTCTCTTTACAAAGCCGCCTCAGCCACAATATGGCTACAGTGACTGCTCCCAGACTTTGTGTGCAAATGGTCATTTCCACACAACCACTGAGATCCACAAACATTAATCTGAGGGCAGGGGAAAGTTTGGGGAATAGATTGATTTTTTTACTTACTATATTCATCAAAGAAGTTCAAGTCTCCTCCCGCATACGTTTAATCAGAAATGCCAAGGGCTGAACGTGGAACTTCCTGCATGCAAATAAATAATGTATTCTTCCTCTGAGCTAGGTTGAAAGGTATTTTAATTCTGTATTAAACACCTTTTTCTCTAGGAATCACACACCCTTAGGCACAGGGTTGTGAATAATTCAAAATTATTCTATTGTGGCAAAATGATTCTGCATTGAATTTGTCTCCTTCATACCTTGTTTTTCTTCAGACTTTTGTAATAAAATTTCCATAGGAGCAAAGATTCTTCTTTGCTGGTCATAATGATGCATCAACTTTTGAATTAGCAGATGTTTCCCTCCTTTATCATTTTCTCTTCAGTTCATTATTTATTCCATTTTAATCTGCGCTGCACTGCATTTGCCATCTGTTACAGACCAGGCCCTTAAGACATCTACATCGCCTTGAATCTTTCATTCTCCTATAGTTCACTTTCTTAAAATGGATTGTTCCAAGGCAAACTATTCCGAAACGGTCAACCAAGAAGACTAGTTACAGAAACTGAGAGCCAATGGGATCCCTGGAGACTATTTTTGAGAATACGTTAATCATGCCCATTAATTCCAATGGGTCTAGAACTAGCATTGCCTTCTATAGGTTGTATCCCAAATTGGGCTAGGTGGAGATACAGCTTGGCTTCATACAACGCAGCTTCGTATTTTTCAAGTCCTGTCAAAATCAGTGGGAGTTATCCCCTTGAAATTTCAGAGACTGAAAGTCTGCTCCTCAATAAAATCCCCAAGGTTGCTTCCACTTTCATGTGATATAGAAAAGCACTAGACAGATCATGCCACAGCTTTATTACCTGGAAAATGCATCACCTCCTACCTAACACAGGGATTGAAGAACTCTTTCTGCCCGTGGAGCCCATTCTCACGTGGGCAGCCTTCCAGGAGCTAACGATGGGTTGGATGTGAAGCCAGCGGGAGCAGAGCAATGGGTAAGACTCTTATCTAAGAAGAGGAGGCTACACTCCAGCCCTGCAAATGCCAGAGACTTCTACCCCCTCCATTTTCTATCCAGGAAGGAAAAGTTCAAGGACAAAGTTCAGCCAAGCAACAGGATGTGGAGAAGGGCCAGTGAGGGCTTTGAAGTAGAGAGTGTCCCAAGGGCCAGATAAGTCTTTGGCTAATTAGCCTATCTATGACCTTTTAAACTGAGGGAGGGGTATTGTTTTGGTTTGTTGTTATGGTGTGCATTTCTGTGTTTTTATATTGTAAACAGCCCTGTGATCTTCGGATGAAGAGTGGTATAGAAATTAAATAGATAATGATGATAATGATGATGATAATAATAAGGTCTGGAGAACCACATTCAGCTTGTGGGCTGGAGGTCCGTTCCCCAAACCTAATAAGCTGGGCATATAGATTGCACGTATGAATAAAAAGAAATAAAACTTGTTAGAACTCTGCAATTCAGAGCAATATCACATCTGTGCAGCCAAATGACATATTTCCCTTCCAACTCATAAAAGAATTTTTTTTTTGCATCTAATCACAGCAAACCAAGAATTTTATCTCCTTATCTCTAGACTTAACTTCTCAATTTCTTGAGAAGATGTGGTTTAAAATCCAAGTATATTTCATGCTGCAGAAACTTAATTGAAAACACCTCGATAAACAAAAAGGAAAGTATGATTTAAATAAACTATAAACCACCCACTTTCTGCAATGCATTATGAGAGGTGAACTATATCATTGCAGATGATGAACATTCAAAAAATTATATTATCTGAAAAATTAATGTATTTTAAATTATGCTTTATGGCAGGGGTTATAGCCACACAGTGCCATCCAGCTCCCATAAGCCCTAGCTAGCATGGCCAATAATAAGAGTTGTGTTCCACACTGGCTATTCACACTTGGAACATTCAAAAGGGGCAACAAAAATAAAAGTTTGTTACAGTCAAAAATAGACTTGCATTAATACATTAATCCGTTTATTTAGCTTTATTAATATGTATAACTCTGATTCTGCAGATCTCCATAATTTACACAGAGATTTAAAAGCATACATATAATCTAAATGGAAACATAAGCAAGTTGCAATCAGATTCAATGAAAATATAGTATTAAACACTATTTTCATTGAATCTGATTGCAACTTGCTTATGTTTCCATTTAAATTATACGTAAGATCCTACTCTGCACTGTTTGTGAGCACACTCCGGGTTACATGATGTATGCAATTAACAGCAGCAATTGAAAGTCAGGGGTAGCCAATGTTGCAAACTTCAATTGTATGCTACAACTAATCATTGGCCATACTGATTGGGGCTGGTGGGAGTTGAACTCCAAAACATCTGGGGGGACATCAAGATGGCTACACCTGATTTAAAATAATAATAATAAATAATAAATTATTATTTATACCCTGCCCATCTGGCTAAGTTTCCCCAGCCACTCTGAGCGGCTTCCAACAAAAGACTAAAAATACCTTAAAACATCCATCATTAAAAACTTCCCTAAACAGGGCTGCCTTCAGATGTCTTCTAAACGTCAGATAGTTGTTTATTTCTTTGACATATGATGGGAGGGCATTCCACAGGGTGTGCACCACTACTGAGAAGGCCCTCTGCTGGGTCCCCTGTAACCTCACTTCTCGCAGTGAGGGATGGAGACTCTCCTTCAGGTATACTGGGCTGAGGTCATTTAGGGCTTTAAAGGTCAGCACCAACACTCTGAATTGTGCTGGGAAACGTACTGGGAGCCAATGTAGGTCTTTCAAGACCAGTGTTATGTGGTCTCAGCGGCCGCTCCCAGTCACCAGTCTAGCTGCTGCATTCTGGATTAGTTGTAGTTTCTGGGTCACCTTCAAAGGTAGTCTCATGTAGAGCGCGTTGCAGTAGTCCAAGCAGGAGATAACCAGAGCATGCACCACTCTGGCGAGACAGTCCGCGGGCAGGTAGGGTCTCAGCCTGCATACTAGACGGAGCTGCCCTGGACACAGAATTTACCTGCGCCTCCAAAATGACTCCCTTTTGGCTAATCCAAAGAATTAGACCTGCCAGTGGGAATATTTACTCCTGCCCTTTGACAAGCAGGTTCCTGTGTCACCTCACAATGGTTTTTTGAAAGTCCCCATTACATACACTCACAAGGCAATCCGATACATGGCAGACGTATAAGTCCAACTAAGATCACTGGGGTTTACTGCCAGATGAGGGGGTATAAGTCCGATTGCTGCCATTAGTGTAGCAAGAAAGCACTGTGTCCACGCCAGTATCAAGCTGGCTTTTGTATCTTTGCATGGCTTCTCCCATGCGGTTAAATAGCATAAGAATTTCTGCGAGTGTGGCTCTGCTTTCCTACTGCAATAGGTAGGAAATTATTACATATACATTTCTATAGACACGAGAATAGAAAAAAATGTACTTCTTTTTCCCCTATATTTAATTGACCAGATTTAGCTACCTTCATGCAAATACCTGCTCTAATTTTTTTTTTTAATTGCCTGCAGACATCATTATTCTTATTTACCTAAAGGCATACTGAGTGTTTAGCTCTAAAGGAGAATATTGTGCCCTTACAAGTTGCTTTGACTTTTGAAATTTGTCATTTCTGTGACATAATCCATGTTAGCCCCTCAGCCACTTGTCAACATACCTACAATTAAATAAAACCTGTAAAAAAAGAAACACAACACACACACACACACCTTAGAATAGAACAGCCTGCTCCAAGTGCATAATGTTGCTTTTGCTATTCATTTTCTTTGGTGGTTTTCCTTCATTCATTCTTATTAGCATCATGCTTCCTCTTAAAGAAATAATCATTCTAATGTCAAAGAAAAATCTGGACCTACGTTACTGGCATTTTAAAAATAAAATATTCCATTCGAAGAGAAAGGGAAGGTAATATAAACAAGAAGCATTCCAATTGTAAAGAGGGAGTGAAATGGGCAAAAATATAAAGCAAAATGGCATTATCTGAAAGGTTAACTTATATGCCCAAGCTTTAGGGATGAAGATAAATGCTGTGTACACACCATACAGTTAAAGCACATTGCTTCCTCCAAAGAATCATGGGAATTGTAGTTTGTTAAGGGTGCTGGAAACTGTAGCTCTATGGGGGTTAAAGTATAGTTCCCAGGATTATTTAGGAAAAGTGATGTGCTTTAAATATATGGTTGTGTAAGCAGGCAAAGTCTCTGGGCAGTGTCTGATATAACACTGGGTCTTGCCAAAATGTGCTTGATCTAGGTCTACTGTGTGCCAGCATCTCATTTGATTGAGAAAATGTAGCACACACTCATTTTCACTCCCTCTGCCCACCATGAGATGACTGTGTGCCAAAGACCCTCATCATATGCAAGTTTCAGTCCAACTAAGGCTTTCAGTATCATGTTTCCACCCCACAATTTTGCTTATTTAGTTGCATTTGTATGCTGCCCTTCTTCAAAGGAGCTTGTGGTAGTAGATCTAGTCTCCCTGTACCCAATTTTATCGTCACAAGAAAATTGTGAGGTAGGGTTAATAAAAAACCAGATATAATTTACATGTCTGAAAGTAGTGAGAGAGAAAGAGAGAGAGATCATTTCCTGGGGTGACATACACAACCAGTTTATGAGAAAATTAACAGTGGTCTACAGATCTGTGGGATTAGGACAAGTTACCTTCTTCCTTCTGTGCCCTCATCCATCATCTCCCAGAAAAACGTTCCTGTCTTAACCAGGCAGCTCTCCTAGAGAGCAATATCCCCCATCAAAACTAAATAATTTTTATTACATGCAAAGCACAAAGCATATGGTATACATTATATTAACACTAGTCCTTGTCTAGCTAGGCTAGGTCCAGATGTTAATCTGGAGTTGACCTCAAGTTGACATGCAGACTTTACAGTAATAGATTTGATCCAGCTGTTTGGTTTACAGGTTTTTGCCTCTTGCGCTGTGCTGTACACAACACAGTGGCACCAACCAGCCTATTTACTGCACACCCTACCAAGTCAGATTACAGTTATTAGTCATGGCTGGATAAAATATCACTTTCAAAGAAAAAACAATAACAGCAAAGGAAGACAATATTGACTTCTGGAAGTTTAATACCCAGAAGTCAGCCAGCCAAACCTACGTGTCGGAAATGAAATAATACACATATGCAAGTGCCTTCAGCAAAAGAAACACATGTGCACGTGTGCAAATATTAAGAACCATGTCTTAGGAAGTGTACATTTTAGAAATGAAATTCTAAATGCTCCTAACTTGAAGAAGGCAAAAGAGAAAGTACAAAAAGAAAAAAGAAAGGGCAGGAGCTTTGCTCTGACAGAATGAATGCCTCTAGTTATGTTTAAATTATTTAAAACAGTATTAAAAAGTGGGGGGAACCGCAGTAAATCTTCTCAACTCTTACTTTGGAATAGGCATGCACAGATTCAGGCACACATACCCTAGTCCCACAATAAAGTTCAAAGTAAGCACACAGATCCTATTCCTTTCCCAATGGAGAAGATGAAGGAGCATGGTGTCTTCAGTATGCTGATGTTACCCAGCTCTGTTTCTCTGTTACATCCAAAACAAGTAGGACCTGGACAGATGTCTGGATGCAGCTGTGGGCTGGATGAGGGACAATAAGCTGAATCCTAAGAAGATGAAGGTACTGTGAGTGGGTGGTTATTGGGTCCAAGACTTGGGTTTATCTCTTCTGTGGTGCAATGTGCATGCATGTGGTGCATTTGGCTGTTAACCAGAAGGCTGGTGGTTCGAGCCTACCCAAAGATGGATGTAGATGGATGTAGATGGATAAAGATGGATAAATTATTATTATTATTATTCCTGCATTGCAGGTGGCTGGACTTGGATGACCCTCAGGATCCCTTCCAACTTTAGAATTCTATGATTCTACCTGCTCTGGGTGGGGTTGCACTTCCTCTTAAGGAAGAGGTATACAGTTTGGGGAGTGCTCCTTAATCCACCATTGTCACCGGAGGAGCGGACATTTTTTGCTTAGCCACAACCACCATGTATTGGTAACCTTAGAAATTTTTGGATTACTGCAGCACCCCCTCCCCCTGTGTGGGGCTGCTCTTTAGGGTGGTTCAGAAGTTGTAGCTGGTGCAAAACACAACAGCTGGATTACCAAGTAGGGCTCCTCATTGCACACCTAACACCTGTCATGAAGGAACTGCCTGGGCTGCCAATTTGCTCTCAAGCCAAGTTCACAGCTGGGGAGGCATCTTCTTCTTCTCTTTAGACCTCACAATTGTGGGTGTGCCTCAGCAGTGGTTTGACCACGTGACTGTTTATTATGGGGGGGGGGAATTACAGCCCACTCTTCATCTGTACTGATAATGGGGGAAGCCATAATAAACTGGTGCATAAACTGGACTTCTTCCAGCACAAAGGCTGCATTCCCTTGTAGGGAACATGCCAAGGGCTGCATGCCAGTGCTGAGAAGGGTCAGTGACACAGGCAAGTGAAGCAACAAATATGGCTCTTAGCATTGTAATATGGGCTCCATTCCAGCTGTGCAAAAGCCAGAGGTTTCTATGCCCCATTCCCATCTCGCAATCCACTTGAGCAAGAAGCATTATAGTTCAAGGAAGCTTTCCAACCAGGCAAAAGTACTTGAGACTGCAGAGCTAGGCTGACGAGGGGCGTGGCGCTGGCAGCATCCTGAGGAAGAGACAGAGTGACCGGGGGGATGGTGCATTTGGCCCACAGGGTAGAGGTTCCCTACCCCTGTTCCTCATAGGAAGTGTACTTGGCTAGGACTGTCACAGAAGGAGCCTCTTGTATTTCTATGATTCCAGCTGGGAGGGCATTCCATAACCACTGGTGAAAAGGCCCACCTCTGTATTACTATAAGCTGATTATTATCAGGCCATAGCAAGGGAATCAGGGCACTGCATATGCTTTAATAATAAACTTTCATTTCAATTAATGTACTATAAGCATGAAAAGTGCTTTTTAAAGAAATAATAAAAAATCCTAACCACAATTTAAGTAATTTTGAAATTTTCATACTAAATTTAGCACTGCCTCTTGGACAAAACAGGGAGGTAGATATATTCCATTCTTTTTCTCTTTGATGTCGAGTTTGGTGTCTGCAGGCAGGAAGCAGTACATGAAAAATCTTCATGAGCTCCCTTCCTTTGTGCTGGAGGGCAGAGAGGGTTTGTTAATTTGTTCGTTTTCTCTGTGTGGGGGTGTTTTAGCAGGAAGGCAAATTACATTCCCACCAACAATTTAATTTGCTTTCCATAGCTCACCCCCCCCCCCAAACAGTAAAGCATAATGGGGGAAGACTCATACCAAATAAATGTTTCTGAAGTTTAAGACACTCTCTCTCTCTCTCTCTCTCTCTCTCTCTCTCTCTCTCTCTGTGTGTGTGTGTGTCTTTTTTCCCATGCAAGCATTAATTCAGATCATTACCCTCTGCTTGTCCAAATGTCCAAACCAGGAAACTACTTTGTACAAACCAGGATTGCAAACCATAATTGTTTGTTGGATTTGAGCCAACCCATTGGGCAACTCTCAGCCTCAACACTCCTGCAATATGGTGATAATTCTACTACATCAATTTTACAGGTTTGTCATTTCGATTACTGAAAGTTCAAAATTTGCTGCAGCTATGAGAGAGAGAGAATTTTTTTTCATGAAATGCACTCAGGTTTTACTGAGTCTCCCTCTGGAACATCAGCCAGCCATCAGGCCCATTACCATGACTGTATTCACGTAAAATCTTGTATAGTCCAGATTGTGGCCAGCTGGTTTTGCACCTGGTTTTACCACCTACCATATAAGGAATTGCAGCTTTTCAGTGCAATTTTAAAGGTGGCTTTTCTGATCTAAAAGAGGTGTGCAGGAACCCCCACCATGTATCCCACGAGTCTTCAGACCCCAGGGATTCTCTTTCCTTCAGAAACCGCCTGGGTGAGCACTTTACTCAACCGAGTTCAAAGTCTTTCTCATCCTCAGAGCCCTTCAGAGACTTGTGCATTTGTCTTGATTCCTCATTAAGTCCTCTTTCATCATGTGTGCAAGTTAACCCTTTCTCTCCTTGACTCAGAAACTCTGCCTTTTTTGTCCTGCCACCCACACCGTATCCTAAGTCATTGTGGCAAGGCTTGCCCACAGCCCAACTCTTTACTCTTTTCAGTTTCTGTTACTCCTTCCCTGTCCTTATCCCCTCCTTGCTTGGAACCCCTTCTAAAGTTGATGGCAGCCCTGCCATTCTCCTCTGTCTGGTCGAGCTTCTCCTCCAGCAGTGCCACCCTGCCAGTTTATTCCGGCCTGTGTGGTTTATCTCTGCAGCTGGCACACACTGTGAGTGAAGAGCTGCTGCACCAGCTGGCCCTGACAAAGGGAGTGGGGTGTAGCAGCCTTATATGATATGCCTTGTTGGGGCCAGTGAAATTCCATACACAAGACTTTGCACCAATTTCAGGGGAATCAGTACTCCATTTGCAAGGGCACTGAATCAAGAGGGAGGAGAGCAGAATAGTTTGGAAACTGGATGTTTGAAAGTTCAACTTTCCATGCCTTAACTTGCCTGAATTCCTCATCAGAAGCCACACCATGCATCCTGGAGGTACAGACGGAAAGAGTGCAATACAGGGCCTAACTCTGTAGAGAGGCTTCCCCCTCTTACGGCCATTAGATTAGCAGCAAAAACCTTTTCGTTCTGCCAGACATTTAAATAAGAGTCCTCTCTCCTGTTTGATAAGGCTTTTATGGTTCTGTTTCAAGGTTCTCTCTTTATGCTTACTCTGTTTATATACATTTTTGTTAAAGTACCGAAAGGTGAGGTACACATTATTTTGTAAATAAATAAATAAAACTGCATGATGTGGACTAATTTCTTAAGTAAAACACTTAAATACCTGCAGCAGGGATGATGAACCTGTAGCTTTTGTCAGACTCCAACTCCCATCAGCCCCAGCCAGCATAGCCAAGAGTCAGGCATGATGAGCATTGTAATTCAACATATGGAGAGCCACAGGTCCATCCCTGACCTACAAGGTCTTTTATGGAGTGCCAATAGCTCAGTAGTGAGCTCCAATTTCTCATCAGCTTGGAAACATCCCCAGTTCTGTAAGCATCTTGGCTAACACACTTCCCCACCCACCCATACGATGCATCCAAACACAATGAAGCAATCCAAAAATTTTGAAGAGAAGACCTAAGGTTACAATAAAGCCTTCTGTGTTTCCATCTACTCGTTAAAGTAAGTCAGGAGGAATTCAAAAAGCAATGTATCCTCAAAAGACCTATTGGGAAACCCAAGAACATCCACTTTGCATTTTTATTAAGTGTCTAAAATGCTCTAAGTTACTGTAGGTATCCGACGGATGTATTACCATAAAGAAGATTGATTGCTCAAATTCTTTAAGGCAGTCATTCATTTGTGGTGACTTCACAAAACATGGCATGGACACTTTCACTACCATTTTGGAATGTGTGTTCTTTGAGCGTACAAGCCTTAGAAGCATGTGGCAGTCAGTGTTCGAAACTCCCATTGTTCAAGGTGCATTTTGGAACAGGGAATTTCATTGACGTGAGCAGTTTCTGAGCTCTGCACCTAAGATTTCCAATTAAAACTGCAGAGTGGAAGGAAAGGAGGACCCTTTTTTGCCTCCCCACTTCCAGCTACTCTCTGAAGACTGGAGAAGACACCCTCTTAAGAATATTAGGGGGGTGAGCAGGGGAAGGACTAGACCATGTGAAAAATGAATATAATATTTTAGCTGCAGTTCATTCATTTTCAGCTTTGCATTCTTGTTATAAAAAAGTGCACCTAGACATTCCATTGTTGCACCCATAACCTAGGTTTAAGGTGCCATTTAGCTCCTAGCTTTCATATCTCAGTTTCTAACACTGGTGACACTTCCATAACACTCCCTTGTGAATTAGACACCAATGTTTGCGAGACAAAGTTGGGAAGTTGAAGGAAACACCACAGCTTTTATTGCAACTTTACATTAAACCGAAAAGTTACCAGCTACTAATTTTCACTCTGAGTAATCACTTGCATGGGTTCTTAAGCAACAGAGGTTACATTTTATTCACACTCTAAATGTTGAGATAGTTCATGCTATTTAGACGTCTCCTTTGTTTAACTACCACAAAATAACCTTCTAGCACCAACAATGTTCTTTTGCCAGAACAAGAATAGCCCTTCTCTGCTTTGACCTCTTATCACAGGCTATAAACAATGTTGCTTCCACAAACTGGTTTTCCTCATAATAAGCTAACTTTTCCACCGTGTAAAACTCAGAAAAATAACCACTTCAGAATGTCAACCAACAAACTTTTCATCATATGTTACTCATGCCCCAAACAATACAGTCTTTCAACAGAAGAGAACCACATTAAAAGAACGGCGCATCAAAGGATTTGGTCGGTGTGCTTCTTCTTTTTTTAAAGAAAGTGAACTTATATTAAGGAAAACAGATTCTCTTTTAAAACAAATGTACCTTAAAAAAAACTTTAACAATCGAAGTTGAGCAACACTTCTTTACTTCTTTGCATGTATGATACAAGCTCTCTATTAGAAAATATCCAATTATACACTTTAAAAACTGATGCCTGGGGTTGCTCATTTTCCTCTCCCCCCACCCCGTCCTTCTTACCTTTTGTGCCATGGCTATTAGACTGCAAAACTTGCAACAGGATAAAAGTGTTTTAAATGAAACAAATTGAAATCCAAAGTTCCAAACAGGCCACACAATCATAGCTTAACAACGAGGGACCCCTGGCAGCTTCGTGGCTGATGATCCCTGAACTAGTCCATGATTAAGATAAATAAGAAAAAGGATAGCAAAATAACTCTGGAGGGAGGAAGAGGACTTAGTGCGTGCTCCTGAGGTTAGCTCTCAATTTGCAAATGGTGTTTTTGCAAGGAACCAGCATTCTGCTTTTACTGGATCAACTATGAGAACACCCCAAGTGAGTGAAAGGAAACTGGTTTGGATGTAAAACTAAGCCAAACTACACCTTAGTGCAGTGTTTCCCAACCGGTGTTCCGCGGCACACTAGTGTGCCGTGAGATGTTGCCTGGAGGGAGCCGGGCGAGTCCAAAAAAGGTTGGGAAACACTGCCCTAGGCAGGGAAGGAGCCCGCTAAGGCCAAGGAGCCCCCTTCACCCCCAGCCCTGGCGCCGCCCCTCGCCGCCGCCATTCCCCGAGGCAGGAATCACCTCAGGCGGCCTCCCTTCCCGCCGCCGGAGGGTGGACGAACTCGTCTTCCCCTCCCCCACTCGCTCCAGGGCACCGAAAACCACCTCCCTCCCTACCTGCTGTTAAAGAACCACCATAAAGGGGAGGAGCCGCTCCGGCTGCGAGCCCGCCCACAGCCACAGCCAATAGGTGAGCCGGGTCCTTTCGGCTGTGAGGGGCAATCATTGACTCGTCGGCTTGTCACTCACACGGGCAAGAGGCGGGGCTCGGGGGTAGGATTAATCTCTCTTTCTCTCTCTCTCCCCCCCCCCCCGCCTCAACTCCACCGGCACCCATTTCTTGTCCCAGGAAACGGCGACGGGAGTTGGCTGAGAGCTCCTGTCGATCAGAGGGAAGTGGGTGGGGAACGGAGAGGCCATTCGCCCGGCGCTCCTGTCAGTCAAGAGAGGCGGCAAGGTGGGAATGCAGGGTATCTTCTTACCATCTGCCGGGCCCGTTAGTAGAGATAGGAAATGTGGTAGAATGACACGAGGAGGAAATGGACGGTGCCCAGGAACCTATAAAAACGCCCTCGCGCGCACAGCCCATAGAAAGCAATGGAGAAATCCCAGGATTTTACCCTGCCTGTTACTGAGCATCAGGCGCAACCATCCCCGAAGCAGATGTATCTTTCTAATTTGAGTCTTTTAATTTCGAGTGAAAATGAGATTTATTTGTTAAGACGTTAAAAATGCGCCGTTTTCTGTGGGCGCAAACTCTGCCCTGGTCTGGGAGGGCACAACGCTACCGAAGCGACTTTCATTCCTGCAACCGGTGCGGCGTTTTGCAACTCCGGATTCTGAGTTTGGGGGATCCAAACCACTCCACGATCCCACGTGCAACCTGCTGCGAGATTAACAGAAGGGTCGTAGCGCAGGGCTGGCGCGAGCCGGTTCTCAGCATCCAATACTGGACTGTCCTTGCATACTTACACACCATGTAAGTTTCTTAAGTTTCTCTTTCAAAAAGGAAACGTGGGTTACAGCGGCGACGACGCCTCCCACTCACTTTCCTGCTCTGGCTTCCCTAACATTTTTCCGAGTTGCGTCACTGGATCCAGCCCCCTTTTCCACAGGTGACACGGGGCTGGAGGGAGGGAAAGAGGGCTTTACGTCGCGCACAAAGGCAGCCTCCTAGAAGCGCTCTGGGCCGGCGCCGTTTTGCCGAAGGCGCCGGAGGACCCCCTACCCTCAGCTCCTTCAGAAAGGAAGCCCCGCCCCTCGGCTCCCTACGCCGCCAGGCAGCTCAGCTGACTGACGAGGACGTTCTGCGGCAGCGGCCGCCGCACAACCACCGCAGTTGCTGGCAGCGTCCGCAGCGCAATAAGTAACAGCGCCTGGTGCTGCCAACTCTTTCTCTCTCTCTCCCGCCCCCCCAAGCTCTCGCGCGCCCCGCATCAACATCGCCGCGTGCAGCTTCCCGAGCTCGAGGCCAGCCGCTGCACGCACGCGCCGCCTCGTCATCGGCTCCGGTTGTTGCCTTTCTCCGCCGAGGTCGGTGGACCCCGAGCCTAGGCTTCCTTCCCGCACCCCGCTTTCCGAAGACCGCACACCAGTTGGGCCAGTACATATTCCCCTCCCGTGACTGGAGCGGAATAGCCCTTTCTCTTCTTCCCCAACCCTTGTCGTTGGAGGAGTCCCTCAGTCCCTCGCTTTGCTGCCTCCTCCCCCACCCCCACCCCCAAAGCTTGGAGGTTCCCCGGCAAGGGGGAGGGAAAAAAATTGAAAGTTACACTTTCGTGCGTCCCTCCCGGCGTGACGCTGCGCGCTGACGTCACGGGGCTGTAATGGTGGTGTGCCTCGAGATTTTTTTCATCAAACAAGTGTGCCTTTGCCCAAAAAAGGTTGGGAAACACTGCCTTAGTGCAGGCATAGGCAAACTCCAGCCCTCCAGATGTTTGGGACTACAATTCCCATCATCCCTAGCTAACAGAACCAGTGGTCAGGGATGATGGGAATTGTAGTCCCAAACACCTGGAGGGCTGGAGTTTGCCTATGCCTGGCTTAGTGCAAATGCACAGGCTCCCTAGAAGATCACGACTGCTTTGATTATCCTTTGTTCCTGCTGCTGCAAGCCAATGCATGGCTTGGTGTGCTGTGTGAACCAGGGTTTGTCTCACTACAGACAGACTATGAGCTGCAGCCAAAGTCTGATGACTTACTGCACGTAGTCTGTCTGGAGGAAACAAACCACAGGAGGTGGTTTGGACTACGTCAAACCATAGCTTGACTCACAGAAGTGTTGTAACTGAAGGACCTAGGAAAGAAGCAAGCGAGATCTCTTCACACCAAGCCATGGTTTGGCAGTGTGTTATGTGTGAACTGAGCAACTGAAAGACTGATATTTTTTTTTTTAAGGATTCAATTACATTAACAAAGCTACACACTGTGGGGAGAAAACATACTTTTAATGCTCCATACTCTGAAGCTGCCAGCATTTGGCAATCAAAATGTTACATTTGCCGGATCCTCTCAGCCCCACTCAATCCTACAAATTGCTGAGGGAAGAAACTGGCTCTGATCCTGGAAAGCGATTTTGCCTTTGCTTGGGTAAGCACCTCAAACTGAAGCCCAAATTTATATTCATAGAACAACTGTCCTTTGAAATTAAACTATTTGCTGACACCTCCTGCAAAGAAAGGGCCAGAGTCACAGCAGTTAGTGCAAAACAGAATAACTGATGACCACAGGAAAGTTGGGGGGGGGAGAAGAGCGGGGAGAGGGGAATGCTAAAGACAACTCATTTTCATTCAGAGCCTCTTTTGAAAGTGCATCACATTTGACAGAAGACACAGACCAAAGAACAAGCAAATAGTGAATAGTAGCTTTTAGTCCAAAACACAGCATTTCTGGTTCATGCTTACCCAAATAAATGGAAGCAATATTATTATAGATACAGATATACTGCAAGTTTCTGCAGCAACAGGTCATCACAACAAGGTCTTTTATCTATTTTAGCCACACAAAATTCAGATAAAACAGTATTCCACCTGCCTATGATAAAGAACTATTGACCTATTAGTATTTTTCCAAGTGTAAATTTAGTTATTTATAGGCAAACACAGGGCTGGGGGCTCTTTAAAATATGTATCTGGGGCTGTGTGCGCACCACTGTCTGCTAAGTGTATTCCCTTATGTGGCTGCTGTGCGTATACCCCAATTATGTGAGCAGGAAGGAGAGAAGGTGAGATTCTAGGCCATTACTCCTGCTCCCTTCATCAAATACACGGCCATTAGTGGTTTGGGCAGAGGCAAGGAGGAAGAGGCTCCATTTGCTTCCATCTTGGGGTGAAGTGTATGCTGGACTGAAACTCTGTCAGAAATACAAAGTCAAATAACCTGACATATTGCGCTTTTCAGTTTTAAAAAGGAAATCCAGACACATTGGATGGTATCCAACATTTAGATAATTTCCAGTGGATCTGCTCTGAGTAAAACTGAGTTGAATGCAACCCATATACTATATGCATAGCTACAAAACTGAGGAGGAAAACCCTTTTCGTTGCTAGCTTGAGAACACCTGCTTGCTGTTCTTTTCCCTCTTCATTTCGATCGACTGCCTGCTCCTAAAAAGCCTAAGACTTTTGAAGGATTGGGCTCCTCGGGTTCCTCCACTGCCGCTTCCAGAATTCAGAGGCTTTGAAACACCCCCTTCTGCTATCACATAAAGCTGCACAAACCACAGTGCTAATTTGAGCATCTTTTTAGATATCCTTTTAGATAGCTCTGCCACCCTAAGTGTCAAAGGCACTTCCCAGCCAAAGGGATGCACACACTCTTTATTGTCAAAGATAACACAGTCGCTTTTACAGCTCTGGATAGCTACACACACCAAATCTAGTGTCTAAGAAACTATTCCCAGGTGTGCGTTTTATTGAGGGGACCACTCTTCTTCCACCAGATTGGGTACCTTCCTCCAATGGGCTGCACGCACACAGCAGGAAGCAATGCCTTCATGGAAGCTCCCTCTGCTCATCCCTGACAAGAAGTGAGAGTAATGGCATCCCAGGAGAGGACGTCCTCTGTGGAAGCCCCTAGATCGTGGAGCTCCCTCTCTACAGAGGAGCATCTAGCACCTTTGTTGCATAGCTATCACTGAACGCTGAAGAGGAAATTTTGTTTCGTAGGACCCACCTCTTTTTGCTGAATTTACATAGTTCTGTTATGGCTAGAGCTAGAACTGCATTATCTGTTTTGATAATTGTACCTTATATTATTATAACTCTCCCTGAGACCTTATGGCAAAAGGCAGGTAAGAAGTATTATAAATGAAATTTGAGGGCTTCTCACAATCAAGCAGTGTATAAATTTTATGAAATAAATAAATACATATGAATAAGCATATGCAACATTTATGTAGATCCATATCCTCTTGTCTTCTTTTCTCTCTGATGCCTGATGCTCCCTGTTATGCAATTTGTAGAGCCCTGGCTGTAGAAGGCAGTGTGGTCTTCTGGGTATTTTTTATCATTTTAATACATATTTTACGCTATCCCTTCACTCAGCCTCAGTGTACACACAAACCCTTCTTCTGCAGCCTGGAGATAAAAAATACTGACTTGCCTAACCAGACTGTTGTGAGCAATGCAACAAGACAAATATGTGCAAATAGCTCTGTGCACTCTAAGCACAATATAAATGCTAATTATTATTATTATTAGATCACCCTGGGCTTCAAAAGCATTCAGCTGCTTTGAAAATCGAAACCACAGGTAATCCATTTACTCAAAGCCACTAGATGTTAGATGCAGCAATGATTGTGATAAATGAGTCGTCAGCTGTCTTATACACAGCTGAGCAAAATACACCTGCTTATTCCTTTTGGAATAAAGAATATTAAAAGAGGTGCCAAGCAGAAAGCTGGACACACTGCAGGCAGATGTTAGACATCAAAGTCTTAGCATTTTCACTAAGTATTGATTGAAAAAAGCAAAGATACTTAAGAGGTCAGCCACAGCTGGCTTACGTTAAGAGTTTAAGCATGGAGTATATTCTTCTCTGCTCCTGTTGATTATTATTTAGATTTCTAACCAAGTTATCTCCAGCCAGAGTAGATCACAGCAGTAGTAGAAGAGGGAGCATACAGTATATGAAACAAGTATCAACTGGGTTTGCCTTTCTTAATCATTTCCACGCCCTTCTGCCACTTGCATATAGGATGGGAAATTTCTACATTCTTGTTTTCCCACAGAAAGTAATTTTCATTTTATAACTCCAGACCCCTACATTTCTTCTGCTATTCAATAAAATAATTTGCCCCTGCAAGTAACCCTTTGTCTTAGGTAGCTTACATCTATATCAGATTCCTATGCATGTTTATTTTGAACTTATGTAAATCCCATTGTACTCAATAGGTTTACTCTCAGGTAAGTGCACACAGGAATGCAGGTTTATTTCATGCATGTTTTTCAGATATGTTCCCACTATATTGGCTCTCGTGGCAGCTCGCAATAATAGACATTTTTTTAAAAATAAAGCAAATTAGGGAACACACGAACAGTGAGGTCCCCAGTGAGCAGCACAAATATAAATAGAAAGAAAGCAGGCAATAAAACAAGCAGATCAGCCCATTGCCACTTACAGTGAAGCAGGGAAATCAATACAAATGAATGAAACCAAGTAAAAACATCACCTGCAGAAGAACGAGCGAAATAAGAAATCTTACAGCTCCAACAGCAACTTGGAAAGAAAAGCCTTCGGGGGCTGCCAAAAACTTGACATGAGTGAATGGAGAAACACAACAGAAAACTCACAGCCCTACCAATGTAATCACACGAAATACATGGGATGCAGTGCAACATCCACTGGCGAACTCAGCAAGCATGGGCTTAGGCATTTCTGAAAATGTATTGGACCCAGGTCATTCAAGGCTGAGTGTGACATAACAACAGATTGTATCCAACATTAGTCATACCCAGAGTATGCACATTCATGATAATGTACAGTATTACTATTACTATTACTATTATTCCTATTCCTATTATTATATTCCACCTTTTTCCTTAACTGAAGATGGTTTACACATAAAACAGAAACAACCAAAATCATGGAGAGAAAAACTCATCATTAAAAAAAAGTTAATACAATTAAAACTCTTTCTTTCTTTCTTTCTTTCTTTCTTTCTTTCTTTCTTTCTCTCTCTCTCTCTCTCTATATATATATACATGAGACAGCTCTATTAAAACATACAGATCACTACAATAAAAACTTCACTGCACCAAGCTTGCTGCTTGGAAGGTTGACAGTTCGAATCCACATGACGGGGCGAGCTCCTGTTGCTCTGTTCCAGCTTCTACTAACCAAGCAGTTCAAAAGCATACCAGTGCAAGTAGATAAATAGGTACTGCTGCAGCAGAAAGGTAAACAGCGTTTCCGTGCACTCTGGCTTCTGTCACAGTGTTCTGTTGTATCAGAAGCAGTTTAGTCATGCTGGACACATGACCCAGAAAGCTGTCTGTGGACAAATGCCAGCTCCCTTGACCTGGAAGTGAGATGAGTGTCGCACCCCATCGTTGCCTTTGACTGGACTTAACCATCAAGGGGTCATTTACCTTTGCCCTCGTATAATCTAGAAAATTAATACAAGGAAAGATTGCAATTTCCAAAACGTTCCCTTCTGTTGAGCACTTAAGTTGTAAGACTTTTCTTGACATAGACAGAAGCTGAACTCAAGAAATGCTGAACATCTCTATAAGAAACCATCTGTCTGAAATCAAGTCTGCCAAAAATGACAGAACTGCACTAGCAACATAGCTGGGAGCATAAATACCATTTTACAAAGTAAAAGTTTTCCCCACAAACTATTGATTTGGGGCTTCTGCCTTCACTACTTTTAAGCATGGATTGACAATCCACATGTGGAATGGCATTCCCAGCTATCTCTATTCCCATATCTATTCAGGCAACAAGAGCACAAGACCCAATAACATCACTTCAACATCAGGTTTTTAATAGATTTATTGCATTAGCCGTGTGGCCATAGCATGATATACATTGAAATAACAACATAAAATGGGGGTGGGGAGGTAGAGGTAGATATCGTCCTGAGCGAATACTTAAAGAGGAAAAAAAAACTGCTGAGGCTGGAGGAGGACCGTTGAAGGGTCCTTCAGCTCCTCAGATTAGTCCTAACTCGATTGTCCTTGTACAATAAGGCTACTTGGAACTTCGTTCAGTTGTGCGGTGTATCGACTGCAGCTGTGGTGTTAAGGAAGAAGTTAGTGCCGCTTTCCTCTTCATCACACTAAGCAGGAAGTTAGCTGTCATCTCGGTAATCCAACAATCAGAATCCTGCAAAAAGAGGGACACTATCCAAGGCTGGATTGGGAGATGAAGCTTATTCACGAGGGGAGTTAAAAACCGAGATCTTTCATCTGTCCAGTTGGGACAGAAGAGCATTACATGTTCCATAGTCTCCAGGGCCGTGTCATTACAGGAGCATGTTCTGTTTGCGATGGGAACTCTGGAATAACGACCCGACAGAACTGCTGTAGGAAAACAGTTGAGACAGGCACAGGTAAAGGCCCTTCGCTTAGCCTCCGAAGAAATTGTGAAGCAGTACAGAGGGATCCCTTCAGGGGGTGGAATAGCTAGGGCTAGGCCTGAACACGGTCCTCTTGCACAAGAAGCTGTGTTAGAGAAGTCAAGTTGCTGTAGTTTCTTTTTAATTGGGGGTAGGGCCACCGGGCTGATACACTCTAGGTTAAGAACAGTTTTACAATTCAAATTGAGAAGAGAGCGGAATTTGAGGTTAATTGTAGTTTTCCAAGCGGAATTATGAATATCTCTTAGGATCAGATTGGAAAAGCCACCTCTAATTCGAGCATCTGATGCTAATAGGTGGAAGGTGTAGGAAATGGCTCGACTCCATGCTCGTCTAACAATTGAAGGCTGGGCGAACTCGAGTCGTAGGGCTGCACCTGAGACACATCTCGGGACGCCGGAAAGAGATCTCAGAAACATATGAAGTGGGCGATCCAAGTTACCTGATATTGCTGTAGTCCATACTTCGCATCCATATAATAATTTAGGGACAACTTTGGCATTAAATATTTGAATTGCTGCTGGAAGGTGTTTGCCGCCCTTCTGGTGGTAAAATCGGACAATGGCGTTAGAGGTCGTGGTTGCAGCGAGAAAGGCAGATTGTAGATGGGTGGTCCAGGAGAGATTATAAGTGAATATTAAGCCTAGATATTTAAAGGCTTTTACCTTTTCTAAGTAGCCACCTGTGATATTAAGCGGCTCCAACTTGAGTTTGCAGGAACGAGTGAAGTGGAGGACTTTCGATTTTTTATAATTAATATTAAGAGCTTCCGCCTTACAATAGGCGATAAATGCATTAACTGCATTTGCTAGGTCCGCAGCTGTTCTGGATAAGATGACGGCATCATCAGCATAGAAAAGGGAAGCAACGGGGTGGCCTGCTAAGTGAGGAGGATACTTAGATGCTAGCTTCAAAGTGGAAATTGCATCATGAAGATAGAGATTAAACAGTAAAGGGGCCAAGAGACAACCTTGTCGGACGCCCTTGGCCGTTGGAAATGGAGTAGTGAGGGAGCCGTTAGGACCAGTTCGGACGCGAGCTGTGGTGTTTGAATAAAGGGAGATAATTAGGGAGAGGAGGTGCGGATCAATTCCCAGATGGGCAAGTTTGGACCATAATCTCTGCCTAGGAATGGAATCAAAGGCGGCCTCCAGGTCCATGAAAGCGGCAAATAGGTGCCTTGCCTTGGAGCAGTGTATTTACTGGCAAGGTGATAGAGAGTTAGACAGTGGTCCATTGTTGACGCTGACTTTCGGAAACCAATCTGTTCTAGCGGTAGAATGTTCCTCTCCTGGACCCATGAGAGAAGTTCCTCCAGTAAAACAGCGGCAAATATTTTCCCCGGGATGGATAATAAGCTGATGGGGCGATAGTTCCTAGGGATGTTTGGCTGGCCGCCTTTGAAGATCGGAACTATTATAGCTTCTCTCCAGGAGTCGGGGATGTCTAGGGCGGAGGAGATAGCGGTGAATACAGGAGTCAGGTGTTCGCTCCACCAAAGAGGATCAGTCAGGAAAAGGTCCAACGGGACCATGTCTGGGCCGGGGGCCTTATTCCTTCGCATTGACATTATGATGTTGAAAATGCGAGTTGAGGTAAAGTTTATTGAAGAAGTGGGACTAAGAGAGCAGGAACAGAGGTCCGACAGGGATTGAAGGAGATCTGTAAGATGATTTGGAGAAGCGAAACTGGTTGAATAATAGGCAATCCATTCATCAGCGGAAATCTGGGTAGCTAGATTGAATGGTGCCGAAGGTCTAACTAGGCGCCAGAAGGAGCGGGAGTCACGCCTCTCTACAGCCGAACGAAGAGTGGACCAAGCTTTAAAGATGTGCTGCTGCTTCTTGCAATGGATCATATTTCTGTATGTCCTTTTAATCTCTATGAGCTTTGCACGGGTTTGGGGATCGTTCACATCTTCTAAGAAGATACATGCTACCACCTGCCAACTATACACTTCTGCTTTCTATACAGTGGTACCTTGAGTTACAAACACCTCAGGTTACAAACGCTTCAGGTTACAAACTCCGCTAACCTGAAAGAGTTACCTCGAGTTGAGAACTTTGCCCCAGGATGAGAATGGAAATCATGTGCCGGCAGCACAGCGGCAGCAAGAGGCCCCATTAGCAAAAGCACGCCTCTAGTTAAGAACAGTTTCAGGTTAAGAACGGACCTCTGGAAAGAATTAAGTTCGTAACTAGAGGTACCACTGTATATGATAAAGAGGTCAGTCTCTCCACTGAGGATAAAACTCTTAGCTCTGGTTTAGGCATTAGCTGGAGTGGCACAGTTCTGGTGCCAGTCTGCTAGTCTCAAAAAGTCCAAGTGTCAGCACTTTGCCTTGCAGCAATAGCAAGATTTTCCCCCATCCCATTTATTTAGAATAATTCTATACCACTTTTCAACCACCAAGTTGGCAAAGAGCTTTACATAGCAATATAGAATCAAAACATTTCTAGATTCTAAAATATCCCTTCTACAGTTCCATGTTTACTTTTCCTTGGGTCTGGCAGGCTTCACTGTGCAGACAGCAAGAGCAGCTCCTGAATTTCAGGACTGGTGGTGAAAACACTGGGTGAAGAGTGATGTTAAAAGCCCTTCCCCCCAGTCCTCTTGCAGGTATTGTTGCCCTACTGGGTCCCCACAGCAACCAAAAAGAAATGGCTCCTCTCCCCCACACCCTAGAAGTGTGCTACTAAGTACAAGTCCTGGGAAACACACTTCCAAAGAGGACCAGGGTTTCTCACCTGAGCAAATGGTATCAACAGTTCCTGGTTCTCACACCTCTCAGTAGAGGAAGGCTTTGAAAGCATGGGGGAAACCAACAGTGATGTAAAAAGCTGACTGCATGCATGTTGACACATGGGGCAAGGCACCGCTAGTATGACATATAATTACGTGATCTATCCTAATCACGCAGTTAAAATATTGTCATTGCTAAAATGGCAGAATCAGAGAGACAACACAGAAACTGGATCTGAGTGTTAATAAAACCTGCCCTTGGCATGATGGAATGTGGAACTGGGATTAACAAGTAGTGATGACAGCTATAAAATCACATCAGGATTATGCAGGTTGCTCCATATAATATGGTCTTACTTTACCTAGAAATGAAACAGTTTGCCCGCGGAAGAAATTGTTTTCCGTGGGTGTCAGTCCCTTACATCTCAGACACTGTCCAAAAGATTTATACCACATGCATAGAAGTGTGCTCTTCAGAAGAGTTAGGCAAGCATGCTGTTTGTTGGTCCTGAAATCCCAATTACAAGCAAAGGGATTCAAAGTTACAATAAAACAACTGATCCTATGCTTAGAAATGGAATTGATGAGCATCTCATGCCATAAAATATAAGCAACCATTTCTTGCTTGCCCTGAGGAATGTACAGAAGGCTGGCACTGGCAGACTGTGCATGAATTTATCATTATACAAATGCCAGTAAAATACCACAATGCTCAGGAGTTCAGGACCCGTTTTTTAAAAAAATACTCCCTCCTGCCACAGGCCAGCCCACTCATTATACTCCTCATCTTAAAAAAACAAAACAAAAACCTTAAAAAATGAAGTAAATCAAACAAAGCAATACAATAAAAACAATGGAAGCACAAATATAAATTTGAAAAGCAGTGCAGTATATCTGGGAGAGACTTAATATCAGGTAAGAAGAGTACTTAAGACTATTAAGAAAGCCAAAGTTAACATACTGCTGAGAGGGGGTCCTGTGTGTCTGTATTTGTCGTCTATAATATTTGTCGTCTATAAGGTAAAACAAAGCAGCATAGAATTTTTCAGGGTCCTCAAAGCCTTTGACAACATGTAATTTATGATGGGGGGCATTCAGCTAATGCTAAACCACATATTTTTATACCAAAGAAAATTCCACAAGTCCTGTAAGGTTTTCCATTTGGGGCCAATTGAGGTTCTGGCAGCCACCGGCATCCATGTCACATCCTGTTTACAACTTCTTCTTCTTCTTCTTCCTCTCCTCCTCCTCTCTCAGACTTCAAGATGAGAGGTCATCTTAAATGACCTTGGGAGCAAGTATGGCTGCCTTGTTCTACTATAAAAACGTTATTATTTTCTTGCCCACAAGTGTGTGTGTGTGTGTGTGTGTGTGTGTGTGTGTGTGTGTGTTTGCAACAAGCAAAGTCTGCTCTGTAAACAAGATTCACTAAATGTTGCTCATTCTGCATACTGATAGGTTTCAACAGGTGCTTGACCCGCTTATTCCAATAATTCTTTTGATTTGCCAAGTGTTTGAATTTTTGCTCCACTTCTGCTGTTGAGTATTTACTAGCAAGCACTCATTTTTTAGCTGTTTTTATTATTGCCCTGCTATACTATTGCTGTTTTAGAAGATCGTACACTGTCATGGAAACCCACCAGGGCCAAAAGGTGGTGAAAATGTATCTTAACAAATAAATAAACCTCTTGCTGTGTGTTCAACTATGAAGCCACTGAAGATTTGCTACATTATGTCAAATCATGCATACGTTTTCCACAAGGTTCTTCCTTGTGTTCATTTTGCAAAGTGCAAGAAGTACCATGAAGGAAAAAATGTGGTAAGAATCTCAACAAGAATGCATTCTTACATTCCAGTATTTTAGAACAAACCTTGTATAGCATTATCCAACAAGTTTTCTGTAACCTCAGATGAGTTTTGACAGCCACCAGTTTGTTTGTTTGTTTGTTTGTTTGTTTGTTTGTTTGTTTGTTTGTCTGTTGCTTTAAAAAAAACCACTATTTGGTTTTGAAATAAGAATCTTGTGTTACGCCCAGTCTTACAATGGATTGATGCCAGTAAGTAAACACACACATTTAAAATTCACACCCACCCTGTCTGCCAATATTTACTGGGAATAGCTCAGCATGAGTATTTATATCATGAGTATTTATATTTATTTCACCAAAAAAAAAAAAGTGCCCCCATATGCTCTACCAGATCCATGAAAAGCTATTTCCAGGAGACAGGACTGGGGAACATACAAGTTAAAAACAACATTATTTTGCATAGCCCATCTGGAATGCCATTGCATTCCTTGACATATTACCAGATGGGCTGGCAGCAAGCAACAATATAAGACAAGTATATATAATCCTAAAGACAAAGAGGGAGGGAAATAATACCAAGGAATATGCTCAATAAACAGGCACCCATAAATTCAGCAGTAAGAGTTCCCAACCCTCTGGTGAGCAAGGCACCCAGAATCATACCAATTCCTACCTCAGAGGTCTCATTTTCACTGCAATTTCCAAGGATTATTTTCTGAGCAGTGGAAAGGCATTTCTTCTGTTTCTTGCTGCCTCCACATGTTGCAGAAATGAGAGAAGACCCTGTTTGTTTCCCCCAAGCTCTCTGAGCCTGCTACAGGTTGCCAGGGGGTAGGGAGAGGCTGGCGGCAGCCATCAATTAATCTGCCTAGTAAACCAAGACAACATTCGTGGGGTCCTATCTGTGATGTTTTTAAAAAATCTATGTCATAAGGCAGGCACAAGAAATGTAGGTGAAATGTTCATGCAGAACTACATATACACATGTGCAATGCTGTTGCCTTTGCTACAGGGGGCTGGGTTCAGGTGTCACTCCGAACTCCACCCCACCCCAAATGAGACTGAGCCTTGATGTGCACTCTTCTTCCTATCCCTGCTCTTCTTAGGATGAGCAACTGATTTGCTTGGAAAAGGTCTCCGGCCCAATCTCAGGTGTTTCCAGGCAGGGCTGGGAAAGTGTCCTGCCTGCAAGACACTGAAGAGCCGCATCCAGTCAACATAGTGAGGTAGATGAACCAATATTATATAAGGCACCTTCCTGTATTCTTATTATTACAATTTGTTAGCCTAAGATCTCAGGGTGGGTAACAACCATTAAAGCACAACATAAACACAGCATTAAAGGTAAAGGGACCCCTGACCATTAGGTCCAGTCGTGACCGACTGTGGGGTTGCGGCACTCATCTCACTTTATTGGCCAAGGGAGCCGGCATACAGCTTCCGGGTCATGTGGCCAGCATGACTAAGCCACTTCTGGCGAACCAGAGCAGCACACAGAAACACCGTTTACCTTCCTACCGCAGCGGTACCTATTTATCTACTTGCACTTTGACGTGCTTTCGATCTACTAGGTTGGCAGGAGCTGGGACTGAGCAACGGGCGCTCACCCCGTCGCAGGGATTCAAACCGCTGACCTTCTGATCGGCAAGTCCTAGGCTCTGTGGTTTAACCCACAGCGGCATTACACAATACTAAAATAAGGTGGGTCCTAAAAATATACATCTCAGGAGTCAAAAGTCAAGGTGAACAGGTGCGTCTTCAGGATTCTCTGAAAAGCTGTATAGTGAAGGTGCCTCTGCAGGGAGGGAGTTCCACAACTTAGGGACAGTCCAGGGGAATGCCCTCTCCTGGACCAACCCCTTCTCAACTTCTGAAGGTGGTGGAACAACCAAGAGGGGACCCGTTGCCAATCTTATCACCCAAGAGGATCTGTCTCATCACCCTTTATATTAATAGTTTAGAATTGCATTGCATTGTAATACCTTTAATAAACTTCAGCACGCACACATGCACACACAAATTTGTAATGGCCTGGCAAGCAACACAGTGGTATTGCCTTGAAGCCTTGTCAAAAATGAAGCCATTTTAAAATTCCGCCCAGCCATCTAAGAATCATAGCAGGGCCTCCAGCTATTTGGAGACGCTGGCAGAAACAGCTCCATCGTGCCCCAGGTTAGTTGGATTTGGAAGGAGGGCTGGGCAGCTGTGGCTTTGAAATTAGAAACTCGAACCACACTTGGCCCTGCACACTTGTATGTTCCCCACCGCAACCTGTAAGTGTGCAAGTAAAATAGGTCATGGTAAAAGGTTCTCATACTCTCCCTTTCAAAAGAATATGATCCTCCAAAGGCTACAATGAACTTTCCAAAGCACATAGGTAGACAATAAACCCACAGGTGGGTTTTTTTTTCTATCATGAACAGCTCTCTATTAAACTGTACCAGAATATGTGTTACTTTTTCTTTTGCTACAGAGTCCTTGAAGAATGCCTATTACGAGTTTCATTTTCATATTTTAAAGTTGCTTCCTATATATCTATTTTATTTGAGAGAGGAGCTATAAACTATCTGTTGCATGTTACGCTCCATCACCCTGAATAATGTTCTCCCTCCAGAATACAAGACGACAACCAATAACTCTTTATTTCAGAAATCTAAAGACAGACCGGTCTAGTACGTTCGTGCTTGTTACGTGAGACACTACGTGAGACATGTGAAGTGTAGTCTTGTGGTCCCCGAAAGAGCATCTGTTTCACATACAACTGCTCCAAGGTTCAATTCATGGCTCTGGGAAGAAGTGATAGGGGAAAATCTCTGCCTGAGACCCTAGAGAGGCACTGCTAGTCAGAGCAGGCTAGATCAGTGGTGGGCAGAAGAAAGATGGAGCTACACTGGTAGGCCTCTAGATGATATGTAGCAGATCACCATGGATGTTTGACTCCCCTCCCCCCAAAAATGGCTTCCAAAATGATAAAAGCTTTGGGGGAATACATGAGTAGACTTTTTGTATGAAAGGATTACAAGCTCAGTTCTGGTACTAAAAAGTCCTGAGCTAAGTCCTGTCTCTTCAGTTCTAAGTGTCTGTCAGCCCCTGTTTCTAAGTCATTGTTGTGCACTTAGATTCTTCCTCTGTCTGAGGAAAATGGCCAAATTGGACTTTCTAGTCATGGGTAGACAAACTAAGGCCCGGGGGCCGGATCTGGCCCAAACGCCTTCTAAATCCAGCCAGCGGATGGTCCAGGAATCAGTGTGTTTTTACATGAGTAGAATGTGTCCTTTTATTTAAAATGCTTCTCTGGGTTATTTGTGGGGCATAGGAATTCGTTCTCCCCCCCCCCCAAAAAAATACAGTCCGGCCCCCCACAAGGTCTGAGGGACAGTGGACCGGCCCCCTGCTTGAAAAAGTTAGCTGACCCCTGCTCTAGTGGGCCAAGATTAGTTTGCAGACTGGAGGTTCCCAACCCCTGCTTTTTAAGTTTAAACCAGCAATTTGAATTGAGCTCAGAAATCAATAGGCAACCTGTGCAGCTGGCGGAGAATTCGTGCCATATGCTTGGACCTCCAGGTCTGTCAATAATCTGGGCACTCAATGTTGCACTACCTCATATCTGAACCATCTCCAAAGGCAGCCAAACATATAATGCATTGCAGTAGTCCAATGTGTAGTGGTAACGGGAACATAGATCACTGAAGCCCAGTTATCCCCATCAAAGAGGGCCAGAGCTATGCCAACAGCTAGAGCTGGTAGAAAGCCCTCAGAGGCTCCTTGTGTCTCCATGGACAGGAATGGATCCAACAGCACCCAAAACTGCACACTTGATCAAAACAAGTGAAATGCCAAATTGAACTAATTATTGTGCTACTATCACCTCGATTCCAGTTTCTTGCAGTAGAAATCATGCTTAATATCTACTGGCATGAAAATGACTGCAGGGATATATTTGTTGCTATGATTCTGCCCTCAAGCTTGCTCAAAGTGTCTGCAAATGCACTTGGCTGATTCGTAATCTAGCTGGTCATTATTACTAAAAGCACACCTAACCCTGATTTGTGCTTTCTCTGCTGCACTCTAGTGAGCAAACTAAACGCTTAAAAAATTAGGCTTTTTATACTTTTTTAAAACCTTCAGCTAGAGGCTTATACATCCTTTTTTTTAGAAAAACACAACAACCAACCTTTAAATCCACAGTACATTATAAAAACCTTCTTAGCACTATAACCTTGCTGCTAGATCTAAATGGCTAGTAGTTAAATCTCTTTCAATAATAGAAGAATTTGAAGCGCTACAATATAATCAAAATGGATTAAAGGCACAGGAGTATTAGTGAGAGCACTGAAGCAGGAGGAGAAGCCTGAATGGCTTAACCTTCTTCTCTGCCTTTGCTATAATGTGTGCAGAAGGACTTTCTTGTCCACCATGAGTCCCACATTCCATATCGCAGGAGATTCAGGTTGGGAGGGCAGTGGAGGTGGGGCAGAAGGTTCCATTTTTAAGGTACAGGTAAAATCTAATGTAAGCATCTTGGATTGGGCCCAGAAACAAACTGGCAACCAGTGCAGCTGTTCTGAAATGGAGGTTATATGAAATCTAAACAGAAACACAACAAGTATTCTGGCTCCTATATTTTGGACCAATTGAATTTTCCCATTCATCTACATAGGGCGGCCCTACGTAGAGTGCGTTGCAATAAGTTACGAGAGCATGGAGTACAGGAGCAAGGTCATTCTTGTCCAAAATGGGCCATGGCTGGTGAACTAGCCAGAGCATATTTTCTCTCCAAATATGCCTTTTAAAGTGCATTAAATTTACGAAGCTCTGATTTCACATGTATTTCTAATTCTAGTGCAGGCGTGGGGAATCTTTGGCCCTCTAGATGGTGCAAAGCCCTACCAGCACCGTCAAGTGGATCTTGCCATTTTCTTTACTTCTTTTTTTTAAAATAATATTTGCTCCTCACACTTCAGCCAAAATGGCTCTCAGAGTGGTTTTCACCCAATCAACTGAAATAGGAATGTCACTGTCTGCACACCCTACCATCAAAATACATGGCACAAAAGGTGGGGGAGAACATGGAGAGATGGGGGGGCAGGGAAACCAGGATCTGGTTCTTTAATATTTTTATAAGTGACCAGCTGGAATGGAAGCAGTTCAGAGGCAGGAGGTGCCAGATGGAGATGGACTTTCAGCAGAGCTGATGGAATGAGCCCTGCTTCCCTTCTTTTCCTCCAACACAGCCTGCTGGAATGGCTACCACCAGGTGCTCCCTAAAACTATCTTCTGCCTCCAACATTAGCAGATACCTGTATTTTAGGCTCTCAGTAAAGCCACCTAAGAGCAGCAGTATGCTCCTGGGAGGGGTCATCTGGGGACACACAGGAAGGGTTCTCACTATTCGTTTCAATGGGGAGGAAAGCTCTGTGCTGGTGGTGGACGTCCTAGCTCAGAAATGAAGGTGGGGCAGCTCATGCAGAGTTACGTATGAGCACTGGAGGCTTGCAGACCTTTGCATCTCACCTCAACACTTTGATTTCTAAAGCAAAATTTAATTTCACCCTGTTTGTGAGAAATACGCTTTTTTTTAATGTTCAGGACACGTTCTGAGATGCAGCGCTAGTGCACTCTGCAGAGCTGCCCATGGTTGCATTTTTGCTGCAAAGATTAGACAGATGGTTAAAATGCAGCTAATGCCTGCCAGATTCCCTCATCTGGATAATATCATCACCAGCTCATCAGAATCCTTGTTCTGTCTCAGATCTCCCATAGCTCATTTTCATCTCCATACACATCTCTCTAATATAGTTAATAATGCAAAATATAAACACAACATCAGGGTTCATGTGGAACATAATCATGACTTCTAACTAAACATACCATTAGAAAAATGGATGAGACCACGCTAATGATGGGGCAGGGGGGGGGGAATCCATTAGATATGTACTCCGCTTCTGTCAGATAAATGTTTGCTTTGTGCAGGAATCGGCTAGAGGGGCGTTAGCTTTGTCACAACCTTTTTATGTTAAGGATTAAATTTTTAAAAAGAGCAAACAATAACAGAGAAGCTTTGTGATGGGCTATGCTCACATACCAAGTTACCTTATGCACATGCAACAGGTGCAGAGTGAGGCCAAACAGCCATAAAATTCAAGGTATACATGCCCTAACTCAGGCAGGATGGCTTTAAAAGAGAATTAGACAAATCCAAATCCTCCAGGGGTGAAGTCAGACTGTTGCGTTAGCAGCACTGAAGTGACCTCCCCATGTGCAAAAGGTCTCAGTAAATATCCAGTCAAAAAACCACACTGCATAAGGGAACGTTCTTCCTGCTCAGCTCCTTTCTGCGTTGTCTCAATCTCTCCTCCATGCCCCCAAAGCAGCCATTTTGCATTATGCCACACCACCACAGCAGCCATTTTGTGACTGACACCCACAACACTTTCTCTCACAATTCAAAATTGGCCCAAAAGTTTGTGATCCCTGGTCCAGTGCATAGAGAAGTCATAGTCTTGTCACTTCAACTTGTTCCCTGTTGCATGGGATAGGCCACAAAATGTTTTGCGGCTCATCTCACAGTTTGGGAAAGTTCATCTCTATTCCTTTGCAAAGCTCTAATTTTTGTAACCAGGTTTGTGTAGAAAGCAACAGCTCAGAAATGCTTTGCTGCATGAAACACTTTAAAGCAACCTGCCTGTGGTGACTCGCAACTAGTAGCCTCTGTTATTGTGTAATGGGTTTGTGGTACTTCAGGATATGCTGTAAAACAGATAAAATCTGCTGCCTGGCATTTAAAAGGAAACCACCATCTAATTTTCTCCGACCAGCATTGTGACATTTCAAAAGACAGAGACACCTCTGCACATTATGAAAAGGAGCTGTAACATAATGGGAAATGCACTTAGGATTAATACTTCAAATGCCACGAGCCGATTGCTGGCACTGCAGTCCTGGATGGCTGTTTTCATCATGCCATTTCAGGGACATCATTATGGTACAAACAAGTGAGGAATCAAATGTTTCCACAGTTCTGCAAAGTTAAATGTACACTTCTGCTTTCTGGGAGACCTTGTAGGCAAAGTGCCGTGCAAGATTGATCTTTCCCATTCATTTTTAACAGCCCCCTTGTGACATTCATTATCATTTATTTCGAGAGCAAAAAAAAAATTAAAAAATTCAGTAACGTTTGTAAAAAAGATAGAAAGAAATGCACAAGTGAGAAATGGCATAAATACTACTAGTAGTAGTAATATAACCAAACATTTGGGGTCGAAGTGCAATTTGAACCCAAATGTATCAGTACCCTGAGTGGCTACCAACAGACATGGCAACTTTGGGCGGATGGGTTCACCCAGCTATATCAGGGTTTTCCAACAATGGGTCTCCAGAAGTTGTTGAACTTCAGCTCCCATCAGCCCCAGCCAACTTACCTTGAAGAACACTGAGGGAACCACCCTGGGATCTTCGGATGAAGGGTGGTACAGTGGTACCTCTGGTTACAAACACTTCTGGTTACACACGCTTTGGGTTACAAGCACCGCTAACCTGGAAGTAGCTGCTCAGGGTTGCAAACTTTGCCCCGGAATGCGAACAGAAATTGCACACAGTGGGAGGCGCCATTAGCAAAAGTGAACCTCAGGATAAGAATGGTTTCCAGTTACAAATGGACCTCCGGAACGGATTCAGTTTGTAACTAGAGGTACCCCTGTATATAAATTTAGTATACAGTGGTACCTTGGAAATCGAATGGAATCTGCTCCAGAAGTCTGTTTAACTTCCAAAACATTCGGAAACCAAGGCGCGGCTTCCAATTGGCTGCAGAAGCTGCAGGAGAAAGGCATTCATGAACCAAGGTACGACTGTATTATTATTATTATTATTATTATTATTATTATTATTATTATTATTATTATTTAGTGTTCACTCATACACCGCAATATGTCCAAGGTGCATCAGGTGAATTATTTTAAGTACATATCCACTTTCTGTTGCCCATCTGCAGCTTATGAAAGTGCAAGCAATTTCTAACATCAATATGCATCCCAAGTATTACATCAAAGGTGAAAGTGTGGGCACTTGTGGTACAAAGTCAGTCAAGCACAGATACCGTCCTCAGCACATGAAAGTAAATGTGACTTTTATGTCCTATTTGTTCTCAAGCGCAATTGTGTTAAGTGTTGCTAGTTTGGGGGAAATTAAGCATTTCAATGCAAGCCCACAGGCATGCATAACCTTGCAAGAAATATTGCCATGACCAAAGATGCTCATGCTCCCTGCTCCACTCAGCCGTCCAGTCATGCCCTTATCCACAATACTTCATGCCATTCCCATGCTCCACCCATTTTTCTATTCTCACCTCAAGTCAGTCAGCATCCCATGACCACTGAGCTCATTGGGCTGTGCTAGGGAAAAGGTCCCCTTATGTCCTTCCCCCACCAAACCATTTCTTAGAGCTTCTGAAAACCTTTGGCTGCCCAAAGCCTGCTGATTCCTCCTTGCGTGAGGATGGTGCTATTTTGACTACATAAGGATTCACACTTAGCCACTGAACTTCAGAAAGATGGACAGTGTGTGTGTGTGTGTGTGTGTGTGTGTGTGTGTGTGTGTGTATCTAGCTATCTACACACACATACATAACTATATATAAAGTGTAAAGGGACCCCTGACCATTAGGTCCAGTCGTGGCCGACTCTGGGGTTGCGGCACTCATCTTGCTTTATTGGCCAAGGGAGCCGGCATACAGCTTCCGGGTCATGTGGCCTGCATGACTAAGCCGCTTCTGGCGAACCAGAGCAGCGCACAGAAACGCCGTTTACCTTCCCGCCGGAGGGGTACCTATTTAGCTACTTGCACTTTGATGTGCTTTCGAACTGCTAGGTTGCCAGGAGCAGGGACTGAGCAACGGAAGCTCAGCCCGTCACGGGGATTCGAACCGCCGACCTTCTGATCAGCAAGTCCTAGGCTCTGTGGTTTAATCACAGCACCACCCGTGTCCCATAACTATATATAGATGACCATTAAAAAAATGGGATAAGGATGAAAGAAAATATGCATCAGGAAAGGTCCACAAAACAAACTTACTGTTAGTGAACAGAACTAAGCAAACTACCAGGAAAAAAACCCAGCTGAGTACAAATTAGAATCAAGAATGGAAAGCCATGTAACAATTTAATGAAGATCACTCATCTATAGAGTATAGAGAAAGAGCTGGTTACACACAAATAGAATTTAGAAACCTGCTGTTATCTTTCTACAGGCAGCTTACTCCTAGCCAATTTCCTTCCTAATCTGCAGTTAATTAGTCAGCACCATCAAGTTATTAAAAAAACATTTCTCTAGGAAATAATCATTTCATATGCATGACGCATCCGTTTTTATTACGGTGTCTTTAAAATTTAGACTATTAAGAAATAGACAAGTTTATTTACTTTTTCAAAATAACGAAATTGCATGATTTTAGGGACATTTTCATTAGAGTTAAAAAATAAATAAATAAATATCCCGCTATAATGACAATATTGCCTACAGCAATGCTTAATCTTCATTCGGTTTTTGTTCAGGCGGAAAATTGACATTTGAATGGTCTGTTTTTTTAAAAGCAATGTACACTTGCTAGGAATTGTGGGTGGGTGGGGGTTTGGGAGTGGAAAACACTTCTTCAGCTCCTTAACAAGTACCTTCGGAAACTGTTTAGAAATCTGTTTAAAGTGATTAACTTTATGTGTAAGTTAAATATTTGCACAGCAATTCCATACTAGTCAAAAAGAAGGCCAAGAAGTACTGCTTTGCAAGCACGCACTTAGTTGACCCATGTTATTTCTTACTATAAAGTTAAAATAAGACTGTAGAGGAAGAGATGAGGGATCACTTATGGTCAAAGAGCAGAAACGAAAAGAGTGAATCCAACTACAAAGAGGAACTTGCTCACTTCCAAGAGAAACCAAAGTGCTGCCCACCATTTGTTGTTGGACTACAACTTCTATCATACCCAGCTAGGATGGCCAACAGTCAGGAATGATAGCAGTTGTAGTCCTGTATAACCACAGGTTGTCCACCCCCATGGCAGATTCTAGCATAGAAGGTATTGATCGGCAAGGCTGCCATGGTTTCTGATCTGAGGGTTAAGGACTTCTGAGAAGACTGTCAGAACTAAGTACAGAATTAGTGTACAGCACCTTTAAAACAGATTCCCTATGGAATTCTGCAAGAGAGCAAATTCACACATCCTTTGCAAACTGCTATCTTCCTGCCCTTTGCCTTTTCCACATATATCTCTGAGAAGGGAGAACATCACAAGTAGTCAAAATGTTTCTAACCTTTATGAAAGGGTATGAGACAGGCAAACAGATTCGGCGGTGAGTATTCACAGGCAAAGCTGAAACAGGAGGAAGA
This sequence comes from Podarcis liolepis, assembly GCF_965112155.1. NCBI lineage: Eukaryota > Metazoa > Chordata > Lepidosauria > Squamata > Lacertidae > Podarcis > Podarcis liolepis. The sequence continues at coordinate 22,492,044 of NC_139563.1, forward strand.
TTCAGCACACTAGTATTTCACTTAAGTAAATTACTTTTTACACTTTGATGAATTACAGCAAGTTCTAAATTAACTGCAACATCAAAGTTCATTATATTCTCTGTATGCCTTTATTTTCTGAAAATCGGTGAGTGTGGATCATTTTATTCTGTTAAATTTTAGATAGAAGACAAAAAAAACTTATTAAGAATGTTCTTGTACATAGACAAGTACTTTGTGTATCATATCAGAACATTTCACACAGAGAATGCAAAGCTGATATCCTGACCTGGACGTACAGTCTGACCAGAGATAAGATCCATCACTTAATTTAGAAGCCTACGGCTGCCATCTTACCTGTACACACTTACCTGCTCACAAGCCCCATGTAAATCCAACAGTACTTAGTGCTGAATAAAGACCACACTGAACTGAGCTGTGAAACTACAAAGCTATGGAGAGATTAACAGAGCACAATAACTTATTTCCAGCTTTTCACTCACTAAATTTATTATCTCGAGTATAAATTCAAATGCAGGGATTAATTTCCTTTGAATAAATATTTTAATTCAGTTAAAGCACTGGAAACGTATTAACGTGTTTGCACTCTGCCCGCTACTAATAAACCCATAACTTCTGCTTATAAAATACATTCTTAACTTCCGCTATAAATCAATATACACCATAACTCTTCTGTTATCCTAGGTAATTCATTCCATATGCTAAGCTACCATACAAAAATGTTTCTCCTCAAAGGTAATCGCCTTCCTTGAAGCTATTAAGCATCCATGTTTTACACACAAATACACACACAGAGAGAGAAAGTCTATTATCTTCACATTTTATTTACCTCTTGGTTTAGTCCAGAACGTTTTCTGGAAGACACGTAAATAGAACCGCTCTATAAAATACAAAAGAGGATTCCAGGAAATCTCTTAGTACTGGCTTTAGATATTAATATGCCACTACAACCTCTCAGGCAAACCTCACAAAACAGTTTACATAAAAAAGAACATTATTCTCTAACTGGACACCCAACTCCAAATTCCATCAGCCCCCTTTGGCGAGATGAATGCTCAGGGATGGTGGGAAATTTTGGTACAAAACATTTGGATGGCATGAGGCTGGAGAAGACTATATTAAAACAATAAGCAGCAATTTAAAACTATATACAGTAATAAGACTGGCCACCAGGGAAAAAGCTTTTTGAAAGCTAGAACCCACCTACCCTCAGGGCAAGATGGTTCCTGAATACACACCAAACTTCACATCCCCAAATAATGTATTTCTAAAGAGTCTGTAATAAAACCCTCTTTCTTTTAGAAAAGAAAAGAAAAGAAATTACATTATGCACAAGGATGGCTTGGTTGTATTTTTAAAAGCCATGTAACCTTCATAATCATGCAGAGAAATTCCTTGCAACTGAAGAAATAATAGCCACAAGAGCCTGTGGTTTATTTTACAGCAAACCAATGGCAGGAAAACCAGAATAAAATATAAATGTTGATTTTCCTCTGGTTTCCAAACGTTCCATTTTAAACATGCTTCACAGACATTCGTGGATGAAGTAACTTTTTAATAAAAAAAAACTTGCCTAAAACCGTCTGCCTAGTTAAAATTTCCAAATAATTGTCTCAAGAATAAATAGATGTGCAGCAGTGAAGAGAAAACGTTATGTTACTGTGTTGCAGGCTTGTCAGTAGACACTTGGCTGGTCTCCACATACACAGCAAAAGGAGTTGGCAGCATGGAGTATATGCTGTTTTCAGACTAGGGATCCTATCATGAATGCTCCTTCACATAAGCAACTCACTGCAAGAAGAAAACTAGCACATCAGTGCCAAGGGCTGCATGTTAGAAGCTTTCTAGGCCAGCTTTCTCTTTGCAGGGAGCTTTGTTACATAGGGAAAAGTTTAAAAATAAACACACAAACAAGTGAATACATTTATATGCCCCCCCCCCTTGATTCTGTTATGATTCCAAGGTGGTGTACAACTATTTCTGCCTGAATACAAATAATAGTACCTATCAGGACAGACTTTGCTCGTGTGCTCAAGACATCGATTCGATAAAACATATTTTGTTGCACTGTGCAAAATATGAGCAAGCCAGGGCTGAACTGATACTACCCTTGCTGGTACCTTTCCCGGGAAAATCAGAGGCTCACTGTGTCAGGTTCCTAATGGAAGACCGGACAAATGCTAGAACATTAGCAGTGGCAAAGTTTTTATCGGTGGTTGCAAGAACCAATGATCCCTATATTCTGAACAAAATGCTTGTTTAACCTGGAGGTAGGCTGTATGAATTGTGTATTGCTTTGTAACAATTTGTTGGGTCTCTGGACCGTAATAAAGATTGATGATGATGAATAATAGAACCATCAATAAACCACCTGAAATCACAAGGTAAAACACCTGTGTAAATGAAAGTACTTCTACTTGGCACCAAAGAAATTACAGTGGTATCTCGGGTTACAGATGCTTCAGGTTACAGACTTTGCTAACCCAGAAATAGTACCTCGGGTTAAGAACTTTGCTTCAGGATGAGAACAGAAATTGCACAGCGGCAGCAGGAGGTCCCATTAGCTAAAGTGGTGCTTCAGGTTAAGAACAGTTTCAGGTTAAGAACGGACCTCCAGAACGAATTAAGTTCTTAACCTGAGATACCACTGTACAGTGTATTTAGTATTATGTGCTGCTGAAGCGAGCATGAGGTTACATTGTAGGCACCTGCCAAACGTCCTTTGGAAAGGCATTTGATAACTACAGTTCCCAGCAATCTTAAACTAAGGTTCCCAGGTTTCTTTGTGGGGTGAGGTGTGCTTTAAATGTACGGTGATTACACAGCCTTAATTTAATACGATTTACTCCCGAGTAAGCCGGGTCAGGGTTGCAGCATACTCCCAGTATCAGAGGTGGTATTTACAGTGGTACCTCGCAAGACGAATGCCTCGTGAGACGAAAAACGCGCAGGACGAAAGAGTTTTCCGTTTTTTGAGTCGTTCCGCAAGACGAATTTCCCTATGGGCTTGCTTCGCAAGACGAAATGTCTTGCGAGTTCTTGCGAGTTTGTTTCCTTTTTCTTAAAGCCGCTAAGCCGTTAATAGCCGCTAAGCCGCTAATAGCCGCTAAGCCGCTAATAGCCGTGCTTCGCAAGACGAAAAAACCGCAAGACGAAGAGACTCGCGGAACGGATTAATTTCGTCTTGCGAGGCACCACTATACTCTGAAAGACAAAACTCATCAAAATATGGCAAGAGGGGGCATTTGCACCTACCTGTACAGCTAGCCTAAATACTGTTTACTGAAGTCATACTAATTTCAAGACAGACGTGCTTCTGTTTTAGAATGCAGCATTAGGCAAGAAACCAGACACTAGTATGTAATATTTTTGCTGTCAGCCACAGTAAATGAAACAGTAATTTAATCCAGCTTTATCAAAGAGTAACAGACTCGAATAAGTTTTTAAAAAGCCCAACACTGCTAGAATTATGATCAGTTTAAGCACGCTTTGCCAAGATTTCTGTTTTGAGACAAATTAAAGTAAATTCTTCTGCTGTGCCTATGTTTGGTCAAGTATAACTGTCTCAGGACTTTCACTTTAATGCATTTTCCTAGGAAAATTCACAGCAAATTAAAAGGAATCACAAGAACATGAAGTACACATTGGCTATAAATATAGCTCCATGCCGTTTTGTGCTGCACTTTAATTGGTATTGTTTCAAAAATCTTCTCTTGCCCATAAATGCCCCCCCCAAACTAACACTTTTTTTAAAGCAGAGAGAGAGAGATGTTCTTAATTATTTGGTTTCCTAAATATTCTCCAGCATGGCCTATTAAAAATAATTTGAATGATGCAACAGCCATATGCAAACGAAATAAACTGCTGCAGGTACATGCCTTGCATTTAATCACCTGCCTCGTCATCATAGACAATTGGTTGGGACATACTTTGAGGTCTCAGCCTAATCCAATGCAGGTTGCAACAGCAGCACGACCACCATGCAAATACATGGTAAAACAAAAAGAGAAAAAGAAATCGGTCCCCAAACGTATGTTTGCATTAAAGGCAGGTCTGATAAAGTTGAAAACTAAAACTAGTGTCATAGGTGACATAGAATTATATGAAAAATGAATAGGCCACCAGCTACCATAGAGTACTTGGGGAGGGAGTGCTGCCTCCCTCCATCCCTCCAGCAGCTCCCCTGGGTCTTCCTGCAGCACATGGAGAAGGAAACTTTGCTTCCTCGACACCCAGCACTGAAATCAAGAAGAGGGGATGTGGCACTCTGACCACTCCCCTGTGGAAGCCCCCTGGCATTGCTATGCTAGGCATGGAGAAGAGGAAGATACACCCTCTGGGCTCAGCATAGAGGTCACATTCACAGAATGCATTTAAAGCACTGTGATACCACTTTAAATAGTAATAGCTCCCCCGCCCCCCGGAATCATGGGAGCTGTAGTTTTGTTAAAGGTGCTGAGAGTTAGGAGGTCCCTATGCCCCCCTCAGAGAGCTACAGTTCCCAGAGTGGTTTGACAAGTCAATCCCTCATCACAGAGAACTCTGGGATCATTGTCTTTCACAATGATCAGCCCCTTAACAAAATACAGCTCCTAGGACTCTTTTGGGGGAAGCCATTACTAGGGGACGTATCATAGTGCCTTAAGTGTACAGTGCGAATGTGGCTGACTTTGCTAGCCTGCTTTTTACTCACTAGAAGAGCTGGTAGATGAGGAACAGAACACACTGTCTGCAACACTCTCATGAGTAACAAGCAGAGAGATAAAACAACAACAACAACAACAACAGGCTGGCTTAGAAACTTTTGAGGGCTTATTTATAAGGTCAGCATACACACATTTACTTTTTAAATGTTCAGAGTTCTGCATCTGGTCTCTCTGCACGTGGTCTCTAAGGCACCTCCAGAGCATAAACAACTCAAGGAGCCACCTGCCACCCCTGTCAGAAATGCCCAATGAGGCTGGCTCTATTCCCTTGGCACAATTCAGCTCAGACCTGGAGTTGCACCTGATGGGTTAACAAATATTTGACCTAGCCAGAATAGTAGCCACCAGCACTGTCATCACAGCAATTCTCATTTAAACCCCCACCCAACTTCAAGCAGTGGTAGAAACTCTAGAGCAATTATATGAAAGGGAATGAAACCTTCCAGCAAGCTTACCATGTAAAAGGCAAAACACCATCATAAGGACAGGTAGAAGGGGAAGAAGAAGCAGAGGTTAAATGGAACTTGAAAACCTATCAAGCAACTACAAGAGAGAGGTTATGGAGGTCTGGAGGGAGAGTTCTAGAAAAAGGGGAAAGGAAGGACAAAGGAACAAGAAAACTGTAGCAGAGCTGAAGATGAAGAGAAGAGGGAGCCAAAGAGTAAGGAAATCTAAAGTTGTCTTCATCTGGGGACTTCATATTGTAAACAGATTTTTTTAAAAAACAGTTTAGATGAGGAAGAAATGCAGACTGGAATTTTGATGCCGACAACGTCAGTATCAAAAAAATTTACATGCATGCAGAGCACATCTCCTACAAATAAATGCCTATCTAGAAGCAACTTAAACTGGATTTGATAACAAAAACAGAAGCCAGTGAAGGAAGGGAAAACATGGGAAAACGGAATGAGCAACAGAGTTAAGAATGGAGCGAACCAGGGAACTGTTGGAGGGGGAGAAGCTTATTCTTTCCCAACCTGATTAGTATTAACAGAATAAATACTAGAGAATAAATCATATCACACCCACAGCATATGTTTAAAGCTCCCAAAGAAACCTGAGAACCATCGTTTGTTAAAGATGCTGGGAACTGTAGCTCTGTGAGGGCTAAACTACAGCTCCCAGGATTCTTTGGGGGAAAGTAATGTGTTTTAAATGCACTTCAGATGTATGGTGTGGGTGTGACCTATCTGTTAAAACAATGCAACAAAGACAGTCAAGAGAATGCGTGAGAAAAAGTCTTATTGGGAGGGTCCCCCATGTTTGTGAGTGGGTGGAGAGAAAATTTTCAATAAAATATTATATGTGCACCTACCATAGTATATTTGCAGCAGGACGGAAGACAGTGAATGTTAGCAACATAACAACAACAACAGCAACAGCAACAATTGCAATGCACACAGCTTGCTATAAGAATTAATAGTTGTTGGTGTAAATTTTGAAGACTTAGAAATTCCCCATTCCCCAACAAAGCTTACTGTTACAAGTAAAGAAGGGCCGATTCCTAGCAGGGAATTTTATTTCACCAGGCAAACGGTGTTATCGCAGACCAGGTTATGGAAGGTTGTTGCAACATGTTTAAGAAATCTATTTACATATTTGTTTCTACTGCAGAGAAAGGAGAAAAGTGGTGAGATTGGTGCTGCATCAATCACATGGTGCAATGCGACCTTAAACCAAATCACTAGGTATGAAGCAAGATGTTCACATAAAACAAAAAACTAGACAAAAAATACAAATGCAAAAACGTATCTTTATGTGTAGTTAATTGCGCTCATTCATCATGACCTCCAAACAATTTGCTTTTGCAGAGTCAGTTATCCAACAAGTAATCTAATATGAACAAGCCTCAGAGCATCACTTCCTGTATCTATGAATAGGTTTACCTAGTAAAGCAATACATATTTTAACCTTAGCTGGTGCTCCTGTTCAGACTGAGCAGCTTCAGAATGGAAAGACAGAAGCTGGAACAATTGAAGTGATGATGGAATGTTTGCCTTCTTGTCACCAGCAATTCATTAAACTACTTTGGGCACCAGTGAACTGTCCACAGTGGATGCTATTGCTTTCAAAGTTATCCATCCTTGAAACAGATAGCAAAATACATTTTCAGCACACTGGGCTAAGAAACTCTTAGTTCTGCAGTATTCAGGAAGGAGGGTTCTTTAAGTTTTATTAAAAACATTTTTAATAAGCACAAAACTATAATATGCAGGGTCCAAAGAATAAGATGTTCTATTGTATGTGTCCTTAATCCTTCTGCTGCACATGGACTAATTGTGCAACTAACTTGAATTTTTATGATTATTTGTATTTATTTATTGTAGTCCGCCTGTCTCTTCAAGAAGCTACAGGTGGTATACATGGTTCTTCTCCCCCTCCCTTAATTAAGCCCCACAACAACCCTGCGAGGTAGCTTAGGCTGAGAGGTGGTGACTGGTCCAGGTCACCCAGTGAGTTTATGGCTGAGTGGGGATTTGAACCCTGGTCTCCCAGGTCCTAGTCTGACATTCTAACCACTGCATCCCACTGGCTTGTAATGGCCAACTGTTGAACGCATTAAGATAGTACTTCATTCCATTACTCACTCATAACCTCTGGGGACTCCTCTGCACCCAGTGAAGCAAAGCATTATCTATTAGGCTTTACAAGAAGCATGCCAGGAGGGGGGGAAACAAAGATGCCTATCCATGGTTAAGACGATAGAAGTCACACGGATGACACAAGTGTAACCATGTGACTTTTCATAACATGACTGTGCAGGACAAAAGCAACGAAGGACAACCTTCTGACAGCACCCATGCCAGTTCAGTTAATTCATGGAGGATAAGGGTGCTGCTAATGGTTACTTGCCAAAGTGGCTATGTTCTGCCTCCAGGCAGAAATGCTTCTGAGTACCAGTTGATGGAAACCATAGGAGGGTAGAGGGCTCTTGTGCTCAGGAATTTCCCACCGGTTATCTCAGTAGCCAACATGAGACCAGGATGCTGGACTAGATGGGCCATTGGTAGATAGGAGGGAGCAAAAACGTATTTCAAAATGGACTTTCTAGCTCTGAAAAGTACCATTTCTCCCTCTGGAATGGTGTCATGGTTAGAGAAGGGAGAAAGAAGAAAAAGGAGTCCTCCTTTTTTGTTTCCCAGACCTCTCTCTAAGGCCTTCTAACCATGGTGCCATGCCAGAGGGAGAAATGATGCTTTTACCTTAGAAAAGTAAGTAAGTACCCAATCTGGGAAGAGGGTGGTGGGTCAGTAAAACTCCATTGCCATGGCAGGAAAACAAGCACCACGTCTAAGCTCTGGAATGGGCACAAAACACAAAGGTGGCATTCAGACAGTTGCTTACAAAAAGACTGGGCATTAATTGCCAGCTAGGAGATTTAGCTACTACAGCCGTGCTCAAGACTAAAAACACATCCAAATATCACCATTCACATCCTGCCAGCCCTTCATGTCTACAACATGTGCTAGAGAATATTGCCAATGACCTGCGTCCTCCCCTCTGTCCTTCCTTTCTGGCCTACATTCAATTTCGACAATCCAGGGCATTCTTGCTTAAATGTCAACCAAGCTAACAAAACTGCTGGCGCTCTCTCATAACCTAATTATCAACTTGGAAAACAAATGAGAAAAGGAGAGTGCAATCTCCTTTCATGAGAGCACATAGTGAGGACACTGTTGTGCGCAGCTGAACAGTTGAATAATCGACCATTTCAGTAACCCCAAAAATTTAGCAGCAAGGAGAGTTTCAGATTGAAGCTTTCCAGCATAGCATTTTATGAACATTAATAGTTGCTCTAATGGATGGGCCAAAGGCTCATCCTGTCCTCACAGTAGCCAACCAGTTGCTTATGAAATATCCACAAGCAGGACACTAACACAAGTGTCATCTTTTCAAAAGTCACTTTTTTAAAAAATGAAATTGGCATTAGTAAGTCTGCCTATGACCCTGATGTAACACTATAGGAAACCTACATAACTTGGTGCTCTGCAGCGTTGTACTTATTGACAAGCCCTCATCCTAAACACATGCATGCTGGTACAGGACAATTCATAGATGCATTTCCATCACTTAAAGACTTGCAAGAATTCAGCCAAGATTAAGTAGCTTGAAAGGAGGAGCACCATCTCTAGCTGTGTTCACATGCTAGAGCTTCAATGGCTGCTCTGACTCTCTTACACAGTCCCCATCAGCCAACAGAACTTACTTCTTAACTGGCAGGTGTCCTGTGCGTGGTTTCCTGCAGAAGGTTTATCAAAAACTCAGCAGAGTCACAGAAGGAAGATGCACACAAGATAGGCTGAGAATCTGCAGAAGCGCACACCTATAGCAAGAATGTTATTATGGTGCAAGCAAGACACACTGGGCATGTGCACATGCAATGCTAGTCTATAAAATGAAGTTTCATAAGTTGCACTGTGCAAGAATTGTCTGCTCCCACTTTGCTCCTCCATTCATGTGAGCAGGTGCACAAAACCATAAACGATTTAGTTTACTGTGACATCTGAACCCTAAACCGTGACTTCTTGTTGGTCTAGCAGTCATAAGTTGCTAGGACAAAACAAACCACAATCACAGGTTCAGACACCATGCTACACTAAAAACTTTATAAACTGGTATAGTGTGCATCCCGTTCACAATTTTGCTTACTAAATCATAATTGATACCTTAATGTTATATGCAAGCACAGCCTTGGAAAATCTGAGGAAAACAGGGTAAGCTGTGCTACACATACAGCCCATCTGATTCTGCAGTACAAAACATACCAGGGATGTCAATTATTCACATTTACGTTCCATGAGGCTGACTGGGGTAACTGTGCAGCTTTGTTTCACCAGCTTGATATTGACTTTTCCCCATAGATGCTCTTTGCACCTGCAGATATGCTGGGGCTTCACTAAGTTACACTTGCTGAAGAGAGAGAGGGCAACTGAAAGCACTCTCTTCCGATGACTTAAGGAAGCCTTTGCTCAGAAAGGTTCTTCTAACGAAGGAGCTCTAAACTCTTTGGATATTAATTATTTATACATAACTTTTTCAAACTAATTTTCAAAAGCTGCTTATGTTGAGAGAGAGAGAGATTATAGCAATAAAACAATACTGTTGTTCTTCATAAACTAATTGCACGCCATTTCCCATGATCAGGGACTGTGCATCAAGCAGAGCTTTTAGCCTCCTCCATGATCTTCCCACTCCTTAAACCAATTATCTTTGATATCTGCATTAGCAATTAAACAGAAGAAAGGACTTCATGCATCCCTGAAGGTGGTTGCAGATGCCCGTGGCTCTGAGGGTCATCTGCATAGAAACCCTATCTGGGACCAAGGCTGCCTTAGGAACTGTCTTATTGCTGAAACAGCTTCCCATATGAGATTGTCTGAAAATTCAGATAGGATGATTTTTTTAAATCCCAGGAACCCAGTTCCCTATACTGCTGCATCTGCAATGACTCTTTATGCAGGAAAATTGAGTTTAATGACAAAACCAATAATATGACAATTAGAAATAGGTAAGAAAAGTGTCTTCTTTGTCTAAATTAATACACTATGTAAGATTTAAGGCAACGGTGGGGAAACTGAGGCCCTCCAGATGTTACTGGCCTAAGACTTTTAATCATTCCTGTCTATTGCACATGCAAAGTTGAGGCTGATGGGAGTTGCAGTTTCATAACATCTGGAAGCCACAGTTCCTTCATCCCCAATTTAAAGCGAGGGACAGCAAGGTAAATTCCTAATCAGATTGATTTCTTTTATGGAGTATAACAAGGAACACAGGTTGCTGCCCAAATTAAATTATGTCTTTAGAACATTGTGAAATCTTGAACTGAAGATGCCTGTCAATGAATGCAGAATTCTGTTGGATGATTTTTCATTTGATTACAAATATTTTAAAAAAATATTTCTATTTGGTTGAGGTATTAGATTTTTTTGAAGAATTATGGTTATCGAAGGCTGCATTTGCAGTTAGAGTTTCCTGGAATCACAACACAGTAAAATACAACACATGAGAAATGAAAGCAGTAATGAAAACACAATTCAAAAACCATACAGCATATAGCACAGTGCACTGCAATTGCTACAACAGATAGAAAAATCCTTAAGTGATCTAGCAAGACCCTCAGCAATTTCCAAGTTGTTGCGGGGGGAGGGGGGGAGTTTGGGAAGCACTGTTCCAGTCTACAAAACTTATAAATAAATAACTGTAACGGGGAAGAGATGACCTCAGTGTGCCAATACCACAGGCCTCCTTTAGGTGTCAGTGCGCCACAACAGGATATAGAAGCAAACTATGCATTACTTGAATGCCTCAGAACATTTCAATTTGCTTAAATTAGGTTTAGACTGTGTTATCACCACAATACATCTTAAGCCAAACGTTATCCAGCTTCTTTTAATTTAAGAAGAACATAAGCCTTGACTGCACACCGGTGAACTTTGCTTCTTACAAAGAGGACATGAAATATGATTCAGGAGGCAAATGGAATCCTGTATCAATGCCCTGCCCAGAGTAGATGCTCTGAAATTAATGGACTGAAGTTAGTCGTGTCCATTAATTTCATTGTGTCTACAAACCAAGTTAGATACTTCGATGAGTATCATTTTAGAGGAGTATCATCCCATATAGGATTCTTTAAGGTGCTGCAGAAGTACTCTTCTGCAGGGACCAACCAGTGACAATGGAGCAATGCCAATCACTCACATAGTTAAGGAACGTACTTTACCACCACTACATCTTATTTATAATTGTGGTAGCACAAATGTTAACCGTAATTAATACCGAGCCATGTTGGCTCCAGGATTCTTAGCTGGTTAAAAATCCTAGCTAGGAGCGAACTGGGAATGGCACTGGCCACAGTTCATTTATATGCAGACATGGTTAACCCTGGTTGAGGCCACTGGCAGCAAGCAGGGGAAATTTATGTGCAAAAAGATAAACAACCCCACAGCCCTCTTCTGTAAAAGGCAGTCAGTATTATGACTGTGGTGGCCCGTTGACACAGTCACGAAAACAAGCACACACTGAAACATGTTGAGGCTCAGTTTCAGAATTCCCATGCCAATATCTGTTCCAAAGATTTTAGCTATTATGTCACACTCACTTAAGTAGTGCTTTTTCCTGGGGGGGGGGGAACGCAGGGGTACACATACCCCTAAACATTTTATGAATCTAAGTTTGGCCTCATTGAAAGGCAGTATTTCAATGTGAGTAGGAAAATGAGTGTACCCCTAAATATTTTTTTAGAAAAAAACACTGCACTTAAGTATAGATGAAACACTGTAAGGGGCAAAGCATGTATATTAAGTAACTGGCTGTAGTTAAGCAAGCATGACTTTCAAGAAGAAACAGATTCCTAATTGGAAATATGAAGTATCATATAATATAGGCACACAACTGTGTTTTCCTTATACCAACCAGTGTTCCCTACAAGATATTCATTAAAACACAGATTCTTCCATATTGCTAGAAACAACTTCTGTTTTTATGCCTCATAAAGAGTGTACATGTGTATTTCGGGAACAGTTGGGGGAAAAAAGCTTTTATTGTCTTGAAAACACCATCCAAAACTGGATTTATAGCTCAATCCCACCAGAACATTGTTGGCAACAAGGCATAATCCTATTTTTGGCCAAATTTTGGATGCTACATTTTTTTCTTGATCTATGAAAACACAAATGAAAACAAAATGCAAAATAAATTTGTTCTGTTGTTTAAATAAATAATAATAATAATAATAATAATAATAATAATAATAATAATAATAATAATAATGTGTCAGTTTTCAAGAACACATCGCTAAACTTTATGCTACAGTAAACAGCCAGTCCATGGTAGATAATGAAAAAGCCATAGCCAGGAAAATTTAGTGTTCAATTTATCATCTTGTCAAGCAATTATGGATTTAACATTCATTTCACCAAAATGTGTTTTCTACATTCGCCAACATTGTAGAACTTGGCTTGTGGTCAGGAGAAGGAAAGTGTGATAAGTGAACAATTATACGGCATAGCTACTGCCAAAGAAAGAGCGACTAACTAGGGAGAAGGACTGTGCCATATCGTTGAATACCAGCGTTGAAGGAACATCAGGAGAAGTGCTTCAACAAGGCAATATACTGGTGGAGAAAAGGTGGCCACTTAACAACTTCCCAGGAGGTAGCTCAGCTGAACCAATACTTTACAGATACTTTGCAGATAATTTGCAGGCACAGTGTCTACAGCTTTGCTGCTAATTATGCAGAGCCCACTAACAAGATAGGAGAAACCCCCCACAGCTAGACAATCAAAGATCCAGTGGCAAAGTGAACAAAAAACATAAACAAAGAACGGGAAAGCACTTCTTTCTTTTAGAAAAAAAGGGGGGGATTTTTGTTTTTATTTTCTGGTGGTGTTTATGTTGTTGGTTCCCCCTAAATAGCTTTCCTCCCTATTAGAAAAGGAAGGGTTTTATTTATTTAAAGGAGACTATTTTTTGCTTGCTTGCCCTCCCTCCCTTTGATTAAAAGGGAGAGATTGGTGGGATGAGGGCCATTGGGGAGGGGGGGGCTTCTGTTGGGGGGGGGATGTAGGGGAGAAGATTTAGCTGGCTGCCTTGTGCTGAAATGGCAGACTGGGTACTATGTGAGAATGATGGGGAGAGTGCTTTTCAGGAAGCAGTGCAAGCAAATGCGTGTCTACTCACAAGCAAGCCCTACTGAATTCAAAGAGGCTTACTCCCAGGAAAGTAGAAGTAAGTTTAGTTGAACTCAGTGGGGCTTATGCATGCATAGATTCCACTTAGACCAGTGAGTCTATATGGAACTTGATTGAATTTTTTTTTTAAATCTACTACTTCCTTACATTTTAAGGCCCTCCACTGCCTTGGGGAGCCTCGGCAATGCCCTCTGCCGCAGGGAAGCACAGTGCACCCTCCACCACCATGGGGAAGCATGGCGGGACCCTCTGCCACTGAGGGGAGGCGCAAGACCCTCTGCTGCTGCGAAGTGTGGTGCAACCTCCGCCACTGTGGGAGGCCCAGCAAGGCCCTCTGCCGCCGCAGATATCATAATGTATCAAGATATTGTGATATTTAGCTGGTGATATATCGTGATGTTGAAAACCAGATATTGTCTAGCCCTACTAGGGAGTGGCACAGAGGATGCACAATTTAATTCCTCTTTTTTAAAAGACTGTCTATGTAAAGATACGAGAGGCACTTTCTGGAAGTAGGGAATAGGGCATCTACTATTACTCACTACTGTATTATGAAGTGAGGAATGATTGCTAAGGCCCACTTCACATGTTGTAGGTTCTCATACACACGCAGTGGTGACTGCTAACATTTTGACTTGGCAGGATTACAGTTTTTAACACTGCTGTTTTCATCACAATAAGACTTGTTCAGCACTTATATAAGAAAGTGTGGCATTGCACATGTGTGGTGCTCCTATTCAGGATTTCAGCCTGGCCCTCTTCCAGGATATGCCATTCCAAATCCCCTCCCCTTGTTTTCCACTTTCTGCCCAACCCATGAGGCTGTTTGGGGTTTTCCCTCCCTCAGAACTTTTCCTTAACTTTATTTTTATCTCTCTAATCTATGGGGTACCCATAAGGCTACCAATACACCCTTCTTATGCTGTCACTTGTAGATTGCATATACACACAGTCCCCGCTTATGGAAATCGTTCCGTTAGGCAAGTGTTCACATAACGAGTCCATGATTTCCATTATTCCCTATGGAAATATTTCTAATTTGGTATTTGTCCAATCTCTTCCCCCACCCCAAGCATACTAACTAATCGCAAAACATCTGACCTGGGGTTTATACACAGTGTTAGATCAGAGCCAGGAGCTAGGGATGACAAACAGAAAACTATTCTCCTAGTGGGCAACACTGTAAGTCACCCTTAGACACAACTGCTATGACTGCTATGTCAATGAGATCCATTTCCTTAAAACAAAACATTCTTTTTTAAAATAAAAAACCCTATAAAACTGAAGCAAGCAATCTGCCCATCCTGAGACATTGCAAGAGATTTAATTGCTATGTACACAAGCATGTGTATGAAAGAATTACTGAAAAATTATAAAGCCAACCAAATCTAGAGAGGTATATCTAGGTTATCTACTTACTGGAATGCATAGAAAGTGTACCTGACAATTGAAAGCAATACTATTTAACCACCCTTATGAGATTGAATAGTTAGTCCCTGATGAACATTGTGGATTATATGTTAATTCAATCAGCTGTTTTAAATAATCCTGGACCACATTTCCTCAAAAACCCAGTTTAGTTACAGAAGAATTCTTTTTCAAGGCAGAGAAGACTCTTAGAAGTAGCTGTCATTATGCCTCAATCCTGACTTGGATAGACTAGCCTCTTAGAGAACAGTTTCCCTGAACTCATTCCATCCCTGGCTTGGCTGCCAAGACAACTGACAAGGATCCTAATTATTTTCAATTGCATTAAGTCTTAGTCACGCAACCGTCCACTGGTCTCATGAGCCAATGCCCACATCTCATTCTAAATAGCTTGCTGAACTGGATGATGGCTTTCATCCACTGTCAGTCTTCTGCAAGAAACTAAAGAGCTTTCCATTCCATTATCAGCATCCAGAGTATCTACCTCTTCTTATCTCCACCAACCTTTACATTCATGTCAAGTGAGCAGAATCTGGTAAACTTCAAAAAAAAAAAAAAGGTTTAAAAACCTGAAGCCACCACTCAGCCATCAGGAAAAGCACAAGTCAACAAGCCAACTCTACTGAATTCTATAAGATAACCTTCAGTTGACTATATGCTATCTTCTTCTTTGGCGACCACTCATAGCCAAGTGAGATTGTCTTCCATGAACACGGTCTTAACAATGAGTCTGTAAGTGACAGAGGAGGCCAATTCTGGATCCACACATTCTTCCACAGTGGGGACACAGGTTTCTGGGTGGGAGTTGACATCCTTCACTTGGTAAGACAGGGTAACAAGTAAATTCAATCTAGCAAAAGAAACTTTCTGCAACACAGTCAGACAGCCAACTATCTATGTGCACCCATGTGGTGAGAAGTCGGCACATGGTTAAACTATGGAACTTGTTCCCACAGAAGGCAGCGATGGCCAGCAAATTGGATGGCTTTAAAATAAGATTAGACAAATTCATTGAGGACAAGGCTATCAAGGGCTACTAGCCACAATGGCTATGTTCAACCTCCACTGCCAGAGGCGGTATGCCTCTGAATACCAGTTGCTGGGAACTGAAAGTGGGCAGAGTGCTGCTGTGCTCATGTCCTGCTTGTAGGCATCCCACGGGCATCTGACTGGTCGCTGTGAGGACAGGATGCTGGACCAGGCAAGCCGTTGACCTGCTTCAGCAGGGCTCTTCTTATGTTCTCAAGTCCCTCAGACTGACCAAGTTGTATGATTTGCTAGCAACTTATAATAAAACACTAGGTTATTATTATTTTTAAGTGACATTGGAACCGAGGAAATAAGAATGGTTGTACTTTTTTTTACAGTTTTTACCATTTTATTTTAGAATAAAATAAACGAGCATTTATTTGAAACCAAATCCCAGATTCAAATCCAAACTTCCACAGCCTACACCACCACTGATTTCTGGATCCAGGTTTTCTTCTGACCGAGTGCCCCAGATTGTATGGATGAAGGGCATTTCCTTCTATTGATGCCAAAACTCAGTCTAAGTTAGCTTGTTGTGCAAGTGTTGGGTCTATCCTTTAGGACAAGGGAATGTTGTGACACATAGGAGCTGTCCACATTTCACAAAGAGTAGAATATGAATGCAGGTGTTCAATTGAATCCATAATATTTATATCCAGTATTGGTTTTGCTCTTGCCCCATACTTCACACTAGGCCTAGGCATAAACTAGGCCTCACTTCTACATTGTAAGACCATACCAAATTTTAAAATTGCCCTTACTTGAGATAAGGAATGTACAAGTCATCCACAATGCTGAAAAGAGCAAGTTGCATGCAGAGTGCCTCCGCTAACCTTAAAAGAGCCTAAAAGACAGACAGATGGGATACCTTAATTCCCTAACATTGGTTAAAGTCACAGAATGGTGGTGCTGACCTTTCAAGCCCTAAACAGCCTCGGCCCAGTATACCTGAAGGAGCATCTCCACCCCCATCGTTCAGCCCAGACACTGAGGTCCAGCTCCAAGGGCCTTCTGGCGGTATTTCACTGCGAGAAGTGAGGTTACAGGGAACCAGGAAGAGGGCCTTCTCAGTAGTGGTGCCCGCCCTGTGGAATGCCCTCCCATCAGATGTCAAAGAAATAAACAACTATCAGACTTTTAGAAGACATCTGAAGGCAGCCCTGTTTAGGGAAGCTTTTAATATTTGAAGAATTATTGTATTTTAATATTTTGCTGTAAGCCGCCTAGAGTGGCAAGGGAAACCTAGCCAGATGGACGGGGTATAAAATAATAATAATAATAATAATAATAATAATAATAATAATAATAATAATAATAATAGAATAATTGAATTGTAGAGTTGGAAGGGATTCTGAGAGTCATATAGTCCAATCCCCTGCAATGCAGGAATCTCAACTAAAGCGCTTACGCTCTCACCACTGTGTATATGACTGTAACCAGTCTTTGTTTTAAGTATGGGAGTGAAATACATAAATTCCTTCCAGTAGCACCTTAAAGACCAACTAAGTTAGTTCTTGGTATGAGCTTTCGTGTGCATGCACACTTCTTCAGATACACTGAAGTGTATCTGAAGAAGTGTGCATGCACACGAAAGCTCATACCAAGAACTAACTTAGTTGGTCTTTAAGGTGCTACTGGAAGGAATTTTTTTATTTTGACTATGGCAGACCAACACGGCTACCTATCTACTAGTGAAATACATGTTATGCTCTCTGTAAGCATCTCCAATATAAAATATTATCCATTAGTCATGGAATTCAGGAACATCTAGATGACAGCTCTGAAGGTTTGCAAGACTAATGAATGCTCATTCATAGAATCATAGAATCATAGAATCATAGAGTTGGAAGAGACCACAAGGGCCATCGAGTCCAACCCCCTGCCAAGCAGGAAACACCATCAGAGCACTCCTGACATATGGTTGTCAAGCCTCTGCTTAAAGACCTCCAAAGTAGGAGACTCCACCACACTCCTTGGCAGCAAATTCCACTGTCGAACAGCTCTTACTGTCAGGAAGTTCTTCCTAATGTTTAGGTGGAATCTTCTTTCTTGTAGTTTGGATCCATTGCTCCGTGTCCGCTTCTCTGGAGCAGCAGAAAACAACCTTTCTCCCTCCTCTATGTGACATCCTTTTATATATTTGAACATGGCTATCATATCACCCCTTAACCTCCTCTTCTCCAGGCTAAACATGCCCAGCTCCCTTAGCCGTTCCTCATAAGGCATCGTTTCCAGGCCTTTGACCATTTTGGTTGCCCTCCTCTGGACACGTTCCAGTTTGTCAGTGTCCTTCTTGAATTGTGGTGCCCAGAACTGGACACAGTACTCCAGGTGTGGTCTGACCAGAGCAGAATACAGTGGCACTATTACTTCCCTTGATCTAGATGCTATACTCCTATTGATGCAGCCCAGAATTGCATTGGCTTTTTTAGCTGCCGCGTCACACTGTTGGCTCATGTCAAGTTTGTGGTCAACCAAGACTCCTAGATCCTTTTCACATGTACTGCTCTCAAGCCAGGTGTCCCCCATCTTGTATTTGTGCCTCTCATTTTTTTTGCCCAAGTGCAATACTTTACATTTCTCCCTGTTAAAATTCATCTTGTTTGCTTTTGCCCAGTTCTCTAATCTGTCAAGGTCGTTTTGAAGTGTGATCCTGTCCTCTGGGGTGTTAGCCACCCCTCCCAGTTTGGTGTCATCTGCAAATTTGATCAGGATGCCCTTGAGTCCATCATCCAAGTCGTTGATAAAGATGTTGAATAAGACCGGGCCCAAGACAGAACCCTGTGGCACCCCACTAGTCACTCTTCTCCAGGATGAAGAGGAACCATTGATGAGCACCCTTTGGGTTCGGTCAGTCAGCCAGTTACAAATCCACTGAGTGGTAGCATTCTTCCCTTTCCAACCTATTTTAGTGGCAACAGACTCACTCAATACAGCGATGGCAGAATGGCTTCTCCCGCAGCCCACTGTAGTCACTGAAGTCTCCTAATTTACATCTATGAAAAGCATGGAGTGTGTCCCCAAAAGGGGTCAGTCTTTATTGGGAAAGTAAAGTAACATGGGCACCTAACCAGCAGAAACTGGAAAGAAACCAATGATTAATTTTGTGACTTTGAACAAGTTGAACAGACGACCTTCACTTACTATCATTGTGGACTGAATAGAAAACAGCAAAATGCATGCAAAGGGACATCATTTTCACTTGTACCAGTCCCATCAGCAGCCTAATTCTTCCCAAAGCAGGAAGCATTGTTAAGTGCAAATAGTGCCATACATTAACCTGTTGCTACGCAACACCAGGGCTTGTATATTTCTTATGGGGAGCTGGAGAAAATTGGACTCTTGATCCTGAGTGACTACTATTACCCCTTTATATCTCCACTGTATGATTTGAATTAAAACTTGCTGAAGAGAAGGAGAGGTTATAGGCTTATTGGCAGCCTGGTTTTAGAATCTGGGCACTGCTCCAATGTAATTCCTCCGTTTAATATTTAATTTGTTTCTGAACATGACCTGTCCTTTAATTTGAAGAGAAACCATCCAAATCTTTCACCAGCCTAAAT
Organism: Podarcis liolepis; assembly: GCF_965112155.1. Classification (NCBI taxonomy): domain Eukaryota; kingdom Metazoa; phylum Chordata; class Lepidosauria; order Squamata; family Lacertidae; genus Podarcis; species Podarcis liolepis. The sequence goes on from NC_139563.1 coordinate 22,511,460, forward strand.
AAGAATCATTTCACTCCAGAATTGCTCTCACAATATTAGCCATATCTTGCAGATAAATTACATTTTATGGTTATAGATGTTAGCATACACAACAGAGACGTGACAGAGAGAATTAGAATCAAGTGCAGAAGATGCGACGTCCAGAATAGGATAGAACATAACATCTCATTATAATGAAGAAAAATGCTCTTATTCTGCAAGGACAAGCAACAGCTTTTATAGTTGGAATTAGCAGATAAAGGCAAGGCAATAATCTCAGCAAACATCTGTACTCAACGTGTGGGGAAACCTTCCTCACCACTTTGCAGGATAATAGAACTCGTCAAGCTTTAAAGCAAGGGAAGGGGACCTTTTTAAGACCAGGGGCCACATTCCTATCTGGACAACCTTCTGGGGGCCACAGGCCAGTCAGAGGCAAAAACCAGGCAAACACACTCAAAGATGGTATGAGTGTGGGCAATGGTGGTGGGTGTAAACTGGACAGAACCCCAAGGGCTACATGGGGCATGGAGGTCCACATTTGGCCTCTGTGACTGAGGTTCCCCCACCGTTGCCTTAAAGTAAATATGTGATGGGGAGTTCATCTTGGAGTTTAGTTGGAATCTCCTTTCTTGTAACTTAAATCCATTGGTTTGGGTCTTACCCACAAACAGGAGAAAACAAGCTTGCTCCATTTTCCACGTAACAGCCCTTTAGATATTTGAAGAAGGCTATCATACATCTTCCCAGACTCCTCTTTTCCAGGCTAAACATACCCAAGCCCCTCAACCATTCCTCATAAGGCTTGGTTTCCAGACCCCTGATCATCTTGGTCACCCTTCTCTGCACACGTTCCAGCTTGTCAATATCCCTTTTAAATTATGGTGCCCAGAACTGGACACAGGACTCCAGGTGTAGTCTGACCAAGGGAGAATAGAGCAGTACTATTGCTTCTCTTGATATATCCCACCTTCTTCTCTGTGGAGCTGAAGGTAGTGTACATGGTTCTCTCCCTTGTTTAATCCCCACAACAACCTTGTGAGGTAGGTTAGGCTTAGAGACAGTGACTGACCCCAGGTCACCCAGTGAGCTTCATGGAAGTGGTGATTTGAGCCCTGGTCTCCAAGGTCCTAGTCCAATACTTTAAGCAGTACACCACACTGACTGCAAGAAAAATAAGGCAGACCACTCCCAGCAAGCAAGCACACAAGCTTCAGATTTGCATGGCTAATTAACTTCAGCTTTCACTTTGCACCAGTTTTGGTCATTCCATTTGCAAAGGACAACTCCATGGACGAGCCTAGTACTGAGCCCAATTAAACTGGGATTGTTCTGGACAACAGCAAGTTAAACACATTCTACAAATGAATCTAGCAACTAGAAATCATGCCTAATGGTTCTGAAGTCAGACAAACATTCTCAAGTATTTCCTGGAGTCAAATTTTTGAACCAAACAGTTCAGGGAGAGAGTTCACTGAAGAAATAAAGGTGATTTATTACCTTGATTCAATGTCCTTTTAAAATATTAACCTATGTATTTATTTTTAATGTAACAGAATGCTGAAAAGGAAAAAACTTGATTTTGGCGCTGCTTTCATTACCTTGCAATAAACACAGACCTCCCAAATAGGACATAGTCCAGCAAGCACTTCATAAAAAGGTGATGTACATTTCCAATATTGTTTAGACTAATTGCACTGAATATGGACTCTTTCAAGGGCAGCAATAAATATCCTTCTATATGCTTTTTAAAATCATTTCTACTTACTTGCAGACTATTAACTAAGGGATCTTGATAGTTCAGCAGCCCCTGACTTAGCTGTAATTTCAGTCCCTGGCTTAGCTTTGTAGTTTACTCCCATGCCTTATTTATCACTGGTCTATAGCTTGCTTTGTTTACATGCCTCACACTAATTTTATTTTCTGCGCTGCAGATTTTGTTGTCTGCTTATATATTAATTTTTGTTACCATCCACTTTTATACTGTGCTATATAGGTACGGGGTGTAAAAAATAGTTTACAAATAATAAAGTTTTTTAAATGAAAGAGGAGTCCAGTTCAGGGAAGAAGTTGTCTTTTCATATTAAGCATAGGAATGGACTACCTTTCCAAATGGTTTTCTGTATCAGCCCCTAAACAGTCATTTCCTCCAACAATGAAGTTTGGTATCAAGAGCCTATTGATATGGAAGCAAAGAAGGATCATCCAAATAATTTCTACATTCTTGTGGGACTCCCTAATTATATGGGTGTGCAAAATAAAATCTGCAACCACCAAAACAACCTCGCAAAGATGTGCCGTATGTACAGAAGGGGATGGAAACAGACTGACTTGCTCAAACCCTGAAGAGCTTACAGTAACTTTTCTGGAAAATTGTGAGAATTTGGGTGGAGGTTTTTTTAAAAAAATCCACTAAAATTGCTTCAAGAAGAAGAAAAATGTTTTCCTTCTGCACTCTACGAAACTAAACCACCACCCAGCTATATAGCAATAAAAGTATTCCAAACCTGAACCTTCTAGCAGAGCTAAGAATCCAGACGTTGGGCATCCAGATGTTGCTGGTCTACAACACCCACATCCTTGACAACTGGCCATGCTGGCCAATTGGTAGTTGAATCCAAGAACATCTGGAGGGCCAGTGATTCCCCACCATGCTGTAGTGCTATATAGCACAGAACAGGCATGTCTCAAAGGGGGGGGTGAGAAAAGGGGGTCCTTCCCCAATACTAAACTATCTTTTCCCAAAATGCTTGAACATGGTTCTGGTTAGGATTCCTCCTTTTAACTGCACCATAAGCTCTGAAGGAAGCAAAAGCTCACTAAATCAGTTTCATTGGACCATTTAGGCTTGTTCACATGTTACCCTGAACCCATGTACAAGCTGTCTCTTTTTTTTTTATAAAATTTTTATTGGTTTTACAAAATTTTTAAGAAAAACGGACAAACACTAAAAATGACAAACATACACGTATAGTTTCAAACATATTTTCATAAACCTCTTTTCTTGGACTTCCCCATACCCCCCCTCTCTGCATCCCAATGTCCATAGTTCAGCTAGCAACTCCCAATTGTTACTTTCCAATCTCTATCATCTTAGTCCTCTTTTATAGTCTAACCTTATATCCCTGTACCCCTTTGTTTCTGAAAACCACGACATTTTAGCATTCATTAAGTTTATAGTAGTCCTTAAGATAGCTTTTAAATTTTCTCCATTCTTCTTCCACCGTCTCTTTTCGTTGATCACGGATTCTGCCTGTCATCTCGGCCAGTGTCATATAGTCCATCACTTTCATCTGCCATTCTTCCAAAGTGGGTAAATCTTGTGTCTTCCAATACTTTGCGATGAGTATTCTTGCTGCTGCTGTGGCATACATAAAAAAAACTCTATCTTTCTTTGTCACCAGTTGGCCGACAATGCCCAAGAGAAAGGCCTCTGGTTTTTTAGGAAAGGTACATTTAAGTACCTTTTTCATTTCATTATAGATCATTTCCCAGAAGGCCTTAATCTTCGGGCATGTCCACCAAAGGTGATAAAAGGTACCTTCAGTCTCTTTACACTTCCAACATTTGTTATCGGGCAAATGATAGATTTTTGCTAGCTTGACTGGGGTCATGTACCACCTGTATACCATTTTCATAATGTTTCATGTACAAGCTGTCTCTACCCATGTGCATGTGTCTGTGTGAAAGACTGTACACTGGTTTTGAACAACTACTGGGTACCCAGATGGTTTGCTCACTGAGCGTTACATGTGAATAACTGTGCAAGTTTACAGCTTAACTATTTGTGTACACAGGTTGCACACTCAATACTAAGAAGGAGTTGGGGTTTTTTTACATGTACCAAAAGGGTGGTATTAAATATTCTAAGAGCTTCCGAATCAATGAAATTGTATTTCAAAGGCATATCAAGCAACTGCTTCCATGAAATTTAATACACCAGCACCGTATGCTACAATTTAATTTTCCTAGACTTCCTAGTTTTTATGTATTTATTTTGTTTCCATCCAGCATCTCTCTCCAAAACTGTTTGTTTGTTTTTTATTTGGCAATGCTTTCATCATGGTACCAGGGAAGGCAAAATCCTGAGCAATACAAGAGATTGTCACTATAACTGTTAGGGATTAGGAAAATTAAATCTGACAGTCTCAAAACAGTTTTCTTTGTTTAATATCTTAGAACTTTGCTCCTATGTCCAGGATGACAACTCGAGTTAGCACAGATGAAGGAAGAGGTCTCCTTCCCCCATCCCAAAATAGATTTATTTAAACTTCTTTAAACTGCCAGAGGCTGGGAATAGGAGGATAGAAAGCAATAAAGCAATCATTGACTGCCTCAAAGTGTCTAGAAGTTTGTTAGCTGATGTAGGACTGTTTGCCACAGAGTGACGGCTGCTAACTGACTGATGGAAAACTACAACCACGGAGAAATGGGCACCACCCAGGTATAAAAGAAGATATTTTTTTTCTCCTGTCCCTAAAAACAACAAGAAGGGAAGGGGAGGAATTAACCTTTCCATTTGGACTGAAAGATGGCTTCTCAAATAACATATATCTCAATTTAGTACCTTTTTTATTCATAGATATAATTTTTAACCTGCCTTTCATCAAGGAAATCCCAAGGCAATCTACACATCTAGATTAAAAGAAACAAACAAATACAATGGTACCTTGGTTCCCGAACAGCTTGGCTCCCAAACAAATTGGCCACCAAACACCACAAATCCAGAAGTGTTCCGGTTTGCGAACATTTTTTGGAAGCTGAACATCCGTTTCGGTTGTTGGCATTGTTTCCAGAGCCAATCAGCCAATAAGAAGCCACGCCTTGGTTTGTGAATGTTTTGGAAGTCGAACAGACCTCCAGAATGGATTGAGTTCAGGAAACAAGGTACCACTGTAAAAACATTAGTATATCAAGTGAAGAGTCGGAGCCCGGGTGCCAATAGGACATCAACACAGAATCTAGGAAACAGTCCCCAAAGCCTCCACAGCAGATGAACTGGGACTGCCACAAATAACCCCCCAGAATATGATACCTGGAACAAACAGGCTGAACTAAAAAAACTTGAATACCTCTCACAAGCTGTGGGGGAAGGAAGTGATCCTGTGACCCAAGCATAACAAGGGGGGAATGGTACTGGACAGTGGAGCACAACAATGGAGCACAGATGGAAGACTTGATCATAGAATCATAGAATCACAGAGTTGGAATAGACCACAAGGGCCATCGAGTCCAACCCCCTGCCAAGCAGGAAACACCATCAGAGCACTCCTGACATATGGTTGTCAAGCCTCTGCTTAAAGACCTCCAAAGTAGGAGACTCCACCACACTCCTTGGCAGCAAATTCCACTGTCGAACAGCTCTTACTGTCAGGAAGTTCTTCCTAATGTTTAGGTGGAATCTTCTTTCTTGTAGTTTGGCTCCATTGCTCCGTGTCCGCTTCTCTGGAGCAGCAGAAAACAACCTTTCTCCCTCCTCTATATGACATCCTTTTATATATTTGAACATGGCTATCATATCACCCCTTAACCTCCTCTTCTCCAGGCTAAACATGCCCAGCTCCCTTAGCCGTTCCTCATAAGGCATCGTTTCCAGGCCTTTGACCATTTTGGTTGCCCTCCTCTGGACACGTTCCAGTTTGTCAGTGTCCTTCTTGAACTGTGGTGCCCAGAACTGGACACAGTACTCCAAGTGAGGTCTGACCAGAGCAGAATACAGTGACACTATTACTTCCCTTGATCTAGATGCTATACTCCTATTGATGCAGCCCAGAATTGCATTGGCTTTTTAGCTGCCGCGTCACACTGTTGGCTCATGTCAAGTTTGTGGTCAACCAAGACTCCTAGATCCTTTTCACATGTACTGCTCTCAAGCCAGGTGTCACCCATCTTGTATTTGTGCCTCTCATTTTTTTTTGCCCAAGTGCAATACTTTACATTTCTCCCTGTTAAAGTTCATCTTGTTTGTTTTGGCCCAGTTCTCTGTCAAGGTCGTTTTGAAGTGTGATCCTGTCCTCTGGGGTGTTAGCCACCCCTCCCAGTTTGGTGTCATCTGCAAATTTGATCAGGATGCCCTTGAGTCCATCATCCAAGTCGTTGATAAAGATGTTGAATAAGACCGGGCCCAAGACAGAACCCTGTGGCACCCCACTAGTCACTCTTCTCCAGGATGAAGAGGAACCATTGATGAGCACCCTTTGGGTTCGGTCAGTCAGCCAGTTACAAATCCACTGAGTGGTAGCACAGTCAAGACCGCATTTTACCAGCTTCTTTACAAGAATATCATGGGGCACCTTGTCGAATGCCTTGCTGAAATCAAGGTAGGCTACATCCACTGCGTTCCCTTCATCCACTGATGAAGGCAACTGCAGCGACTAGTACAAACATAAGAACTGAGGTGAGAGAGGAAACCTAGAAAGGAAGCAAACAATGCCAAGAATTTCCCCACTGATACCCATATAGGGCTACCCGGAATTTCACACAAAAGAGAAGACAAATAAACGAAACATCATTTCTCCAGAATAATGTATATAGGCTCAGAGATTATTATAAACGCATCCAATCCATTCCAAGAGGGATGTGGAGAAACCAATTCCAAATTATTGGACTCGCCACTTGGCTTATGAGGTACCAGGTTGATACTTTTATCAGACAGCACTGCATCAAAGATCAAGGAACCAGAGATTTAACCTTCACTTTGAAAGATTATTGATGGAAATAATGTGGTATTCTCCAGATGTTTCGGACTATGACTTTTGTCAGCCCTAGCCACCATGGCCAGTATCTCACTCAACATCCATCAGCAATAGAATTTTTCTGGGACATTCTATATGGCTTGTTTGCGTACTCAACCAGCATTGCTTGGGCAAGTTTGTGATCAAAGAAGAAGCAAGATGGAATACGGCAAGAATTTCACCCCTGTGTGCTGGAGCCTATTTAAGGAACATTTAGCCGCTGTTCTTCATTCACTATGAATTCTTTGTATATCCAAGTGTCAATTTCAATGAAGTTACTGTTTCAATGAAATGGGGAGGTAGAGGGCAATGAGGAGGAAACCCAAATAGCATAGTGTTCACATTGTTTTGATGGACTAGCTGTTTTCATTTCTCATTTTCTGAGGAAAACTGCACAGATTCAGCATTTTTGTTAGATTTCCTCTTGTCACTAATTCTGTCTATACAGTGGTACCTCGCAAGACGAATGCCTCACAAGACGGAAAACTCACAAAACGAAAGGGTTTTTGGTTTTTTGAGTTGCTTCGCAAGACGATTTTCCCTATGGGCTTGCTTCGCAAGACGGAAACGTCTTGCAAGTATGTTTCCTTTTTCTTAAAACCGTTAATACAGTTGCGACTTGACTTCGAGGAGCAACTCATAGCACGCGGTGTGGTAGCCTTTTTTGAGGTTTTTGAAGACTTTGGTGATTTTTGAAGCTTTTCCAAAACTTTTCCAACACCGTGCTTCGCAAGACGAAAAAAACCGCAAGACGAAAAAACTCGCGGAACGAATTAATTTCGTCTTGCGAGGCACCACTGTAATGGTAAAACAGAATTAAGGGTTTATGTTTAGTATATGGACCCATACACTCTCCTCTCTCCTTCCAGCCTGGCAGCCAAGATGACTGGAATTGGCCACTTCCATTCTCAGCTATGTTTGAATTCGGAAGTAAGGCTGGTGTTAACCATAGTTTATTTTAACAAGTCAACATTCTGGACTACGATTTGATGTCAGCCTGTTTCAATAAACAACACTTTGTCAAGGTTCAGTAATATCAAGAAACCATGAATGGGGAGGGGGGCAAATGCTTTCAATCTTCTTCATGTGGCTGAGCCAGAGGAGGAGAAGGGGGCACACAAGCTTGATCTTTGTAGATGTAAAACTAAACTATGGTTTACCATTATATGGTCTTTGCCGTCTGCCTAAAGTAGCCTAAGTAACAGCTCTTTTAATCTTGTAGAAAGATGCTTCAACTTCCATTCAGAAACCTGAATGAGTTGGTCAGTACAGATATGCATGACGGTATGGTTCCAAGAGCAAAACATAAGCAGAAATGTCAAGAACACAGAATTGCTGAGACAAAAAAGTGAAATAGGTAGTGTCAGATGGCAGGGGTGGTTGCTCACGAGTAACCAGGAAGGACTCCGACTTGTCTTTTACAGGTTTTATTTCGTGCAAAAACTATTTACAGTGCAGAACCCCAAAGCTCATGTCTGCCTCAATTGCTAACAGAATCCGGGAGTGGCTTTTTCCGGGTTTGTCCCCAACATAAGAACTTGGTCACCCTCAGCCTTTTTCTTCCTTCTTTGAGCTTTACCCCTCTGCACAAGGTGGGCAACGGAAGAGGTGTGCTTCCCTCCTGACCAGCTTGACCAGGAGCGGTGCAGGGGCTCCCCGCAGCATCCCCCGATCCCTTTCCCTCTTCCCCACTGGAGGCATGGCTTTCCCCACCGCAGGAAGAGGAACTGCTTCGCAAGACTTTCGGAGGATCCCTGTATCCCAACGGCCCCTCTACCTCCCTTCCCTGTTCCGATGGCAGTTCCCTGACATCCAGCATGATGCAAAATAAGAGATCCTGAAATTCCTTGAAAGTTACAAGAGCACTGTGGTGGTATATCAACACCACTCTCTTGCCTCTTGGAAGCAGTTAAAGAATAGAGGACAACACTTTTCCTCCTCGTTTGTCCATTAATCTAGGACCCATAATTATTTAGGCACAAGATACTGGATCCATTTATCTGGGCATGTAGTTTGATGATGAAAACTGCAGATGGCTGCAGGAGGGGGCTAAGTATGTGCACCCCACACACAGCACCATTCAGCCTGACCTACAATCTTAAGATGGCAAAATGCAGCTCAGTATATGTCATTTTCCCAGTAGTGATGTATGGAAGTGAGAGCTGGACCATAAAGAAGGCTGATCGCCAAAGAATTGGTGCTTTTGAATTATGGTGTTGGAGGAGACTCTTGAGAGTCCCATGGACTGCAGGAAGATCAAACCTATCCATTCTTAAGGAAATCAGCCCTGAGTGCTCACTGGAAGGACAGATCGTGAAGCTGAGGCTCCAATACTTTGGCCACCTCATGAGAAGACTCCCTGGAAAAGACCCTGATGTTGGGAAAGATGGAGGGCACAAGGAGAAGGGGACGACAGAGGACGAGATGGTTGGACAGAGTTCTCGAAGCTACTAACATGAGTCTGACCAAACTGCGGGAGGCAGTGGAAGACAGGAGTGCCTGGCGTGCTCTGGTCCATGGGGTCACGAAGAGTCGGACACGACTAAACGACTAAACGACTAAACAACAAACAGCATATGTCATGGCAAGCTTAAGTCTCTTCCTCGCTTTCCTTCAGATAAAGGATGTGCACGAAGACAGAATATTTCATTCTACAGCAATCACGACAACTGGCTACTAGTTAGGAGCCAGTTCTAATTTGAATCTGTTACCAACCAAATATCTAAAAATTGCTCACTTCTTCTTCTCTTTGTTATAGAAACTGTCCACCTACGCCTACATTTCATTTCCTGTTCTTTAGTAAATTACCAGCTGATCCCAGAACAGCTAAAACACTCAGATTCCAGATCATGTGAAACCTACATGATTAGGCTTTTCTTTCCTTGCATCTTGGGGAAGCTACTTTACGCAAAGTCAGACCACTGGTTCATGTAGCTCAGGAAGAACTGGCAGTGGCCCTCTACGGTTTCAAAAAGTAGGGTTTTTTTCCAGCCTTACCTGGAGATGCCAGGGATTGAATTTAGGACCACCTGGATGCAAATTCTAAGTTCTACCACTGAGCTGTGGAACTTCCCCCAGCTCAACACACAGAGGATGAGGGGCAGAAAGCTATGCAGGGGCAGGAGCAGGGGCAGAAGCACAGCCCTGCCAGCTCTCCAGTGCATGAAGCCCATTCACATGGACAACACATGAAGGATTATTATTATATGCTGCCTTTTCCCCTAACAGGGACTCAAGGCACCTTACAGATAAAAGAACAGCTAAAAACAAAGGGGTGGAAACAAAGAATTAAAAAAATTAATATGGAAGGCACTTTAAATATATATAAAGATTTATTTAAAACATACAGATGTTTAGAATAAAAATACCTCGGAACCAGCTTTTTGTCAAAAGCTTTTGAGTCTCAAGTATATAACCAACATACATGTTTACTGGCAGTCTCAAGCAATTCTGAAAACATTGTTATAGAGGACTTCCTCTTTGCAGAGTAATGTCAATTCGTTCTCAAAAATGCTTGCTCTTCTCATGCTTAACAATTCTAAAATTGAAGCAATATTTTCTACCAATTTACCAAAGACTGTTCAGACCAACAGGCCTGTAATTTCCTGCATTGTTCCAATGGGTTTTTTTAGTTGGCATTACAGTGGTTACCTTCCAATTCTCTGGTATGAAGGGTTATTTTAGTCAGAAGCTTTAAAAAGTAAAATTCCCTTTTTCTTCTTAGTTTCTCAAAGGACTCCGTTTGAGACTCACTCTGACAGTGAAGAAAACATGTCACCGTATCCTTGGCCTGCACTGATCTTAAGCCAGGGAAGGCCTAGCTGCTCGCATCCCATCTAAGATATCAGTTTTGCATTGTCACAATTGACCAGACTGCACCTTTCTGAAGCTCAGTCTTTTCGGTACACATCTTGCGCTTCTGATTTAGCACTACATCACCAAATAGCAAGTATAAAAGCTGCAACACGGCATCAGCAGAGACCTTATAGTCATGTCAAGACTCCGACAAAATGATACCAATCCAACTGGAACTCCTACCTGCCTAAAGAGGTAAAAGTTAAAGGTAAAGGACCCCTGACAGTTAAGTCCAGTTGCAGACGACTCTAGGGTTGCTTTACAGGCCGAGGGAGCCGGCGTTTGTCCGCAGACAGTTTTTCTGGGTTATGTGACTAGCATAACTAAGCCGCTTCTGGCGCAACGGAACACCAAAACCAGAACAGCGCACGGAAATGCCGTTTACCTTCCTACCGGAGCGGTACCTATTTATTTACTTGCACTTTTTTGGCATGCTTTCGAACTGCTAGGTTGGCAGGAGCTGGGACCGAGCAACGGGAGCTCACCCCGCTGCGGGGATTCGAACTGCCAACCTTCTGATCGGCAAGCCCAAGAGGCTCAGTGGTTTAGACCACAGCGCCACCTGCATCCCACCTAAAGAGGTAGAAAGCCCCAAACACTTTGTATTCATTGTGTCTATTCCAGCCAAGATCCACTTTTCCATAACAGCCCAAATGAAGATCACTAGCCTTCAAGAAGATTTGGTTAATTATATTTTTCATACATATGGCACATGTTCACACTTACCTAACTTCCCATAAGGGAACTCTGCACTCCACCCAGGTTGCCTGGTAACTCTGACATCAAGGCATGATGCATGATGGGGCATCGCAAGAGAGTAGCATCGTGCTAGCTGTGATTTTGGGAGACCTAAAACAGGGGAAAGTGAGATTGCAGTCAATGTGTATAATGGTTCTTTTGTAATAGGTCATTCCAATTACAGTTGTCAGATTGTTCCATTTCAAAAATTATGCAAGTGACCTATAAGAAAGCCAAGTTCTTGCATTACATACAAAACAAGGGGCACATGTTTTCTCACTTGCATGGAGGGCGGGCTGTAAAATCAAAATACCACTCAATTTAAACCACCAGAATCACCTTGAAATTAAAAAGTAGACATAGAACCAAACTAAACAAAAAATCACTTGAAACTATAGTTAGAAACTATTCAGGTTTCTTGCCAAAGCATCAATTAAAATCACAGTATCCCACCACTTAGGAAACTGTAGGAGAAAAATATGGTGTAATTACTGAGAGGATCAGCAGAATTAGGATATTATTTCACATCCAAATTTCCAGATCCTATTCTTCTTAATACACTTCTTAGCTAGTTTAGTTTTCAATTCAACAACAGGAAATAGGTGCTGCAAACACATGGAGGTGATAATCGGTTATTATATTTCAGCGAGCTTTCTTGTTATAGCATGGGATTACATGGAAAAACCTGTCTCATTAAACTGTCAAGATGTAGTTACTTACTAGAGCTAGAAACTGAAAGAATACTTCTATAGAGACACAGATGAATAAAGCATGGTTTGTAAGGATCATCAACAAGCTTCAAAGTAAATGTGATGGTTATATGTTCACATTTAAAATAATATATATGGAAGTATTTATTACCCTCTGGAACAGAACAAACCAAGATAGTAAAATTCAACCACATCTCTCTACACAACAAACAATAAATTTTGAACACACACAAGAAGCATTCTGTGAATGTGCCTATTGACAAAGCTGAATGATCAAGCTGGTCTCCTGGTCATTCACAGCTTCACTCAAGAGAAAAAAAATGAAAGAACGAAGTCAACATTTTAGGGATTGTTTACAGAAGAATGGGAAATCTGAGGCCCTCCAGATGTTGTTGAACTCCAAATCCCATCAGCTCAAGCCAGCATTGGTCAAGGGTCAGGGATGATGGGAACTGTTGTCTAACAATATCTGGAGAATAGGTTCCTCACCTCTTGCCTAAACTGTACTCCTCCACTTGAAAAATTATAGGTTATAATTATAGAGCACCTTACACTATAAGTATTTTGAGGCAGATGCCAATCAATATTAGAGGGCATCTCTTAATATATTGACTTTCAGTGTTTTTACCACTGTGCCCTCTCCATATCATGGAGCCACTAAAGTTAGACAATCACAGACCATTTTACTTGGGGGGGGGGGGTATTAAACAAGACCAATACAGATCACATATAAAAATATCGCATATGCAAAAATACCTAAACTAGATGGTAACCCCTGGATATGTTTGTTTAAAGAATAAAAGCTCTAGCACTTTTTAAACAATATTGTTTATGATTTTAAAACACGGAAGAGAGATCATTGTGGCAGAAGCATCACATCCTTTTAGAGCTCATTTGGATTCAGTGAAGCCACTGAGAAGAAAAATAAGAAGGCTGCGTTTGCACATAAGAAGGTAAGCCAAGAACCTTGGCTTAATAAACCATACCAAGTAAGAGCTGCACGCTCATGCTTGCAGTCTAACTGCTTATGCTTCATCCCACCACATTTGCCCAAGCAGGTAAACCACACAGGAAGGGGACTCATGGCATTTAACAAGCTAATACTCATACACCAACAATAAACCTTGTTTCAAGGCTGCTTGTGGTCCTGGCTTGTTAGAAACAGACAAACAAACAAACAAACAATAACCTCTAGTCCAGATGCATCACTAAGCTATTGGCTGCCTGGCTTTGTTTATCCACTCGCATAAAGGAGAAAGCAGGTCGGGCTATGTGAATGGTGTACTTTATGAACTCGGGGTTCTTGGCTTATCATTACCTGCTAATGCAACCATAAAGTGATATTAACCAAATGTGATTTTAGAAACTTACAGATGCTTGCAGGGAGTAGAAAGGAATGGAGAGAAAAGTGCCCGAGTCAAAGGGGAACTGAAGATTAAAAGATAAATTGATCTGAGGCTCTATAGGCAGCGTTACATGATGGATAATGGGCAAAGGGCCATGTTTAAAAGTGCTTGACATAAAGTTAACATAAAAAGGAAGTCGTACTACATTCCCCATGTCAGCAGCATTCCTTTCCAGTAGTTAGCACATTAAAACTGAAAAAGATTATCTCTAGTCCTTGTGAAATGCACATTCCTTACAGGTGGACATTTATATCAGTTTCCTCCCCAAGGTGAAAGGTTATCTGTGGTCATATTAGCAAACAGCTGCTTATGATCTGAGTTGTATACTACTCTTGAAAATCTCCTGATGCATGCTAAATGAAACCATGTGCCCTTGATGTTCTGCTTCCAGTATGTCAAAAGTTCAAAGAATGAATATACTTAGTTTTTACACACAGAGAGGGGGGGGGCAACTAGTGCAGCCCATCGGTATCACTGATTAATCTGGCAAAGTGAAAACACAACATTTGAGATTCTGCTAGAACACTAACCCGGCACATTTCTATTCCTAATACTCCTCATTTTAGATGCAAGGTTTGCGCAAGAACAATGAACTTGGTTTGAACTTTAAAGCAGGATATTATGCATTTAATTAAGCGTATCCAACTTTTAAGATGGATACATTGGGATTTATGAAGACCTTTAATCTCAAAATGCAGAAGATGAGAAATGGCAAAGCAATATTTTGCAGCCTCCAAGGAATTCTCAGTTACCCGGACATAGATAACATACAACGCAGAGGAAATTCTCTTGAGTCGCAGAGTCTCTTCGGATTTTCTCAGCCATTGAAGCCTCCTCTCTTGCTGCTCCTTTGCAATGTCTAAAACAGCTCTCAGAATTTTCCATGTCTCTTTGAGATAAGAGCTCCAAGAATACATATATGAGCTGGCTTTTACCAAGTCACACCATTGGTCTACCTACTGGGAGCAGGGTCTACAATGACTGCATTCACATGTAATAACTTATCAGCCCACGTCTTTCCTCCCATCTCAGGAGCAGCTAAACGAACTAGGAAGGAACTAGATCAGATTATGCTATGTCTGCATTCAATCATGTTTAAGAGATCAGGAGCAAGACTGCAGGATTGCACCTGGTTAAGGTTATATCCACACAACACATTTAGGGCACTCTTATAACACCTTAACAGTCATGACTCTACACACACACATACACACAAAGAATTCTGTCAAATCTAGCTTGTTAAGGATGCTGAGAGTAGATCCTCAGAAAGCTACAATTCCAAACACCCTTAAACTACAGTTCCCATGAGTCTTTGCCTTGACAGTCATAATGGATTTATCTACGGTGCAGGTGTAGCTAAAACCATGCCCCTCCATTGCATACTGGTTCTGTAATAGCGATTCCCTTTCATTACAGTGGTACCTCGGGATGCAAACAGGATCTGTTCCGGAGCCCTGTTCACATCCTGAACGCAACATAAGTCACGACGGCGCGTCTACGCGGTCGCATTTTGCCGCTTTCACGCATGCGCGTAATGTCATTTTGAGCGCCTGCGCATGCGTGAGTGGCAAAACCTGGAAGTAACGTGCTCCATTACTTTCGGGTTGCCGCAGAGCGCAACTCGGAAGCGCTCAACCCGAAGCACATTCAACCCGAGGTATGACTGTATTTTAAATGCTGCCTCCCTTGCATTCCTCAATGTATCCCTTCAATAATCATCATCATAGTCAAGAGGAGGAGGGTTTAAAAAGCCCACAACTCATCTTCATCAAGTAATTAATTTTTTATCTTTCCTGCTTGTTTATAGAAATTAAGTTGCTGCAAAAGTTTTAAAACAACCTTATGATCTACTTTTCCATTCTGATGAGATATGCATCAAATATTTCATTCAGGATTATTCCTACTTAATATAGAAGTTATCAAAACCAATGAGGGAGAAAAAGATAAAATGCAGCTGTGCTTTAATATTTTACAGCATCACACTTGTACATCTGATATACACTCAATCAAGCTTAACCTTATTTAATGCCCTTGACAAATATCCCCTCAGAATTTTTAAGTACATCAGGCAAACACATAAAATATTGACGCAAAAACTTCCCACCACCAGCCCAAAGGGGGCAGGGAGAGATTGATGGATTGATTGAGATTTGGTCCAAAAATGTTGCCCGCAATGTTTTTATAGGCTTTATTTGTGCTCGTAGACAGCGGCAGAACTCACCCCAGTAACCTTTAAAATTGCTTTGCATGTGGAAAACAGCACTGATCCTACAGCATTGGGCAATAAACACAAGCAGGAAAGCTACATGTTTACTAATAAAAGCCAAACTTTGCATCTTGAGTAGAATGTCATGATAAATACACACAAAAGAGTGTTTGTATCATGGGCTAGGAGTTGGGCTAGGAGTGAGTTAGGCTGGGTTAGGAGTTACACCCAGCTATCATCATTAACCACATTTATATCCAACGCTTCCCTCTCTACAGGGCCCCCGGTGGCATTCATGGTTCTGCTTTGTAGATGGAGTGATAGGGACTAGCCAAGGTCAACCAGTTTCATTAATGCTGCAGATTTTAGTCTGGGCCCCACTGGCTGTAATCTAACACTCTTAAGAACTACAGTACTCTGATTCTCCTCTGCCTGAGCTCTAGGGAAAGGGAACGGTTTGTTGGTTTGTTTGACATCTTCAACACACATATCCAAAGGTGATGTACAAATTGCTATTTAGAAAGCAGCTAAGACAGCATAGTGCTGACACTAGAGTCTTGGGGGTGTAATAGGAGGAAGATTTGGGGCAGTGCAATAAAAGTCATTAGGAATTCCTTAATCAACTCCACTGGATGCAGGAGTGGGGAACTTGCGGCCCTTCAGAGGTGGCTGGACCAGAACTCCCTTAATCCCTGGCCACTGGGCATGTTGGCTGGGGATGATGGGAGTTGTAGTTCAGCAACATCTGGAGGGCCACAGGTCCCTCCCCCACAGTAGACCCAACCTTATCGTCAAGGCTTCAGTCCCATCCATACTTACCTGGGAGTAAGTCTAATTTGAACTGCCAGGGCCTTGCTTTTGAACAGACATGTGCTCCAAGTAACTTCTAGGTGACCACTGAAACCAGCACATACAAGTGCAAGAACTATGAAGTAGCAGCAACATCCCAAATGCTACCTTTAGGGTGCATTTCTACATCTCCTACTAAACATCAGGAAGAACCTTCTGGCAGAAAGAGCTTTTTGACAATGGAACAGAGCTGGTGGGCTCTCCTTCCTTGGAGGTTTTAAAGCAGAGGTTGGATGGCCATCTGCCATGTATGATCTAGTTGGGATTCCTGCATTTGCAGGGGTTGGACTAGATGACACTAGGGGTCCCTTACACGTCTATGATTCTATTATTCCATCTCAGGAAGAACAGGTGTTTTTTGTAATAATAATACTAATAAAACTAAAAGTGACAAAACGCTTGAGGTTTTGTCCTGGAAGGCACCTAGAAGGCAGCAACAACAGACAAAGCAACTGGAAAAGGCAAAGAGATAACCATGAGGCTGATTTGCCCCAAACCCATTGTTAGGATGTATACTAGCACCAATATGTATGGGGGTTTGTATTTTGCAGCAAAAGGTGACATTTCAGAAAGCATTAAGTAAAATGTTAGCTAAAAAACAGTGCTCAGATCAGTTTTTGCCAAAGAATCAGGTCGCCTTCTCTGCTTTTGGCAAAGGATTTGCCAAGGAACCCATTTTCTGGGTTCCTCATGTTGCTGCAGACTGCAGCAGCTACTTATAAGAGGCAATCAGAAGGCACTTTCCTGTAAGATGCAAAGTGCAATCCCCACCCACACCTCTTGGCAAGGGCTTTGCCAAAAAGAAGAATTCTCAATATTGCAGCAAAAGGTGCAAAATTGCTCAGCAGTTTCCTTTCACCACTCACAGTGCAATCCTAACCATGTCTACTCAGAAGCCAGTCCTACTGTATTCAAATGGGGGTTTACTCCCAGGTAAGTGAGGTTAGGATTGCAACCTTAGCCAATTTCTCTTGCTACAAAAGCCCAATTAAGATATATAATCTGTTCTCTTAAGAGCTGAAGGATATCACAGAGCTAGTTTTAAGCATTACTATAAATAAAGCTTAGCTGAATCATGTGAAAAATAAATAAATCCATGTTTGCTCTTTCTGTAAGCCAGCCTAGAAATTCTGAATTGAAGGGCGATATAAAAACTTTATAAAAGTTCAACTGAGACCTATCTTCATATTCCTTCCCTTTCATAGCAACTTAGCCCTCAAGCCAAACACTCCCAGAAGACAGGGGGAAACAGGATTGGCATGCAACTGACCACCTATTATTACATGAATTATTGTCAGATATGTCATGCTGCTCAGGGAATTGGCTTGCCATGGATTTAGCACAATTGCCTTTAAAAACAATACACTTTTCATTTGCTATTAAGTTTTATTTATTTTCAGTTTAAACAGAAACAAAGCAAATTATAACTGACCCTGGTGGTCGAGGGTAAAAACCAAGCAGAAGAACTGTGAGTAACTCACTGAATACTTATAGAAACTTTACCTAACTTTGTTAAATCATAATAGCAAGATTGGGCACAGAGCTTCTCTACCTCACTCCTAGGCTTAGTTATTAGCCTCAGCAGGTCTATAGCATCTTGTGGCGTGAAGTAACACTATGTGAAGTAATACCAAGCACATCGTAAGCTCCAAACACACTAATATAGTATGATTTTTGGCCCTTAGAGATTCACCTGCTTAAGCACCACAGAGTTTTGAAAATGACTCAAACAACTCTTACCTCCTCTCACAGCAGCCTCACACTCTTTACCTTGGCAGCTCACACTGTCCTGTGACTCTCAACACACACATCTGGGGGGATCTTTCTGCTTTCTGCATCTCCAAAGAAATCTGCCAGACTCCAACCATGGAAGAGGACGCCAAGAGGACGTTAAGAAACAAGCATGCATTTGCAAAATTAAGCCTCTGTAGAAAAAAACAAACACAGAACTATATACATATGGATGTGACCTTTACTCAGTGAAAAATACCACAACTGAGTACAGAGTATTTGAAACAGTGCTATTTGTCAATATCCCTTACATAGGGTAACAGTGACAACATTCAGAAGCCATGCTAGACCTTGGGACCCCTCTCCTTCTCCAGTGTGATCCTAAACAGAAGGTTCCACTTTCAACTGACCACAGTTTAGCATGACATCCAAGGCCTAACATCTGGTTAATGTTAACTACAATTTGTTTAAACAAGACAGATTTATAACCAAGGGTTTGAAGTTGACTTGATTAAAACCAACCATAGTTCACATTAACAACAGTTTGTCGGATTCAGACGATACAAGTTTAGTTAAGTAAAAAAATGAAATTTCTGTCCAAAGACACCACAAGCTGAAACCAAAGGGTGGTTGTTGGCTTGCTGAAATAGCTTGTTAGGGGAAACAAAGCGCAAGCCAGGATTCAGACATAATGCTAAGCAAAAACCATGCCTTAGCTCACAGCAACGCAGTAGCACGAGAAGCAGGGTAGCAGCAAGGCACCTGAAATTTTAGCCCTGTGCAGAAGCTCAATGTGTTGTTAAGCTCAACTGCGCTTTACAGTGACTTGTGAACTAGTCCAGTGTCATTAAGGACAAGGCTATCAATGGTGACTAGCCATGACGGCTATGTCCTCCTGCCACTGCTGGAAGCCATATGCTTCTGTGTACCAGTTGTTGGGAATCTAGTGGAGAGTGTGCTGCTGCATTTAGGCCCAGCTTGCAGTGTTCCCATAAGCATCTGGTTGGTCACTTTGAGAAGAGGATGGTGTACTAGATTAAACCCTGGTCCAATCCAGTAGGGCTCTTCTTATGTTCTTATCTACAAATCCCATCCCCCCTGGATTGTAGTCCAATAATGCTGGGAACCCAGGGTCAGGGGAAAGTGGTTTTTAGCATGATACGTGAAGCAGGCCAGTGAAAGCATTGCAGGCCCTTCACCATACCCATGTCTCCCCTAATTTTCTCACCCTGACTTTTAAGTCTCACCAGAAATCCCCAGGTAATTAGCAAATGTGAGACTTACAATGCAACGCAGCTCCCTTTTGACCTTTCCCATTCACAACAAGCCTACTAAATTTTGTCTGCTTAAGGACATTACTCATCTCAACTTCTTTTAAAAACCTGAAAGTGATTCAAATGAATGTTCTTCAGTGACACACAAATGTCTATTTTTGACTCCATTTTGATCAATCATCGTAGCTGGGAACTTCAATGCAGTAAGGTTGAATGCAGTTTTAAACATGTAGGGTTACAGAATCATAGACCTGCAGAGATGCAAGGAATCTAGTCCAATACCCTGCAATGCAGGAATCACAGCTAATGGTTGGTTGGGTGCCAAGAGGCACTAGTGGAAGAAGTTCTGGCAGTAAACTGCAGCACAAGAGCAAGAAGAAATTTCTATGTGACATTGTGCAAGAAAGTGGGTTGCATCCAACTAAGTTCTAGTCAAAGTAGACACATTAAAATGAATGGCTCTAAGTTAACTAAGTGAAGTAGGTTAGGCTGAGAGGCAGTGATTGGCCCAAGATCACCCAGTGAACTTCCTGGCTAAGTGAAGATTTGAACCATGGTTTCCCTGGTCCTAGTCTGACATTCTAACCACAACACCAAACTGACTCATGTGTAAGAACTAAGCGCACTTTCAACTCAGTTCTGTGTTAATAAATATTGTCTGCCAATAAGGAAGAAAATCAAAGTTTAGGCGTTAAAATTTATGTGCAGCAAGCTATCACATAAAGTACAAGGGCAGTTTAATTGCCTTCATTGAGATTAGCTGCTGCTGTACTATGCAATAGCTATTTCTCAAAAGGTAATAATACAACAAAGTTGAAAAGCATTTTTCTCTTCTAAGGATTTGCCAAGTAAAAAGCAGTTTGTCTGGAGAGATCAAACGCATGCTGCACATTGAAAGCACTACCTTCCAGACAGCTATATCACAACTTCTGGTAGTTGGGCCTCCTAAATAGTTTTTCTCTAATTGGCAAGTGAAGTGAAGCAAACCAAGGGAAACATCAGAGTGATTGCATCACAACAGAAGCATAAATGCAAGAACTGCAAAGTAGTTTATGCTGTTGTATCCATGAGCCTTTAAAAAGAAAGGTCTATGGCTTTTTGTACCTTCTATTTCAGTCCAATAACTCAAGTGTTTCTTCAGGCTAGTGTTCTACTTTGTGCAGGATGCTGTCAAAACCTTTTACGCCATTCAAGTAGCTACTGAATTCACTCTCTGATACATCTTACAATGCACGTAGAAGCTTCTTACATCTAGACGCTCTATACCATACAGTATTTCCTAAAGCAATTAATAAATGCCCCGGTATTAATAAAGACCCATTCTTACTATCCTTCACTTTAGTCCTAAATTATGCAACAGCCCTGCCATTTGCACAATACAACTCCAAAGAGTTTTATTTGTGGTCACTCAACTTGCTTCAATACAGAGTTTCTACTATTTCCAGAACTAGCTATTAACTAAAGATACCCAAGGTGGGTTATTTGCTCTGAACAAGAAGCATGCTCCTTCTTCCCAAGGAGCCCCAAGGTTTATGAGAACTGCTTGAGCATGCCAAGGGAGCATAAAAGTGACACATGTTTCAGCTTTGTCAGAATGAGAGAGGGGAGTTATTTAGGTTCAAGGAGAAGAGGCTCATTAATTGGGGTTGTCAACACAGCGTCCTCCAGATGTTATTGAACTTATTAGTCACAACCAGTATGGCCAATGATCAGGGATGATGGGTGCTGTAGTTCAACAAACATCTGGATTAGACTATTACCCAAGGCTTTTGATACATTTCAGGCTCTAAACCCCCATCCATTAGACGAAGGTGAATTACTCTGCTACCTAGAGATCTAATGCCATTAAGACAGATGAGAGAAGAGGCAAGTTACGTCACATTGGGCTGTTGAAGACACAGCACTACTCTCCTTTTAACTTTGGTAAAAGAATCCAGGGATGGCTTGCCACTGTTTTCCCTCTACTTGCAAAACTGTTCCCCTCTCAGAGGGAAAGTCCATCTATTTGCCACCCTCTCTTAAATGGCATTAATGAAAATATTGAAACTAAATGTTAATCCAAGTCTCCCATTTTAAACAGGTTCAGAAACCCACTTTTATCCCCAGTTCAGTTACTGGTTATAGCCCCTACACACACACACACACACACACACACACACACACACTCATTTAATTGATAACACGTCCCCAAATAAATCATTATGCAGAAGGACTTCATCTGTCCTGCAACTACCAGAAACCATTTTCATTGACTGCCTCCTTACTTCTACGTACACAGAGAGAAACCATTTTTCTCCCATCCCAATCTGTTGAGACCTTTAATAGTTTTATAATGGTGATTTATAATTATAAATCTCTTGTGCCCTGTTCTTAATATTATTTTTGGATGAGTAAATGAGCATGCCTCAGTTGCTTTATGGTTACAGCCAGATGTTTTGGACTACGATTCCCTTCAGCACCAGCAAGCGGAGGCATGTTGGCTGGGGCTCATAGGAGTTGTGGTCCAAAACTTCTGGGAGGCACCAGGTTGGAAAAGGTTTTGTCACCAATGGGATGATGCTCCAGTTCCTTGCTATTTCAGCTGTACTTTTCTATTACTTATCCACAGATCCACAGCCTCATTTTAGGGGCGGGCACAACAGATACAGAGTGGTATTAAAATTGCCTGCTGTTTCCACCTTCTTCAATGTAATTCCCGACACCATTTCATCTCTCCCCACCCAACTCAACTGCAACACATTTTCCCCAAATTTATCTCTATATCCCATGGTAAGGGTAAAGGTAAAGGACCTCTGGACGGTTAAGTACAGTCAAAGTCGACTATGGGGTTATGGCACTCATCTCGCTTCCAGGCCAACAGAGCTGGTGTTTGTCCACAGACAGCTTTCTGGGTCATGTGGCCAGCAGGACTAAACTGCTCCTGGCGCAACAGGACACCGTGATGGAAACCAGAGTGCACAGAAACACCATTTATCTTCCTGCCACAGCAGTACCTATTTATCTACTTGCACTGGCGTGATTTCGAACTGCTAGGTTGGCAGGAGCTGGGACAGAGCAACGGGAGCTCACTCCGCTGCGGGGATTCGAACCGCTGAGCTTCTGATCAGCAAGCCCAAGAGGCTCAGTGGTTTAGACCCATGGTAGTTAATAATTTTTGTCCCAATGTGTTATCAAAACGATATAAAGGAACAAGCAGTTTTCTAATGCTGCCTGCATCTCTTTAAAATGGTTCCATTTAAGAAGATGTGCATCCTAGTATCAGTTCCCTAAGCCAGAGAGTATTTCATGTCAATAGACCAAAAAACAACAACATTCTTTCTCTCCATTCTATAGCCATTTGGCAGCAAACAGTGAAGCAAATAAAGCTCCTCTATTGCAGATTCTTAGGGATGAGCATCTACAATATAAAACACTCCCCTTTAACTAGCACACTTTGCAACATGTGCCAAAACCTTCATAGTATTGTATAAAACAGAATACTTGGAGAAAATCATTGTTTCATGGCACTGGATCAGACCTCTTCAGATTTCCACAGCATCCTTATAAACTAACTCTTCAGCAGGGAGAACACTGTAAAAATTATCTTGCAA
The DNA here is from genome assembly GCF_965112155.1 of Podarcis liolepis. Taxonomy (NCBI): domain Eukaryota; kingdom Metazoa; phylum Chordata; class Lepidosauria; order Squamata; family Lacertidae; genus Podarcis; species Podarcis liolepis. Next base: position 22,534,532 of record NC_139563.1, read on the forward strand.
GTCTACAAAACAATTAAATCCACTTTTCTCATTTAACAGTACATAACTTCTTCCTTCGATTTATCAATCCACCCACCCCTCTCTCTCTCTGATCCTCTATTGTTACCTCCAGATTGATGCCGTTTCTTGTTATGTTCATCTTCTGAGCCACTTAATCCTTAGGGACCATGCTGTGAAGAGACAAAAGCCCCACGGGAGCACCTCCTGGGCAAAGGCTACAGCCGGAAGGAGAGGCAGGGGAGCTCAGAAGATAGGCCCTGAGCAAGAGAGAAAAACTGGAAGGGCCAGAGTGCTTATTGGAAATATAGCTTCCAGAAGAAAGTTAATGGAGCAGGGGTGGGGAATATTCCAGCCCAAGGGGCCACATTCTTTACTTAGCAACCTTTCAGGGGCCACAAAGCCAACAGTGGGCAGAGCCAAGGATATGATTCTTTGTACACTAGCAACCATGCGAAAGTCATGAGATTCCTACAAATACACAGCTCAAGTCTACCACAGTTCAAGAGCACATTTCATAAAATAAAAGCATGTGAAGAGCATAAAACAGGACCACTAATGGGTGTTCCCTGGGGAAACCATGGTATGATGACATTCCCAAGGGCCAGACAAAAAGGTGTAGAGGGCCACATTCAGCCTAGACCTGAGGTTCTTCACTCCTGTAGGCAGGCATGGGGAGTCTGAAATGGGGTGAGAGCGTGATTGACCAGAGGTCAAGAGCAGAATCAGAAAACGAAAGTACGACGAAAGAATTACTGGTTCTGAATTCCACTGTCAGCTCCAATGTGGCTTAGAGAGTCTGTCAACTTGCTGGTGGTGAATACGGTTTTACTTGGGTGGACGTCTTTTGCACGCCTCCTGCTTCACACAATCTTGTGTGATATTGAACTGTCCCTTCTCGCATCTAGAGGTGACCTTAGCAACTCGGCAGATGACAAGCGCGCTACTTGACAGTCAAGAGGGAGTTCACAAAATCCCGACATCATCACAAACAGCCTTGGCAGTTTCTCCTAACTCCTCACAATGCCACATTTGATGCAGACATCTTTTCCTGCCACTTTGTCCTGAAGTTACAGCCACAATCCTAACAGGACGAATATTTCAATTAAATGCCATCAACAATAGCAGAAATACATATGGGATTTTCAGCCGAGTAACATACAGCAAGGGCATATGTACTCTTTAGTCACAAATACTTCCTACCGGAGAGAAAATGTCCATGTAACACACTGTGTGTGTGTGTGTGTGTGTGTGTGTGTGGCAGGTCTCCTAAAACACAGCAGCCAAGTGCAATTTTTTTCATCTCCAAATGACTGCATCTCATTTCAAAAGCAGTCTGTAGAAAAGGCAGTCAATTAGAAGTAAAGCAAATTAGAAGAACAATTTAGTACATACATCTGCAAAGATAAAAGGAGACTATTTTCTTTTGTAGGCACTGCAATGTTAAGACATACCACAGTAGACTGTTTCTGATAATATGACAGCTAATTTCTTCTAAACAGTCGGTTGAAAATTAGATAATTTTAAAAATACAGCTACTCCAGCGGTTCTTAAAGGGTGTGGCACACCATACTGGTGTGGAAGGAGAGAATGGCAAGCGTGACAGGAGTATTCAAGGCCAATCAAAGAAACATTTGAACAATTCAGTGTAGTATATTAAAGTATCAAAATATTTTTTTATTTGCAGAATATAGATAGATATTCAAAAAGAGAGCAAGAGCATCAAGTTATACTGAGAACAATCCTAGCCGAGATCCAGAATAGTTGACTGAAAAGAGTGCTGGAGAATAGCACTGGCTATTCTTCCGCAGTTCTCCATGACATATTGTTGTGAACAGTGATTATCAACTGGCAAATATGAAAGATCAGAAAAGAGAAAGGCTTCTTTGTGTTGATAAGAAGATGAGAGTTTGTTGGTCTCAAACTAGACCTGATATAAATGAGATTGCCCAGCAAAAGGAAACTCACACACCTCAATGAGTTTATATACATACTTAAGGTACATATGCAAGAAACTCATTTATAATTATATTTGGGGAATGATTCATGTTCCTATGTAGCTGCATTGTTTTATCCTTTCTGGATGTTCCAGGATCATATTATAAAGCAGTTATGTTCTATGTTATAAATCAAGCACTGCTAGGAGTTGTTTCCTTCTGACAACGTATTTCTTATCAATAAAAAATTCAGTGTGGCATGAGCAAATTTTTATTCTGAAAGTGCGGCCCAGGGGGGGGAAAGTTTGAGAACCACTGGACTACCCTAATGCCTCATTTTTGTTGTAGCAGATGTTTTAGGAGTTAGGAGAATGCCTTGATCTGTGTTTTACACTAAGAATTGAAATATACTCATCTTGAGCGTGTAATTATATAACTGTTCCACGGACTACAAGTGATGAACTGTCAAGAGGTGACCTTGGAGCAGGATTAAGTGTTTCACTTCATGTTTGCTTTACCAAATATGGTTTGGGGGTGGGGGGAGGCGGTGTTCTGAGACCAAATGCACCATTACCACAGAATTGCGCATTAGACATTCTATGGTAAAACTGAAACTAAAGGGAGAAAATGTATTAATATGTTGTCACAAAGAATTAGGAAGTTAGGCATCAATCAATCACAGGAAACGCAAATAAATTTTATCTTTGGTTAAACGCAGACCCCGAAGTTGCTTGCTGAAAGGGCAGCGGTACAAATTGACCTCTGTTTCACCTGCCTAGCAGCCTGCACTGAGTCTTGTCACTGTGACCATTTCACAGTGAAGTTCCTATGAAGAGCCTAGCAGAGGAGGTTAACAGGTGCTCATGAATTCTGAGATGAAGTAGAGTGCCTTGGAGGGCTGTTGGGCAACAGTACAAAGTGGCAAGAGTTGAACCAGGATCTTCTGAAGTGCTTTGTTATGCTTTAGCAATCCTAACATTTTTAAAAGAAAAATGTGCTGACAAGTACCAGTATCTACTGAAATAAATAAAACAACTAAGCTCTCTAAGGGACGTGGGTGGCGCTGTGGGTTAAACCACAGAGCCTAGGACTTGCCGATCAGAAGGTCGCGGTTCGAATCCCCGCGACGGGGTGAGCTCCCGTTGCTCGGTCCCTGCTCCTGCCAACCTAGCATTTTTACAACATGTCAAAGTGCAAGTAGATAAATAGGTACCACTCCAGCAGGAAGGTAAACGGCGTTTCCGTGTGCTGCTCTGGTTCGCCAGAAGCAGCTTAGTCATGCTGGCCACATGACCCGGAAGCTGTACACCGGCTCCCTCAGCCAATAAAGCGAGATGAGCGCCGCAACCCCAGAGTCGGTCATGACTGGACCTAATGGTCAGGGGTCCCTTTACCGTTAACCTCTCTAAGCTTGCCATACAATGCCAAGGAGAGAGGATGGGTGAAATGAGAGCAAGTCCCAGAATGGGGAGAGGGCAAAGGGCCAAGCTTTTCAGGCCAACTGGCCATGCTTGTAATCAAAGGGAATGGTTTTCCCTGGAAAACAATCCCTTTTTATTTCTTCCCACCTACAAATCAACTTTTAAAAAGTTCCTAGCACAAATGCCCCTGGACCTATTTGCCTGTAATTCAGCAGGTTTCTCGCCAAGGCACCCCTTTCATGCTTGCAATTTGCAGAACAATTGTCCACAATACACGAGGAACAGATTCGTTTATTCCTTTTCCCACACACACGTATCCTCAGACTGCAATTGCTGCCTTTGCAGGAAAAATGCTGTAGTCATCCTTCTGAAACTTGGCAGGGGTCATTCCCTTAGGGTTGCAAATTTCATCCAATTCTGACCCAAAATTAAAAAGCTATAGGTTTTTTAAAAAAAAGAAAATAAATTTTTAAGGCTGTCCAGCACAAAAACACCTGGACATATTTGTGTGTAGTTTGGCAGGCTTTATACATTTTGGAAGAGTTAGTATATCTGCACATTTCACCTTCTTCTGTTAAAAGGAAATGAAGTTATAGCCATTCTTTTACTTCCTGGTAGTCAATGGGGGAGGGGGGGAATGGAGAAGACTTGAACTAATTTCCCAGCCCATATGACACTCAACAATGGGGTTTTTACAAGGTACCAAATTAGGGTACAAATCAGATCTGTGGCCGTTGCATGCCTCTAGATAACTTCATCTGTCACGATTTCCAGTATACAACCTCCAATTTGCATTAAACTGACCACTATGTTCACTGGCCTGGGTGGTGATGATGGTTGTTATCAAAAAAGGGATCCACTGCAGCACACGATCTACATGCCCGTGCTAGTAGTCTGTAAAAATTTCTAAGTCAAATTGTACAAATTGTTTAAGTGATTGACATTTTTTTCTTTAAAAAAAATAAATCAATCCCACGCTACTCATAACTGTCAGTCCCAAGGTGGGTTGCAGTGTTGCATCCTGCATGTTCTTAATAAATGTACTTCTGTAATTAAACATAGTCAATCGTATTCCAATCTTACTTCCTCTTACCTCTTGCCTTCGGCTTCTCCCTTGAGGAAGTTGGGTGGGTACAGACATTGAGCTGCCAGACTGGTGACTCGGCACACTCGTCAAATCTTTCCCCACCAGGTTCTCCAAAGAGTCCTGTCAATTCAGTAATTCAATCTTTTGGAAATACGTTTAAGGCAGTGGCTATGGTGGGGCAACCAAAAACCAATTCACTTTGTTTTAGGTCACATTTTGGGAACCTTTGGCCTGCCAGAGGTTTTGCTGGACTACAATTCCCATCAGTCCAAGCAAGCATGGCCAGTGGCCAGGGATGATGGGAATTGTAGTTCAACAACATCAGCAGGCCCAAGGGCTCCCCATACTTGCCTTTGTAGATGGAAGTTCCATTTAGCTATTCTGGATCACAGAAGCACAGATGTACTCTTTCATTCAGGGCTGGTGCCAGGCTGGAGGAGGCACAGGCAAAATCCAACTTTGTAGGATTTCCAGTGGCTATATTAGGCCACAACTGTACAGTCTGCAGCAGGTGGCTGCAAGCAGCCCACCATTTAAACTGTCAAAAAGCAGTCTGGGAAAGACAAACAGGCTAAGCATGGCAACTCAGAGCAGGGGTTAAGCACCTGTGGGGCCTTCAGCAGCTGCCAAAGGATGTACGGTTTTGACAGTAGGCTTGCCTTCATGATTTTCTCCCCCAACCCATTCAAAAGCTGTCTAACACAGCAGCCATCACCACACTATTAGTTTGTCCATTCTTACTTCTATAAACATCCACTGTGTTTACCCTTTTAGCGAAACCTTTGGGCTACATGCAATGAGATTAGTTCCTTTATAAAAACGAGAAAGAGAGAGAGAGACTTGTTTAGAAACACATGAGTGAGGGAAGCTTTGGATTGTTCAGAAATGCAGCCTTTGGGACAGAGATGTACTTTCAATTAGGAAAAGTGAACATGCACTGAAGCGAAGACCACAAACACTTGATCAGAGAGGGCTGTCAGGCCTCCCCCTTCCTACACCCGAAAAGGGTTGGGATTATGGGAAGCAGCACCCAATGAACTGCAAGGAGCTGTGGTTACAAAATTGTGGAAGACCTGGCGTATTTGTATACATGAGCATTTGGATGTATCCACAAGATCCTGACCTAAGAACACCACCCCTCTGCACCAACAATTTAAAAAAACCGAATTACTCATTATTATTATTTTAAAATCAAATGTCCCTGCCATTTGAAATGTGGCAGGTAGCTGCAGAAGGACAGACCTGCTCAGTGGTGGCACCCTGACTGAAGAATGTCCTCCATGGGGAGATTTGACTAGTGCCTACCTTGATGTTGTTTCAAAGCCAAACAAAGGCTTTTATTATCTCAGGTTTCTTAAATCTCTTTACATTGCTTTTATGCCTCTTTGCATTGGATTTTTCGTTTTCGTTCCACCGACGCCTTTCCTTACATTGCCCTTTAATGGTGGTGTTTTAATGTTCTAGTTTTTAATGTTACCTTATTGTCATTTTGACTTTTTGTAAGTCGCCCAGAGAACAAGTAGAAGCGGTGGGGTGTATAAAACAAAGACAGGGCAACTCCCTGTTTGTGCAGGGGTTGTGTTTTGGGTCATGGTGTGTGTCAGTGGTCACATGTAAGCCTGTCCCACCCCCTTCCAGGTCTGAAAACAATGCACATGTCGGTGGTCGCACATCAACTGGGCACTTGCAAAATGGTTGCTGCCTGTGAATAGAATGCCTGTCACAAGTGACGTGCAAAGCCCAACAAAACTGAAACTAAGTGGATATTTAAAGAATAAAAAGTTCTGCTGATAGAAAACTGTATTGTCACAGCTGCTGAGTGGCTATCCTATGTTAAACCGATTTCCTACTAACCTTCCAGGATGGCTGGCTTATATTCCTGCCATTCTGGGTAGGGTACCTCGGGGCACAGTCATTCAGGGGACTGTTCTGCTATGGAGATAACAAGGGTAGTGCTGAATTTAGCAAGAGAGAGAAATAAAGCACTGAGTTCAGCTGAATATGGCTGAAATAGGGGAACAAGAAGTAAGGGTAGCCATTCTAGCCCAGTAAAAAAAAGAAAAATCCATTTTAGAGCAATATCTTTACTAGGCCAATAAAAACAAAAGTTCCTACACATTCACCACCAGTCAACTTATTCCCTCTCACCACTCCAAGAATTAGTATGCCATATAGCATGGATAGGCAAACTAAGGCCCGGGGGCCAGATCCAACCCAATCGCCTTCTAAATCCGGCCTGCGGACGGCCCAGGAATCAGCATGTTTTTACATGAGTAGAACGTGTCCTTTTATTTAAAATGCATATCAGGGTTATTTGTGGGGCCTGTCTGGTGTTTTTACATGAGTAGAATGTGTGCTTTTATTTAATAATAGTAATTTATTATTTATACCCCGCCCATCTGGCTGAGCTTCCCCAGCCACTTTAAAATGCATCTCTGGGTTATTTGTGGGGCATAGGAATTCGTTCATTATTATTTTTTTCAAAATATAGTCCGGCCCCCCACAAGGCCTGAGGGACAGTGGACTGGCCCCCTGCTGAATATGCTGACCCCAGTCATATAGCCAATAAAGCATTCTGGAGAACTTGAAAGCTTGCACACTGTTTGGTGACATTTTGGTAGGCCTAAGAAAAGCAGAGGAGTAACAGTTGTGCTGCCTTGCTTCACACAGCTGTTGTATATTGGCAAGCAAACAGATTTCTGACAGGAAGTCCCTCCCAGCCCTGCCTAGAAATGCCAGGAATTGAACCTGGGAACCTGCTCTGAGCTACAGCCCTTCGTTATTATGCAGCTGGTGATAAATAAATGAAGTAGGTGAGCCAACATGAACATAACAATCCCTCAGCCCACACTCCACACAGTCTGAATTCCACCCACTTCCCTGTTTGGTCTACCACCCGCCTCTTGGCAGAAATGCTCCTTCGTTCTGCAGTTTATCAACCATGGGGCTGCCTTTGAACAGAAATAGTTCAAAATACAACATACGCATTACTGACTAGGAGCAGGAAAAATGGAAGGCATCAAGCCAATTTTTTAGAAGACGACCTTGGTTCATTTCTGGGTACAATCTGAAAGGGTGGTAACAGGGCCTTTTTGTTTGTGGCCTCACAGCTATGGGATGCAACAGAGTTAAAACAGGTTCTTTTTCTTGAGGTTTGTAAATAGGTTTAAATATCCAATTTTTTACTACGGCTTTTATCAGTTAAGAGTTAGATCATTCTGATTTTAGTATGATTATGTTAAGCTGGGAATTATCTAGCACTGGTACAGGTACTGTTTTGTGTTACTTTATTACAAGGTTTTATTGTATTTTGAAAACAGAAAGCAGTTCAGTTTCTTTGTTTCAGTTCACACATATAGTAAAGCCCTGTACAATCTATAAATACCTTCTTACATATAAGCAAGCCCAAGCCCTTATTTAATGGGCAACCATACACAAAATGAGCATTTGAATAAGAATATTTTAAAATGCAAGCTGTGTTATGTTGGGTGATGTAAAAAGTGTATGAGATCAATTTGAAAAGTAAATTAAGAAGCCCAACCTCCCTTAGACTTCCAGAACCCGATCAAGCATGCCCATTTCACCTCCCCCTGCCAAAAACACTCCCAGCAGACTCCACTGCTACCCTCTACAGCAGCCTTTCTCAAGCTTGGGTCCCCATATGTTCTTGAACTACAACTCCCGTCATCCCTGACCACTGACCATGCTAGCAAGAAATCATAGGAGTTGGTAGCCCAACATCATCTAGGGACCCAAGGCTGAGAAAGGCTGCTTGACAGAGTACAGTGGTACCTCAGGTTAAGAACTTAATTCGTTCTGGAGGTCCATTCTTAACCTGAAACTGTTCTTAACCTGAGGTACCACTTTAGCTAATGGGGCCTCCCGTTGCCGCCCCACGATTTCTGTTCTCATCCTGAAGCAAAGTTCTTACCCTGAGGTACTATTTCTGGGATAACGGAGTCTGTAACCTGAAGCGTCTGTAACCCGAGGTACCACTGTATTCACCAATATTTTTTATCTGAAGGAAATAATTCTAGAACACGGAGACCCCCCCTTTCCTGATAAGCCATGCGAAGTTGTCAATGTTATTATTCCAATAATATCCAATAGGGCATTCTTAACAAATACCTTTTGGGGTCAAAGCTACATGAAACATTTGTGTCTAGGTATAACACTCTGCTGTATTAGTGTTGTCAAATTCCAGCTCCAAGGATTTTATCCTACTCTACGTAGGTTTCTAAATGTGGTGGCAAGAATGCACATATCGATAGACTAGGAAAACACACAGGTGTGTCACAGCAGTGTGTGTTTTGCATGCAAATTGTAACCACGTACCACCGGGCAGTTCTACATTTTTCTTTTTTAAAAAGCCCTGCTTTGCAATCTGCCTAAGAGGCTCTTTTCTGTGTTCCCCAGTCATCAAGACATTAGGTAGGTGGTAGCCAGAAATAGGGTCTGCATTATGGCTTTGTAACTCTCTCCCTGGGGAAGTTTGCCTGACCCTGCATTTGTTATCTTTTTAGCACCTGATGACGCCTGGAAAAAATAAGGAAAGGCTCATCACCTCTGTGATTTTAATCTCTGCTTTTATGGCTGAAGCAGTGGCTGAGTTCTGCAAATGTTATCATTTCTGTGTATTGCAGTAAGGAGGAGAAACTTTCCTTTTGAAAGTTTATTTTTATGTTAACCTCCCCTAGGATGCAAGTCAATGATTGCAAAATACCTGGTATGCTAGAAAGTACTACATATAAAAGGTATATATAGTCATACAGACATGGATCTCCTCCCAAATTTACCTAAGGAAACACTGATCTCCATTCTGTGAGGTGGCAGCAGCAGCAGCAACTCCTCATGCATCTTATAATAAGAAGGGTAATTTTGCACAATAAAGTATTTATGATTACAGAGCCTTCCAACCGTGGTGTATAGATGCAAACAATCTCTCAAGGGTAGCTACTATTTATTAGAGGCTAAAAAGGGGTTTCAAATTATAGGCTGGAAGTCATTGGCGTATAAAAAATCAACCCAATTAAAAGGACACAGTATTATTTCACTATTCTTAGCATGCCTTTTCCCCATTTTCAGGTAACAGCCTGAACCAATCCTGTGCCCAGCGATTAGCCTGCTCGAGTTAATTAAAACAGTGTTAATCTCAAAAGGTACCTAAATTACCTCTCCTTCCCAAAAGGCTGCCTAGAACCAAAGGTTATAATTCCCATCATTCAGGCAACTGCTCCCCTGCATCAGACAAGGAACAAGTCCAGAAGATTATCTGCCAATGCAAACTGCTGCTGTAGCAGGTCCTTCTGCAGAGCTCAGCATATATCCACGGGGCAAGAAGCAGCAGCATTTAACTCGCTGCAGTCGGAGCCAGCCACCAACTACAGAGCACAAGCGGTGAAGTTTGCCTAGGAGAAAGAAGTTTGGGCAACTTAATCCAAATCCCTTGCTCAAGGGCAACGCGAGCCAAAAGCACAGCAGAATAAGCACTGAAGCGAAGGACTTGGTCCCAGGGAAAGATTATACATACATACACATACAAATAATGCATGTAGAATCCAAAGTCCAAGGTTGCCAGAACCCTGCCTGAAGCAGAAGACTGCAGCCCAGAGAGAAGGTGCATGTTCTATAGGTCTACTGGCTAGGAAGAATGCTCCAAGGTCACCACTGGCTCCCAAACTAGCCTTCTTGCGGATGATGGATGGGTGCAGAGGTGAAGAGGAAAGATTGGGAGAAAAAAGGAAACAGTGAACGATCCCAAGGTAAAATCAGCAAAATCAGTATCACACTAGATGGCCATGGATATGGATGGACAGGGATGAGCAATGGAAATGCAGGGGTGCAAAAACCGAATCTGAAACCTGGTTGACTCCTGGGTGGCAGGACCCACACATACCGCACTCTCCAACCCTTAGAATTCTGCCCTTCCAAAGTGCTAGTAAAGTTTGCCATGCAAAAAAAAAAAAAGTGTCTTTGAACAGAACAGAAACAGTCTCCCAGTTCTCACCACACAGTTAATATGTCAAAGTCTCTTGTTATCCCACAACCAAGAATGCTCTCACAAGAGGATGGCTGGTTTGAGGAGATCAAGGAAAGTGGCACAAAAGAGTGACCAGTCCCCTTAACCCCCACCCCACCCCCATTTGTGTGGATATCAACCACTGAACCACACACACAACTCAATCTTACAGCACGTTTAAATGGAAGCAAATCCCAGTGTGTTCCATGGGATGTACTCCACTTTTAAGTGCACAGAAGACTACAGCCTCAAGTCTCCTTAACCGGACTTGGAAGAGCCTCCCTCCTGCTCCGAGAAATCCCCTTCCACATCCACGGGTGACATGTTCCCCACACCCACTCTAGCCAGTCTTCCCCAAAGCTTAGGGGACATGGAAACACAAGACGGCTTCTCCTTATCCATAGGCGCAAGTGAAGTCCTTCCTACAGCCGTCGAAACGAAAGACAAGAGAGCCTTGAGCCATTCTTAGGCACGCAGGAAGGTTGCGAGACGCGGGCTCAGTTCCGCAGCTGGTACTAACCGGGGCACCAATTACAGGCTAGAGTGTATTGGAAAGGGATCTATTTCTAAGGCGCGGGAAAGGTGAAGCAATAAAGATAAGCGCGCCTCTGAGCATGTGCAGACTGCCGCCGAGTCATCATAACCCAGAAACTATGAGGAGAGCAGATTATCTCACAGCAAACCATACGGCCTCCCCCACCCCACCCCCGGCTGCGAAGGCTAAACTTTCGGGGAGACTTACTTGCGCGCTTGAGGCTGCCTGTCCTTCCCGCTCCGTCGAGGTCTCTGGCGAGCGGGGAGCCCCTCGGCGAAGACATGCCTGGCCGGCCGGTGCCTCCCCTGAGGCGGGCGCCTCCTGGGCACGGGCACAGCGCAGCAGCTGCCCTGCAGCGGCAGAAGGAGAAACGCCGCCGGGCTCGGCTGGGGGGTGCGGGTTTCACGCGCCTCAGCTGCCCCACCAGGACGCAGCAGCAGCAGAGGCAGAAGCAAGCAGAGGAGGCGGCGGCGGCTGTGTCCTTCCCTCCCCGCCAACGACTTTCAATTCACCTGCAAGCAGCCGCGCGGGCTGGAGCAGCGGCGCAGAGCTCTGCTGATAGGAGGCGCCTCAGCCCCCTCGCCTCAGCTCGGCCGGCCGGCAGGGGCGGAGCCGCACGCGCGCCAGAAGCCCCAGCGGCGCCTCCCTTTCGCCTTCGGAGCGCGCCCTCTGCTCAGGCCGCCGCTGCGCAGCTCTCCTCGGGATTGCAGGCATTGCGTCACCTCCATCCCCGCGCCAACCCCCCACCCCTTTCCGAGGGCGAGAGAGCGGCCCCGGGGGAAGGCGGGCCGCCGCCCAATCCCGACGCCTGGTGGCCCGGGAGCCGGCCTCTCTGGGAGGAAGGGGTCTTCTGGCTTCAAGTTCAGAGGAAGGGAGCTCAGCCGGCTGGTAATGGTGGAGGGCATTCGTAGCGAGGGAGTGGCCCGCAGGATGGAGCCTTGACCTCCTGACCTCCTTGCTGGACTTACCACACCCATCAGCCCCTGGTCATGCTGTCAAGGGGCTGTCTCGAGTTGTAGTCCAACAAGGACTGGAAGGCACCATGTTGGAGAAGGGAGCCATCTAGTCCAGCGTCCTTATTCCTAGTGATGCTTCAGAACATCCTGGGATGGAAGAGCATCTGCTTTGCAAGCAGAAGGTTGCATGTTGAGTCTCCTCATCTCCAACTAAGGTTGGGAGAGACCCAAGAACATAAGAAGAGCCTCCATGGATTAGGCCAATTGACCCATGGAGGCCTGTTTTCACAGTGGCCAGCCAGTGGGAAACTTGCAAGCAGAGTTCGAGCACAAGAGCACTCCCCACTCCTGTGGTTTCCAGCAACTGCACTGCTGCCCTCCTTCATGACCCATCTCCTCCGTGAATTTGTCTAATCTTCTTTTAATGCCATCTAGGTTGGTTGCCATTGCTTCCTCCTGAGTTTATGCACTGCCTAAAGGACTGCCTTTTATCAGCCTTGAATCTCCCAACATCCCGCATTGTTGGATGTCCACGATCCTTCTTGGAATCCCTGAAGAGCAGCTGCCAGTTAGTGTGGGCAATACTGAGCTGGCTGTACCAATTACTTGACTCAGTATAAGGCAGCTTCCTATGTTCCACTGACCAGACTTTCTGCTGGTGATCAGCATGAAAAGGTCTCCTGGTTGTTGAGCCCAGTAAACTATTTTGAATATTTTACAAGAGGCAGAAACTTTTTGGACAGAGCAGGGATCTGATTCCCAGGTTGAATCATAGCCAGACATCCTTCAGTCACTAGTCCACCAAATCCAGTTGCTTTTATTGGCTGCTCAGGGCTTATTCGCTCTTCCCCTTGACCCTCTGCTTCCCGTGGGGAAAACTGTGTTTTCTCCAGATTGAAGTTTGATTTAGACCCAAATCCAGTGGCCATCAAATGCACTTCTTCAGAGCATGCCATAAAACTGGAGTGTGGCAAAGGTGGCTGGGGCAAGGGAACCCACATTTTTGGGGGGTTGGTGTTGCTGACTACATAGTATGTTTTCATGTTGTGAACTGATTTGAGTTTTACTTGAAGAAAAGTTCATCTAAATCTGGTGGGTGGGGATAACACTGGTTACAATACTTGTACAGGCGTGTGTTCAGCTGCAAATAAGCATCAGGAATCAACTGTTGCAGAAACTGAAGAGGGGCTTTGCATCTGACTGCATTGTGCTCCCGCACTTCAGTTCCCAAGTTTGGAACTCCAGCGCATTTAATTCTAAGAGGATTTATAAACTTGGGGAATCTCATGTCACAGAGAGCTGCCTTGTCTCAGGTCAGACTGCCCACCTAGCCCAGTGTTGTCTACCCCAAGGGCCACATAGGGCAGCTTTCCAGTGGCCCCATACCAAGAAGCAGGCAGGGCCAGATGCAAAAGCGAGCAGAACAGTGTGTGAGACTCTTCAGTTTATGCTCACATCCAGCATGCAAAAACCAAAAGTGGTCATTCCACATGCACAAACAAACACACCAGATCCTCCTTCCAGGCAAGCAAGAGGCATTCTCACAGTTCAAGGACACATTCCAGCTGGGAGAAAACACTCGAGAAGAAGAAGAGTTTGGATTTGATTTCCCGCTTTATCACTACCTGAAGGAGTCTCAAAGCTGCTAACATTCTCCTTTCCCTTCCTCCCCCACAACAAACACTCTGTGAGGTGAGTGGGGCTGAGAGACTTCAGAGAAGTGTGACTGGCCCAAGGTCACCCAGCAGCTGCATGTGGAGGAGCGGAGACGCGAACCCGGTTCCCCAGATTACAAGACTACCGCTCTTAACCACTACACCACGCTGGCTCTCGAGGAAGGTGTCGCCTGGGGAGAATCCTATGGGTTAAGCAGACAGACCAGGAAGAGGCATATTTGGCCCCAGCGGCTGAAGTTTGCCATCCCTGGTCTACCCCGAAAGGCAGTTGCTTTGCTGCACAGGTCTTCCTCATCACCTGCCACCTCGTCCTTTTAACTGGAGATGTCAGGAATGGACATGGGACCTTCTGTATGCCAAGCACCTGCCCTCCCACAAAGATAGGGTCAGTCCTCTAAAGTCTGTTTCCATTTGTTCCACTGCTGCCTCTTTTAATGTGATGGTAGTCATTCTGCTCTCCACTTGGGGTAGATGCTGAGGCTGCCCTTCCTTCAGTCGGGGAAAGACAAGCTGTCAGTTGCATCTGTCAGTTACAAGTAGGGGAGTTGTTTTCTGCAATCACATACAAAGGCTTCTTGGTCTTTCTCTTCTTCAAGCTTGACTCTGGCTGGTTTTAGTGGCAGCTGCTTCTTAGGTATAAATGCTCGAAAATACCCTGTCTCGCTCATCACTCAGACATTGCCGACATGTAGAAATTAGTGCCTTATATGCTGCTTGAAGAAGATTAAACCTATAATGAGCAATTGTCTGAAGTCATTTCTGCTGAGATGCTTCAAACAGTGTGTGCAAGGAAGAGCTATGTGGGCAGTCACAGAGGCCTTTGTTCCACACGCTACATCTAAAAGTGGAAGGAAGCAGATGTCAAACAGTAAAACGTTATCACAGAGTTCTATAATGATGGTGGCGATGTTGAAAAGAGGCACTACCGTTGGCAGGCACCAGGCTCTCTCTCTCCAAAGGTTTTCACATTCTCAGGTGAGTCACCACCACAGGGGGGCAGCACAAGGCAACACAGGCTGAGTAACAAGACCAGATTGCCCACCAGCCGTTTGCTGTCTATGCCTAATTTAGCCCGCTATTTAAGGGAAGATCCTTCGTGCCCAACACTTCAGTTTGCATTTTTCAAGGGGCCTTTCCCATATTATAACTTGACAAATACAGTATATGGCATGCAATGGCACATTTACAAACACATGTTATCATATATGCAGGGCCTGCATCAGCATTGTTGGACATGAGCTGCAGCCCTGCACTGTCCACCCCCAGAGTCTCCAGGCTCTGCTCCTCCTCTCCCTCTTTGGTGTTACTGCCTGTTCAACTGAAGGAGCGTCTCCACCTCCATCGTTCTGCCCGGACACTGAGGTCCAGTGCCGAGGGCCTTCTGGCGGTTCCCTCACTGCGAGAAGCCAAGTTACAGGGAACCAGGGCCTTCTCAGTAGTGGCACCCACCTTGTGGAACGCCCTCACACCAGATGTCAAAGAGAAAAACAACTACCAGACTTTTAGAAGACATCTGAAGGCAGCCCTGTTTAGGGAAGCTTTAATACTTTGTTGGAAGCTGCCCAGAATGGCTGGGGAAGCCCAGCCAGATGGGTGGGGTATAAATAATAAATTATTATTATTATTATTATTATTATTATTATTATTATTATTATTCAACTATCCCCCTCTGAGCATGCAAGCAGGAACAAGAGAGAGAGAGAAGCACCTTTCACAGGCCTTGCCTTCTTCCTCAAGTGCAGAGAGAGGGGGCAAGGGAAGGAACAATAGAGATATCTCTGAGAAAGAGGTGGGTTCATTCAGTTTAGGGGCACACTCAAGGAATCTTGCCTGCCCCCCCCCAAAACCCCACCCTGGAGTCAGCACTACATCAGGGAATTGTGAATGGCTGCAGCCCTCTGGAGATTGCATGCCCAGTGGCAAATCTTCATTTGGTTCTACATTGTATGAAACGGCATCCACACAAATGAAATATGTAGGCTTCCAAGGAAATGGGCTTATACTAAGCCAGGCCATTAGTCCATCTAGCTCAGTACCTTCTGCACTGACTGGCAGCAGCCCTCCGGGATTTCAGACAGTGGTCTCTCCCAGCCACTCCTGGGGATGGAACCTGGAACCTTCTGCATGCAAAGCATGTGTTCTACCCACTAAGGTGCAGGCTTCCCCATCTATCTTCATCCTTTTCCAAAGGGGTTCCTTCTTTTTAGAACAACTGGACTCTTCCAGGCAATAGTAGTAATAAAAAAGTGATTTATTATTATCATTATCTCTTACTTATTAAATTTATATATATACCACTTGTTATGGACTGGTTGGACACAGAGGAAGGGTGGGAGGCAGCAGCTGAGGAGCCCCCGAAGGTAGAAAGCTCAGCCAGGGAATTGGTGGTGGGACAACAATGCATGGTCGGAGGGGAAATAGGGGGTAGAGTGGGAAAAGAAGGTGTCGAGACTCCTAATGCAAGCCAGCTGTGATTTCTCCCCTTTCCTGTCCTGCCTACCAATATTTCCTGTTGGGATTGGACCAGAAGACACCTCCCTGTTGCCATGGCAATGTGGTCACATTGCTCCCTCCCACCAGTTCACACGCCAGGCATTCCAAAGTGAACAGCCACTGGGCCACATGTTGGGGGCTGGACCTCCAGGCCCCAGATCAGGCCTGGGCAAGGACTAATCTGCTGATTGCAGTTACGCATATATATTAATTCCAGAAGTGCCATCACGGTCAACAATTGCACTGATATACATTGAGAATTTAATTAGCAGTAGAACAATCAGCTCTTATTTATGCTGCATACTCCACTGAAAATTGAGGCAATGAATTGTCCTTAAAGCACAAACTTGATATATTTGCTAAGCAGGTGAGATGCCTTTAGAGAGGCCACAAATAATGTGTGTTGTTGATTGTTCCACCCCACCCTCCAACAAATTGCTTTGGATTTTTGGTTTCCATCAGGCTATGGCAAAAGGAGAGATGGGAAGCAAAGCTCTGCTGAGAAACTAGCTCCATTGGCTCCCCCAACTCAACTCCATCAGGCTGCAACAGAGGGAGACATGGGAGGTGAGGCCACTCTGACAGCTCCACGGGGAGAACAACTCGTTTTAGCTCCACCTCTCTCTGAACTCTCAGCTGATGAGAAAAAAATCAGCTTTAAGAACTAGTACTTGTGTTTGCCTTTTCCTCCCTCCTCCTTCCTCATCCTATTTTCCTTTTGTGACATTGTCTTTACAATGCTAAATCTGAGGACAAGGACTTTATTGTTCTTGGTGGTGGTACTAAAGTATAAACTGCTCAGGGAGATTTTTGGCTGAAAGACAAAGTAAAAAATCTTTAAAAATGAATACACAAATGTGGGGCAGATGTACACTGCTTAATTTCTTTTGAAATGTTAAGTTGTATGTAAATCCTTTTTGAATTAATTAAATATTAATGTACTTAAATTATCAATATCACCATCTTTATCAATATTAATTTGAATTTGATGAACCAAAGAAATACCATCTAGGAGATATTTAAAATTGTCTTTTGTTAGGTCGCAATCTAATATTACTGGAAAACACTAAATAGCAGTGCTGTGCTAACTTTACCTGGTGATATGGGTGTCCTCTATCAAATTCTGAGCATGATCCAGCCAAAGTTATGCACATCTAACAGCCATTCCTAAAGAGATTTACTTGGAAGTAACTGAAGGGGAACCAAACACCAAGAAGAAAGAGGCTGCAGGTGTTGAAGAATATTTATTCCAAGAATCCAGGGCTTTTTCCATTTGGAGCTGCTGCTCTTCCTTAGGGGCAATTTCTACATAATCCAGCTGAAAGATGCATCTGTTTGCAAAGATTAAAACAAAGTAAGGCAATTAACGCTATCCCTTGGCTGGATGGCCCTGGATCACAGAGAAACAGCCCCAGAGAAGAGGGATAGCTCAAAACACATGCCGTACTGAATTACCATAATAAATATTTTACATTTTACTTCTTACCCACCCCTTTATTTTTAACTTGTAAGTAAATCTCATAGGAGTCAGCATGTCTTCCATCTATGCTTTAGGATTCCCTATCCTGGCCCCATTCATTTCAATGGCAGAAAGCTAAGCAGGTGTTCCAGTGCAAGGATGGAGCAACCTGGTGCTGTCTAGATGTTGTTGGGGTCCATTTTCCATCAATCCCAGCCAGCATGGCCAACAGTCAAGAATGATGGGTGTCATGGCCCAACAAGTTCTGGAGGGCTACAAGTCCAACATCCCTGCTTCACTCAGGCCTGGGCTTAAGCCTTGCATGGACTCATCTTGCATCAATTGCCTTCCCTGTCTGAGTGCATGAGTGATCTAGTGCCTCCGATGGTTGTAAGGGCATGCATAACCCATATAGCCAATAAAAAGTGCAATATAAATGATGCATAATAATGGGGTGCCTGTATTTTAGAGACAAGAAGATGCTGCTACCCAAGAAAAGGAAGCCAGGTGTTACGGAGGCTGGGGAAGCTTTGGCCCTCCAGACAGTGCTGGACTACAACTCCCATCATCCCTGACCATTGACCAAGCTAGAGTCAATGGAGGTGACTCTGGGGCTTGGCTATGTCTGCTTTAACTAGGAGCAGCTTTGGAGGTTGTCATTGCAAAGCAGTTCTTGACTGAGCATACATGACAAGCTTGCTTGGTCTTTTTATTATTATTTTTAAATCAAACCTATTTCCATCAGTCTGTGTCAACATAAACTCTTTGGTGCTTGCAGGACATTCCTAAGAGAACCACTTTTCAAAAGCATAGTCCTAGCTGAATAACGGATTCTACGCTAAAATATGCAAAAGACAACCTTAGAAAATGCAGCAAAGGTACACAATGACTTTGGAGGGCTGCAGTGTTGTTCTGCTTTTTACCCTTCCTTCAGAAACGAGCGTGTGTTGCAGCCATGCCATGTTCTTTGGAAATGGCAGTCAGAAACAATAGTGATTTCTTCTGCAGTCAAGAAATGATTCTGCGCAATGATTTATTCTCAGCCAACTGAATTGATTAAAATATAGCATTGCACTGCTGCTGAACTGCTTAGCAAAGGCACCATTCCCAGAAACCACCATGGCAATTGCAGCAATGCAGAGCCACTGCAACACAATAAAAAATCCTAGATTGGAGGGAGCAGGGAGGAGGACTCCAGCTGTGAGCAAGGATTTTCTAGAATAATGCAGTTAGGGTTCAGGGTCAGAAGACACACACACACACACACACACACACACACACACACACACACACGGAGTAATTTATGCCCCCCCCCTGCACTAAAATTCCTTCACCCAATGCCTATAGCAAAAATCAAACGCCCTATATTTTGATAGAACATGCAGGGAAAATTGATGGTATGTTTCCCTCCTTTTAAATACAATAAAATCCTTTCATTATAGATACTGACAGCCAACAGCAGATAAAAGGCATGGGAAACCCAATACTCTATGGTCCAGTTAAGATGGACACCACCACTACACTGAAATGTTTTTCAGTGGAACTAGTTGGGATTTTATGCTCCCCCAACAGCAACGTATACAAACACAACCATATCCGGTGTGGGGTGGTGTTGGGAAAGGTTTGCATAGCAATAACTACAGTGAATCCCACAGAGTCTCTGGCACGTTTGTGGCAGCCAGACAGCTATTTTACTTATTTGCCTACAAGGTGTTGCAATGTGGAGTACTTCTATTCATGGCTCCAGCCATTACAATCCATCCTCGTCCCCCGTTTTCACCTCCCCCATCCAACAGCTACAGTCACTCAGCATTCTGTGCCCACTAAGCACAGTGTTCTCATTGGGCTGTTTGGGGGGCAAGGACACATTTGTGCTCAATCCCAGCAACATTAAAATATTGGATTTCTCCATTGATTTATAAGTGCATTTCTGCATTGATTTATAACATCTGCCACTCAGGGCATTCAGAAACAGCTTCTCGGTGTGAACCAGAAAACAACCCATCCAGACCATTAAATAGTTCTCTCTATCTCACTCTCCCTCCCACCTGATTGGCACGTCCCCTCTTCTCACTCAGTCATAATTTTATGACATTTGGATTCTGATTGGGGTGTGGGGTTTGGGGGGGGCTATTGATTCCTAGGGTCACTCTGAAGAAGGCACTTGGTTCCGTTCCAAGAGAACACTGTGCAAGTTCTGTTATGTACAAGGAAACTTCAAGGAACGAGAACCTCAGTCACTCTGAACGAAGATATTGGAGCACTCCAAATCATTTGCCCCAGTACATGAACAGAAAATAGTAGATCTTGCTGAAAAGCTGATGCATATTTTCTTTCATCCTTCTCCCATTTTTTTAATGGTCATCTATATATAGTTATATATGTGTGTGTGTAGATAGCTAGATACACACACACAAACTCTGTCCATCTTTCTGAAGTTCAGTGGCTAAGTGTGAATCCTTATGTAGTCAAAATAGCACCATCCTGACGCAATGAGGAATCAGCAGGCTTTGGGCAGCCAAAGGTTTTCAGAAGCTCTAAGAAACGGTTTGGTGGGGGAAGGACATAAGGGGACCTTTTCCCTAGCACAGCCCAATGAGCTCAGTGGTCATGGGATGCTGACTGACTTGAGGTGAGAATAGAAAAATGGGTGGAGCATGGGAACAGCATCAAGTATCGTGGATAAGGGCATGACTGGACGGCTGAGTGGAGCAGGGAGCATGAGCATCTCTGGTCATGGCAATATTTCTTGCAAGGTTATGCATGCCTGTGGGCTTGCATTGAAATGCTTCATTTCCCCCAAACTAGCAACACTTAACACAATTCCATTTGAGAACAAATAGGGCATAAAAGTCACATTTACTTTCATGTGCTGAGGACGATATCTGTGCTTGACTGACTTTGTGCCACAAGTGCCCACACTTTCACCTTTGATGTAATACAATGGTACCTCGGGTTACATACGCTTCAGGTTACATACACTTCAGGTTACAGACTCCGCTAACCCAGAAATAGTGCTTCAGATTAAGAACTTTGCTTCAGGATGAGAACAGAAATCGTGCTCCGGCGGCGCGGCGGCAGCAAGAGGCCTCATTAGCTAAAGTGGTGCTTCAGGTTAAGAACAGTTTCAGGTTAAGAACAGACCTCCAGAATGAATTAAGTTCTTAACCCGAAGTACCACTGTACTGTATAATTATAATATTTTTTATAATCTTGGTAGGGGGTGTGGCTGTGAAAGGACTCTGTGCTTCTGAATTTGCCACTGCCTTGCTTCCAAGACACCTGCTGGGCATTTACCCATCACAGCATGGTATCAATCTACTTCTCTAGCCTCCAATTCACTGCAATAACAATGCAGGGAAAGACCATCAGTAACCATAGGGGTTGCAACAGGAAGGCAACTGGAATTACCTGTAAGGCTTCTGAGTAACCAATTGTGATTTATCTGCTAGGCAGATTCTGTCCTTCCCACTTTGTTATCAGCCTTGGTTATACATTGCTTGTGCAAAGGGTCCCCTTTGCACTATGCATCCTCTTCAGTTCACTCCTGATAGTACTATGCCAAGCCTGAATTTCGACTGACAAGGGACCACTGATGGAGAAGAAACCATATCTTTAGGTAGGGAAGGGGTAGATATTGGATTCAGTTCACATTTAAAGGTGAACCTACCTCAATGGCACTTTCATAAACAATGCACAAACTGAAACGCAGCAATCCTTCAAAATCCACACGTCTTATGAATTTTGCAATGCAGTTCTCCAGCCAAGCAATATGTAGAAAGATGGGTTTAGTAGGGTAAAATGTACCTTAAAATGCACATATTACTGAAAATTACAGACTAAAATGCATTCTGATAGGGAACACTGTTTTGCAAAAATGAGTGTATTAGGCAAAATTGCATACAAAAATGAGTGTATTAGAAGATATTCCCTGATGAATTTTCATGAGGACTTAAAAAAAAACACAAAAAAATCTATGAGGAAAAGTGAACTTGAGACGGGGGGGGGGGGGGGAATGATAAACTGAGAGAGACTGAATTTGACAGACTCCCCCATACCTATCTCCTGGGGGGGGGGGATTTTTGAGATAGCCTTCTAAAGCAGGCTTCCTCAAACTTGGCCCTCCAGATGTTTTTGGCCTACAACTCAAATGATCCCTAGCTAGCAGGACCAGTGGTCAGGGATGATGGGAATTGTAGTCTCAAAATATCTGTAGGGCTGTGTTTAAGGAAGCCTGTTCTAAAGCCATGGCTTGTTTTAATATAGACATTTCTGCATAATCTATATGGTGCTGCCACTGCAAATGTATGGGGTACCTCTGTTGCTTTGTAATATTGCTGCTGACTTGCCCATTCTCCTAAAGCTGGCATTCTCATTTTCTATAATTGTGAAAACAAGAAAGTATCAAGAAAAACAAGTGGAAGCAGCTCTGTGCTGCTTCTGCAGGAAACACCGTTTTCACCTTTAAGGAAACCAATCCCTTGTATAAAGTGCCAAGTCAGCAGATCTCAAAATGGAAATGCATTCTCTACAAAAATGGGACCAGCGTCGTTCCAATAGCAAATGCTTCTTATCTCTTGCTTTGCCAGAATCTGGAGGCTGCCTTGTATGCGTAACTGCTATTGTAGCTGATGGATATGATCATGTGCTGAAGGGGGGAAAAATGAGGGGAATTGTTCCGTAAACGCTGCTGCTTATTTTTTGTGATAGCCAGATACTTCTTTTTATGGCAGTATTTCTAACAGATCCATACAAAATATCTGTAGCTGGAGACAATGTAATGGTATATATGTGTAATTTGTGTTACCATCAAGATATTCAAATGCATATTTATCAGCTAGGCTGTTACAATTACTGAAACATACCAGAAGTGTGAAAAATGTATGATTTATCAATATTGATAGCATCTTTGTCCTACTGTTAGGAGGTTCTGGGATCTGTGGAAAGCTGCCCCCATGTGGTAAGCCACTGAACTGCAGCTGGCAGCTTCTCAGTGCCTTCAGGTCCGACACAAAGCCCCCACAGGCTGTCCATTGGATCCTCTTGTACAGGACGAGGTATAAGTGGGACTCCTCTTGCAGCTGAGAAACAAGATCCTCCAGAACTCTACCCTGTCCCTCTATTGGTGGGTGTCACTTTCTTCACACAATTACATGGAAAAGAACGACTGGGGGATGCTTCTAACAGCTGTAATGTCCTATGAACTTTTCTGCACTCAGGGAAGATTAGAGTCCTTAACAGTGTATTGGTTATTACTTGCCAGAGCTCAGTTGAGTTTTTTCATACAGTAAATAGGCAAGAGAAGAAGAAAGCCTGTTATTCTTTTTTTCTGATTCACCTTTAATATATTTAGTTCAGAAAACTTTCCACCAATGCAAAATTGGCTCTGAACGAGGCACGCTTACTTACTGCAAGGATTTTAATCCTAGCAAAGTCCTTTATTTTAAAACACCACGATGGAAGAAGCCATAGTTGCAGGACTTCTTTCTGCTTCAGGTCTCTTGAAGAAATTAGTTGCTCTGTCCAGGATGGACTTGGGCAGCCCCAAAGGTTGCTTGCCTTTAGTGATAAGCAATAAACAGCACAGCCCAGCCTTGTGACAACTCCATCTTCTAAGCTGTATATTCACAGCACACACAAGTTATTAACTCAAGCTGCCAAGGTTGACTGCTTTCCACTTCAGGAGCAGACACTGCTTTGCCCCCCGCCCACCCTGCTCGCTTCTCTTCTGGCAAGTCAACGGAAAGAAATGGTGAGTGCATGTTTGAAGGTTTTAACAAAAGCCGTTTAAATCGCTGCTTGCCTTTCCCATATCTGAAAAAATGAATTGGGGTTGGGGTTGGGAATCTACATTGACGGATGGAGCTGTTCTGTCCTTGAGTTGCACCTACTGGATAGGATCATAGCTAATAATATAACACAATCCTATTCATGTTTACAGAGTCTCATTGAGTTCAAGGAGGTTTACTCCCAGGTAGGGATGGAAGAATCTGTTGATTATGGTTCTAATTTTTCCAATCTTAAGTTCAGTTCTCCACATTTTTGGGTCAGTGTGTGTGTGTTTTTAAAAGACTCGTGGAATATAATCAGCATTTTAGTGCAATTTTCTCCTAGTATACATTTTTGCTGATACACAATTTTCCTGATATATTCTGTTAGGCCATTTTCACTAATAGATAAATTTATAGGGACACTTTACCTTAGCATATGGATTTTTGTACACATTACTGCAAAATACACAGATGTGTGAATCTTAAAGAATGGCTGTGTTTCAGTTAACATATTATTTCAGGAAGTGTGAATTTTGTAGATTCACCTTAAAATGGGAACTAACAAATTTCTCTCCAAGCCCTGCTTCCAAGCATGTGGATATAGGATTGCCACCCGTATCCTCTTGTGCTGGTGGAATACGGTACAGAAATAGAATATAAAACTTAATGCACATGTTGTTAAAAAGTATTAAGGCATAAAAGCCAACAACTATTAAAAACTACAGGATTATTTATTTCAACTGAAAAATCAAGCACGTGCTTAAACCTCTTCATTTCAAATCAATCTGACTTAACAGCACCTAACTTTAATTGACCCATGCTTGTGATATTGATAAAATAGTAACTGAAATCTGTCTTGCAACCCAGGCCTTACTATGTTTACTTGGTTATTTCAGTGGAAGGTTCTCCCTAGTATGCATGCTACGGTTGCAGCTAAAGGGACTCATGTATTAGAGCTCTATAAGCAAGATATCTCAGTGACTCTCCTAAACATTCACCATCTCCCTTTGCCATGAGTATTACAGTGGTACCTCGGGTTACATACTGTCAGAGCCGCTTCCAGGTCCCAGCTCACAGAGGACCACGCTAGCCAGCAGTACTGTACAAAAGTCTTTATTGAGTTACAGTTTCCATTTCAAAGCCGCAGCGCGCAGCTCTACGTCTTAGAAGCTAGACCGGCGAAGCTCCGTCTGAGTCTCCGCCTCCTGTACACCAACTTAATACTCTCGCCTTGCTCCACCTCTTCCTTCTTTCCTTTCTCCTCTGGGTCCCTCTACCCCCCGTGGTCTCTTCCTTCCTGGACTCTTCTGACGCTGACCCCCCCCCGACTCTTCTCCCTCTCTGCGGCGGGCTTTAGGACCTGGCTCTCTATCCGGGCTGCTTACTGTGCCGCTTTCCTGTGCATTTGAACTTGGCGCGCGCGCGCAGCCTTCAACCTTCCTCTTGACCGTTTCCTCGCTCCCCGATGGAGGTGTGGCCAATCCTAACTCCTGTCCTCCCTCTTGCGGAGAGCCGCCAGATCCCGATACCTGGGACTCCTCCCCCCTACTGCGCTCTGGTGGGGACGCTGGTCCCGATTTCCAACTGCTGCTCTCTGAGTCCCCTCTGGTCCCTTCTTCCTGGGGTGTCCCCCTAGGCGCCCCCCTTGCTCTGACCACTGGTGCCCCTTTCTGTGAATCTTCCGACTCACTGGAAAGACTCGGAGACCTCGGTCCGCTGTCGTCGCTCATATTACCTTCGGATTCCTCCCCCTCGCTCTCTGTTTCCTCCCTTTCCTGTGCCTCTGCTCCTGAACCCCTGACACATACGCTTCAGGTTACAGACACTTCAGGTTACAGACTCCACTAACCCAGAAATAGTACCTTTACTTCAGGATGAGAACAGAAACCGCGCAGCGGCAGCGGGAGGCCCCATTAGCTAAAGTGGTACCTCAGGTTAAGAACAGTTTCAGGTTAAGAACAGACCTCCAGAATGAATTAAGTTCTTAACCCGAGGTACCACTGTACAAGATTAAGTTATGTTCCTGTCTTACTAACAGAAGAAGTGAAGCACAAAAAGTTATAGCGTGGTAGGTCAGAGTACAGAGAAGCTGCAGTTGCTCTATAATTAACATTTCAAGAAGATGCATGTTCAGTACAAGCCTGATTTTGTTCCTCCTAAAATTGGCCTGACAAGGACACATCTGCTGCAGAACTTATAGTTGGATCTGGTGGAGTCAGAGCAAACTTTTGTAGAAATTTGATGCAAACCAAGGTTGCAAAGACTGAAGGACCTATCGCAGGATTCGTGAAAGGAAAAGATGCATCTCTAGAGTCCCCCAGAGTGGAGCTGAAACAAATTTGCTCCCACAAATCCTGCTCAATATTCTCTTGCCCAAATTTACATCGCCACAACAGAGCATTCTGTAGTGAGCATGCTCCGTGTAACAGCTTTGGCATGTGTGAAACATTTGTGTTAGTTGGACCAGATGTGAGCCAGTGAAGGGTGCGAATCCTGTAATGTGCAGTGTTTGATCATATAACTAGATGTGACATCTTGAAAATGAAATTTGTGCAGTTGCTGTCTCCCAGGACCATGGGGATTATAGTCCAGAGAGTCCCAACTGACTAGGCACATGCTATACTCAGCCTTGTCTGACTTCTGCATTTGGTTGATCACTGCAGCTGAATATAGATTGAAGAACTGGTGACAGAATAGCATGACTTTATACATTACTAGTAAGGGGTGAAGTTTTGCAAGCACTGAGCATACGAATTGTCATCTCAACACAGGTTAGAAGCAGAACACAAAAGAAGAACATATGCTAGCATATCTTTGCATTTTCTCCTTAATCTTTTCCATATATACAAAAACAACAACCACCCTCTAAATATTTGATGTCTCTGTTAGATACCCAATGACATTAATATTTGATCTCCAATATTTGATAAATTAAAATATTTAATTTTTGAATATCACTTTCTACCTTCAGAGTATCACAGTAGGTACAAATGTCCTCTAATTGTACGTACAATCCAGCTTCTTCATCTTCCAATCAAGCTGTCTCTCTTTTCATATATCTATGTCACACTTTCAACAGCAATGCCTGCTATTAAAAGTCTGCACATGGCACAGGATTTTGTGGCATGTTTCACAGGGTACACCCAGTTCACAGGGGACTATGTTGGCCAATGTAGTTGCGCATTGTGGACTAAGTGCCATTATGGGCTAGAAATACCCAAGATTCCCTTGAGAGTGCGCATTGCAGAGGAAAATCAGCAGATGGCAGATTTGTCTTTTAGCTATTGAGGAATTCCCAATAACCTTCCACAGAATATTGTTATTACTGCTTGTATATCATATTTTGCAGTATCTGGTGGTTGACATGTAACATGATAGTTAACATGATAGTTAAGCACTTGAAAGTTAACATGAAATGGTATTTAGTATCTGACAGCATTTGATTGATACCATATAGTTGTCTTAACCTTATGAAAGTCATCTTTGAAGTCTACCAGGATCAATAAGTACTAGCAAGCACTTGCATGTTAAGGCACAAAAATTCACAGTCAGAATGTGAATTTGAAGTTTGTTTAGAAAAGTTTCATTTGAAATATAGACAGGCATATGAATATTTGAGAATGTCTGATTAGTTTAGTTGCACTGCTTTTCTTTTTGGTATGGATTGTTTTGATTTGCATTTTTAATTCTTGTAAACCACCTTATAAACAATTTTCAGCCAAAAGACTTTCTATAAATATTGCAAAAACAAAATTCATGCCTGCATATTATAGCAAAGGAAAAAACAAATAGGGGGTGATGGGCACATTCAGAGAGTGGTTGGTTTATTCCATCTGGGAAAGAGATGAGAGAACCTCAGAGTTCATGGTACAGGGGGGCTTCATGTGAGACTTGAACAACCCAGGAGCCTGACAAACTACTTGAAGCATAAGAAGCACAGTTTAAAGCTATTAATCCTGACACTACTACAGGACAACCATGATTGAGGCAAATTCCTTTGTCTAGTCCAATAAGAAGAAATGTGTAGAACAAACTGTCCTCATTATTTCAGAGGGAGGAGATCTATTTGTGGCTGCTGAGATGTAGGATGGATTCTGCTTTTGTGTTTTGCAGATGTTGTTAAGCAAGCAGCAGATATTAGACACCAGTTCATTATGAAATAGGGGAATGTATTGCAGGGTATCCATTTTCTCAAGACTTGGGGGGGGGGGGGGAGTAAATCTCAGACTAAACCTAAGATTCACAAAACTCCCTGATGGACACAGCAAGGGCCAAGCCATGATATGGGATGTGGAAGATCTTTTAAAGACTGCCAATAATGTAGGCTGATGGGGACCAATGCTACAATTTTAAGATCAACTATGCAGTTTCATAGGGACACGGGTGGTGCTGTGGTCTAAAACACAGAGTCTAGGGGTGGCCAAACGAAAGGTCGCAGTTCAAATCCCCACAACGGGGTGAGCTCCCATTGCTCGGTCCCAGCTGCTGCCAACCTGGCAGTTTGAAAGCACAAAGTGCAAGTAGATAAATAGGTACCTCACCAGCAGGAAGGTAAACGGCGTTTCTGTGTGCTGCTCTGGTTTTGCCAGAGGCGGCTTAATCATGCTGGCCAAATGATCCGGAAAAACTGTCTGTGGACAAACGTCGGCTCCCTCGGCCATTAAAGCGAGATGAGCATCGCAACCCCAGAGTCGTTTGCAACTGGACTTAACTGTCAGGGGTCCTTTACCTTTTTATGGAGTTTCATAGTGTCATCGCTGTTGCTGTCAAATGCATGAACATTGTTTCTGGGGCCAACACTGCAAATTATTATGCTGTGGTTTTTGAAGCATGGGGTTATCACAAATGTTGACTTAGACAACACACAGAGCTAATTGTAGCATCACGGATGGGCAGATTAGATCAGAGAAACAACATGAGCTGGCAGACAAATTCATGCAGAATAAGGATATCATTGGCTGTTTGTTATGAGGGCTATAGACTAAGATCAGATCTCCAACAGTTTGACTTTACATACACTCCCATCCATTGTCTCTCAAGACAGATGGATGCCAACACACACATAGATCAACAAAAGAGGTTTAAAGACTGTCTCAAGGCAAATCTTTAAAAATGTAGTATAAACACTGACAACTGGGAAACACTGGCCTGCGAGCGCTCCAGTTGGAGAACAGCCTTTACCAAAGGTGTCATGGGCTTTGAAGACACTCAAACTCAGGACACAAGGGAGAAACGTGCTAAGAGGAAGGCATGCTTGGCAAATCCACACTGTGATCAACTCCCGCCCGGAAACCAATGTCCCCATTGGTTGTGGAAGGACATGTGGATCCAGAATTGGCCTCTACAGTCACTTACGGACTCATTGTTAAAACCGTGCGTATGGAAGACAATCTTACTCGGTTACAAGTGATCGCCAAAGAAGAAGAAGAAGAAGAAGTGAATCAAGTTGCTTTGGTCTGACCCCGCAGGGTAACAGATTAAATACCCCTTTCCTCACTGCTGCTGCTCTGATAAAATTCAGAGATCCATGACCCTATTTCAAAGCTGTTTAAACAACACCACCACCAGGAGATCCAGTTAAAAATTCCCACATTTTGTATGAATCGGCCGTTCATTTCAAGCAAGCAGAACAAGCCGTATTCTGAAGTGCCTTATAGAAAGTTGCCCATGGATGAAAACAAACAGTAATCCCCATTTTCCAGATGGCTCAATTTGATTTCGTCTGACTCGGAATCTAACCATCAGTCCCTTTGAAGTAACTGATCTAAAACTAATAGAAAGTAAATGGTAGAGCTGCGTCTCCATGAACCAAAACAGGCAAATAAAGTTGACAATTTGCCGTGCTTTGCTTATATATTATTTATAAAGATATTCAATGGTTAAGATACGGCGGCAAGTTAGTTGTTTGCTGTTTTCCATAAATCTAATTAGGTTTTGACAGATTCATCCATTTCCACTGGAATTCTTTCCGGTGAATTGAAATTGGTTCCTGCTGGGGTTTGGCGTCATCCTAACTGATCATATGCCTGTTTAATCCACTCATGGGATATTTAACAAATTGTTCACTATTTCAATGTGCAGTGAAGTGTAGCTGTAACTATTCTTTCTCTCCATCATGCCAACGCAATAGCTTCCCTTGTGATTTATTTTGTGGAATAAATCTGAGGAGTTTTCAAAAACAACCCTACATCATCCTCTCCACCCAGTATGTAATAAGGTCAAAGACATTTTCAGGTTTGTAGGACAAGAAAATCAGAGGCTTTGCTTTTGATTTATGGAGAATGCTGTGTGTGTTACTTACTGGAGACAATGAGCTGCTGCAGAGACAGGCATATGTCATGAGATAATTGTGTGATAATTCATTCTTGTTGTCCAAACTGAGCACCAAATTGGCTTGGGAGGACGACGACAAAAAACAGACACGTTTACCCAAAGTTTGATGAATGAAGATCAATTCACAGGTCACGCCGTAAAACCTGATGTTTCGTGAAGATTTTGTGGTTTGGGCTAATAATATCTAAACTGTCCGATTATAGCTTATAGATGACTGTAATGGAATTGGGGGGTGTGGACAGATGCTGATTTCATGAAGACATCTCCCTAAGTTCAGAACTGGTATCTCTAGGAGGCCATCGCTAGATGCATCATTTCACAACTGATGATCTGTTGCCTCAAACCAAGGTTGGCAGCTTGAGCAAGTGGTACTTCATGGCAAGCTCTGCTCTCCCAGTAGCAGATGGAGAACCATATAAAATGGTCCTGCATTTGCCATACATCTAGCGGCTCGCTAAGCCCGCCATGTGAGACTTGCTTCCAATTAATTTTATAGCCATGCACTTGAGTGAGTCACGCACTGCATGCATTGTCCATTGTGCTTTTGATTGTTTGTCACCAGAACATGTTCAGTCCTCATTGGGCTGTTAGCTTGTTTTGTTGGGGGAGGTTGCCCACTTACTTTCCCCCCTCATGTTCCTCTGTACTTCTGCACACCTTGGGTTTCCTCTGAGGCTGCTGATAGTATCCTCTTTTATGTATGTGGCGCCATCTTAGTTACAGAGGCATTAGCACTCACCCCATGAAGTTGGGAAATAGAGGGAGGTATCTAAATGGGGTGTCCAGCACTTGTGAATTCTGCTAAAGCCAAACAGAAGCAATGCAAGACGAGAGCAAGCAATATTCTGAACTGGTGCAGGCTCAGGACCTCTGGAGGAGGGTGGAGAGAGAGAGAGGAGGCTTGTGGGAAAATCTAGGGCTTGTAGCTTAGAAAAGCATTTATGCCAGCCTATGTGACATGCCTTCTTGAGAGCTAAAAATCCCATAGTCTCTTAGTTCCTGGGGATATTTCCTTTGCATGTCCTGTAGCTTCCTGCTGATGTTCTGCAGCTTTTCATACCACAAAAACTTTGGGGTTCATTTGTTTGTCCTGCTTTCACTGTGTTATAGTGCAAGAGTGCCCCTCCCGCAGGCAAAAATGCTTTAACGTTGGGGAAGAGCTGCAGAACAACCGATAGAGCAAAATGACGTGTAGACGATCCAGTATAAATCCACTACTAATGCACATCAATAGCACACCTGCAAACATTACACCAGTCTGGAGAAGACCCAATTCACTTTCGTAATCTGGGGGAGTCTAACAGGGTAATTGTTAGAACATTTAGAGGTCTGCGTTTACAGATCAAAACTAAGTTAAATTTTGAACTACGTCAAGCTTTTTGATGCAGAGGTAGGAAAACGAGGCCAAGGGTTTGGAAGCCACCTGCAACTTGGTGCTGTGTCCTGCAGTGGGCCATTCATTTGCTGGTAGAAGAATTGGCACATAATGTTTTTATATAAGGTCACATTTCTTTTCTGATTTCAGCATGCATCCCTCCTCTTGAGGCAGCCCAGACAGGGGTTTTGTTTAATTAAAGGGAGCATTTGACATGCTAATGAACATTTGATTGAGCTCAAGACATTTTTACAATTCTGACATTTCTGTTTCACCAGCAGAGAGTCAATCAGGGAGCTGACCTCTTCCAATGCCCTACCATTTGAAAGAAGCAAGCACGGAGAGAGCAGTATTAATGCGCTTAGAAATGGCAACGGTAATTGTTTCGGGTGGTAGAAGGACGAAGAGGAGCCAAGGGATGAGTAAATATCCACAGGGAGTGTAATGTCCCTGACAATGTTTTAAGGAGAGCTTACTTTGTGGCATAAATGACAAAATGCTGCTTTATTCATTCATATGGTAGCACAGCGAAGGCTATTAATTGATACAGGAGCATAACGAACTAGAATGCAAGGACTCTTCTTCTCCTTGACATATAACCTTAAAAAAGGACAAGAAAATCTGCTTCAATTTTCAGAAGCGCTTCACATATCAATCCTGGATGTCATTTAAAACTATCATAGTCTTACCCTCCTTGAATTTCCCTAATCTTCTATTAAAGCCATCTAAATTGGTGGCCATCACTATGTTTTGTGATACTAAACTCTATAGCTTAACTATGTGCTCCGTGAATAAGTACTTCCTCTTGATTGCTCTGAATCTGATTCCCACATTCTGCTTCCTTGGATCAACTCATTGGGTTTCGGTATCATGAGAGAAGGAGGAAAATGCCTTTCTAGGCATACTCTCCACACCAAGAAAAACTTTGTGCACTTCTCATGTCCTCTAGCCATTGCCTGCCTTTTTTTCTGAATTAAAATGCCCAAATTCTTATGGCTCTCTTTGATTTTCAACTTAGAGAAGGCAATGGAAATTAAAGGTCACTGATTTCTGCATGTTTACATCTCTCCAGACACATGCAAAAGATTGATGCAAGGACACTTTCATGTGAAGAGCACAAAGACACACACCCCTTTATAGTTGTTTGTACGTTCCAAATGTCCATACTTTGATGTCTTTTAGGCATTCAAGATGGTCCTGTTCTTGCCTAATTTCACTATATGTCTGCAATGAATCTCTGTAATCTCCACTGCTGCCAGTGACTAAATGGGGACCTCTGTCCAGTGCAAGTGTAGTGTTTGGAGCATCAGACTGGGTCCACTACTGTACTTGCACCATGCCAGTCTCCCCGCTGCCTTGTGCCTCCCCCAGGGGCGAAGGAAGGGGGTGAAGGAGCGGTCCGCCCCAGGTATAATCACTGAGGGGGTGACATTTGGCGCACCGCCCGCAACTTCCAAGCCTATCCTGAGCCACCGGGGGAAGGTGCAGAGCTGCGCTGCCTTGGCAGTGGCCTTCCCTAATTCCCCCTTCGTTTTGACAGCTCAGGAGAGGCTTGGGAGTCGTGGGCAGGCAGCGCGCCATTGCCCCCCACTCCCGGGCTGCTTCCTGGGGGAGGAAGCCTCCCCCAAGCTGTCAAAAGGAAGAGGGAAGGGAGGAAGGCTGCTTGCAAACTGGCATGGCTCCCTCTCCCCCCTGCCCAGGAAGCAGCCCGCCATGGGCAGCTCGCTCCGCACCCATGGGCATCTTGTCTCCTGGGATGCTCGCCACGGGCGGTGGCCCCCTTGGATGCTCACTGTGGGCAGTGCCCCCCTGAGACACTGGCCCCACCCCCTAGAATGCTGGCCCCGTCCCCATGGCCTCGCCCCCCCCGGGTACGCAGCTCCGCCTCTGCCTCCCCCTCTCTTTCTCAGAAACCAGCAGTGATACATAGTGTTGGGAAACCACGTGAGCAGCACCAGCCTGCCTGCACTGCTCCGCTGGCTACTACTGCCACAGACCACCTTCAAAAGGGGAGGAACCAGGAGCAGGACCTCCAACATTGACCTCAGTACACAGGCAACATCATGCAGGAGGAGGGACTCCAAACAGCCTAATGTGGACTGAGCGTGCTCAGTGGGCATGGATGTTAAGGAATGCAGTTACCGTAACAGGTTTAGTTCTCCAGGAGCCAGCAGAGATGACTGATTCCCCACAATGCACCTAGAGATATCTTGTGACTGTCTTGTCTGTGTTACCAGGCAGATCCGGCAAGTAACTTTGTGTGTAAAAACTACAACATACTTTTTGGGTCATAGTAGGAGATTGCAGGAATTGTTTAAAGCTATCTGTTGGAACTTTGGATTTGAGAGAAGCCTTTTTTGAAAAGATTGCCTGAGGAATAAATTGGAAAATTGCCAGACTTTAGAACTCAGAGAGCTCTATCAGTTGCAGGACTTTGAAGCAAATTAACTTAGGACTTGGCTATGAACTTTAACACAGCAAGGACCTTTTAGCAAAGAACCCTCTCTGGGCTCAGAGAGAGAAGACTACTTGTAACATAAATAGTGTGTATATGTATAATGGTGCATGCTGTTGTTGGCCTAGTAAACACAACTCCGCTAAATGGCTGAGTTTAATCATTTGAATGAGCTTCCAAGAAACATACACCCAACGTCCCAACATGGAATACCAACTGATTGTAGTATGGGAGGGATGGTAAACCTAAGGGAGTGAAATGGATTAACCTGGGAGAAAATATGGCTGGCTGAAATCTTGAAGAGGAGCACTTCATATTACAACATTTTGTTGCACGCCCTACTTGTCCTCTGCAAACACACAGGGTTTCCTCAGCAGGGAAACTGGTGTTCCTAAAGTGCCTTGAAGACACAAAGCTTGCAAATCCCCTAACTGGAAGATGGATGGAGATTTAAACATAAATAAAATGAAAGCCTGATGTTTAGTTAACAGATACATTAACAAGAAAAGGGATTCTAACTGGAGTGAGCCATCAGCCATTAGTTGCCTAAAGTACTTATTAAAACAAACACAGGCAATAGGTTATGGCTAATTAAGCATCAAGGACCACATTCAGCATTAATGAGCCTTTCAACCATATCTGTGCCTTTTATATAAGGCTTCTACCTGCATACTATCGACAATGCTATTTCAGTTCTAGCTTTCCAGTGCTGTGTAGTATACATATATTTTCAATTTATTTACATGTAAATTGCCCCTCTTTCCTGTGAAAACTGGTACTGGGGCTGTAGCCTAAGAGGTTTAGTTCTCATTTTGAAATTTCAGTCTCATATCTAAATTGTTAGGGAAAGGCTTTAAAAATACGCTTTATCATAGATCAAATATTTATTATAATGCAAATGCACCTTGAGGTTCAACACAATACTCGAACAACCCTATGCATGTCTACTTAGAAGTAAATCACATAAGTGTATATCAGACTGCAGTAAAAAAAAAAAAAGAGTGCTCAGGAGTGCTAGTAATAATCTCTAATTTTTTATATACTGTAGCTGTGGCCAGGATATAGGGTTGTCATATGTCCTCTTTTTCCAGGGCATGTCCTTTTTTTCATGGGTATCTAAAACGAGAGTCGTCACAGCAATCCATAGTTAAAAGGAGAAGTTGGCAAATATGTCCTCTTTTTTGCTCCTCAAAATCTGGCAACCCCAGAGGACTTTAAGCAAGACCAATAATGCCATTATCCAAATCTATGGTGTGATAACATTTGGAATGCTGTATACA
This sequence comes from Podarcis liolepis, assembly GCF_965112155.1. NCBI lineage: Eukaryota > Metazoa > Chordata > Lepidosauria > Squamata > Lacertidae > Podarcis > Podarcis liolepis. The sequence continues at coordinate 22,569,326 of NC_139563.1, forward strand.
GTTCTGGTTGTCTCACCTCAAAAGGGATATTGTAGAGTTGGAAAAGGTTCAGAAAAAGGCAATGAAAATGATCAAGGGGATGCAAGGACTCCCCTGTGAAAAAAAGTTACAACATTTGTGACTTTTTAGTTTAGAGCAAGCACAGGCAAACTCGGCCCTCCAGCTGTTTTGGGACTACAACTCCCATGATCCCTAGCTAACAGGACCAGTGGCCAGGGATGATGGGAATTGCAGTCCCAAAAACATCTGGAGGGCCGAGTTTGCCTATGCCTGGTTTAGAGAAAAAGCAAGTAAGAGTGACATGATATAAATTTATAGAATTATGCTTGGCATGGAAGAAGTGGATAGAGAAAAGTCTGTCCCTCCCATAACAAGTTGAAGGTTGAAAGATTTGTGATAGATAAAAGGACTTCTTCACACACCGCATAGTTGAACTATGGAACTCACTCCCACAGGAGGCAGAGGTGGCTTTAAAAGAGGATTAGACAAATTCATGAAGGAGAAGGCTCTTAACGACTACTAACCATGTTGACTATGCTCTGCCTCCACAGTTGGAGGCAATAATGCTTCTTAATCCTAGTTGCTGGAAACCACAGGAAGGGAGAGGGCTCTTGAGTTTGAATCCTGCTTGCGGGTGTTCCACGGAGATCTGATTCGCCACTGTGAGAGCAGGATGTTGGAATGGACCATTTGTCTGATCCAGCAAGCTCATCTTATTGTATTAAGGGTAACAATGCTGCCTTTGATTAGATGCCTCACTTGCATATAATATATTTTGTAAGTTATGTACAGTGGTATCTCAGGTTAAGTACTTAATTCGTTCTAGAGGTCCGTTCTTAACCTGAAACTGTTCTTAACCTGAAGCACCACTTTAGCTAATGGGGCCTCCTGCTGCTGCCGCGTCTCCAGGGCCAGATTTCTGTTCTTATCCTGAAGCAAAGTTCTTAACCTGATGCACTATTTCTGGGTTAGCGGAGTGTGTAACCTGAAGCGTATGTAACCCGAGGTACCACTGTATTTTATAAACACACACACACATATGTATATATAAGCAGGTGGCTGATAGAAGTAGTGACGGGACTTTTAAACTGTTTATCTATGATTTGTAGAATGTACAAATTTTGTCTTTCATCACTGTGCATAGATGTGTATTTAAGCCCTGGGTCTGATTATGCTGAGATTATGCTAATCAGAGAGCTATAGCAAATTAGGCCAATACAAATATGTGAACATCAATATGCAGCACTGATCAAAACAAATATTTCGCTATCAAATGTATTATTATTCTCTTAAAAATATCTGTTCAATTCCAAGGGTGAATTAGGTAAATTTGACCAAATAAGGCCCACAGGGTTCATAATTAAATTCAATAGAAATTAATACTCCTGAGCAAAATCCATTCGCTTGGAATGCAAATCTGTTTCCTGCAATTCCTACCCAGTCTGGCCTCTTTTTTTTAGCCGGAATTAATCGGAACTCAGTTCTGGCACCTCTTGGGTGGGCGTCACTGCCTTTATAAGAGAACAAGGGAGGCGTTCATGTTGAGTTCCGGCACCTCTTTTTCTAGAAAAATAACACAGTACCCAGTGCTATTTCTACAGTATAACACAAGAGATAACCATAAATAATTATAAAAATAAATAAAATCAGTCCCCATCACTTTCCACAAGAGCAGTATTAAAATAGCTGTGTGTAGCAATTGTATACTGCATCAACACACTTTTCTTCCTTATTAACTGTTTTCTATTTTGTAATATATGCAAACCTTTATTTTTAGCCCTTAACTGTGATTTGTGTCCAGCCCTGTTATTCGTGAAAAGGGCAACATTCCTATGCTATAGCGCAGTGCCTGTAGGCCAAAGGTTTTAGAAACCCTGCTTCAGTCCGTTTTATATGCATGTGTGTGCATGTGCACACATGTGTGACTGACCACGGTCCTGCGTTAACAGGAGGGCCGGCACCAGCAGCAAGCCAGGCTGAGCACCTTCTTCATCCTAGTTCCCGGTTTATGGAATGTCCCCCTTATGAGGTTGTCAGGGAACTGACATCGGAGCAGAGGGGAGAGGCGGTACTTCCCGGTTCTGCAGAAGAAGGAACGAGTAAGGGGAGAGAGAGAACGTCATCTGGGGAAGAATGTCCAGGTGACACCAGGAAGAAGGAAGAGGGGGAAAGCATCTTGGAGGAGAGGCTCCGAGACTCTGGCACTGAAGGCAGTGAAGAGAGTGGAGGGCCACCTCTGGGCACGCCCACTCTGCGCAGAAGGGTTTCGCGCAGAGAGGGGAGGCAGAGATTATCCGTCAAGGAGCTTCTATGCTGGAGGAAATTTAGAAGACGCCCACTCACGGATTCGTCGAGCGACTGAGCAGCAGCAGCACCCAGGCTGCTCAGTCAGGGAAAGACACAACCCACCCCTAAGCAGTTTGGATCCGCTTGAGGTTTACACACAAGCAACCCCAATTCCCGTGACAGCGGTGCATCAGTCTCCTTCGTTATAAACTTTTAGGAGGAATTTTAAAACATCCTCGTTTACCCTGTCATTTGATAGCTGAAAAACCTGCCCCTGGCAACCCTGAGATTATTAGTTTTGAGAGCAGATTATTGCTTTCAGAGTTGTTAAACTGTTTTTTAATTGCTTTTAGCGTTTTGCTTTTAATTTTTTTAAGCAATTTTAATTGCATTGTTTTGGTGCTGACACGGTTGCTGCCTGGGCTCCTTTGGAGGAAGAGCAGGATAGAAATGTAATAATAAATGACTGATGAAGCTAAAGTAAGGATAAATGATAAATGAAAGATGGAGACTGACGTGCACTACTGAGGAAAGGGGTCCCCCCGGGGGGGAGAGGTCCCACTCCCTTTCTTCAGATCCAAGCAATGCTTAATTGGGAGGTGCTAAGTACCTGAACCCCTTCATGGATCCCTGCCTTGCCGTGGCAAAGGGGCTTGAATAACTCCAAGAAGTTCTGAGCTATGCTGTGCAGGGCCACCCAAGACGGACAAGTCATAGCCGAGAGTTTAGACTAAATGTGATCCACCTGGAGAAGGAACTGGCAACCCACTCCAGTATTTTTGCCATGATAACTCCATGGACATTAAAAAGGAGAAGCTTTGAGAAGAAATTTCCAAGGCATGCTCTGGTTCATGGGGTCATGGAGAGTCGGACATGACTAAGGCGACTAAACAACAACGAAGTACCTGAAACCACAGCCTCTAAGGTCCACAAGGTTAAATGCACAAAAGAGCCATGAAAACAGCAGAACACAAAGGAAAGGTAACTTCACTCTCTATATGACTAGGTTATTGATGTCTTCAAGCGATTCCTAACTAAACCAAGAGCTCCAAATTCTTCATGTACTGTACATCTTGGTATCACAAACAATTACCAAGTGTGTTGCTCTGAGCAAAGCATCTCTCCATTTTAAATATAACATTTAAAATGAAAGTGTATTCAGTAGCAGTCACTTTTCTTCCTGTATGCCACATCTCAGGAAGATGCATCTTTTAATAAGCCTTTCAGTTTCACATAATATTTTCTGGCTTTTAGCAACTAAAATCTTAAGTTTACTCTTTCTTTCTTTCTTTTTTCTGTAGTAGCTAAAGCAATTTCTGCACCGCCTCCACTAATTACTGCCAAGGAGATTAGCTGCATTAGTTTTGCATGTAATTATTTGCTAATCAAAATGATTAGCACATTTTGCTAATCAATCACTCGAACTGCACTACAGCTTAACAGAATGGAAGGGAGGGAGATCAACAAAAACATACCCAGAATTCCTGGAGTCCACAGTGGAAGCAAAATTCATATAAAGTACTTCAACTGGAGATGAAATCACCAGTGCCATCAGTGCCTCTGCTCTTTGGCCAGGAGCGAATAGCATTGGTTAATGGGTTCCAATTCCATTTTCGATTAGTGGGTGTATCTATGATCAGTAGAAGTATCTGGCTGGTTGTAAAGGGGAAAGCTGGAATGCCACATTAATTTTGTATAGGAAGACTGAGGAATACAGGTAAAGCAGTGGTTCTTAACCTTTTCGTGATCACAGACCCTAAGCTATGGACCCCCTCCCCAGAAAAAAAGCATATGAACACATATGCACACAGTTTTGCATAGTGTCACACACCGTGGTGCAAGATTCCAGGGGTTCCAGGCCCTTAACCACGGTTTGTGTTTTCTTTTTGGAAAGGAAGCACAGCAAAGACTGTGGTGTCTTTTAGTATATATGGTTTATTTACACATATATCCAACCTGAGCCTTCGATGGAGGGGTTCTAAGCATCAACACCTCAAGAGGGTGTTGCTTCTTCCATAGCTGCAGCCTTGGATTCAAACAGACATTAAACATTGCTCTCTGACATTGCACTCCCTCCCTCTCTCCAACTTGCTGCTTTCCTTCTAGGTCACATGTGGGGAGGCGAACGGGGAGGTAAAGTTCTTTTGTGCACCTGCAAACTTCACGGTTGTCCCAAGTCTGATGATGTCTCCCTCTGGTGCCTGAGTGGTGCCTTTTTGGCTACTCTAGCACACAGTGAACTGCGATTGCTATTAGTACCATATTTCATTTTCTATGCATTTTTTAAGAGGCATGAGAAAGGTATGGGAAAGCAAAAAGGAGAACATAGTGTTTCCCAAGCAAAATCATGTTAGCCACAAACTGAGTATATATGTCTTGTTTTTTTAAAGTTTATATAAAATTATATGCATTGGCATTCACATGTATATATTTATATGGGTTAAAACTAAATTATTCCACAAAATGCATTCACTGACACCTTAAATTAATTAAAGGGGCGATTCTTAGCTATTTCCCTTTTACATAGCATAAGAAATGCGAATGAAGTATTTCAAACACCAATAAAGTGCTAGTTATGTGAGGTAATTGTAAAGATTACAGGTGCCCACTTTACATATATACAATTAACATTTACTTCAAAGGAAATCCCGGCACTTTTATCTCCCAGCAAATTGGCAGTGAGTAGATAAGAAGGAGACTCCTGTGCTATTATCAAATTAATAAGCATTGCAAACTAGGCATATCAAGAAATGGCATGTTTTGCTAAATGCATACATTAACTTCTGCTGGTGACCTGCATGTTTAATAACTCAATTGTGAATAATTATTAGCTGCACTAGATGCTTGGCTGTATCATAGTATTAGCAGTTTAGAATTTACAACCAGCAACTGGCAAACATTTTTGGCGAGGCCCTCAATAAGATTAAGATTAGAAATTAGAAGCAGCTCCTTCTAAGTAGCTCAGACTAAGAAACCAGACATGAATCAACAGCTTGATATTACCAGGTAAAACCCTATTGGACAATTGTTCTATAAGTTCCTTGCTAGCGTGTAGCTGTAATACCCACTCTGACCACCAGAAGTGGTAGTGCTATTGTGCAGCTAAAACAAACCAAAGGCTCGTTTCTCCAATAAGGTGGCACAGAGTATATGGGCTGGCTGGCTGCAGAGGAGTGGTGGGAGACAGCACCTGGAGAACCCCCAAGGGGAAAAGACTCAGATCCAGGGGATTGGTGGTGGAACAAGGACAAGGGGTCAGAAGCTGAAGAGGGAGCAGGGTTTAGTGAGCAGTAAGGGGCTGGGGCAGAGAGCAGTTCAGAATCAGAGGAAGAGGCAGAAGAAAAGAGGGGTCAAGAGGCAGAGTAGAGTCAGACTGCTGAAGAATCCAGGGAGTCTCCCCCTCCTGCTGCAACCAACTCCCCTTGCCCTGGGTCTCCCAGAACATGCAGAGAAGGGAAGAGGGTGAAACAACGAGAGACAAGATGACAGAGCCTTAGGCTGCTGGCAAAGCAACCAAAGGAGGAGCCTTAGAGTGCGGTGGGAAGGCAGGGACCTTCAGTCCTTGCAACTTCCTCATTGGGGCAAGACCTACTGGAAAGAGTTGCTGTCATCCCTAGACCTGCACTGTTTTCGTTTCCTTGAATAGTTAACTTCACTAACACCAGTGGGGGTTTTTTTGTTGCTGACCTTCTCCTGACACGCAGCTGGGTCCTCTTTCTCTTATCTCCACTGTTGAGACCTCTGTTGAATTCCATCTTTTCTGCTCTCTCAACTTTATCATGGACTCATGTAAAATTTGGATTGGACCTCAAGGCTCTCTTACTCCATGCCCCTGTGGATGTAGAAAGCAAAGCAGAGCTCCCACCACATCTTGCTGTGATACCTGGTAACCCAGTTAGGACATGTTTGAATCCCTTGCCTTCTCTTACAACACTGTTTCTGCCTGTTGCGTTCATGTACATTTGTATAAATGAGGGTCAAATTGCTACAAATTCCTGCTGCTTGCCTTTTCCACACCTCCCATTCCATACTGTCATCCCATCACACATACATATGCACATGTCATGTAATATAGAAATAGCTACAGTCTCAACACCCCAGTCTTCCTGTATCTCCATCACTGCCCACGTCAGCTGGAACATCCCACTTTGTACTAAAGCAAGCACTAAAAATTAGATTTGTGCTGGTTTAGAGGTAAAGCAGCTCCAGCTGCCGTTCAGTTTTTGTTTTGCAGAGCACAGTAGGCTTCTATTGATGCAGGTTTTATGTTCATTTAATGAACACCATATGCCACAAAACCTCAGACTGAAATTGAAGAAGATTTTTATGCTAAGGGCTTGCAAACTTTTTATATTTATGAACCTCTAAAAAAAATAAGAAGTTCAGGCTCACACTCCATGTTTGCAGAAAACTTCTGCTCATTAAAGATTATCATAGAGAGTTATCACTGCAGGTTTTAAGTTACTGTCATTTATCATCTACAAAGCAATGTCGATTGGTAAGGGCTTCTTAAATCCTTATTTTGCTTTACGCACATATAAAACACCCTCTGGGGTAAGTCAATACTCCCATTTTATAGATAAATGCGAGAGGGAATGACTTTGCCACGGGTCCCAGTGCAGCCATGACAGAGAAAAGACTGGAACCCATGTGGCAAGGCATAAGGACCTGTGAATCTGGTGGGCTACTGAATCAACCTCCTCAGTAGAATCAGATGGCCTCAGACCTCATTATCAACAGCCAGCTGCAAACATCATCCTGGCTCTGGGATTGTAGCACTGGAGAACCTACATATGCCACCCCCCAAGAGACAAACAAAGATAAATGATTGCTGGCTAATATGCCTTATGCATACTACTGCTCTGATCCAGACTTAGTCATACAAAAAGTTCATCCACGCTGTTGTTTAATGTGGATAGTAAGTTCCCTGTACCTCCATTAATTCTCCATTGTCCATTTGACATTCTCCTCCAAATCACAACCTTCCCACCCTTTCCCCCCTTCTCAATCTGGATTATTTCCTATCAGAGATACTTCCAAAAAGGGGAGAGGATCAGAAAATCCAGACCAAGGGAGGGGAAAGGGTGGGAAGGCAGCGACTTGGAGGAGAACACTGTTATGTACTGAAGTTCTGTTGTCCATCGATCCCATCCTTGTCGCCAGTGTTAAGTTGTGTGTGAACATATCAGACGACACAGCGATTCTTCAAACAGCTCTTGTTTATTCACAGGCCAGAACAGAACTTCCGTAAATAACAAACACCATGTGAACAATGGAGAATTAATGGAGGTACAGAAAGCTTATCACCCACGTTAAACAACAGTATATCTGAGCCCTTGGAGTACACCCAGTGACTGTCTGGATTGCAATGTGTCTACTCCAAATATGACTAAGTCTGGATCCAACACTGTATTTAATAGCACTGGGCAACGTATTAATGTGTACCGGCAAATTAAATCTCAGAAAATATTCCAAATATTCAGGGCAGGTGCTACTCTATGATCAAGAGCAATAATAATAATAATGGGTTACCATGAATAGTATTAGATGAAGTCATCTTGAGGTTAATTGAATAAGTTATTTTCATATAGAGGACCGCAGGTGGTTCTGCAAAACAGAAAGAGGAAGTTCATTCATATATATATATATATATATATATATATATATATATATATATATATTTCAGTTTTTTATGTTTCAAAATAAACATTTTACAAACTTTAAAATATCCAATGACTTCCCTTTTTCTCCTTCCATGGTTCATATTACATATAATACATTCCTGCATATTTTACTCTAACCATTCAAATCAATTTTCCACTTTTACATCAATCAAATATTGTTTACTCTGTTGAGTTTATCTTAACACTGCCAGCGTTTTCAGCTGCGTACAATTATTTCCCATATATTCAATAAATATTTTCCACTCTTCTTTAAATATACATTCTTATTGCTTTCTTATTCTGTGTGTTAAGCCTGCAAGTGCTGCATACTCTAACATCTTAAGTTGCCAATCCTCTTTACATGGGACCTTGTTCACTTTCCATTTTGGGGCTAAAAGAACGCTGTTGTTGCATACATAAATAAACCTTTCTGACCCCTGGGGATTTCTGACTGCGTTAGTCCCAACAAAAAAGACTCTGGTTGTTGCTTTTTTTGGAAGGTAAATTTAAACATTTTTTTCAACTTATTATAAATCATTTCCCAATATTCTTTTACCTTTCTACATATCCACCACATATGAAAGAAGTTCCTCCCATTTCATTACATTTCCAACATGTATCTGATTCTGCTTTATACATCTTAACTAACCTACTCAGAGTTAAATACCATCTATGAATCATTTTCAAATAGTTCTCTTTCAGAGAATAACACGTGGTAAATTTCAAGTCACTTTTCCAGAGTTTCTTCCAGAGGTTTAGGTATATATTGTGTCCTGTATCTATTGCCCAGTGTGCCATTGATGTTTAACTGTTATTTTGTAACAGTTATTTTTCAAATTGTGAGCTTTGGTCCAAAACCCCATTTTTATTTTGTCTACCATAAGCATATGACATATCTGGTGGTATTGTAACCAGTTCATAACTTGGCTCCTTAAGTTCTTCATAGGTTCCAGTCTGGGTTCGCACCCTGCAAAGTCCAGCAATTCCCTGTAAGTCACCCATTGTCTGTCCATATTAACTCTCTTAATTGTAATTGCTTCGATGGGGGATAACCATAAAGGTGTTTTTTCTTTCTAGCAGATTTTTATATTTCTCCCAAACTCTATACAAATTCTTCCTGGGAATGTGGTTCATAAAACTCTGATAAATTTTTGCTTTCCCATACCAAAGACATGAATGCCAGCCGAATTTTAAGTCATGGCCTTCCAAATCTAAAATGTCTGCACTGTCCAATATAATCCATTCCTTTAACCAACACAAACAAGCTGCCTGCAATTGCAGGTCTGGCAGGGCAAAGCCTCTTCCTTTTGTATCTATCAACATTTTAAATTTAATTATTGGCTTTTCCCCTGCCAGATAAATTTAGAAATATATTCTTTCCATTCTTTGAAGTAGTTTGCATTACTTACAATCGGAACAGAAAGAGGAAGTTCTTAAAATTGGATCTTGTTGTGCATCTCAAGCTACAGACCTTCTTGGAGGTGATACAGAGCAGCAGCCGCTGCCAAATGATTAGACAGTGAAGGTTAAAAAGGACCATAAAAGATAATTGCTGAAGCCCAGCCAAGCAGTGATTAAGACAAAAGTATGGAGTTCAGCCAAGCTGGAGAGCAGATAAGGGCGACTCCTGGTCAGGATTTTGCCATTGTTGTGGTACAGAGATAATGGAGTCAGATGGTCCCAGAACTGCCACTTTGAAAGTTAAGAGATTCTGCTTAGAGGGAAGTAGATACCCTTGAGAGGTATTGCAAAAGACAACTTCAGCACAGGCCTGCACAACTTGTCACCCAGCAAGCAAAATGCAGCCCACCAACTCAGTGTGCGTATGTCTATACTAAATTTGTTTTTGAAACCTTCCTAGGATGGCGAAAACACATCAGCTCTCATGTACTTGCAGGCTGAAATTAATGGCTGATGGACTCTGTTTGGCTTGGTAGCTCTTGAGTTGTGAAACCCTCACAGGGAGTCAGTAGCTCAGGACTGATTAATGTCACTGTTTTTCTTTCCATTGAAAGCTTTATAATGTAATCAACATTATGAGTGGCTCAGAGTGTCCTCTGAACATAAAATAACCTACAGCAGTCCACCTTGCTTTTTGAAATGCCCTGCTCATGCTGGCCTGTGACTCAACTATGCATTTATCCATGGACAAGGCTCTATTTGCACCCCCCAGCAATCATCTGCTGACTTGAAGAGTTCACCATAATGTAGGGAAATTTTCATTTCCCACCACCACTAGGTGGAAATGTTGAGACATGTTTTGACAGATAACCTGGGAAAACCTTCAAGTGGTCATTTCCCTTAATCTGAACTGCTCTCCATTTATGCACATAATCTAATTTGGCTCCGAAAAGATGCTGCTGTTTGACGACTTCCAATGAACAAATACAGCAACTAGCTACCTGGGACTACCAGCTATGCAGAACATCAGTTCACCTGTCCTTGAACAATGCTGCCTCCCAGTCTGTTCCCATGTGCAAATTAAAGTGCTGGTGCCACAGATGGCCCCATAGACTTTCTACCCAAGGTTAATGACAAAATGGCATCCCTCTCTCAATTCCCTGTACCAAAGCCAACCTGACTGACAACCGAATCTTTCTTCAACATAGGTGATGAGGTAACGTCTTCCACTGCACCTGAGCACAGCAGGCTTATTTAGGGACTCAGGCCAGGTCATGTAATGCAGATAGTTCTGCCCTCCCAACTGACACACAAACGCATACGCCTTGGGATCACACTGGCCTGGGTTGCTGCTCAACCCTAAAATCCTAAAAACCTTGGAAGCTTTCCTGAACGATGTATTCATCACCACAGTCTCTCTTCTAGATCCATCCATCCTGTCTGATATGAGCTATGTGATGATCAGCGGGAGGGCCTTTTTTGGTCAAGGCCCCCAGTTTATAGAAAGTCCTCTCCATACAGTATTAGATTTGTGACTGCGTTTTTGCTAAGTATATTTTCTCCATTGATCATTTTTTGAAATAACACATAGGAGGTAGCCACATTTTAGTTTCCTGCATATGCCGCAGGCTGCAGAGTAAGCCTGGCTGAACTGTGTAGACCTTATTTCTGAATAGACATGCATAGCATTCTACTGTTTGCTATACTTTCCACAGGGGGCCAGCACACCACCTAGCCTTGCCTTATCAATGGTGGAGGGGAAATGGCAAGAAATTGATGCACAGCCTTACCCACCACCTCCCTCTCCCCTGGCAACATAGGCCACATTCACACCAGACATTTAAACTACAGTGACACCATTTAAACACTCATGGCTTCCCCCAAAGAATGCTGGGAGCCATAGTTTGTTAAGGGTGAGAGTCTTGAGAGTCCCGTGGACTGCAAGAAGATCAAACCTCTCCATTATTAAGGAAACCAGCCCTGAGTGCTCACTGGAAGGACAGATCCTAAAGCTGAGGCTCCAATACTTTGGCCACCTCACACAGTACAATTCTGTATGTGGCTACTTATAAGTAAGTCCTGCAGAGTTCAATGGGGCCTACTCCCAGGTAAGCAGGTATAGGGTTGCATCATGAAGTAGTGATGCATATCCTGATTAACACTAGGTCCAACCATCCCTGAACACTGGCCATTCTGGCTGGAAATTAGGGGAATTGCAGTCCAACAACAAGTGGGGAACTAAGGTTGGGGGAGGTTAATGTCTCCTCCCATATGACCTCCACATTTCTGAGACCCTACAACAGATGAGCTAAAAACAGCTCAGATCGTGAAGCTGAGACTCCAATACTTTGGCCACATCATGAGAAGAGAAGACTCCCTGGAAAAGACCCTGATGTTGGGAAAGATGGAGGGCACAAGGAGAAGGGGACGACAGAGGACGAGATGATTGGACAGTGTTCTCGAAGCTACAAACATGACTCTGACCAAACTGCGGGAGGCAGTGGAAGACAGGAGTGCCTGGCGTGCTCTGGTCCATGGGGTCACGAAGAGTCGGACATGACTAAATGACTAAACAACAACATAGGAGCCAACTCCTAGAGGCCGAGGTTCCTTTCGGCTCCCCCAAAAAGGTTTTGAGGGGGCCAGGGCCCCCAATGTTGGTGGGCATAGCCATTCAAATGGTGTGTGCGTGCCATGTCATGTGATTGATTATGGGGGTAGGGCTTATCTGTGCGCCCCCCCCCCAGCCAATGTTTTATTCAAGTTGGCTCCCCTGACCCCTAATGAACTGCACAGTTCCCTGAACTCTTTGGGGGAATCTATGAGTGTTTCAAATGGTATCAAAGTGCTTTAAATGCAGTGCTTTTATTCTACGCATACCCCTAAACAGTTTGTGAATCTTTGTACTTTTGTCTATTTACTGTATTTATTTTTCCCAATTTGAACTATAAAATGATTATTTTCTTGAGTCAAAATAAGAGTACCCCTAAACATTTTTTAAAGAAAAAAGCACTGTTTAAATGTATGGTGACTTCTACATTCTTTGAGCAAGTAAATGTTCCTTGTTCTTTTCCCATCTCTGAAAATTGACCCAACCTACCAAGATCCCTCACAGGAACTACTGCAGAATGAGTGGTTGGACCCAGCATTATGTAGTATAATTGCATGAAACATATTTTTAAAAAACCCTGCACCTTGTTTAATCCATTCACATTACCGTTAGGTGGCACAAAATCAAATGGACAAAAAGTGTTATTGTTTGGCATCCAACCCAAATCAAGTTAAATATTTTGATAAATTTGTACAGAGTCATATTTCATGTGTGTTTTCCACATTTGTTGTTTAATATTATTATGTACTGTCAACTCCCTGGAACATTTCATTCTAACTGATGGCTTCTTTAAGACAGATCTTAGATATGCAGAGGGCCTTGGATATTACAAATGCCTAGGTGATTTGTATTGCTTTTATGAAAGAAATATAATTATTGCCATCCAGGAGAAATAACCAGTGGACAACAAATGGAACTTTGATTTCACCCGAACAGAACAGTCAGTGCCGTGTTATATTTCAGTTTGCTTTAGCAAATAATTTCTGCAGGTAACACTGCCCCCACCCACCCCAACCCCAGAGCAGCTAAATTTATTTATGACTATCACCCATTTATGGCTTCAGATCTAACTTTCCATTAGAGCGGGAACTGATCTTGCACAACAACAAACCCATCTTTACCTAAGCTTACTGACAGACTATATTCCTTGGGAGATGCCTACAGTCAATCACAGTAATTACCCCTCAGCCTTTTTCATTATGTAGGATCCGTGAATATCTATCTATCTATCTATCTATCTATCTATCTATCTATCTATCTATCTATCTATCATCATCTTCTTCTTCCAACAATCTCAAGGTGATTCTGCCTGTCCCCATTGCATTCTCACTGCAACCCTGTGTGGTAGGTTAGGTCCAGCCTTCTCTGAGACAGGGAATGAACCTATCGAAGGCCTACGCACAATTCTAAGGGAGGGAAGGCATTGAATTCAGTAAGACTTCCTTCCAAATAAACATGGATAGTGTTAAGCTGAAAGCCTTGCGGTGCCAATGCACCATAAGGGTTTACCTGTGTCAATGTTTCATTGCACAAATCAACATATGCCCATCACATCTTTCCCCCGCATATCTTGCATTGAGGTTGCCCTGTTGCTGTGCTAGATACTGCACTACATTGTTAGACCACCACTGATGTATTGAATTTGGTGGGGCGAGAACGATGCAGGATGTTGTGAGAGAGGAATATGAAAATACAAAGCCAGCTGTTAAATAAAAGACAGAAGGGAGGGGGGAGAGAGAAAAATGGAATGAGGGGAGGAAAAGGATATGAAATAGAATGATCGAATCTGATTTGCTCATTTTCTTTTGGCCACATGGGGCTATATTCACTCCAAGAGAACAAGTATTTGATTATCTCCAGTATATTCCTTTAGTGCCACCTTCAGGGTTTTTTGGTCTTCTCCTGCTACAGTTCTTCTGATTCTCTGAATAATGGCTTGTGCCAGGAGCAGGAAACCTTTTTCAGCCAGAGGGCTGCATTCCCTTCCAGGCAACCTGTGTTTTTTTGGGGGGGGCAGGGTGGAGAATGACATGCACCGGTGGTGGGTGGGGTCAGAAGCAACAGTGGGTGGAGTAAATGATTCCGCATGAAAATAGGGACATTCTATTCCCTCTAGAATAGAATGCCCCTATTTTAACAAGTAATGTTGGTGGGTATTTTAATTAGTATTCTAATTTTACCTTTGTGAAATAGGTTTTTTTCTACACACACACATCCAGGCAAGCAAAGGGCATTACCTAGTGCCTTCAAAAATCACATTGTTAGAAAAGCATTATTTAATGTTTGGATAAGATATAAAGATCTGTTGGAAAACAAAACCCCTAGATGGGTGTCACCAGTGGAGGCTAAAGCAGTGAAGAAACTCAATATGGAGGTCGGATGGCCGAAGTATTGGGAAATTTTGGAACAGGATGGAGATAAGTTTAAATTACAAAGTCATGAGAAATTGAAACATAAAGTACAAAATTGGTTCCAATATCGTCAAATAATGGAGTTTTTTAAACAGGAGAGGAAAATTGGCTTCCAGGTGGAAAAATCAAAACTAGAAACTGAATTGTTAGAACCCAATACTAAGAATCTATCTAGAATGTATAACTTGTTGCTGAAATGGAATACACAGGACGAAACAGTCAAATCGGCTATGATTAAGTGGGCACAGGATGTTGGGCATAACATTATGTCAGCTGACTGGGAATGGTTATGGAACACTGGTATCAAATTTACGGCATGTAATGCTTTAAAGGAAAACATTATGAAAATGGTTTACAGGTGGTACATGACCCCAGTCAAGCTGGCAAAAATTTATCATTTGCCCGATAATAAATGTTGGAAATGCAGAGAGACTGAAGGTACCTTCTACCACCTTTGGTGGACGTGCCCGAAGATTAAGGCTTTCTGGGAAATGATCTATAATGAAATGAAAAAGGTACTTAAATGTACTTTTCCTAAAAAGCCAGAGGCCTTTCTCTTGGGCATTGTCGGCCAATTGGTGTTAAAGAGGGATAGAACTTTCTTTATGTATGCCACAACAGCAGCAAGAATACTCATCGCAAAGTATTGGAAGACACAAGATCTACCCACTCTGGAAGAATGGCAGATGAAAGTGATGGACTATATGACATTGGCCGAGATGACAGGCAGAATCCGCGACCAACAAAAAGAGACGGTGGAAGAAGAATGGAGAAAATTTAAAAGCTATCTTAAGGACCATTATAAACTTAATGAATGTTAAAGTGTTGTGGTTCTTAGAAACAAAGGGATACAGTGATATAAGGTCAGAATAAAGAGAGGACTAAGATGACAGAGGTTGGAAAGTAACAATTGGGAGTTGCTACAAAATCATGGACATTGGGATGCAGAAAGGGGGGGGTATGGGGAAGTCACAGAAAAGAGGTTTATGAAAATATGTTATGAAATTATACGTGTATGTTTGTCTTTTAAGTGTTTGTTTGTTCTTTAAAAATTTTTGTAAAACCAATAAAAATTTTATAAAAAAAAAAAAAAGCAAAGGGCATTACCAGAGTTCAGGGACACATTCTGGTAAGCAAAAACATTCAAGAAAGTAGCAAAGCAGGTTTAGTGAAGGTCCCACTGCCAAAATGCTCACAAGGGGTTGGGCAGATCAGGATCTGGCCCACTGGCCAGATTTTGTACTTCATCCCTTTCTCATTCTAATAATCCACCTATAACTTCTAATACACTTTATCCTTTACAGTACTACTTCTTCATGCATAGAACAAACATCTCTTTAAATATATGTTACTCCGACATGTACTTCATTTGTTGATCTTATCTGAATTTACCTGAACTCTCCCCCATTTCACTACAAAGATGGCTCTGGGAATTCCTGACCCATGGGAAAAACAGAGGCATGGACACAAACATTTTTCTCAAGTCCAGCTACTTTTTAAAAATCTGCACCAACACAGAGTGAAGTTACTGCTATGGGTAAAAGTAGTGAGAGGGAACCCACACTTTTGCTCAACAAAATATATGCAGGAGAAGAACAGATCAAGACAACTAGTTACATAATGCTGTTCTATATCATGAAGAGGAGGCAGAAGAATGAATGTCCTGCTTTGATTAACTTTGTTAACTAAGTGTTGGGCTCAAGGGTTTGTTTAATTTTGCCTCTCTCTGGTGGAGAGGAGAACTGCCCATGTAATCTGTGCACCAACGCAAGAGATTAAACAGAAAGCCACAACACTTCCTTGCTTGAGTGTCAGAACCAGTTCTTACATAACAGCCATTGCTCGCCCAAGAAAGGAATGTTAAGCATTTGATGAAGCAAAGCCTGTTGAGATTTGTAAATAAGACATGTGTGCCAAAGCCTCATGCAGGAAAAATACTAGAATAAGCAGGCAGTCAAGAATATGAACACAATGTACAAGAATATCTATCTACTTTGCTTTTGCTATGTTTTGTTTTGGTTTTTTGATGTCATCTAAGCTGGATTAATGAGGGTATGCACAGGAAGGAGATAGCTGGCTGGTAAAAGACCCTGTGTGAGAGGCAAGAAGAAGAAGAGTTTGGGTTTGATATCCCACTTTATCACTACCCTAAGGAGTCTCAAAGCAGCTAACATTCTCCTTTTCCTTCCTCCCCCACAACAAACACTCTGTGAGGTGAGTGGGGCTGAGAGACTTCAGAGAAGTGTGACTGGCCCAAGGTCACCCAGCAGCTGCAGGTGGAGGAGCGGAGACGCGAACCCGGTTCCCCAGATTACGAGTCCACCGCTCTTAACCACTACACCAAACTGGCAAGGAAGGGATGATCTCCTAGGGTGGGGAGAAGAAAGAGACACTCCCAGGTGAGAGCTGGGAGGGTCCACCCACTTCTGTGTGAGGCAAGGGTTAAGATCCACCTTTGAAACAGGGATTTGAATTTGTTTCCCACCTTCTCTTTTCCTTTCCCTTTTTTTAAAAAAAAGTTTGTTTTTTATTGTATTCTACAATGAAAAGTTTCAATGAAGAAGAAGAGGAGGAGGAGGACAGTGTTAATGTTTTACTGCAGTTCTGGAAGAACATTCTTCATGTATCCAAACATGACTTTGCCTACCAATCATATTTCACACACTGCCTTAGAGAAACAGCTTACACACCCTCACATTCCATTCACAACAGGAGGCTAAAGAACTGAATCCTGGCGCGATGTGTTACTGCAGCCTTGACCGCAAGCTGATGAAAGGTGAAAGTGGAGTTACTAATCAACCAAATCCTGTGAAGCGAGTTACACTTATACAAAAGGTGGCAGGGGGAGGATGGTGCACAATAACAAATCCCCAACTGACATCAGCCCAACCTCTAGAGATCATCAGATCAGTGGGTATGTTCCCCAGACAAGATGCTCCACTGATCTTCACTGCTGTTGCTCCTCACTGCTGTAATTGCATCCTTTTCCCTCTGAGAGGCTGCCCATCTTCAGCCCTGTCCAAATCTATTTCAGAGTAGATTTGGGGGCTTGCAGGGGACTGCAGGGGGAAGAGGGGACAGTAAAGCCCCATTGTCCAAGTAAAAGTCTATTCCATTCACACCACCAGATTTCATCCAATATAAAATACCTTTCTAATAAAACTGAAACCTCTTAGTCCTGAAAAAAAGTTATGGCTCCCCAAATGATAAGGTGAACGCGTTCTAGCCATTGAATATCTCAATCTGCAAGTGTTGTTTTTGAGAATTTGCCATGAAGAAAACCATATGGCATCATTTGAAAAAATATCGCATTGAAAGAGCCACCTTGATGGCCAAAGTCCATGCAACATTAAAGAGGTAGTTTACGTGGCTAACAGAGAAGAGGAAGACTTAACCCTTTTCTCCTGTACCACAGTCCCAAGGCTTCCCTCCAATGCCAAATAGCAGCTGGTGGTGGGAAAGGTGGGATTTTAATTGGGACCACAACGAAAGGGGTGGTGTAGGGAAGGGTTGTATCCAACAAAGTCTTAGTGCAAGTGGAATGCTTCTGCTTACACAGTGGATTTTTCACTGTGCTCCCCTCACACTCCTCCCCAGATTGGATTGGAGGAAAACCCAGAGCAGATTTGGGAGGGTGCACGTTGGGGAGGGGGAGAGGGAAGGTAAATTCCATTGTGCAAACAGAAATCATTCACCTGGCGCAATGACTTCACTGAATACAACCCTACATGTTTAACACCATGTGTTTTTTTGGCTCTTGAGGTACCTTTTACAAGACTACGCTTTTAAATTATTCTACCCAATGGCTGCTATTTACATTTTTACAAGAGCTATGAAATTCCAAACCACGTGTACATCATGTGTACATTGGTAAGGATCATTTTGATGTCAAGTCATGGGTGTTTCTTTCTTTTCTCCTTAACCAGCCTCTTGTGGTCCATCATATTAAATGTTCTGAAAACTTGTGGTGATGCAATATGAGAAAAGAGATTTACACTATGTTTATACAACCGACAACAAGCATATATTGCTGATAGATTTTAAATACCACACCTTCTGCGCATGCAGAACTTAAAAAGGAGGGCTGAGTAGATGTACCCAAGAAACACAAAACTCCCTCTCCTTTACCTGTCCTATTGAAACACTTTGTTTCCTCTGAAATTCCTTAGGTATTTTTTCTATGGAGGAACCAATTGCCTTTATCTTCTTAAGGCAAATCTTAGAATCAGCTTTACGATGCACAGACACACACAGCTATGAGTAATTAGTCTCATTAAAGCTCTCTTTGTCTCCCGCAAAATTCCTCAGATGTTTTGCCTGAACAGGAATCTTCAAAATAAAAAATTCCTTCCAGTAGCACCTTAAAGACCAACTAAGTTAGTTCTTGGTATGAGCTTTCGTGTGCATGCACACTTCTTCAGATACCTTCAGATACATTCTTCAGATACCTTCAGATACATTCTTCAGATGTTATCTGAAGAAGTGTGCATGCACACGAAAGCTCATACCAAGAACTAACTTAGTTGGTCTTTAAGGTGCTACTGGAAGGAATTTTTTATTTTGACTATGGCAGACCAACACGGCTACCTATCTACTACAGGAATCTTCAAATTCACTTAAAATGTTTTTGCTTTAGGCAAAAACTGACTGGGGTGGCAACTCTACAAAGGATAGAGGCAGTTTTCTTTTGCCAGCAATGTCTTCCTCAATATGAATTTGGACCTCACTGACACTGCTCTCGTTTTGCCACAGAATGTTCTGTATGAAGAGGATAGTCAAAATGGCCAGTGTGGTAAAGTAACTACCAGGTGGACATACTAGGATTGGGGAGAAGTGGATTTTGATTCTGAGTTGGTCATGATGAATGGTGGGTGACACACATGGGTAGCTCAGTTGGTAGACCATGAGGCCCTTAATCTCAGAGTCATGGGTTGGAGCCCCACATTGGGCAAACAGATTCCAGAATTGCAGAGGGTTGAACTAGATGACCCTTGTGGTCCCTTCCAATTCTATGAGATACCAGTGTGGCACACTTTGAAGTATGTTTACTCAGAAGTAAGTCCCACTGAGGTAAATGAGGCTCAATCTCTAGAAATGTACATAGGATTACAGGCAGATAATCACTTCCTCTCAGTCAAATTTACCTCATAGAATTGCTGCAAGGGTAAAATGGGAAGAGGGGAGACACCATCTATGGCACCTTGAAGGATAAAAAGCAATGAATAAAAGAGAGAGTGTGTGTGATTGTTTTAGACCACCATTAATGGGAACATTTTGTTGCAGGAATCCTGCTGAAATGAATGGAAGCAGTTTGAGAGCACAGTAGTGTTTTAACTATAAATGCTTTTGCATTGTTCCAGTTAATTTCAAAGAGACTCATGCAACAGAACTTTCTGGTGAACTATGCACTCAGTGCTTATTTATAAAATATTTAGTTTTGTGTGGAGAATTATATGCGGTGCTGCTTTAAGAACATTAGCAACAACAGCTGGGTAAGTTAGCCCACCTTAAGCAGCCAATTTGGGAATACGGTATCATTAAAAAGGAAAACAAATTGCCTGTTATTGTAGTTTAACTATCGCACGAGACAGCATTCAGATTTTCTGCCAAAGTCACCAATATGACTTGAGCCATTTCTGTTGTCAATTTAAAACAAAGCCTTCAGATATTGATTTAAATATTAGGAGCGCTGCTGCATACTATAATCCAACAGTAAAAGGCACTGTGTAAAGTATTGCCATTCTTACTTCAAATTTACTTCTGTTTTCCCGTTATCTGGCATTCCCTCCAGGCTAGAGACCTTCAGATGAAAGGTTAACAGTGACATTTATGGCTACTCATTTTGTTTAGATGAATATGTAACTGCATAAAAACAGAACTGTCTAATTTCTCTGTCTACTGAATAGGACAACTGTCCCCCACCATATTTCTTCTATAAGGGAAAAACACATGTTTTATCAATGCCATTCCTAGATGTGATGATAATGAGTTAGATAACCTTTAAGCAGATGTCTTGAAAGAAGTGCACAGAACATTATGCAAGTGGGTGAACTTACCAATACTGGATTAATACCATGCATATAATAGTTCCTTTCTCAGCACTGCTGATGATTAGAAGACTGTTTTGTATGCAGCAACCTCTCTTGTAGTATGTAAAATGTGATTTTTAGTTCCATCTTCCATCATGAGAACAATGGTTTGAAATTGAAAGCCACATGCAGTTCAGGTATGGGCTTTTTCTGAAAATAAAATAAAAGCTTGTTTGTTTCTCTCCTTGGAAGTCAATTATAGAGCTTTTTAAAGATCTAGGTTAGAACTAGATCTAGCAAATTTATGTTACAGTAAGTAAAACATGAGGAGAAAATTCTTGATTGTAAGAGGAATTGAACGATAGAACTAACTACGTAAAGGGGTGGTGGGCTTCCCCTTGCCAGAGGTCTTCAAACAAAGGCAGGATAGCCAACTCAAGGGCCATTAAAGAAATATTATACCACTTTAAGCAGTCATGGCTTCCCCAAAGAATTCTGGGAAGTGTAGTTAAGGATGCTGAGATTTGTTAAGAGACTCCCTATTCTCCTCACAGAGCTAGAGTTTCAGAGCAGTTTAACAATCAATCCCATTTCACAAGGAACTGAGGGAAATAATGTGCTGCAAATATGCTTTAAAGGGTATATGCACAGCTAGATAATTCAAATTGAAAGGGGAAGAGCTCCCAAGCAGTTTTGGGTTAACTCAGGATCAAATATCAGACAATTGAAGGGCATTTATTGTAAGATGTTTAAAAGCATCTCATAATGATAGCAATACAAGGCGAACAGCACCTTTTCTTTTCGTTTTAAGCAAAGGAGTTTGTGTCTGGGCTTCCGGGGTGGCGCCATCGGCAATGGTGGACTCCCTCTGAACCGGAGGGACTAGCTCCACGTGAAACGGGTCCTTTCCGCTGCGGCGAAGCGGGGACCCTTTCAGAAATCACAGGCGGATGAAGCCTGTGACCGTGGGACTCGGCGGGCACCCTTATGCAGGGATGTTTGGACTTTCCGAGTCTGGCAATGGGCCGTCAGAGGTTTGGAGCTGTTGGGACTTCCAAATTTGGAGGGAATTTGAAACATGTCTTAAAATACCACATGGAGTCTAGTCTGGACTATGGGAAAGGGGCTGATTTGTTGAAAAGGGTCAAAAACACTACCAAGCTGGAGTCCCCACGAGTGAAAGGAAAATATGAAGAAGAGCTGCGGAAGGGACATGGAAGAGATTTGAAGGCCTTGGATATAAGATCACCAGGTTAATGTGCCAGACTAATGGGATAAAAAGGACTGACAATCCCGGGACCGGGGGGAGGGGACGCTGGAAGAAGATTGGATTGTTTTTATTTTCGTTTTTTATCATTAGAAATGTTTTATAAAATTGATGAACGTTGGAAAAATGTTGAAATGAAATTACTTGGCTCTTGTAAAAATGTTTTAAGAATTAGGTAAAAAGGTAATGGTTATGAGAAGTTGATAAAAATTAAGATTTAAGTCTTAAGTTTTAAGGTATTTTATAAGATAAGATGAAAATAGAGTAAGGTAATGTAATGACAGAATATTATGAATTATGGAAAGGATTTGCTGCAACAATTATTAATCAAGATACAAGAGATGGGAGGAAGAGGAGGTCGTGGAAAGAAGGTAATGAAAGTGGAGAATTTGAAAATGCTGGTTTTATTTTTTCTTTTTCTTTTTCTGTTTTTGTCTTTTTTCTTTGTAACTTAAAAAAAAATCTTTTTTCAATAAATATCATTTTTTTAAAAAAGGAGATTGTGCCTGGGGCTTGCACAAACCTGCAGGCCCAATAAATAGGTCTATTTCATTTGTTTACAACAATAGTAATTACACTAAAGATGAGAACGTCAAAACCGGTGAGCTGGCAAATAACAGCACGTCACATAGGGTCAAACTGTGTGTGGGAAGGGGAAAATGACACATACACTGTTAACAGCTAGACATATGAATTTCCCATACAGTGTTGATCTGATGTCTATCAGCTCTCAGTGGGATAGGCCAGACATGGGGAGTGTGTCTTCAGGTGTTTCTGGACTGCAATTCCCACCATCCCTGGCTATTGGTCATGGTTGCTGAGGATGATGGGAGTTGGAGTCTAACTATATCTAGAGGGCCACACATTCCCCATCCTTGAGCCAGACAAATGACTACTGAGGGTTGCTACTGGATGTCCTTTATATTGGGTTGAAAATAAGAAAATGAATGAGCACTATCTGATAATAAGAGGTGAGGCTCAGGGTAAAGCTCTCAGCACTATAAAGTTAATCTGCAAAGCCAGGGCATCCATCACAGTGCGGTTCAAAGCTAGCCCAAGGCATACTGAGGTAAAAAATTCAAATGACTCTTCTGCACTTTTGCACATTGTAAAAATATATTTATACTGAATAACTTACAGTCTGCCACTCTTGAATTATTCCCCCTCCTCCCCCCAAAATATAACCTAATACTGCCTGAAGCAGCCCCTCGCTTTATCTAACGGCATCAACCTCAGTTTGGGAGTCCAGCATAAAAATAAAGGGCAGCAAGTTGTCAGTTATTTATACAGAGAGAGAGAGATTACTGTGTGTGAGATCATAGTTGCCAATGAAATAAACCAACAGTGAGGCAGAAGCTTCAGCCTCAAGGAGAGCTTACTATGAAAACTCCTATCTCCCTTTGAAAATTAGTCTCCTTTTGATCACCCAGACTAAGAAAAGGAAATGACAGTTATTCTTTCAAGTTAGATAAACCAGCTCTATGTGATTTTTATGAAGATGTCCCACTATTCTCCAAAGAGAAAAGCTTCTGTTAAGAAGATAAAGGAAGACACTCACTTTTGTGGAAACACAATCATACCTGGCATGCTAGAACATCAACTGCTGTTTTGTTATTTCAGTTCTAATGAACGGCTTCATTACAGAACCACATTTTAATTGGTAAATATTTTCTTGCCGAGAATAGGGCCAGCATACCTTTGTTGTGCATGGTTACTGCTATAGTTGCAAGTCCATGCAACTATTATGGGTTAGGACTTGGTGGATGGGGTCATAATATTCACCAGAGATTTTAATGGGATTAATGTTTTTTTGTGATGGGCAAAAAGCAGATGGCCCAACCCTTGTGGCTCATTCTCCCTTCCAACCTCAGTTGCAAGAGAGTTAAATCATCCCAGACCTTTGTCCTCTCCTCTGCCACTCTCTGTGGGTGACTGGAGAGGTAATCCTTGCTTGCTGGTGCCTGACCTCCTGGTCAACAAGACCTGACAGGCTTGACAGGACTCCACCCACTGACGCCTCCAGGCAATGGAGGAAGTGTCCTCATCACCATGGCAAGGGAGATGCTCACCTCCCTGCCACCTTGTTCCCTTCTAGCCTTATCTGTGGTTCTGTTGAGGCAACAACTAGGACACTATTGGGGCCGTTGGCCCAGCCCCTCTAGAGTGGCAGAGGACTCCATCCTAGGTAGCAGGCAGGGAGCATTGTTTAGGGGAAGAGATAATAGCTCAGTGGTAGAGCACATACCTTGCACGCAAAATTTCCAAGAGTCAAGTCTTTGGCACCTCCAGTTTACAGGCCGCAGATGATGGGAAGACCTTTCTCTGCTGAGACACTGGAGAGCTGCTGCCTATAAGTGGAGACCATACTGGGCTATATGGACAAAAGGTGTAAGGCTGCAATCCTATCCCCACTTTCCTAGGAGTAGGATTGTATTATAAAGCACCTCCATATGTTCCTCTGGCTGAATCTTGACACATCCAAGTGGTTCAGTTAAACACGTTGTAAACGTCATACAAGGAAGTTCCACTGGCGAAAAATGGAACTCCACAGCGTCATCTCGTGTCATGGTGTTATAACGCATATAAAGCACTTTATCTTTACACATGAAGCTGAGTCGTCTGACAGAGGAGCCCCGTCTTTCAGTTTCTATTTGTCTACATATCTACAATGGTGAGGAGAAAGGAAAGGAAGAAGGAAGTGTTATAAATATTGCAAACCACCCTGAGCCAATGTGGTATATAATAAATGAAATCAAATGATTAAATTCCTTGTGTTGATGTTATTCTTGTCAATTTGCATATGGACTTCCACACCAAAAGTAAATTGAAGGCACAGATTTTTACCAGATGCATGGAAGGAGGAGAGGATCCAGAGGAATTTGTATTGAGTCATGTATGGTGGCAGGTTATAGCAGGATTAATGGCTATTCCAGCAGCAGCAGGAAGAATGGGATTTACAGGCCTTCCTTTCCCTGTTGGTAATTCAATGACAGCAATGGGCAGCCTAATATTGGATGAGGAGCCTCCATTTTAACTTGGGACATTCTTTGATTTTTGAACACCTGATACCGTCCTATCTCGGCATCTCTCTCTTACACTGTAGAACACTTGGTGTTTTATCATGCGGGTTTTTTTGGCAGTGGACCTGCTTTTTCATTCACATTTATGGTTAAAAAACATCCCCTGACTCCACCTCCAAATTACGTAAGATGATGACATAACTTTATAGGGCTTGGTTCACCTAAACATCCTGATGACATGGCTCATCACGTTATCTGTGATACTTTAGGCAGAGCGGTAAAGAAATCAGCTCATTCTGTAATATGGCAAAATGATGTTTGTTTGCAGGGCCTGCAAGATGGAGCTGTTCTGCCAGGCCTTTGGTCGGGGTTCAGTCTGACTCCCTCTCCCCTTTCATAAGAACTTGCATGAAAGTGGCCTCCCAATTTTTCTCACAGTTCAGCACAAACAGTTGGGCCTGGTGAGCATTTAAGGTCACCAACCCTAATCTGCGGGTTGCCATCTGATTGGATTTTATTCTGATCCTGATCTGATTTGAGGATGTATTTTAATTGATTGTCTGATTTTACGTTAATGTGTTATACATTTGATGTTAGCCACTCTGAGCCCGGCTTCAGCTGGGGAGGGCGGGTTATAAATAAATTTTTTTATTATTATTATTATTAGCTGGAAGCTTGTGAAACTTGTTCCCCACCATGCTCTTTTCAAAATCCCAGTTGACTTAACTTTCCATGCTTACAAAGTCTCGCAGATTTCAGAGAGGTCTGCTTCTAAGCAAGCATGCATAAGATCACAGTTTCAAGATGCAATTCTTTGTACACGAGAATGAATGTTGCTGGGCTCAGTGCACTTTGGGGCAAGGGGAGCTTTTTTAATCAGGAATGCAGCATGGGGAGAAATTATTAAGTCCCCTCCCCATGGTCCCAGTCTTGATTTCGCAGACACAGCTGCAATTTAAATGTGGAAATGCTAGTAGCGATCAAATAATTAACATCCAGTTGAGCCGTAAGAGGTGGGGAAAGTGCAATACTCCATCACAGTAAGTGTGAACTCAAAGACACATAGCCAAATTCTGGATTTTGGTGTGGCAGACATGTTTTCATTGTTTTTATATCCCCTTTAGGTGTAGATGCTGAAACCAAACAATGCTACTTGGTAATCTTTGGCCAATTTGAAATATTTGGTGCAAACATTTCAGTAGCTGAGAAACCTTAAAATGCTCACTCAGGAAATATAGCTGCTCTATTTAATTAATTAGTAAATCACTAGAATATCAAGCAGATCAATAATTTTATTGTAATTTGTGCAATTAACAATAGCTCCTGATGAGAACTCCAGCAATAAAATGGTTAAACTTTCCCATCCACCTCAATTATTCAGGTCCTACAACTCCCATGGGAAAAGACAACACTAAGCAAGCAGTGTATATCCTTAAAGTTCTTGCCCATCAATTTATATCACTACAATGAGCTCAAGACATAACATTTCCCCTTCATGGAGTCAATAATTAATGATCCCTCGACTCCAGAGTGCTATGGTTTTAACCCCAGATTACTCAGTCAAGAAAGACAGAAACTGCAGCTATTTACAAAGGTGGCCTACCTCCTCTGACAGACATGCTTCCAGTGGATCACAAAACCACCTCAGAGCATGAGGTGAAACATTGCACAGAGGGTCAAATCTATGCCATATTTATGATCAGTAGTTGTGCATAATTACTGTACAGATGTCACAGGTGTAAATCTGAATTTGAAAATATTGCCTCTGCTTTGGAGGGATGCATATATTAATGTCATTTATTGGTTGTGTTGGAACATTCATTCATTCATTCATTCATTTAATGAATTTATGTACCACCTTACTGCCATGGCACCCAAGGTGGTTTGAAATTTCAACACACTAAAACAAATATATTATATAGAAGGCTGACAGTACTCTCATGCCAGCTGGGAGTGGGTGGTGCAGTGGTGTAAATCACTGAGCCTCTTGGGCTTGCTGATCAGAAGGTCAGCGGTTCAAATCTGCGTGACGGAGTGAGCGCCCGTTGCTCTGTCCCAGCTTCTGCCAACCTAGAAGTTTGAAAGCACGCCAGTGCAAGTAGATAAATAGGTACCACTGCAGCGGGAAAGTAACAGCATTTCCATGTGCTCTGGCTTCCGTCATGGTGTCCTCTTGCACCAGAAGCTGTTTAGTCATGCTGGCCACATGACCTGGAAAGCTGTCTGCAGACAAACGCCAGCTCCCTCAGCCTGAAAAGCAAGATGAGCACTACACCCAATAGTCACCTTTGACAGGACTTAGCCATCCAAGGGTCCTTTATCTTTACCATTTTTTACTCTCATGCCAGCTGGGGGCGTTTCTGTCTTCCATGAGGGCATGCTGGTCTTAAGCAGCCTGAAGGAAGGGTAGGGCAGGGGCTGTCCCAACTGTTAATTCAGGCCATTGATGCTTCTGTCAAGAGCTGGTGGTCTGTGTACTGACATTGGTCAATAGGAAGTCCTATGAACAGCATTTCACAGTTCCCTATGTGCTGTCTGACAAGCAATTTCCACAGAACATGTGAGCCTTGCAAATCACAGCACAGGAAGTTATTGTGATGTAAGGTCTAGCGCCGAGGAAGTTCCCTCTGCAAGAAGCAAAGTTACAGAGAACCAGGCAGAGGGCCTTCTCGGTAGTGGCACCCGCCCTGTGGAACACCCTCCCACCAGATGTCAAAGGAAAAAACAACAACCAGCCTTTTAGAAGACATCTGAAGGCAGCCCTGTTTAGGGAAGCTTTGAATATCTGAAGGACTATTGTATTTTAATATTTTGTTGGAAGCCACCCAGAGTGGCTGGGGAAACCCAGCCAGATGGGCAGGGTATAAATAAATCATCATCATCATCATTTAAGATAATCAATAGATCTAACATTGCATTATTCCTAGGAAAGTGAGCTACTGAAAGCCATGACTGGCTTCTGATAAAGCTACTGATCGTGTTATTTAGTCATGTTGAGCATATGGGAGAGCATCTTCCACATCTCCACACAGTTGTATGTTAACATAGTCTGCAGCTGCAGGAAAGGACTTTAGATACACTACTGTCTACATCGTGAAGATGGCAAGAAAAAGGTTTACTCAGGCACTTCCAAGAACAAGAAGCATGCAATGAGGCATTAGCCAGGTTTGTGGAATGCCATTCAGTCAGATAATTGAAACATTTAATACAATATGGCCATGGAATCAGATGGAATGTCAGACCAGCCTACTTTGTAATGCTGGGGCCTTAGCCTTTCTCTTTTCAGCCAGCTTAGGAAGGGAAGCCCATCTTGTGTAAGATATGATGGAGAAGATAAGAGTTCAATACATATTTGCAACACACATCTCACATCTGATTGTAGAATACCTTCAAAACAACATAGTGAGCACCTGTTTCGACATCAGTGTTGAATATGTGCATGGTGGGAGAGTTTGTGCTCAAAAACATGCTTAGAAGTGAAATATTATCAAGAGTTGTGGATACTCCAGAAGTAATAGTGATCAATGGTTGTGTTATATTATGGACTCTCCATTGGCCTTCAGAGGGAGCAGTTGCTGGGGAAAGAGTCAAGTGTGTAAAAGTATGGAATATGTACCTTAATCTGCAAGCTTGTGAACAATAGTGTCTGTTTTTAACCCTTTTTAATTTTGCAACTATAACAGAAAAGTAAGATGTAAAACCATTGCTAGCTGATTTAACAGTAAGGCTATTCTATCCGTTCTATCTTAAACATATAGATTAACATAAGCAATTCATATGCCCAATTGGCATCTATACAACATTGATAATTATAAGCCATGAGTTCAAATGTGGAAAGGGCAGTGAGATATTCAGATCAGTGAGAAGTCAGTGGTGGGCATTTGTCCTTCCAGCCTTGCAATATAGACCTTTTTGCCACTGCTTTTTTTGTCCATCTGTTAGCCCCACCCACCTGCACCACAGGAATGTAATTTAAGAGTGTGGTTCATATTAGGACTGCAAGTATGACAGCGTCAATATGCCTCAAACTTTCGGAACAGGTTCTGTTACAATAGAATGAGTTGTGTAAACAAATATTGAGAACAAAAAGCAAACGGTTCAGAATAATATGTTCAGAATTTGTACGGTATGTCAAGGGAAAAAGTATTGAAGATATGCTTGTGAAAACTGGAAATTCAGACTAGCCATGTCAGGTCCAATGCAGTACTGTATCTCAAGAGTGAGACCTTAAAACCACACACAATGAAGCAGACATTATTACATTAGAGCAAGTGATATATGGTACTACTGTGTGTCACCACAAACATATCCGGGTGATTTCAGATGAGTGATGTTTTTATTTGCTAGTATACTACCACTGGAAGTTTAATATGTCAGGGAAAGGAACTATGGAAGTGACAGGCAATGGGAAACAATTCTGTGACATAGGTCAAACTGCATAAAAATTAAAGATAAGTCTGTGAGTGGTCCATGCTGTAGCTAGCTAGGGCACCGTGACACACTGCTAAAGTATACAAAAGGAGTTATGATTAAGAAGTTGAAACGAAAGTCCAGACTTCAGAGTGTGGGAATGGGTGGACTAAACTTGTAAGATGTTCTCAGTGAGGATGCAACACTGGCTATGAAGTGCTGTGGCCACATTCATGGATGGGGAACCCTTTTTTAGCCCAAAGTCTGAATTCTCTTCTGGGCAGCCTTCCTAGAACTACATGGCAGTAGTGGGCAGTGCAAGTGGAAAAAGGGAGAGAAACAAATGCAAATTTCATTTTTTGTTCAGTATTTTATCTTTGTACAACCTCCCCATGTTTCTACAAACCACCAGCTCTTGATGCAGTGCCCATTTTTCCTTTCTGATACCTCTTCCAGCCTTTCTGTCAAATCTCTCCCACTCCTCCCATCCCCTTTCCCCTGACCACATCCTAGGTTTCTTGTGCATTCCTAGGAATGCTGATCAGAATAACTCTTATAAAAGTTTTTAACTTTCCTAAGTTCAGACTAGTATCAACACACTGTTTATTGAATATTTTAGTATATACCAGTAAGCTAATTCCCTTTTGATATAACAACATTGACTTCTGACTTATCTCTGTGATCTGTGTTAACTGTTGGGAGTGTCAAATTCTGGTGTCCTAGTCTCAGTGCCAAAAGATCCCTAGAATTAAGTGTCAGGATTACATGATGTGCAGGATGGCACGTAGACTGCACATTTAACAATACAACCAGCTCCAAAGCAGTATTAGAACTCTTTGAAGTGTTAACTGCATTCTACAAAGCTTTACCATATCAACTGGTGTAAATGTTCTACAGTTAAAACTCTCTTGTACATTTCTGTACCACGGCTAGGAAAATCATGGGTTGGATCTAAGCTAAGGTTGACTTAGATTAGACCCATTTAAAATCATGGGCCTAAGTTACAATGCAATTCTAACCATGACTACCTGAAAGCAAAATAATAAACAGGAACAAAAACAGAAGCCCTATTAAATGGAGCTAAGATTCAAAGCCCATGTTGTCCATTCATTTCAATGGGACTGTGCAGTATATAAACTAACATTGGCTAGAACTCCATGACAGTTGCTCTAATGAGCACACACTTGCAGCAGCATACCCTTTATCTGGAGAAGAGGGTGAAGATGAAATTGCTTATCTGCACTACTTTGATATTCACAAGTTGAAATGTGAATTCCCTTTATGTCCTAGTTGTTTACTATGAATTCTAACTACTGTTGTTAACTGAATTGGTTTTTTTAATCTGAAGGATTTAAAAATAAATACCACCACTTGCATAGGCATTTTCAGCTTTGCTTACCAAAACATTGCAGCCAAATGTTTCAAACTGCCGATTCTGGCACCTACACACCTATAAAACCATGCTTGGCACACCAAAATACCAGGTTGGCCACTTCAGCACCCAGAGTAAACATGAATGAAGAGATACAAGTAAAAACAAAATGCGTGTTTTGCAAGCTTTCATTTCATTATCTGGAAAGACCCTAAGGAATTTGCAGTTGATGAAGTTCCCGAAACAAGCCAGAACAGGTTACTTGGAACTTCCAAAGCTTTTCACCGTTGGGGAGGGATGGGACTGGAAAGGCTGTTTGTTCAGTTCTCCAAGTGAGCCAACAGGATGGCTGTGTTTGTTGCAAAGTATGTTCCTGCCTTGACCTACTTCCGACATAATTTATACCTGGCTCTGCAGTTGGAATTTTCTCATTAATCAATGAATAGCATGGCATCTGCCCAATGGAAAAACCTTGCAATAATGTGCAGGTAAAAAAAAAAATTGTAGTTCCATTGTCTCTTTCTTTCACGAGAATGACAATTAAAAACCCCTCTATAATTTCAGCATACAAAATAAAACATTCCCATGCACATGTGCACATATCAACACCAGCTGGACTAGAAAAATGTCTGTTTGGTGATATGCATTGCATTGCATGAAAACATGTTACCATATTTGATTCTCCATTCATTCAAAAGGTCTCTAGTGCCTAAGCAGATGGAAGAGACAGTGGCTACTTACTACAGCTGTGTGCTTCAAGAATACATCGTCCGTACCACTGCCACAAAATATTTCAAGAGCAAATCTCACTAAACTGGATGAGACCAGCTTGGAGTAAAGCAGACTAAGACCAGACTGCATACAATTAATTAGTATTGCCCCAGCTGTGCTGCCTAAGGTTATCTGTCACATTCTGCTTATGGAAGAGCCAGTATGTGGGAAAACTGGAAGCTACCACTTCAGAAAAAAGCAAGTTCATCTGATGGTTAGCATTTTTACACCAGGCTTTCACATACTGGTTCATGTCACTTTAAAGCAGTTAATGGTGATTCAAAGGTAAGCACACACTTGGGTTGAAAACCAAGGGTGTTTTGCTTTTCTCCTGCCACAAGTCATGGTTTGGCTTAGCATTAAATCCAGGTTCGTGGTTTGTCTAAGGAAGCCACATATTGTAACCAAGGTCTTTCATGGCAGAAATAAACCACAAACTTGAGTTCAGATGTTGCTGGCTAAGTCAAACTATGGCCTGGCTCCCAACAGTATGACAAGCAAAGTGGCTGCAAGTTTTAGTGCCCTACTCACTAGCACACTGCATGCTCACCTTTAAATCATGGTTAAACTTTATGGCTCAAAGTGACATGCCAATGCTTCCAGCATATGAATATTTGATTTGAAAAAGGACTGCCACATAGTTAAAAGAAATCTTGATTTAACTGTGTGAGTATTAACCAATGAAGCCTACATATAGTTTTGAAGGTGGGAGGGAAGCATACTTTGTTCTTAAATGATGCATGAGAGGAAAGGGACAAAATGAGTGATTATGTCTCACAATCAAGTCTGAGAAATCTACAGCTTTCCAGATGTTACTGAACTACAACCTTCATCATCCCTGACCACTGGCCATGTTGGCTGGGACTGATAGTCTATCAACATCTGGTGGGTCACACTTTTTTTTACCTTTGTTCTAATGATCAACTAAACATGGCATACACACTTGAAATACAATCTTTTTTTCTTTTCTTACATTTAAATGGCCCTTTTGTACCTACGCAAGTGCTAAATATTGTTGTTCGAAGGTTGTATTTAATTTTCTCGAAGTAATCATTGTCTTAATTTATTAGTGATGGATGCCATTTTCAAATAATCGGAAGCATAGGGGAAATATTATAAATACCTCAATCAAAAAGCCAAAAAGATTCAGGACAACCAGAGTACTTATTCTTGTGCCACTCGTTAATTAATGGAATGGTAATGCCCTCTCTAACACAGATAATGTTGAAGAAGGGTTAAACAAATGCATGGAGGAAAGTTGTAAGTCAGCCTTCTAAGTAAGCCCACAAAAGCTACTGGCTTGCTAAAAGATTTGCAGCCTGCATTTCCATGCTGTCAACAGAGAAGGGAAAGCTTTCATTGGTATGGAAACATAGCCTCTAAATAATGCTCTGTTCTGCCTCTACACCTCGCAGAGAACCGTAATTGACAGTTACAGGCAGGATGAAGCTTTCTGACCATTTCCTGCCATCCCTCAAAGGGCTAGTACAAAACATTTATTAAAGTTTGTCAATTTACATACAATACTAATATATGATCAAGTATTAACATTTCAATTAATACTCTTAAAAAGGGGCTCAGTTTGAGGTGGGTTCCCCCCCCCATTGTTTGTATGTACCATAAATGCAAAGAAAGAAGCACAAGAACGAAGAGAAACAAAATGAAAGATGGTAAGGAAAGATGGTGCAGAAAGTGGCAACGGGCAAAGCAGAAAAAAAAGGTACCAGCTCAGAGGCGCAGGGGAATGGAAGCCTGAGAAGAAAAATCTCCTGGTGACATCTCCTGACCACATTTAAGCAAATGCTCACGAAATATCAGTTCATGAGCTTTATCAATAAAATGTTATAGATTTAAAATTTGTTAAAGGAGTTGCAGCCAGAAAATTTGTAAAGGTGGGAGTTCTTCCAAATTATAAAACCACTGCCAGCTCTCAATGCTTGAAGTTGGACAATTATCCTACAAATTAACTACTAATTGTAGCTTCTCCCCCTCCCTCTTCCATCTCCCCCTTCCCATGGCACCATAATGACCGTAAGTAAAGCATGATCTTGCTTCCAAACCTTTTGAGAAGCAAGTTTAGTGGCAAGGGAGACATTCTTCACAGAGAGGAAAGGGCTTTATCCTCTTGTGCAGCCCAGCCACCAATCTCAATTTTGAAAGGGCACACATTTTTACTCCACCCCACCCTGATTTGCAAATGTTACTCACTGACATAAATCCAAATGTAAATCCAAGCAAAACTATACATTTATTCCAGAATAGCTAAGAATATTCCTATTATACAAATACAGTATAAATTCAAGTCACACAATAAAAAAGTACAAACTCCATTACTGAATAAATATATCTAGCTATTTCATTTTAATTGGAAATTAAAGAGGGTAGCTTTTACCTTGAATGTTTGACCCAGCAAACCATACAAACTTAGTATAAATACATTTTTACATAATACCAGAGTAAACCCATTATTAATGATTAGAAAACGTCTAAAGAACAGAATGTGATAAAATAAGCCTGCTGGTGCACTGTCAGAAGGCAGGCAGCAAGCATGTAAATTCATTAAAAGAACAAGACCACAAATCAAGGCCATTCTTATGGAGTGATTTAGCCATGTCTTAACATTCTAAACCAGATAATACTAAAAAGAAAAAAGATGGCACTAACCAGGCAATAAAATGAAAAGCCAGCTTACACTAGTCAACAACTGAACACAGAAGAGTCACAATTGCTCTCTGTATCATTCTTGAAAAAGCCATGTTCCAATTGTCTGAAAAAATCCTGCTCTGCAGAGTGGTCAATTCACTTTAAAACTTGCGACTTAAAAGTTAACTGCATGTTGTTGTTGTTGCTGCTGCTGCTGTTGTTGTTTTAAGCAGCTGAATGTTCTTTGCTTTCATTTAATGAGGAAGAGTGGGAAGTCAGTGAACTAACACACATCCCCCCCCTTTGTTAGAATGTGTGTAGGTTTCAAAATGCAGCATAAAACTACTGTTAAACCATAAGCCGTATTAGCACAGAAACCCTAACAAACCTCTTACTAACTTATTTTTGGCGGTAAGTCAGAGGTAACAGGTTAAAAAATGTTGTGCAAAAAGGGAAAAAACCAACCCTTATAGAAAAGAAAGAGTGTACTGGAAATAGAACAAACATATACAAAAGAACAGAATGGTAAATAACCAGGATCTGAAGGTATATACACAAAGCACTCATTGCAAATCTCAGTCTAGGTTTGTTCCCCTTCACGTTCTTGCTCAGCTTAGGGCACGAATGCTGGATGGAGAACGATAAGGCACCAGGACAGCAGGCAACTGATGCTGTGCCCATCTCAGGAGCAGGCATTCTGCTCAATGTACATCTTTGACAGAGATACGGCCATGGATTTGGCCAGCTCCTCGTCCCTCCTGCGCTGCACCTGAGTCTGCCGGCACCATTCCTCATACTCCGGATTGGGGCACTGACGATCAAGCACAGCGTCGTAATGCCCGTTGCTAAGCCAGCTCAGCCAGATGCTGCGCCGGCTGGGGTCCTCGGGCCCCAGGTAGTGGGCCATGGTGGAGACGGTGGGGCTCTCGGGCCGGCCGCCGGTGGTGAGGTGGATGTTGACGTTCAGCATCTGTCCCATGGCCAGCAACTCCGGGTAGCCGGCCCAGGCGCCGTCCTGGGCGGCGTTGATGAGGAACTCGCCCACATCGCCCTCAATGATGGGGCTGAAGTGGTCCAGGTGGTCGGCGATGTAGTGCACCGTCTGCTCTCGGAGCTCGCCGTGCAGCCGCTGGTCCCCGTTGACGGCCTTGCAGACGGCGCGGTACAAGCAGTTGCCATCGGGGATGATGTGGAAGCGGAAGCGGTCCTTGTGCCGAAGGTACTTGTCCTGCTTCTCCACCTCGGCCAGGTAAAGCGCCAGCTTCTCGCAGCGCTCCGTCGGGCGCACCTGGTAGGGGCTCTCCTCCTCGCCGGCGGCCTCCAGCTCGGCCTCCCGCCGGCAACCGCCAGGCTCCAAGACCCCGGCAGCGGCGGAGGGCGCCTGGCAGGCGGGACGGGCCTCAACGGAGACGCCCGGGTAGGCGCTGGCGGCAGCAGCAGCCGCCGCCGCCGCCTGCATGGCCTGGCAATGCTCGCTGAAGCGGAGGCCGTGGTTGCTGGGCTCCTGCTGCAAGCCGGGCTGGGCGGCGGCGGCGGCAACGGCCGCGCTGGCATCGCCCCCGCCGCCGGTTTCCAGCAGCAGCCACTGGTGGGCGTGCGCCGCGGCCGCCGCCGGGCTCAGCTCGGCCGCCACGACGACGGGCTCCGGGCGCGGCACCAGCCGGATAGGCACGACCCTTTCCAACGGCCTGCGGCGGATCATCTGCGCGCTGGGGCTGTAGCACTGCGGCGCCGGCTGGTGCTGCGCCGGCTTCCTCTGGCCGGGCCCCGCCGGGGGCAGCAGCTCCAGGCAGGAGAAGGCGGGCATGGCGGCGGCTGCTCCCGCTCCGACGACGGCGCTCGAAGTCACTCCTCCTCCGCCTCCTCCAACCGAGTCACTCTCGACTCCCACCGGACCTTGGCCCGAGGGCTCCGGCGAAGGCAAGACCTTGAAGACGACGCCCGTCGGCCCACTCGCTGCGCTGCTCGCCGCTGCTGTGGCTGCGGCCGCCGGGTAGTGAGTGACGATGGTGCTGTAGAGCTGCATCCTCGGCCCTTTATAGGCGGCGGCGGCCGTAACAGCAGCCCGGGGAAGGCCGCAGGGGCCGGGCCAGGGAGCGACCACGGGGCCCGCCGCCGCCGCCCCTCCTCCTCGCAGGAAGCCAGAAAGGATGAGGCGCCAGAGTAAAAATAAACACGGGCATCACCCTCCTGTCGTCACCGGCCTGCAACTGCCGCCCCTCTGCCCTTGCTCCTCACAGAGGCCGCGACGGAGCCCCAAGGCAGCGGCCCCCACTCTCTTCCCCCTCAGGCCGCGCCGGAGCGGGAATTCCTTCTGCGCCACAGCTCCGGGCGGGTTCCCTCCTCCTCTCTCTCTCTCTCCTAGGCCCAGAGCCTCCTGGAAGGTACTGGAGGCCTTGTCGCTCACTCGCGCAGGCGGGGGGGGGGGGGAGGAGGCCGGGCCTTGTTTACTTCCCTCCCTTCAGCACGTTGGAAGACACACGTCGTCAAGGCGCGAGGGAGAGGGCGTGGCTTGGCGCTGAGCTCTATGGCTGCGCCGCTGCGTCGCCGTAGGACGACAATTTGAAAAATGAAAATAAAGCCTTTTGCGCATGCGTGTCTGTCTTACCCTCTGCTCGGGTCAGTCCGTCTGTCAGCGACGTTACCCCGTGGACGTGGTTCAGTGCGTACCTAGCTGTACTCAAACGTTAGGAGTCTGATCGAGTTATAAAGATCTTTATTAGGAATTGGGGGTACCCGTTGGTGCAAGCGTGGCATATATTTGAAATGCATAAGCATTTCGGGTTTCATATTTTTTAAATACAGTAAGTGAATTAAATAGCATTGCCGCCTATTTAAGACAGTGGCTCTTAATTAACATTCAGTCAATGCATATTCAGTGCACAGGGCTCATCCACACACAACTACAGTGCCCACCGCCCTTAACAAAATACAACCCTCAGGATTCTTTGGTGGGAGCAATGTGCATGAAACGTCCTTTAAATGTATGGTTTTGGATCGTCCCTCAGTTTTATCGTGGGGTGGGTACTCCTTATCCATGCATTTTTTTTCACAGCATCTGCATGACGTTGGCATCAAAATGCCAGCTCATATTCCCTGCAGGATTTATCATTTCTGTTAAAAATAAGTTAAGCTAAAAAAACACCTGCTCTAATTACTTGTTTGCAATATTTGAACAACCCATTAATAATATTAAGCATCTGGAAGCACCGTGAAATTACTTAACGGTTCTACTGACTGAAATGTAATACAGCAGTGAGCAACCTTTTTAGTTTGGGCACGATATCAAAGCCCCAAAGTCTTCAGATTGGTAGTAGTCATAGGTAAAATGAATCACTACACAAACTTGCTTCTAAGCCAGCAGTCACCAGTCTTTTTGGACCAGTGGGTACATCTCTAATTTTGAGAGGGGCTTCTGGGTGCCAGTCACAAAATGGCTGCCATGAGGGGGCATAACATAACACATAATGAGACAGTTACAGATGGGTAGCCGTGTTGGTCTGCCATAGTCAAAATAAAAAAATTCTTTCCTGTAGCACCTTAAAGACCAACTAAGTTAGTTCTTGGTATAAGCTTTCGTGTGCATGCACACTTCTTCAGATACACTGAAACAGAAGTTGCCAGATCCTTCTATATATAGAGAAGGTGGGGAGGGGTATTACTCAGAAGGGTGGTGGGAATCGGAGATTGGCAGATGGTTGAGATGAGCCTGATGAGCCTGTTGACGACTCTTAACGACTGTAATGGGTCTTACAGGAAAAGGCAAGGGGTGAGAAGGTGAGAAATGGCTTAGTCAGGTATAATGAGATAAGAATCCAATGTCTCTGTTCAGACCAGGTCTCTCCATTGTTTTAAGTTTGGTAATGAGTTGCAATTCAGCAGCTTCTCTTTCCAGTCTATTTCTGAAATTCCTTTGTAGTAAAACAGCTACTTTGAGATCTTGTATAGAATGTCCTGGGAGATTGAAGTGTTCTCCTACTGGTTTCTCTGTTTTGTGATTCTTGATGTCAGAAAAGATTCTTGACATCAAGAATCACAAAACATCAAGAATCACAAAACAGAGTCTGACATCAAGAATCACAAAACAGAGAAACCAGTAGGAGAACACTTCAATCTCCCAGGACATTCTATACAAGATCTCAAAGTAGCTGTTTTACTACAAAGGAATTTCAGAAATAGACTGGAAAGAGAAGCTGCTGAATTGCAACTCATTACCAAACTTAAAACAATGGAGAGACCTGGTCTGAACAGAGACATTGGATTCTTATCTCATTATACCTGACTAAGCCATTTCTCACCTTCTCACCCCTTGCCTTTTCCTGTAAGACCTATTACAGTCGTTAAGAGTCGTCAACAGGCTCATCAGGCTCATCTCAACCATCTGCCAATCTCCGATTCCCACCACCCTTCTGAGTAATACCCCTCCCCACCTTCTCTATATATAGAAGGATCTGGCAACTTCTGTTTCAGTGTATCTGAAGAAGTGTGCATGCACACGAAAGCTTATACCAAGAACTAACTTAGTTGGTCTTTAAGGTGCTACAGGAAAGAGCATAATGAGACAGTACAGTCATGGTGAAACTTTCCCCACAGTTATATTTCCATACTACAGAAGACTTTACCTGCTGAATTTCTGCCTGCTGTTAAAGGCACAGAAACCTTCTTTTCCCACAATGCCAACCCTAACCTTTAGCTCATGGATAGGCAAACTAATGCCTGGGGGCTGGATCAATCTAGCCTGCAGACGGTCTAGGAATCAGCGTGCTTTTACATGAGTAGAATGTGCCCTTTTATTTAAAATGCATCTCTGGGCTATTTGTGGGGCATAGGAATTCATTCATATATTTTTTTCAAAATATAGTCCGGCCCCCCACAAGGTCTGAGGGACAGTGGACCAGCCCCCTGCTGAAAAAGTTTGCTGACCCCTGCTGTAGCTCTTACACAACAGGAGGCCTGCCCAAGCCTCTTTGACTTTTGCATGGAGGAGAGATTATGTAACAGCCAGCTCATACTTCCTGTGGGAGAGAGAGCAGGCAAAAGAGAAAGGGGGTGCCTCTCTCTAGTTCAGGTTTTAGCTCCACCCATTGCTGCTCTGACATTTCCCACCCCTACTCTTGAGGTCCCCAGCCTCAGATGAATGCCCCTCACAGCCCTGCCATTAAAAGAAATCCATGGGGAAAAGGGCATTCACGATATCCTAATCCATATACAAATTAATAGCCAATGATTCTTAGGGTTACATGTAGCACCCAGTATTATAGTACTTATCAACACAATAAGCCTACAAAGAGTGCCTTGACAGACTGGTCACCAAGCTAGAGTTTAGCTCTGTCCTTGAAGAACCATTCCTTCAGTGACAACAACAGTGGAATGATATTGATGTGAATATTTAAGTTTCCGTTCTAGTGATTCATAGTTAGCTTAACTGCCTCTGTGGTGTTCATGAATCAAGTTACAGCTTTTAACACACCAATATATTAATAGACATTTACCTAAATCACTTGTGATCAGAAACAGGTGCCATGCAGAGTGCAACCCGATTCTATTCTGACATAAACTAGTTGACCAATTATTTTTTGTTCACAGAAAGAGCTGGCGCAAACATTTTAATCCTTTTAACTGCTGAATTGGAACCAGATATTGACATAAAGTCATTTTCCTTGAAAGACAAGTCATGCATTACTGAGGGAGAGACATAAGGATTAAATATTATATATATTTAATTATATATAATTACATTATATAATAAAATTATATATATATTCAAAATAAAGGTTTTAAAATTATATTCATTTTACTGTTTACAATGGTTTTCCCATGTCATCTCACAAATCTTCCGTTGTCCTAGAATGCAGCTGAATCAGAACAACACATCAGAATTCTGAAATGCAGAATTTCTCTTCCATTTTTACAGAGCAAACCTATGCATATTTATTCAGTATTGAGACCCACTGCATTCAATGAGACTCCCATTGCATGTAAGCATGCACAGGATTGCACCCTAAATCCCTGACTTATGCAACAAGATCCCCAGCCTTTATATACCCAATGAACAACCAAATGTCTATTGAGTAACCGGATTTGGAATTATGGATGTGGGAAGTAATTCTACAATTATTAACAACCCTGAAGTTGCTTTTGTTAAAAAAAGAAGTTCAGCCTCCTATCACTAAAATGATCTTAAGACTGGATGTTCAAGTTGCTGCTGTACTGGGACAAAGGCAAAGAGAAAGGAGATCAGGCTCTAGTGGTAGGTGGTTTGGTGATTTGCAGATGATCAGCAAGGTTTTCTTACTCCCAGTAGTTTTCCAACAGCAAGTAAAACTGAATGAAGAAGAAAAAAATCTCTGCTGTTGCTCACCTTGTGCTAATAGCTTATCTCTTAGCAGGAGCAGCCAACACCCTTCAGATGTTTCTGGACTATAAATCCCATTATCTCCAGCCATTGGCCATGCTCCCTCTGGTTGATGGGAGTTGTAGTGCCACACTGGTTACAGCTGTGGCCATACTTGTAAAATAAGACTATTAATTCGAACAGATCTTAGTGCAACTCTTCTGACCACATTGTGACTTTTGCTTTGGATCACGAGTAACTCTCAAGATGCACATTTTTATTTGTACAGCTTAAGGGGCACAGTAGGTAATTGATGCCACTCCCCTCCTTACCTACTGTTCCACATTCCTTAGATTTCTGAACCTGGTGGTCCTAACGAAAGAAAACTGCAGATTTTGCAAGTCTGGAGGTTGCCCACCTCTAACCCAGGAGGAACCAAAGTTGCTCAAGTCTAAACATTTGTTGCCATCTTAAAGCCTTCACTTTGGCAAGGAGATGTCAACTGACAGTGCACAGCGACAGGCAGTGCTGACTACCCTGACCCTGGTTTCACTCTTCCAGGTTATCTTCTTCTCAAGCACTTCAGTCTTTCAGTGCTCTGATCCCAGTGGCCTGGGAGGGGGGGAGATACTGAGAAATGGGAAGGGGCTGCAGCTCAATGGCAGAACATCTGCTTTGCATGCAGGTTCAGTCTCTGGGAGAGACCCCTGTCTGAAATCCTGGAGAACTGCTGCCAGTCATTGAAGACCATGTTGAACCAGCTGTACCTATGACCTGACTCAGTATAAGGTAAGCTCCTGTGTTTAAAGCAGGGAAATGAAGGGTATCTCAGAGCACTAATTCAGCCACGTTCCTATCTATGTCACTTGCTGTGTCCAGCGGCCCTCCATTTCTATCACACATCAGATGTAACAGGACAGAAATAGAAACACAGGAGCATGAGAGAATCAAATATGAATTATTATCTCACAGGTCTACTGTGAGGCTGAACGGTAAGGCTGCAATTCACTCCACTTAGAGGTGTTATATAACTGGCTAACAGCAAACATTTCATAAGTTAAATTCTACCTTTGAGTAGAAGTTAAATTACTTAACATAATTCTCAATTTCAAAAGGAATAATTTAGTCACCTGCGCTGCAGTTGAGGGCATTCTAGTTCTAATACATCAGGAGGAATTTCAGCTGTGGATGAGCTTTGGAGCCAAGTTCTTTGGTTACATTTCTTTGAGCAAAGGCAAGAGGGTGAATCAAAGGAAGAGTGTGGAATTTGTAATGCTTTAAAAATTTCCACTCTTTAAAGCTTCTGTATAATCTTTTAAAACTGGAAAACATTAACACATTTGTCACATTTAAGGAATTCAAAGTAGTACTTGATGTGACTTCATTGAAAGCATACGGTGACATTATGTTCCCCCTTGAATATCTATCTGAATGATTCAGTGTAAAAGTGATCCTCGACATTCCACTGTCTCTTAGCAACTGTCCTGACTGAGCTGACAGACTTGGCATCTCTAGGAAAGCGATACTTTCAGAATGAGCGTCAATGACATCACAGTACCTCACTCAAACTGAAGGCAACATTGGCTTTTTTTTTAAAGCAGCATATGCATGCTGCTACCTTTTTTTACATGTTAAAAATAGGAAATGCACAACAGTAATTATTTTGGGTTTTTCACATCTTGTGTAACTAAAAGAAAAAGAAAAAAAGAGTATACATTTCCTCCCCAGGGGACAGCGCACACACCTAAACTCACAAACCTTGAGTATTTCACAAGCATGAAAACAGGAATCATAATAATAGAATCAGAGACTCTTGGAGCTGGAAGCTACCATGAAGGTCATCTAGTCCAACCCCCTGCAATGCAAGAATCTTTCGCCCAGCATGGAGCTCGAACCCACAACCCTGAGATTAAGTGTCTCATGCTCTACCAACTGAACTATCTATGGTTAGGAGTTTCAATTTACCTGTGCATCTTGTTTGGGGGCTCCTTAGAATATTCCAACACTCTAACTGCTAGACAGCAGACTAGATTATCCTATGAACAGGTTCCTTGGTAAAGGATGGACTACGAGAGTCGGTTAGGGTGGCCAGATGCAGAAGAGGACAGAGGTCTTAACACTTTTCTACAGCTGTGCAGAAGAGGGGATTTAAGCATGTGTATCTTGGGCTGGGGTTCAAAGTGATGAACAATGCTGACCTGAATTCAGACCCTGTTGACTTCCCTTACACTCAAACAGGGTGTGAGGAAGGCCAAAAAAGCGAGTGACCTTAAAATGGACTCTCCTGTTTTTATACAAATGCAGTACAATCATTGCTGGTTGCATTGCCAGGTCTCCTGTGTTGCATTGCCACAGATCCTGTGCTCACTTGCTGTCTCTTGTATGGATGTGAAAGGGAAATTTGGGGGCCTACTTAGAGTAGTGTATGTTGACTGTCAAAGGTCTTCAAAGCCACCATCTGGACAGGCCAACTAGGTATCTGAATGAATCTGCTGGATCAAAGAATTGTATCAGAACAGACCAAAATATAAACACTCTATACAGAAGTTGCTCCTTTTACACAGTAGTCAAAGAATGTGAAGCTGGACATTTTAAAGAAATTGTGTATGGTTCCGCAATTTGTTGAATTTATTTACATTTATTCTTATGGCTTTGCAATCCATAAGACCTATAGCCTTAAACATATAAAATCTCTGAACAACTCAGCGCTCGCCGCAACATAGCGTTCATGAAGGGACGCAGTGACTGCCAGCAATGCCGTTGAAATGTCACTGCCTGTCAGCTCGCCAGACATTCTTTGTGACGCTGCAACTATGCTATGCATATACTTAGAATCAGCATTCCCACAAATGATGTAAGTTACATACTCGGTGGCAATATGAGTGTGTCAGTATCAAGAACTGGTCTTTTACGAGAAGATGCGCTTTTTATTTCTAAAGCACAAGTAAGTTAGACTGGGCTTCCAGTAACATTTAAGAGTAACAGGGCAAGGATGGAAATAGGGTGAATTAAATAAATAAAACCACTTCTAGCCTGCATTTCCTCAATAAGCCCAACATGGCTCACAGCACAAGTTTTTTTTTTAAAAAAGAGCAACTTAACCATTTTAAAAACAATTTGGTATCAGAAATAAGTAACTGGCTTCCTATCTCCCTGCCAGGGAGAAGGTTCAACTCCAATTACCTGGTGCCCGGGGACTGCAGGAGAAAGGGAAAAGGACACTCTGGTCCTGTCCATCAGCCAAAGGACCCTGAGCAAACATTTGTTATTGAAGCAAGAACAGCAGCCAGGGAAGATCAGCTGGAGAAATAAGACCCACTTACAGCATACGGCTTCATTTTGGTCTCCTTTCTCCTCCTTTGTGTGTCTTTTCAAGTTTGCAGCTAGACTGACAACAGGGCCAGCCTCTCTTCCTTGATGTCAGCCACTTTTCGGAGTTAATGGTTGTCTGAAAAACGGGATAAAACAAGATAAAAATAAATAAATTCAATAAAGCAGCCATAAAAGATGAAAACAACAGAGCAACAAAAGATAAAAAAGGCTGTAACCATTAGAGGGCTTGTCCACAGGCTCTGCTCACCCATCATCCATCCTGATTCCCTTGCACAAAGCCTAGGTGGGGCTCCAGTTTATATGGAACATTCACTCTTGAGCTGTTTATAGGGAGGCTGTATGACAATGAGCACTCATCCTGCATTGATCCTGATTTGCTAGTAGGGTGTGTATTACACATCTTCCCATTAATCGCTCAATTGTCCCATATAGTTCAATGCATTTTCTCATACCTTTCCAAACCACAAAAAAAGCCATTCGGAAAAAGTGGATGTGTTGCGCTAGAGCAGGGGTCTGCAATCCGCGGCTCCGGAGCCGCATGCGGCTCTTTTACATCTTTGCTGCGGCTCCGGGATGGATACTAGCGAGGGGAGGAGGCGCATTGTGCGCCCCGACACTCCTCACTGTGGCGGGCACTGTACTGGCTGT
Organism: Podarcis liolepis; assembly: GCF_965112155.1. Taxonomy (NCBI): domain Eukaryota; kingdom Metazoa; phylum Chordata; class Lepidosauria; order Squamata; family Lacertidae; genus Podarcis; species Podarcis liolepis. The sequence goes on from NC_139563.1 coordinate 22,613,525, forward strand.
GACGTCGCATGGGGGCGGTGTGTGCGTTAGTCACGCACCATCCTGACGTCACCTTCCCGCCCACTGTCAGATTGTGGCTCCAGAGATATATTTGTTTTAAATGTCGCAATGGTTTTGCGGCTCCCAGTTGTTGTTTTTTCTTCGGAAACGGGTCCAAGTGGCTCTTTTTGTCTTAAAGGTTGCAGACCCCTGCGCTAGAGCAAAGTATCACTTTAATTGTGCAAAGCTAAAGTTCCAGTATGCACTTGAATGCATCCTGAAAAACATAGTGTAGAGGTAGCTTAACCTCAGCAATTCAAAATGCTTCCCCCAAAAAGGGAGCAATCGTTCTACATCTTGCCATACACCTTTGTATCTTCTATGAACATGCATGAAAATATCCATGCTGTAGTCACCAGAAGGGCCACAGAAAATACTGGATTTTGTGAAAAGCGATTTTTCTGATGTATGCCACCTGCCTCTCCACCCCACCCCTGCCATTTATGCAAAAAGTCTACTTCTCTGTTGCAGTCAGGGAAAGAAAGCATATTATGTGCGTAGGTGCAGTCTCATGGTTCTGCTAATAAAGAAAAATGTCTCCCACACTTCAAAGTTTCTGGTGGTTTAGTAATCACTGATTGCTGGGCACCTTCCAAGGAGCATTTGGATTATACAGGAGGAAAACCACAACAGAGCAAACAACTCTGGCAAAACACTGGTATCCAATGACGCCAGCCGCAATGCTGCGCTAACAGCTACTTTACTAAATATAAGACGGGCAAAGACTACAAGTGGAACATTTGCAAATAGTGAAGGAGGGAGCTATACTTTCCTTCACTCTGCCTGCTCCCTTGATGAATCCTGACTTACGCCGACCCTGTTCCCTTAGCAGTTGTTCTCTTTGCTTATCCAGCCTATCTAATTTATATTGCAAATAAACAGCTTGGACAGAGATGTGTCATCTGTGTTCTGTAACTACCTTGCACAGTGTTGCAAGCAATTGAATGTCTAGCAGCAGTTATCACACCAGCAAGGAATGTTACGTATTGTTTTGTGATATACCCACTTCCACAAAGGGCAGCAAGCTCCTGGAGCCACTGTATATTGCAACCATTTTCTTGTGTTTTACAAATAAAAGTATGGGCCCTAGTGAAAGGAAGGGAAAGAGTGAGACTTGCATTAGAAGAGGCATCTGCAACAAAATGTTGCATTGTGGATGTAGTGTTCTCTTGCCCAGGAATTCAGCAATGCCCCTTGCATGGATACAGTGGTACCTCGGGTTAAGTACTTAATTCGTTCCGGAGGTCCGTACTTAACCTGAAACTGTTCTTAACCTGAAGCACCACTTTAGCTAATGGGGCTTCCTGCTGCCGCCACACCGCTGGAGCACGATTTCTGTTCTCATCCTGAAGCAAAGTTCTTAACCTGAGGTAATATTTCTGGGTTAGCGGAGTCTGTAACCTGAAGTGTATGTAACCCGAGGTACCACTGTACTCCATTCTATTCCCTCTCCATCTGACCTTCTATTTTCCTGCCCTCTGCCTGCCAGCTAGCATGAACGTTATTAGCCCTCATTGGGCTTTGGGGGTTTTCCCCTGCCCCAAATATCATGTAGGTTTCTTTTTCTCTAAAGGTTTTTATGTGCTCCTGCAAAGCCAGGGATTTCCAGCCAGCTCTTCCTCAGTGCATCTGGCTTTCAACCAGAAGGTTGGTGGTTTGAGCCCAGCCAGGGATGGCTGTGGGCAGGATTCCCTCGGGATCCCCTGCAACTCTACAATTCTATGATTTAATGCTGATGCCTCTTTTTGGACATGGATGATGCTGTTCTGGCTACAAAAGAACTGGCATCCGAAGAACTGGGCTTCCTATTACAGTAGTATATATGATGATGATTACTGTATATCCAGGGCAGTTTAACCATATTGTTTTGTCTCCTAGGTAACAACAGGCAAAAATATGATTAACCATTATCAAATTTTAATTATTACATAATTAATGGAAACCATTATTATTTATTTATTTCCTTGTTGCAAAATTGTACACACAAAATTGTATGCACTTAAATCATAAAACATGACGTGCCTAACAAAAAACGGGTCACTAGGGGAATAAACTACTCAACGTATTATTTTACAGTACATAATAATGAGATAATTACTGTAAACTGGTAAAATGAGTCATTCAGAAAATCAGCCTGGAAAACAGGAGGGTAATAGGAGTGAGCTAATGAGTGGTGCCTGCTTATCTATGCCATGCTGCAATATATGCTGCAAGTATTTCTCATCTCTGTGTTGTTTCATTTGTATATTTAATAAAATCACACCATACAGTGTAAAAATTACAATTGTTTTTCTCTCCCCTTGCCACCTTCAGTTTTTGCAACAGCTTTTCCATTATGGCTGTTTGCCAGATTATATTATACCACTGATCAATATTCATCAAGTGGAAAACGATTCTAAATTATATTTAATTATGTAACCTTACAAACATGCTCCAGCACATCATCCATGTTGCCGCTCAAATATTCCAAAATCAATCACATATCCTTCTGAATTTTAATTTGAATACAATGAGGCTGCCATGTCCAACTTTTTTAAAAGCTCCTCTGATTACAGTAGAAAAGCTGAACGCTGATTAAAACACCATTCCCATCAGGAGAACTTTGAAGTCATTAACTTTGGCTAACAGTGTTCACATATAGTTAACAGTGCAATCCTATACATATTTACTCAGAAGTAAGCCCCTCTTTGCTTTCAACAGGGCTTACTTACCTGAGAGTAGAGGACTGCCCTTTCCTGGGAGTCTGAGTCCCATCGATCTCAATGGGGCTTAGTTTTGAGAAGACACACACAGAACTTCAGTGCCACAAAAACTTTTGGGAGAGGCTGTAATTCAGAGGTATCAGGCTGGGAAACATCACTGTCTGCAATTGTGAGCACTATTGCCAATCAGATTAGGCAGCACAGAGCGAGATTAACCAGTGATCTGATTTATGATAAAGCAGTTTAATATCTCATAAATACTCTTCCATTAATGGGGGTAGGGAATGCTTTCATCCTTCTTAGAAACTAGGAATCACTCTGTGTGGTGCTATAAATATGTCCCAGGGATTCAATAAATGGTAAGTTATGACAAATAACAAGCGTTCTCCAAATTCCAGTTCGCTCTTGCTATTCCTGTGCTAACGTTCCACTTTGAAATCTAGCTCGGCATCCTGATCTCATGGTGGGCAACCAGGTCTACTCGTGGGAAATTTGCAAGCAGGACTTGAGCACCAGAGCACTCTCCCCTTTCAGTTACCAGATACTGGAATTTAGAAGCTTTATTACCTCCGGCTGTGGAGGCAGAGTGTAGCCATCATGACTAGTAGCGATTGAGAGCCTTATTCTCCATGAATTTGTCCAATCCTTCTTTTAAAGCCACCCAAGTCAGTGACTCTGACTCATGTCACACCAGGTGAAGTGCTAGCTCAGTGGGTGGAACATGAGGGTTGTGGGTTTGAGCCCCACGTTGGGAAAAAGATGCTTGCCTTGCAGGCGGTTGGAATAGATGACCCTCGTGGTCCCTTCCAACTCTACAATTCCACAATTCTATCCAACAACATATGGCTTCCCCTGTCCTAGTCTACTTGAGAGCTGACCCCATTGAATGCAATAGGACATTTTTCTGAGTAGACATGTATTGGATTACACAGTAAGGCTGCAGTCCTGAACACAAGTACTTGGGGGCCAACCGCAGTGGATGAATTGGGACTTACTTTAAAGTAAACATCCCTAAACTGTTCTGCTAAACTATCTTCCTTTTGGGTAACATTTCTATTGCATACCGTATTTTTCGCCCCATAGGGCGTACCGGCCCATAGGACGCACCTAGGTTGTTTTTTGGGGGGGGGATAAAGGGGAAAAAATTACACACACCCCCAGGCGCGGGGCTGGGGCGGGGGAAGCCCGAGCTTCCCCCGACCCCAGCCCCCAGAACAGGGGGCTCCCGCCGGGCTCCCATGCCTTGCGGATATCTGCCTGAAGCCCAAACCAGGTTGGGGAATAGCGGGATGGCGGCGCTCCACCTCCCCGCTGTCCCCTGAGCTTGTGGGGCTGGCGGCAGGGAGAAGCGCACTTCTCCTCACCGCCAGCCTCCAAACCAGGTCGGGGAACCGAAGCCCGGGGCGCGTTGTGCAGCGCGCCCCAGGCTTTGAGATGCAGGCTGCTATCCGCAAGCCTAGGGAGCCCGACGGGAACTCCCGCGGGCTCCCAAGGCTTGCAGAGAGCTTCCTGAGGTGTGCACCGACCCCTCTCGCTCTCCAGGCTTCAGCGAAAGCCTGCATTCGCCCCATAGGACGCACACACATTTCCCCTTCATTTTTGGAGGGGGGAAAGTGCGTCCTATAGGGCGAAAAATACGGTAATTTGATCCATCAGTCAAGTAAATGGAAATAGTACAGTGAGGCCTCTAGCAAGCACATGTCCTAATAAGTGCTAGAAAAATATCCCTATAATGAGAATAATAATACATTGAAGACATTCCACTCCACCAAGGATTAGACAGCACATCCTCTACTCTCCTGGCCAGCAAATAGTTTTGAGGGTTGGGATGCTTTAATCATATAACACTTACATTGCTAAGTGATGTACATAGGTAAAAAAACAACAAGACAAACATATTTACATTCATGCATGGCATTTTAATGTAACTATATTTGTGTTTATCTGTCCAGGTAGAAACTTTCTGTCCAACAATGAATAACTAAAGTCAGTAGCTGCTGGGAAATGGTTCGTTTCTGGTGTGAAATATGCTTCATAAATTTCATTGCAATCATTAATATTAATAGTTAGCACAATATTTCTCTGTGACTTGATCGCTATAACTGATTGCTATCACGGTGTGCATATTGGGTGAGGTGGTAGTGTTCAAGTGTCATATTCCACCTTTCTCCATACATAAATTATTATGAAAGTATTATGCACTGCCTATGATCACTGGAATCCTCTCGCTGCCTCTTGCTTTGCATTACAGTGGGAGATATTGGAACCTGTTTGCTCTGCAAGAACTCATGGAAGTGCAAAGGGCAGGGTGGAAGAAAAGGATCTATTACAGGCTCAGAGTACAGTAATCCCACCCATACCTTTCTTTATGTTGTCATAAACTATTGTACAAGCTGCCTGGCTATAATGCTAGACCTTCTCCCTCTCTGCTCACAACCCCAAAATACAGCGCAAGTGGGTCCTGCAACAAAATGCTGTATTGCGCCCCCAGACACTGATTGCTAGCTAGGCAGGTCCTCAGGGAGCAGGGAGTGTGGGCTGAATATGGCCACAACCTTTTTGGTTATAGTTATATCAAAGTTTGACGCAAAGATCCACTTATCAAACAGCCTGTCCACTGGAATATGCTGGAGCTAGCCTACCTGCTGGACCCACCAAGAGGTGGTTGCTGCACTCTGGGTCCCACCAGTGTTGCCCATTGATTGTGGTTCCTGCTGGCCCACCTGGGTATGGGGCAACCTGCCCAGTCCCCTGAGGCATTCCGTTCCTACCTCCTCCAAACCACCTATAAGGATTCCTTCTCAGCCTATGGATCCTGCCTAATGCCCACCCCACCAAAGAGCCGTGGTAGGTGCACACAAAAATCACAACCAGCAAACATACACTTGCTATAGGAAAGGCAGTAATGTTGGGGAAAATTCAGACTAAAATTCCCAAGTGTCAAAAAAGGTTATGTATGCCACTACTGTGGCCCATGTTTTGTTAGCCCAAAAATGGAAAACGAGCGAGGTCCCATCTGAAAAAGAATGGCAACTTAAGCTGACAGAATATGCGCAGCTTGCAGATTTAACATATAAAATAAGAGAACAAGAAGAACATGTGTTTAGAGAAGATTGGAAATTTTTTATTGAATATATGGGGGGAAGTTGTGTACACTTCAGAAAGCTGGCAGCATTAAGATAAATTCAACAGTGTAAATACCGGTACGTTTTGATGGATGTAATAATGGAATACTAAATGGTTTAGTTTTTGTAAACTATGCAGGGAATTATGATATGCAAAATGAACCATGGAAAGAGAAGAAGGGAAGTCATTGATATTTTAAGGATGTTTAAATGAGTATTTTAAATTGTAAAACAAAATTATACAAAAATTATACAAAAAAAAAAGGAAAGGCAAAAATATTAACTGCAGTGTGAACAAATATATATATATCTCCCGGTTCCATTAACCAGCCACAAACTATCATCCAAGCAAGAACAGTTACAAAGGAGAAAGGGTGGGTGGGGAAGAAGGTTGGGTCATGGCCAAGCTGGCTTAAATAACCTAGGACCGTGCCCAAGCCCTGCCCACTGCAGCACAGCAGACACTCTAATTATCCCGCCCCCCTGGCAGCCTTGTGCCAGGCTGGTAGCACAAGTGGGGCGCTCCGTGGAGTGGCGACAACTCAGGAACTGTTGGATGCTGCTGTTGAGGATTAAAGCTACTCCATCCCATTCATTTTTTCTCTCCCCCCCCCCCCATTCCACTTGCAACTGCCAGTCAGCACTGTTTGGTCACTGAGCATTCTCAGTCCTTACTTGCCTCTTTGGGGAGTTCCCAGCCCCTTAGGGATTCCCCCCACCCATAAAGATGGTTTGTTTGCAAGCGCTGGGGTTTCTCAAGTCTATGGGTACCTCTCTCCAGTGAAAGGGTTTTGGCTACATAAGTAAATGCCCTCACAGCCTGAACACTAGTAATGGCAGGAGCAATGCACAGTTATAGCATCTAGTCCTAGACCAGGGGTAGGCAAAGTAAGGCCTGGGGGCCGGGGCTGGCCCAATCGCCTTCTAAATCTGGCCTGCGGATGGTCCAAGAATCAGCGTGTTTAAAATGCATCTCTGGGTTATTTGTGGGGCCTGCCTAGTGTTTTTACATGAGTAGAATGTGTGCATTTATTTAAAATGCATCTCTGAGTTATTTGTGGGGCATAGGAATTCGTTCATATTTTTTTCAAAATACAATCCAGGCCCCCACAAGGTCTGAGGAACAGTGGACCGGCCCCCTGCTGAAAAAGTTTACTGACCCCTGTCCTAGACTCACCTACAAGGGTTGAATGCTTGTGCCAGCATGCTCTAGTATGGAGGATCTGGCAGCAAATATATTACTCTCCTTTAAATACTAGGGCCAGCATTCCCCACCCCCACCCCCGTGCGTTTCATAAAACTGAGACCTTTCTGAATAGAGATCTGTGCTGGTTTTCAAAAAGTGAACCTCTAAATCATGTTTGTTAAGTCGTGGGTTGACATAGCAGCCGGCACAGCGATTTCTTCAAGTAGCTCTTTATTAAGGTAAGCTGGAATAGAACTGAGAGCGAACAGCTCAGCCGGCCTGTATTTATAGGGAGCCGGCTGTCAACATTGTAACCACAACAGCCCAGAGTTCCCGCCTAAAATAACTGCCGCGGACCTGAGTGAAAACTATCTACAGACCTGAGTGAAAACTATATACAGTATCCCCCTGTTGGCCCAGGGTGAAACTACACTACATAACACCCCTCCCCACCGAGATAAGGCGTTAGTTACAATCGTAATGGTTTCCTTATATACAGCACTACGCGTAATGGTTCAATTAAGCACAAAAGCATATCGGTTACATTTCCCATACTTAGACCAACAGTGATACCTGTCCAACAACATAGTCCTTTAAATAAGTTGGGCGCTTGGAAACTCTGCCAGACCGCCGGGGACTGGTAGCCAAGTCCGAAGGGCCACACAGTTCTCGCTGAGGCTGTGGTGCGACCCTAGGTGGCGTTGGGACCAACTCCCCTGGATCCGCTGCTGTGGGTGGAGCCTCCGCAAGTGGAGTGGTCTGAGTCTGTTCTGAAACGGCTTGGTTCGGCTCCACGCTGGCAGTTTGCGAGGGAGGTGTAGGTGGGGCCTCGCCATCTGTACGTGTCTCTTCTGGAGCCGCAAGCGCAGTTGGGGGCACCTCGGTAGTGTCCAAGTCCCCAACCCTGCGCCTAAGCTGGTCTATGTGCCGTCGCCACAAGCGTCCGTCTTCGAGTGCCACCTGGTACGAGCGAGGTCCAGTGACTCCCACTACTGTGGCTGGCACCCAAGGGATGTCCCCCACATAGTTCCGGGCAAAGACCTGGTTTCCTGGGACAAATGACCGTGGTGCGTTGGCACAGCCTGGGGGTTCAGCCACGGCAAAGTCTGGGTGTAGCCGGTCGAGCGGTGACCTGAGGCGGCGGCCCATAAGCAGTTCAGCAGGACTCCTCCCTGTGGCCGCATGAGGGGTGATGTGTTGCACGAACAAGTATTCGGCGACCCGCTCATGCCATTCTCCCCGGTCCAGGCGCGCCAGTGCCTCTTTTGTCGAGCGCACCATTCTTTCCGCTTGCCCGTTGCTGGATGGATGAAAGGGTGCCGTTAGGGCATGGCGGATGCCCAGTCCCAAAAGATACCGCTCAAACGTGCCTGACGTGAACTGCGGTCCGTTGTCAGAGACAAGGACATCAGGACACCCATGCGTTGCAAACAGGCCTCGCAGCACCCGGATGACAGCTTCGGTAGTGGTGGAGGGCATCAGGGCGACCTCCAGCCATTTGGAATAGGCGTCCACCACTACCATAAAGGTCCGGCCGTGAAAGGGGCCAGCCAGATCGATGTGCACCCTCGACCAGGGTGTCTTTGGCGTCTCCCAGGTGTGTCCCTTAGCTGCCGGTGGTGCAGGCCTCGACTCCTGGCACGCTTGACAGGCGGACACCCAGGCAGTGATGGCATCGTCCATATTAGGCCACCAGACGTAACACCGAGCCAACGCCTTCATTTTGACAATTCCCGGGTGGCCAACGTGCAGAGCCTCCAGGACGCGCTGACGGAGTCCCTGGGGAATCACGACGCGGTCTCCCCACAGCAGGCAGCCGCGATGAGCTGAGAGTTCATGTTGTCTGGTTGCGAAGGGCTGGAACTCCGATGCAAAAGGCCCTTGTGGCCACCCCCTCCACACCCAGTTGAGCACCCGGCTGATGGTGCGATCCTGGGCAGATGCGGAGGCCACAGTGGCAGCCGATACAGGCGCTGCCGGAAGATCCTCAATCAGAAGGAGCGATGAAGCTGGAGCCGGGTCTTCCACAAATGCTGGAAGAGGGCAACGGCTGAGGGCGTCGGCATGGCCCATCGATTTCCCCGGGCGATGGATGAGCCGGTAGTGGTAGGCAGCCAGGAAAACAGTCCATCGCAGCATGCGTGGTGAGAGGACCGGTGGAGTTGGACGATCACCGGCGAGGAGGCCCAGGAGTGGCTTGTGGTCAGTGATGAGGTCAAAAACCCTGCCATAGAGGTATTCATGGAACCTCTTCACTCCAGCCACAAGTGCCAATGCCTCCTTGTCGAGCTGGCTGTAATTCCGTTCCGTTGGAGATAGTGTCCTGGAAAAGTAGGCGAGCGGTGCTTCTCTTCCATCTGGAAAACGGTGACTAAGGACAGCACCGATGCCAAAAGGTGAGGCGTCGCAGGCAAGGACCAGCGGCCTGGATTCACTGTACTGTACCAGCACACTGTCTGAAGAAAGGAGAGCCTTGACCGCGTTGAAGGCTGCCGTCTCCCGATGACCCCAGGCCCAAGGCGTCTTAGTGCTAAGGAGTCGGTGAAGAGGCTCAGCCACTGTGGCTTTGTGTGGCAGGAACATGTTATAAAAGTTCAGCAGCCCCAGGAATGCCTGCAACTCCGTTTTGTTCTTTGGGGTGGGGGCCTGCTGGATAGCGCGGATCTTGGATGTGGTTGGATGAAGACCGGAGGCATCGATAAGATAGCCCAGGAACTCTACCTGTGGAACGGCGATCTGGCACTTGTCCCTCTTTACCTTGAGCCCGGCCTCCTGGAACCTGGTCAGCACGGCACGGAGGCGCTCGAACAGCTGCTGGTGTGAGTCTGCAGACACCAAGACGTCATCAAAATATGGAACCACGCCTGGAAGCCCTTGCAGGAGACGCTCCATAAGGCTTTGGAAGATGCCAGGAGCCACACTCACCCCGAACTGCAACCGGCGGCAACGGAAAGCCCCCCGGTGGGTGACGATCGTCTGGGCTTCAGCAGTGGCATCATCGACTGGCAGTTGTTGATAGGCTTGGGCAAGGTCCAGCTTAGCGAAGACCTTACCCTCACCCAGGGAATGCAGCAGGTGTTGGACAACAGGAACCGGGTAAGCGTGCTGCTGAAGTGCCTTGTTGATCGTGCACTTGTAGTCAGCGCAGATTCTCACCGACCCATCTGGCTTGACAGGCGTGACGATGGGGGTTTCCCACTTTGCGTGGTCAACCGGCTCCAAAACTCCTTGGGCGATCAGTTTGTCCAGTTGTTCGTCCACCTTAGCCTTGAGAGCAAAGGGAACCCGGCGTGGCTTTAGCTTGATGGGGGCGACTTGTGGATCAAGGCTAAAGGAGATGGGCGTACCTGTATATTGGCCCAAGGTGCCGTCATCGTCTTCACTGGAGGATGCCTCCTCACTGCTGGCCTCTTCATGATGCACCGGAACTGGCTCCATAGCAAGACGCGGGCTGCTGGACTTGCGGATCTCCTGGGCGGAGCGTTCAGCAGCTTCTGAGGCCACAGCCTCCTCAATGGCTTTCTGTAGCGTGAGGTCTGGCTTGGCTAGGAGGCGCCGTTGCAGATGGATGTCCCGGACCCCGCAGACGATTCGATCCATCAGGGCATCGTCTAAGTCTCGGAACTCACAGTGCATTGCAGCCTGTCGCAGGGCGGTGGTGTAGTTGTTGATTGACTCCCCCTCTGCCTGGTTCCGGTGGTAGAACGCATGGCGGGCAGCAATCTTGGACGGCTTTGGTGCGTAGTGGTTGCGGAGCTTCTCTTGGATCGTGTCCCATGGTGTTGCCTGGACTGCTTCAGGCGCAACCAACGCTCGGGCCGTCTCAAACACCTCAGGCCCACAGAGGCTGAGGAATAGGCCCCGCCTCCGCTCCTGTTATACTTCTGTCAGCTCGTTGGCTTGGAGGTAGCAGTCGAACCGAGCGAGGTAGGAGTCCCATGATTCAGAGGCTGGCGCAAAAGGCGGTAGAGGCACAAGTGAAGCCATGATTCCGATGCCGGCGTGAAGGGCGATGGATGGAACACAGTGCTCTAGCCAGAACAGTCAGCTCTGAATTGGTTCTGCCCAGTGATTTCGCTCAGTGATTTCGCTCTGTGATTCAGCTCAGTGATTCAGCTCAGTTCAGAGGCTGGCCGCATCTGGCTGTGCTCTGATGTCCATCTATCCCACCTTCGTCGCCAGTGTTAAGTCGTGGGTTGACATAGCAGCCGGCACAGCGATTTCTTCAAGTAGCTCTTTATTAAGGTAAGCTGGAATAGAACTGAGAGCGAACAGCTCAGCCGGCCTGTATTTATAGGGAGCCGGCTGTCAACATTGTAACCACAACAGCCCAGAGTTCCCGCCTAAAATAACTGCCGCGGACCTGAGTGAAAACTATCTACAGACCTGAGTGAAAACTATATACAGTATCCCCCTGTTGGCCCAGGGTGAAACTACACTACATAACAATGTTCACACCCACGCCAGAAATTATTGCAGATATTATAGCTTTTTTACCCATTCCATTAATCATGTACATTTGCATTGCTATAGTTACATGCCTCTTTTGGAAGGAAGGACGGAACCATTTTGTAAGTCACTTTTCCTCACAGGACACAATGAAAGATTAATAAAAGAAATGTAGAAAGAAAAGACATTCAACACCAGTAAATACAGGAAGACACAATTATGTCATTAATTCTGTTTGATGTATCTAAATTCAGACACTGCATGTAGACTCATCCTAAGCTACCTTTAAGGCAGAAAACTGTGTCATCAGAACGTACAAATGGGTGGTTATTCAAGCTTGGTGTAAGAAGGCCTTGTTTGATCTGCAAAAGATTTGCTGCAAGACTCCTGCTCTGGGTGCAACAGGTCTGAAGTGGAGTTCAAATCCCATGCAAACAATATAAAATAGGTGGTATTTGGGCGGGAAGGGCCTAAGTTTGGCGATAGAGCACCTACTTTGCATGCAGGGGGTCCCAAGCTCAGTTGTCTGTGCCTCACAAAGCAATGCTACAGAAGAATCATTTTACCACAGCAATGGAGGAACCTCAGACCTGGGGGCCAAATTCTGCCCTCTTAACATCTCTATCTGGCCCAGGTGACCCTGCACATGCCACACACCCTTCTTCCCTAGCCACACCTTTCACTGGTCCTGCTTCACATTTTCCCTAGGTGATTTTGCTTGGTTGCAATGTGTCCTTGAGCTGTGGCAATGCCTCCTGTTTCCCTGGATGGAGGAATGTGCATTGCGGAGCTGGTTAACTCCCTTGGCATGTGGACACAGAGGGTTGTCCACAAAAGAACAGAACCAGCCCCCTGCAGCCAAATAACCCTACAATGCTTCTGGCTGTCAGAAAAGATCGTACTGGGTTAGAGGCCAACCTGTCGCCTGACTCAGTATAAAGTACCTTAATTCATAGTGTTTCTTCTGTCTTGTCAACCACAACCTCAGTCCTGTCTGTAAAAACAGAACAAAAATTGTACAGTGGTACCTCGGGTTAAGTACTTAATTCGTTCCAGAGGTCCGTTCTTAACCTGAAACTGTTCTTAACCTAAAGCACCACTTTAGCTAATGGGGCCTCCTGCTGCCGCTGCGCCACCGGAGCACGATTTCTGTCCCCATCCTGAAGCAAAGTTCTTAACCTGAGGTAGTTTCTGGGTTAGCAGAGTCTGTAACCTGAAGCGTATGTAACCTGAAGTGTATGTAACCCGAGGTACCACTGTACAGGCTTGAGTAGGCCCAGAAACTGTGTTCAGTACTGCAATAACATAAAAAGATTAAGAGGGTTTCTTTGAGAACGTGCAGAGTACACTCCCTCAATCAGGTGGGAGGGTTTGAGGACATGACTCTCAACTTGCACAGACTCAGACCCCAAGCAGCCAATGCAGAGCCTGAGGGAAGTGGCCTCAAAACCCACCCTCCATTTTAGCCTTAGGCACAGGAGTGATGTGAGGCAAACTCTGCATCCGGGAGAGTAGGGTAAAGTTAAAGGACCTCTGTCCAGTTGAATTCAACTATGGGATGTGACACTCATCTCGCTTCAGAAAGAGGGAGCCGGCATTTGTCCACAGACAGCATGTGGCCAGCATGACTAAACCGCTTCTGGAGCAACAGAACACCGTGACAAGTGCCAGAGTGCACAGAAACACCATTTACCTTCCCACCACAGCGGTACCTGTTTATCTACTTGCACTGGTGTGCTTTCCAACTGCTAGGTTGGCAGAAGCTGGGACAGAGCAACAGGAGCTCACTCCGTAGCAGGGATGCGAACTGCCGACCGTCTGATCGGCAAGCCCAAGAGGCTCAGTGGTTTAGTCCACTGTGCCACCCACTCCCTGAGAGGATGGGCAGAGGTGCCCCTGGGTGATTCTTCATGCCCATTCGTGGCTCCATGAATGGAGGGGGAAAGTAGGCAGAAGGGGAGGGAAAGAACTCTGCAGGAAATCATCATTCCTCCTTCCTAGAATGGAGAGCAGCAGCCCCTCCCTTTGAGTGCGCCCTGCTTGTCGCCATGGCACCCCCACCATTAGCTCCTGGCCAGCGTTGTTCCTCACAGCACTGGAAGAAGAGGAAAGATGGCCCAGTCCATATCTCTCCCCACCGTCCTCGTCCCTGAAGAAGAGGACCTTGGTGCCACTGAGCGCGCACGGGCCCTGCAATCCACGCGGAGGCTGAGCATGTACCCCAACATCCTTGAGCTCCTGACACTGTATAACAGCTTCGATGAGTTGGAGCTGGACTACCGGTAATGCATCAGAGCTGCCTGCAGGGGGCGATGGGGAGGATGTGTGAAAAGGGAAGCGAAGCGAAGGCATTCTTCCTCTCTTCTCCTTCCTGTGAAGCTCTGTGGAGAATTCAAAAGCTTGCCTTTATATCTCACTGCCATTTTCTCCAAGTGGCTCAAGGAGGCGTGAAAATGATTCTCCCCCATTCTATCCTCAAACAACCCTGTGGGGAAGGCTAGGCTGAGAAGCTATGATTGGCCCCAAGTCAGTCAGCTTCATGGCAGTCTTACTGCCATACCACAATATAATACACCACATGTAAGACCCTATTGGGTTTGACTCTGGAGCAGATGCTGCTGGCTATTCATAGCTGCTAATTTGTGTTTCCCTTTTAAAAATATTGTTTTTATTTATTTATTTATTAGAAATATATAACGCTTAATTTAAAATATGTAGTTTACATGAAAAATAATAAAATTATAATAAAATTTCCTTAAAGCTAGATAAAAACCAAACAAAAGTATATACCGTATTTTTCGCCCTATAGGACACACTTTTTCCCCTCCAAAAATGAAGGGGAAATGTGTGTGCGTCCTATGGGGCGAATGCAGGCTCCTTGGCTTCAGCGATAGCAATGCGAAGCCTCTGAAGGGAGGCTTCGCGTTGCTTTCGCTGAAGCCAGGAGAGTCTGCTCTTTGAGGCAGCGCTTCCCCCCATCACCAGCCCCACAAGCTGGGTCAAAAAGCCTGCAGGAGCCGCGCAGCCTTTAAAGAGCGCACCGCTCTTGGGGGCTTTTCCCCAAGGAGGGAGAAGGGACTGACTGGCTGAGTCAGTCCCTTCTCCCTCCTGGGGGCTTTTGCGGGAGATGGGGGAATTCCCCCATCTCCCGCAAAAGCACGCAGAAGCCGCGCACTCTTTAAAGGCTGTGCGGCTTCTGCTGGCTTTTCTATGAGGGGGTTGAATTCCCCCACCTCGTAGAAAAGCCCGCAGGAGCCGTGCACCCTTTAAAGAGCGCGCCGCTCTTGGGGGCTTTTCCCCGAGGAGGGACAAGGGACTGACTGGCCGTTTCAGTCCGTTCTCCCTCCTGGTCGAAAAGCCTGCAGGAGTCGTGTGCGGCTCCTGTGGGCTTTTGCGGGAGGTGGGGGAATTCCGCCACCTCCCGCAAAAGCAGGGAGAAGGTCTTGGAGTAGCGCACAGGCTGCATGCAGCCTGTCCGCTGCTCTCAGAGCTGCGGGGGGGGGGAATCATTTTTTTCCTTGATCCCCCCCCCCGAAAACTAGGTGCGCCCTATGGGCCTGTGCGCCCTATAGGGCGAAAAATACGGTATTCCAAAATGAAACTGAACAGTGTTCAAAAGAGAGAGTTAATAATTAAAGAGTCAGAGTCTAGGAAGTCTGGATAAATATAATTTATAAGAGACCTTTAAAGGTCATTACTGTCTTATCTCAAACTACCTGAGTTTGTGCATTCCAGAGGAGAGGTGCATATCTTTATTCTGTGCTGCATATTCTATGTTTGTGAGCCGCCGTGTGTTCCTCTTTTAAAGGAGGGGCAGGATATAAAAACTAGATGATAAATAAATGGAACATCTCGAATGAGGCAGCTTCCCATATATTTCTTCAGTTGTTTTCTATTGAGTCTTGGAACCAGAGAATTGTCCTACCAGCTATCCCTCAATTAAGTATTAAATAGCACAATGTACTGCAAATCCCGTCATACTGAACGACTACATGGATACTCCAGATTTAATTGGCAACTCCATGCTTCCTTGTGCAATTCCTGTGGCATCAGGCCGTTAGTATATCCCATTAATGCTGTTCACCATAGTTAGCTTCCTGGCATCTCCAGTTTATTCTCCCAGCGTAGAATGGTTTAAAACTGAATTGTATCTCTGAGCCACTTTCTGAACCAGCAAATGCCTCTATCATCCTTGCCATTAAAAAATGAATGTTAAACTTTATCACATTGCTATTTAAAGAACTTGTAGATATGATGAGACTTACAAACAGGGAACACTTGCATGTTGCAGAAATGCGATCAGGGGAGTGGTTCTGAGAGATGTTAACGCAGAAGGCTATTTTTAAAAATCGAACTGGCATTTGTCCCCATTTTGCATTAAGAGTTCCCCCTGCAAATGAGCCAAGTTTAGCCTGGGTGACGTACACATTGACTCAGTCTCATTCTACAGCCAAGAGACTAAGCAGCTGCCTTGACCACCTGTTCCCTGTTGCTGGAAAATCCAGTCATGTTTAGAATAGCAGCCACCTCCCGAAGATTTGTGTGTTGTCATTTCATCCACCTTGTTAACCTGGGCTTCCAAAACATTGCCACAATGGAAGTCCAGGGAAGGAAGTGGGGGACCTCTATAGTACAACTGAAGAGTGTACATGGCAGATGTAACCAAATGGCAATCCATCTTTGCTCCCCAGAGAAATAACATTTTGAAATCTAAACAGGGCTTAGCTTGGCCAGTGCCTTGATGGGAGACTGCCTAGAATCCCCTATGCAAGCTGCTTTGAAAGCGGGTGTGGGATAAAAGTGAACCCAGTAACTGTGTGAGGGATGGGATTTCCTTCTAGAATTATTCATTATTGGGGAACATATATAGACCCTCTTTGGGAGTGTCACTTTTTTGCTCCCCAAAATTTAGAGGGAAAACTCTGTAGCAGGGAGCTGTACTGTACTTTCTGTACGGAGGATCCCCGCACAATTTAAGACACAATGCTCTACATTGTGCAGGCAGCTTCCACAAGTAAAGGAGAAGAGACTGCTGGATCAGGCCAATGGCCTATCTAGTGCCGCATCCTGTTTTCACAACGGCCAACCAGATGTCTCTGGGAAGCCTGCAATCTGCACCTGAACATCAGAGAACTCCCCGCTTTTACAGTTTCTAGCAACTGGTATTCAGAAGCATGTAGGTTGGTGGCCATGATTGCCTCCTGTGGCAGTGAGTTCCATAGGTTAACTATGCTTTGTGAAGAAGTACATTCTTTTATCCTGAATCTTCCACCTTCAGCTTCATTGGATGTCCACGAGTTCTGGTGTTATGTGAGAGAAAGAAAAACTTCCCTGTATCTACTTCCTTGCTGCTGTGCAAATTTTTTACAGACTTCTGCTTCAGAAGTTCACCCTCCAGCTCATGATCAACAGGGAACGGAACGGAGCTTCACATGCCTGTCCCCTCTCTTGCATTGCTTTTACACATGAGTAAAACACCTGAACGAGGCAATAACTTAAAAGCTTAATGGGTAGTTTAGCAGATTATTGCTACTTTAAGCTTCACATTTGTTCGGTATAGTATCTTTGCTGTTTCAACTAACTATATTTCAACAAAAAATTCCATAGGCACACAATTTCAGATAACCTGAAAATAGGTTTTGGGATCTCAGATCATGCTACGCAAACAGATACAAGTGAAATAGGAGATATAAAGGTCTTTATAGAAACGACAAGAACTTTATTACAGGTAAGCTGTTTTCTGCCCATCTCTCAATCAGAGCTTTGCTGGAATACATATGTGGCACTGTAGCTATTTACATGGGACGCAGGTGGCGCTGTGGTTTAAACCACTGTGCTGCTTGGACTTGCCGATCAGAAGGTCAGTGGTTTGAAGCCCCGCAAGGAGGTGAGCTCCCGTTGCTCTGTCCCAGCTCCTGCCAACCTAGCAGTTTGAAAGCACACCAGTGCAAGTAGATTAATAGGTACTGCTCCGGCAGGGAAGGTAAACGGTGTTTCCGTGCACTGCTCTGGCTTTGCCAAAAGCGGCTTAGTCATGCTGGCCACATGACCTGGAAAAACTGCCTGCGGAAGCAGACAAATGCCAGCTCCCTCGGGCTGTAAAGACAGATGAGCACCGCAACCCCAAAGTCATTCGCAACTGGACTTAAGTGTCAGGGGCACCTTTACCTTTACCTTTAGCTATTTACAAAGAGTAGCCAGTTCTTATTTTGTGCCAACAACAGCCATTTTTAACCATTCTAATTTAACATCTGCATTCATTCTTGCTTCAGAAATCTTGGCTATTTTTTAAATTCCTTTCATTGTCAAAGTCCTTATTGCCACTATTATCAACCGTAGAAAGTGAGATCAAACTGTTTTCGAGGCATGTGTGCACAAGCCTAAGGGAAGCTAGGCTCATCCTTGTAATGCTAAGCCTTAAAACTTGTAATGCTTAGCTATTAGCCCAGGTGTGAGAAACCTCTGGTCTCCTCCAGATGTTGCAGGACTACATTTCACATCATCCCTGACCGTTGGCCATGCTGCCTGGGATTGATGGGAGTTGTAGTCCAACATTATCAGGATGCCCCAGGCTCCCTATCCTTGGTTTTCACTGTTCTGTCCAAACTAACCCACTGAAACAGGTATGCAATTATGGCAGGTGTCTGGGTATGGTTGTATTGGGTTAAGATGCCCCTTCCCAGGCCAACTTCATTGAGATTACACACAGACTGGCACAGACTGTGTGTGGTGCTGTTCATTTAGTGTGCTGAAACAGCTTATTTGGTAGCTCCATTCTGTTCAACAGCCACATAATAAATCGTTTTGAATGAGCGTGCCATTAATCCTTTTGTATTTTCAGTTCACAGACAGGCTCGACAATGATTTTGCTATGTACCGAAAGATCCTTAAAGCACAGTATGAGGAAAGAATACAGGAAGAGGCAACCAAGCTCTGGCTAGCCATAAATGACAGGCTAAAATACATTGAGGACTTTTACAAGCAGGTACGGGGCAACTTTCCTCATTCCACTTCAAGCATCAAAGTGCTGAAGTGTAAAGCATCAATGCGTAATCTGTGTGAAGGTTTTGTGTTTGCTATTTGGTTAAAGCAGTGTGTGTGTGTGTGTGTGTGTGTGTGTGTGAGAAAAAGAGAGAGAGAATATCATATGCTGGCAGCTAGCATGCAATACAGAAAGCACATTTACACCACCATTACCCTGTAATTCCCTCGCTGTGCTATAAAGCACTATAGAACTCAGCCTAAGAACCAGCCCCAAACTGGAGCACAATCCACTGTTCACTGCTTAATCAAAAATAAGCATGAGCTGAGTTCCATAAGGCGTAGTCTCAGGTTAGTTTCCGTAAGGTGCTCTGCACCATTATTCTGCAATGTTCCAATTGCATCCAGAACAGTGGGATATACACTATGGATATGATCCAGGGATTGATTGTGCTGAGCCCCAGCAGAGCCAGCACAGGCAGCTGAGCCCTGGCAAGCCCTGGGCATGGTCTGATATCTGCAGGGTTCATGTGCAGTCAATGCTGACACAGCAGAGGACTGGACAGAACAGCCGCCTGGTCCCTCCCTGACCAGAGAACAGGATGCTGTGGGCTTGTGGCTCCACCTAAAGGCAATCCATTGTAACTGCTTCTACTGTACCAGTCACAACCTTTCTCCAGAACTTGTGTGCTTGGGTGTTGCAAGGGCTAAAGGTGTTGGAAGAGGCAAAAACACACCTGAGGATTGTACCTTTGCTCCAAAGAGCAAAGACAATGATGGAATTGTTTTCTTTCCTTCCTTCCTTCTTTCCTTCCTTCCACATTCTCTCCTTCCTTCTTGTTGCGTTTCTGTCTCACCTTTTTCTCCAAGGAGCTCAAGGTGGTGTACACAGTTCCTCCCCCCATTTAAGCCCCACAACAACCCTGAGAGGTAGGTTAAAGCTGAGAGGTGGTGATCACCCAGTGAGCTCCATGGCTGAGCAGTAATTTGAACCCTGATCTGCATGCCCTAGTCTGACACTCTAGCCACTGTACCACATTAGCTTGAATACGTCTTTTTTATTTTGAAATTTACAGTTGGGCAGCTGCTTTTTTATAGGGACCAACCAAAACGTCCTAAGAACGGCACTGCCCAACAGTGGACTTTGAAACATTTCCTTACGGGCTTTGCCTTTTACCGTTTTGATAATCCGTAAAAAGTTAAATCTCACCCTTCAATTACAGAAAGAGGAGAAAATGCGATATAGCTACCAGCAACAACTATGTGATGCACTTGCAATTCTCAAAACAAACTATACAGTGAGTTTTTGAATTATCGCTACTGTGTAGATTTTATTTATCTGATGTATCACGGGTTTGCAGCACACCCTGGTTTGCTTGGTTAAGGAACTCAGAGTTGGAATGCCCCAGCTAAAAACCTGGCCCCGTGAGACAGGGCACAAAAAGAGCAGTTCTTAGGGTCAGGTGCAAACGTCATACAAGCAGATGTGATATCCTTGTGCAAGCTTTGGGATTCACCCCTGCTCCCGGCTGAGCTGTTTGTAAACAGCAGAAGCAGCTACTGGTACTGGGACGCAGGTGCTCCCCACCTATCCCTTTCACCTATCTGATCATAGCTGGTCATAGTTGGACCAAAGAGATCATCTAATCCAACCCCCTGCAATGCAGGAATCTTTCGCTCCACCTGGGGCTCAAACCCACAACCCTGAGTCTCATGCTCTATCAACTGAGCTGTCCGTCCAGACACATCCCTCCCTTCCCCCACGCCCTTCCTCTGCTACCCCTAACTACTGAAAGAAAGCAATAAGTTTGCTTTTGTAGGTAGCTGGCATACACTGTGTGCCCAGGTAGACTATGGTGTCCATTCCCCTGTTCTCCTCCCAAAACTGCAATTCCCAAAGCTCTCTGTGAAGAATCTGGCAATCATAGCTCTGGGAGGAGAATTGTGGGGCGGCCTACTGATAATGCTCAGCACCCTAAACTACAGCTCCCAGGATTCTTTGGGGGAAGCCATGGCTGTTTAAAGTGGCACCATAGTGCTTTAAACGTAAGGTGCGGATGTAGCCAAAGTCAGGCATGATTTAGTGTTACAAAAACCAATCCAGCTGTTGCTGCTGTGCCTTCTGACTGCGGTCAAGTGCTTTGTGTCTCTCATTAATGCTCCTCTTTCCTTGGCAGAAATATTTCTCACTTGACCCATCCGAAGAAGGTGGAGAAACCGTACTTTCAAAGTTACAGATACTGAGGGGCAAGCTTGAGGAGCAGGCTGCTACAATTGAAAATTTGGAGGCAGAGGTAACGAGGCTTAAACAAATGTCCCCTGAAAAGGTAGGTTTTCCAAAGCCTTTAGCACATGGATGTGGGCTTCCAAACGCTGTTGTTATTGTTTGTTGCATTTATATCTCACCTTTTCCTCCGAGGAGGTCAAAGTGGCTTACCGGGTTTCCCCCTCCTCATTTAATCCCCATTGCAACCCCGTAAGGTAAATTAGACTTAATGGCCCCAAGTTACCCAGTGAGCTTCATGGCCAAGTGGGGATTTGAACCCTGGTCTCCCAGGTCCTAGTCATATCAGTCTGCCTCAGGACACCCATTCAGATCCCCACAGGAAGCTGCACTTAATGCAGAATGCTGCAGTACAATTGCTGACAGAAGCGAGGCCTTGTCAGTGTATGACATTTGTGCTCAGAGATCTGCACTGGTTGCTGATTTACTACTGGGCCAAGTTCAAGATGTTCTTTGTATATACAGTGATACCTCGGGTTACATACGCTTCAGGTTACATACGCTTCAGGTTACAGACTACGCTAACCCAGAAATAGTACCTCGGGTTCATAATTTTGCTTCAGGATGAGAACAGAAATCGTGCCGCAGCGGCACAGCAACAGCAGGAGGCCCCGTTAGCTAAAGTGGTGCTTCAGGTTAAGAACAGTTTCAGGTTAAGAACGGACCTCCGGAACGAATTAAGTACTTAACCCGAGGTACCACTGTAAAGCCCTTAACAACTTGGGACCAATTTACCCACGTGTGCCCACTCAACCACTCTGATGAGCGGAATTGGCACTACAACAGGGACCACATTTTTAAGGATTCAGTCGTTTAGTGTGGCAGTGTGGGAATGTTGTGGATAGTAGGGAGGATATATTGATTAAATATTATCCTTCCTTACTTGCGCTAGTGAGCTAGTACCAGAGCACACTCCCTTGCACATTGCTGGAAGCAAGTTGACGGATTCGTTAGAATCGTTTGAGTTAAGCAATCCAGTCTGGCTTGTCCAGATTGGATTGTTCCTGGTAAATTTCCCCTTTAGTTCCCTCTTAAAAACAAGGATGACACAGCAGTCTTCTTCTAAAAGTAATGATAAAGTTTACTTACATTCAGTTCACAGTATTGTCCTGAAGGCAGGCTTTAATCTTGTAGTCACAGTTACAGTTGTAGAGAAAAGAAGTCTGAGCTAGGCCTCACACTTTCTATCTTGCGGCTTCCATCCTCTGTAAGGATTAGCCATGTGCTGCTGGCTAAGAGCCGGCAGAGGAGTCCAAAAGATGAAATGGGAAAAAGGAGAAAAAGAGTCAAAATAGGAAGATAGCTGCTTGACTGGCCCTTTTATAGGGTCTGCTAGGGCCACGCCCATCTACCTGATCACACATAGGGGGAGGAGGCTCCAGAACAGGTTTGAGAGGAAGTCCTCCCTGTCTGGAGCAACATTCCCCTGCGTGTCCACTCTAGGAAACAGGAAATGTTGTACTTGATTGCTACAATGAATGATACATCCTACAGGCAGCACCTTGTGCTGGATTACCAAATAGGCAGAGTAGGCCTTGGTCTGTGGGCCCTACGCCTTTTAGGGGCCCCACAACAATGGCTCAAAATAATATTGATTTGATCTTGAAATAAAATTACAATCAAGCTTTCTTAGTTCAGTGTGAGGGGGGCCCTGAGATTTTTGACTGCCATGGAACTCCCTGCCTATTGAGACCAAGCCTCTGCTGAACTCCTTTCGGCACCCGCTAAAAACCTCTTTGTTGAGACTAGCCTACCCAGATGCTTAGAAAGTTAAGGTAATTTTAATCTTAGTATTTTAACTTTTGTATGTCTCAAAGTATGGTTGCAGGTTTTTCTTGATTTTATTGTTTTATCTTTTTGTAAACCGCTTTGAGGTTGTTGTGTTTTAAAAAATAATCAAGCAGTGTATAAATTGTAAGAAATAAAATAAAAATAAATAAAGAGTAGCTGTTAAACATTGTTAGTGTAGAAAGGCAAATGTATTTCCCTCCAGGACTGTGAGTTGCTACAGGGGGATCATTGCATAGTCGTAGCTGTACTTATGTTATTCTGATGATACTCCATTATGGAAAGTCTTTGGACTGGGTTGTCTGCATGGTGAATTGGGGCTCAGTCCTGTTTCTAAACGATAGATGATTAAATAGCAAATGTACCCTAAATTTCATCAAAGGACTCAACAAGTCATACTAAGGTTTAAAGAGGAAGTTTTTAAGCACTTTCTTATAACATACAGTTTTGCAGTGCATAAATTGCAGCATGAAGTTAGCAACTCCGAAACTACATAGGGTGATAAAAAGCTTTGAAGCCTCCAAAACGATGTACATTCATATTTTGTATCTATCTTCTAAGCCAGGTTGGCAAGGTTTGCCTTTCCGGCACCGCAGAAGCAAGTCCCCGCGCTGTGCCAGTTTAGCACAGCGCGCAGGGACTCACCAAGTGGGCGGCTCAGTTCAGGGGTGGCTTGTGGGCCTGTTAAACGACCCCCATGGGCCGCTTGTGGTCCATGGGCCTTAGGTTGCCGACCTCTGTTCTAAGCAAAAAAAACCTGTTGCTGTGGGCAGATGGTAGGGAGAGCCTCACCACAAAGCCTTCCTCCCAGTCTGTGACAAATAGCTGCAGAATGCTGCAGAAAACCCTCCCTTTGCTCATTTTGATAGTGTCCTTCCTGCAGCAATGTTAATTGTTTTATTTACAGTTCTTATTTATGACAGATGGTGGCGCTAGAGCTATAGATTCACCATTCAAAGCCCACAAAACAGAAGCTATAGCACAACTAGATTTTAGAGAACTGTCTCTTACAAACAGACCACATTTGATTGTAAAACATCTTTTTTCAATCTGTGCAAATAATAGATTACAAATAGTTGCTGTTGTTAATTATGATGGTGCTGGCAACAAGCATTGTTTTCAGTATTATTATTACTATTATTACTGTTATTATTATTGATATCCCCTTCCTCTCCTCCTACCACTGCCCCCATATACTCTCGCTCTGCAGCAGATTGGGGGGGGGGATGTGGAGCGCTGCTGTAGAGAGGGGGATCAATTTTCCTATATAGTAGAATCATAGAATTGTAGAGTTGGAAGGGACCACAAGGGTCATCCAGTCCTACCCCCTGCAACACAGGAATCTTTTGCCCAACATGGGGCTTGAACCCACAACCCTGAGATTAAGTGTGTCTCATGCTAGTAGTAGCAATAATAATCTATATGCCTCTTTTTAGCCCAAAGGCCCCCAAAGTAATATGCAGCAGAATTCAAGGCAATAAGATAACAAGATAAAATTAATTTCAGTTATGATCCTTGTGGCTCACAGCACAGTGAGCTGTTGATGCGTGAGTTCTGCCACAGCTAAGGAGCTAGCCTTTTAAGCCTCTTAAGTCCTGAAACAGTTCTTTAAAAGATCCTTTGAAACTGTGGATTTACTGTGTAACCACATAGAGTGGAACGATGTCTCAGGGGACTTTTGACTAATCGTTTCTTTGTACTGTGTGATGTTTATTAACACCCTCCCCTCTGGCAGATCCTTAACTGGAGAAATCCTAGAGGGTTTGGGGAAGTATTTGGAGAAGTTAAATAAAACAAAAAGGAATTTTGAAACTCATGGCTTATACCAAGGGGGGGGGGGACGATGGTAGGGACTCACTTTAAATTGCCTGTTATGAGCCCATGTGCTTTTGGAGGGTTATATACCAATTTTAGCTTCAATAATTGATGCTGCTTCCTAAATAATTGCAATTATTTCTAAAGAAGAACAGCTGCAGATTAATATAATGAATGACTTCTCACATCTCTGCATTTTGGCCACTGATTCCCATAGACCTGAATGGATGATCACTGTGATCATCACCTACTCCTGTACTTACATGATCGTCAGCACTTAGAATTTACACAAATGGACAGTATACAGTACCATCCAGAGATGGACAGTATACAGATGATGGTGGTGGTTGTGGTGGTGATGATGGTGGTGGCTTTTTATTGTAAACTGTGTTTTATTATCTGTGCCCAGAGAACTTGGATAGCATACAGATGATGAAAATAAAAATATAACCTTGAAACAGTCCTTTTGATTTCAATAGGATTAACTCAATAGCAGAACTCTGTGTACAGCAATATATGTACATCCTACTTCACATCCCAACCCTAAACATATTTTACTTGGAGTTAGTCCCATTTTGTTCAGTAGCACTTCCTTCTAAGCAAGTGTGTTTGTATTTTAACGCAAGTTACTCAGATTCTCCTACAAATTATTCAACTTGTTCAGTTCTGGTTTGCAACCAGTTAAGCCAATGCAGCCAACTGTAAACCATTCCATGGTCTGAGCTGATCATAATGACAACATATACCAGACATAGCAGCGTTCTGAGCCAGCATTCGACACCCAGGTGTGTTCTGATAGAAACACCTTGTGGCTGAGACAGCCATGTGAGCCGCCGTGGGAAATTATTTGAGGCGATGAGTAGGAATCCCCATATGTCATAGACTGGGCAGATGAAGAGGAATAGTGGAGACGGCCTCCCCAGGGGCCTTCCAGAGAGGAGGAAGGGGCAGATAGTATAGATCTAGAGGGCACAGGTCACACCCTAGGAGAAGAAGAGGGAAGAAGTTGGGAAATAATGGAATACGAGGAGCAGGAACCAGGTAGCATAGAACAGGCAGAACCTGAGCAACAGCTGACTGACACACTGACACTTGAGAGTCCAGTGGTACCTTGGGTTACAGATGCTTCAGGTTACAGTCTCTGCTAACCCAGAAATAGTACCTTGGGTTAAGAACATTGCTTCAGGATGAGAACAGAAATTGCGCAGTGGGCAGCAGGAGGCCCCATTAGCTAAAGTGGTACCTCAGGCTAAGAAGAGTTTCAGGTTAAGAAGAGACCTCCAGAATGAATTAAGTTCTTAACCCGAGGTACCACTGTATCCCAGGACCTGTTCCCTCCCCAAAAACCAAGTTGAAAATAGCAGAGAAGAGGGCTCAAAGGTTGGTGGCACTTAACAGCCGCCATAGGAGGTAGGAGGAGTCTGAGGGATAGGAAGTGCAGAGAAGAGGAGGTGGAGCTTCACTCGAGGCAACGTCAGCTAATGAACGGTGTGGATGGAATTTTGCCCTGGTAATTCTAATAATAAAAAGGAACTGAAAAGCTCGCTTTCCCCCTGTCTCTCTGCTTTACTGGGCAGGTGGCCAGTAGCCACCGACAGCACCCTGACACCAGGGATAGCAATAAAATTAATTGATTAATAAAATTAACCAAATAAACCAGACTCTTTGAAAAGTTGGTGCTGCACAGAGCACAAGTCCGAGTGCAAGGGACAGCCACCCACTTTCACCTGCACTTCAGCCTCAGCTTGGTGGCAAAGTTGCACTGCTAGATTGTAAGCAAGCTTAAGATTTGTGATGGGGCTTTGCATAAGTATAGGGAAGTGGGGCCCTACCACTGGGCCTGCCCCCAAATTTGTGTCCCTTCTTCCAGCTCCAACCAGTTCCTTCTTGCATGGCTGATCTCTGGTGCATACCTTGGCTGCATGAAGGTTCCCATCTTACATGTGCTGCATGCATAGCCAGGGGTAGGAGAGAGAGCTTGGTTGCTGGATGTGACCCCATTCATCCTTTGACGCATCTTGTGAACACCCCTGGTTGCACAGGGCTTCCGATTGCATAGAGGAACTCTCACATCTACAGGTAGTAAACCGTGCAGACCTTCCCTCAAGGCATAGAGGCCAGGGGTGATGGATCACGGGGACAGGTAGGTCAGTGAGGTGGAGCTGGTGGACACCATCCAGCTTGCCTTTACTCCGATGGTGTCAGGGTGCTGCCGACGGCTGCTGGCTCACCCCCCAGGAAATCAGACTCAGAGAAAGAAAGAGCTTTTCAGTTTTTTTTTATTTCTACAGGATCTCAAGAAGACACAGGAAGAGCACCTTACTCTAAAGCCCATGTTCCTCATAGCAAAGCTCCACCCCCCTCTGGCCATTAATTCCTATCAATCAGACTCCTCCTGCTGCTAACAGCAGGTACTAAGTACAAGCTTCCTTTGGGCTTTCTGTTCAGTGATTCGCACAGAACAGGGGTCAGCAAACTTTTTCAGCAGGGGGCCAGTCCACCGTCCCTCAGACCTTGTGGGGGGCCAGACTATATTGGGGGGGCATGAATGAATTTCTATGCCCCACAAATAACCTAGAGATGCATTTTAAATAAAAGGATACATTCTACTCATGTAAAAACACGCTGATTCCCGGACCATCCGCGGGCTGGATTTAGAAGACAATTGGGCTGGATCCGGCCCCTGGGCCTTAGTTTGCCTACCCATGGCATAAAACGTCTGCTTCTTGGAGAGGAAGAGGGTTTGGTAAACTGTTCAAAGACAGTGTGTCACTTGGCTGCTGCACAGATTCTAACACGGCTGACTCCTGCCTCTGTTCAATGCCACCTTGCTCCTGTTTTTCATCACTCATTATTTCCCAACTTCTTTCTTCTTCTTCTTCTGGGGTGTGACCTGTCTCAAACCACAAGTCTAGGTCTATACTCTGTGCCCCTTCCTCCTCTCTGGAAGGTTCTGGGATTCCTCCACCAGTCCTCCTCACCTGCCCAGTCCCTGGCAGATGGAGCCATTTCATGCAATACAAATACACACATGGAAGGGGCGGGCAGGAGGGAGGGAGACAGGCCAAAATCTGCGACTTGAGCACAGCCAGGCCTTTCCCTTCATACACAATGGATGCCTGTTGAATGCATGTTTTACCTGATCCAGCACAACAAGCAAACAGGGAGATGGTTCTGCTCCACCAACTTAGGGCATCTGCAGCCAACCAACTGAAGTTCCCCCCTCCTCCCCAAGATATCAAGCTGCTAGAATTTTATCTAGTGAAGAGAGGGTGGACAGTAGCAGTTTTAATGAAAAAGAGAGTCCTCCCTCCCCAAATCCTCAAGGGCTCGCAATCTAGCTAGCTAACATGAACACCAACCAGGCACAAAGGAGGACAAAGAAACAAAGGAATTGGGACTTTTTAGTAGTGAAGAGTAAGTGAAGGGCCTCTGTGGATGCTCTCTGTATAATAGTGCAACAAACACACAGCTGTTGTACATCATTACTTTTTTTTTTTAATGTCCTGAGATGGCAGAAGAAACCGAGAGCAGGGGGAAATACCAAGAAAATGTGCAGAAGGAATATGTTTCCCGGGGACAGAGTTGCTGTTGCATGTTGATCATTTTTTCCTAGCGTTCAAATGTCAATACAGTGGTGCCCCGCAAGACGAATGCCTCGCAAGACAAAAAACTCGCTAGATGAAAGGTTTTTTCATTCGCTATTTGCCTCGCAAGACAAATTCCCCTATGGGCTTGCTTCGCAAGACGAAAACGTCTTGCGACTTTGTTAAACCGTTTAAACCGTGCTTCGCAAGAAGAAAAATTCGCTAGACGGCAAAAATTGCGGAACGAATTAATTTCATCTTGCGGGGCACCACTGTACTTTGTTGCTGAAAAACACAGCTCTCCCACTGATCACCATTTAGTGCACCTCTTGCAATAATTTGCAAAGTTTGGTTCAGAGAGTTTGCCACAGATACTTGTCCAGTGGCTGGAATGTTCATTCCCCCTCTTCTGTTCTGAAGTAAACCTCTTCTGTTGATGACAGAGGATGTTGTTGCTGCTGCTGCTGCTGCTGTTATGAATTCAGATTATACAGGGCAGTTTTTAAAAATGCAGGTGATTTACTACATAGCTGTCATCAATAGTTAAACATCACAACAATATTTTTTTAAGGTCCATTCTCAAAATGTATTGCAAAAATATCGCCAGCAGCTCAGAAGCATCACTAATATATGAGCCCATAAGAACCAGCTCATCATATTTCAGCAAATTCCCTGGGAAAAGATGAAAGTCCTGGCGCTAAAGTAATATTAATGTCAGCATCTGGCAGGCCTTGCATGGGAGAGCATTCCCTACATGAGGGACAACTGAAATTGCCTTCTCCATTGTTGCCACCTTCCAAAATTCCCATGTAAGAGGCCACCTGAAGAACATAGGTGCCAATCTTAAGGTCCAGGAATATCCATGTCAAAAGATGTGTTTCATCGAGTATTTGCATCCCAAGTTTGAATATTGCTTAATAATATTTTAGCCTTATTTGAAGGATTGGATTGGCTTAGGCCCTCCTCTTTCTAATTCTCCCTCTCTCTTAGCTCACTGCTTTCTTCATGTACCGATGCCAACTCGGTTTAATTCAACATGAAGTGAGGCAAGACATTTCAGAATATAATTATCTGAGAAAAACAATTGAGGAAAATTCACCTCTCCCTTCAGAAATATTCAGCAACGTTTCTTCCCACCCACACCACAGTTTTTCTGCCCTAAATAGAACAGATGGGGGGGGGCATTTCCCCTTAGCTCTGAACTGGGCTATGAATTGTACTTATAGCAAGCACAAAGGTTGGAAAACGATAGAAATTATTACATTTTAAAAATGGCACCCTTCTGTAAAGAAGCATCTTCTGTTTTATCTCACAACAACCCTGTGGGGTGGATTTGGCTGAGAGAGGGTGACTAAGTCTAAAGTCACCCAGTGGGGTTCATGACAGAGTAGATATTTGAACCCAGATCTCTCTGGTCCCAGCCCAGCACTTAAGGCACTTAGAATGGAGGGGGGCAGGCTTGGAAACCATCAAGATAAATCACATTTCGGTATAAATATGTTGCCGGCATTGTCTACTAGTTTTCTTCTATATCTTCAGATGATCTTAAAAGGGGAAACCTGCTTTCGAAACTAATCAAAAAGACATGTTTCCTTTAAATAATTACTAGCCATCGTGTTAACTAGCTTTGGGACTTTTTTCCCATAAGGATATCAGAAATCCACATGATGTTCTAGTGGCCATTGCAAAGTCGCGTTTCAACTTTCTTCTGAGAGCTTTTTTCCATCTTGTTGAAAAGAAATATGCGGCAGTAAAAATCTCGACAGCCATTTGACAATCTATGCAAATGTGTTAAATAGCTTTGAAGCAGACAAGAAGAAAGGGTGGCTCTCCCAATAAGCTTGGATGCATACGAAGTCCTTTCCATAATGAACGTGGCAAGATTTTAACAAAGGGCATGCATAATAAAAATGTAAATGAGTTTGCTTTACCAAAAGTATAACTTTAAAGTCTTTTGTTGCGTG
Organism: Podarcis liolepis; assembly: GCF_965112155.1. Taxonomy (NCBI): domain Eukaryota; kingdom Metazoa; phylum Chordata; class Lepidosauria; order Squamata; family Lacertidae; genus Podarcis; species Podarcis liolepis. The sequence continues at coordinate 22,643,445 of NC_139563.1, forward strand.
CTGTCCTGGAACTTTCCTACAAGGTTATCACTGTTCGCATGGAGATTTAAACCAGAGTCTTCAATGGCATTAAAAAAAAAAGGAAACCCTTGGACGGCCTATGTGTGACGTGCATGCAAAGTTATCTTAATGTTCAGAATATGAATTGCCTCTGGGTGGCTCCGGCATGAAGCAGAAAAACCAACTGTGTTGGTATCAGGCTGCCTGATGGACTCCATGTGGCTCCCAGCCTGGAAATTTCACCGATTTGACGTCTGATGTGCTCCTCATGGCAATGGCAGTGCTGTCACCGAGAAACGGCACAAAAGCGACAAGCCCCCCCCCCCTTTCTCCTTAGCCGCGCACTTTGCAACCCCCTGGAGTTGCCTGCCCATGGCTTCTCTTGCCTGCCTAGTTACGGACAGCACTTCATAAGCACAGAGAGAAGTGTGGGTGGATAGGCCCCAGCTGCCTTCCTGGATGCAGGCCCCACAATAAATTGGCCTGAATGATGAGGGCAAACAAACAGTATGATATGCATTATTCCTGTCAATAACGTGTCCCCATGTGTTACAGTCTTTGTATGTAGGGTTCCGCAGCCTTTCTTCCGGAAAGTTCTATTTAGTCCCCTTAGTTCCCCCTCCCATTCATATTATAACTAATATGACAGGATTCAGAAAAACGATATGATCGCTTGCATTGTATAATTACTGTGTGTGCCCCCCCACCCCCACCCCGGCGGCATATTTACATTGTGTGTTTGTGGTGGTGTTTTTCCTCTTACGCCTCACGGTTTTGAGAACAGGCGGCTTCTTAATCTTTCAGGTCGTACATGATTTAATGATTGAAAAAGAGTTGCTTCAGCAAGCAAACTCGGAGTTGAAAGGAGAAAACGCTACCCTGCTTGACAAGCTTAAACGCCTTCAAGAAGTTATAAAACTCAAAGTGAAAGAAATGAATAATTTAGGTAAACTTTCCTTATAGAACAAGAAACTGATTTTATTTTATTTTATTGAAATTTTGTGGAAATTATTCAGAGCCTAAATTGAGCCAATAAGCATAGCATGGTATTTATTGTCCGTCCGTCCCCCCCATTTTCTCTGTAATTTGAGGTGGTCTTGAACACTTTCAGTAGTAGTAGAAAGTAACCTTGTTTCAGTGTATGTTTTCCTTGTATTTACCAATGGGGGGGGGAGAGAGAAAGGTTTGTTATTTACACAAATGTTGAGACTTCGTATATTTACAGTTACAAGTGATTGTGTTGTACAGTACTGTGAAAGAATTTTCTCCAAAGTCTTCATTTTAACGAATACCTATTCTTCTAATAAACCAATAGCTCATACCTGCTCCTATGTAGTACCCATCTGACGATGAAGTATAAGAAGAAATCCATTTTAGTGAGGGGTTAATAGACATTACAGTACATCTGCTGCGGGGTGATATGCTATGTTTTGCTAGTTATTTCAAGGCAGAGCTGATGTCCCAGAGCCTTAATTAGTTATATATTTTACCAATTCCTCTTTTAGAAAAGGCTTGAATTTATGACATCTTAAAATGTGTGTGTATTTCTTTTTTATTTCATAAAATTTATATTCCGCTTGAGCATTTTAAAAACCCATCAGAATATAAATATGCAAGTGCTAACATGCTTTTTATTGTTGCATGCTGGAAAGTCAGAAATGTCTGAGTATAGAAGGGTTGTTGTTTTTTAACCTTTTCTATAAAAAATAAAATAAAATATATTGCCTTCTGGTCTTCTAGGGCAGGGGTCAACAACTTTTTCCAGCTGTGGGCCGGTCCACCGTCCCTCAGACCATGTGGTGGGCTGGACAATATTTTGAAGGGGGGGGAATGAACAAATTCCTACACCCCACAAATAACCCAGAGATGCATTTTAAATAAAAGCACACATTCTACTCATGTAAAAACATGCTGATTCCTGGACCATCCGCAGGCCTGATTGAGAAGGCGATTGGGCCGCATCCAGCTCCTGGGCCTTAGGTTCCCTACCCCTGTTCTAGGGGCTCCCAATGCAGCTAGCATGCTTTACGGTGGTAAAGTGCTTTTATATATATATATATATATATATATATATATATATATATATATATATTTAAAAAGTAAGAACATCCATCCTAACAATACAAATGAAGTCATTACGACAGTGTTAATGGAATTAAGGGGGATAAAAGCAGCAGTGCCGTTGGACAAGAATAACGCATGAAGCCAGAATTACGCTATACTCAGTGGTTTTTTTTTCTTAAAAAAATGTTTAGGGGTACTCTCATTTTGACTCAAGAAAATCACCATTTTATAGATCAAGTTGAGAAAAATAAATACATTAAATGGACAAAAGTACAAATATTCACAAAATGTTTAGGGATATGCGTACCCCTGCATCTCCCCAGAAAAAAAGCACTGATTATACTGATGTGCTTTCATCACCTCACATTATGGTGTCTTCTCCCCACCCCACCCCCAACGCTGCCCAACGCTCAGAACCTTGGTCTGAGCAATAAAGAACCACCTGCTAAAGCACTTTGTATTAGCTGTGACTAACAGCAAGGATGGGCAAGGCTAGTATTAATGAAAAGCAATGGGCGTTCAGACACACTTGGCTCTTGAACTTATTTCTCCCTCTCTCTTCTCTGGCCAGCCAGCTGAACAGCGGGGAGAAGGGCTGCGAATGTCAAGGGCAGTTATGAAGGTCACCAGTCTGCCACTGCCTCCATCCACCCTGCATTCCAGTGGGCTCACAGACTGACCTGTAGTGCACAATATGAATCTCTTTAAATAGCCATGTAATTTCATGGTCTGCTTTATCCCACCACCCCTTTTTTTCCTGCTTCTTTCAGAGTCTGAAATAAAACATATGCAGGACAAAAGGCAAAACGATATGAAGACAATCGAGAAGGTACTGTATTCCTTTATTTATTTATTTTGTTGACAGTGATGGATTAACTCATAGAAAGATGCAAGAGCCTGGGAGTCATTCGCCCCCATATAGCCGAAAGGATGTTCAAAGGCTGGCCATTCTCCTGCTCCAGCTTTTGAGCTATGTTTTATATTAGCCCCCTTATTGTTCGGAGAGCAAACAAGCTGGTGTTCTTCCTTTTAAAAGATGCAGCTATCGAGGGGCTTGAACTGGGAAATCTCAGAGTCCCAAAGCTGGAAGTTACTTGGGTCAGGTGTGCAAGGGAACAAGCTTGTGAAATTTCAGTGCAGTACCTGCAGTTAGCAGGGACAGTGTGAAAAATGTGGATTTGACATGTCTAATATCATTCTGTCCAACAGCAAACTCAGGCTGCTGAGTGTCTCTTGTGAAAGTGAAATGGCTCCACCACAAAATAACAGGGTGGTTTTTAAAAACTTCATAGGAATGCAGTTTGCAGATCAAATGAAAAATAATGTTTTAAAGTCCCTCAAAAGGCCTGACAAGCACCTGTGTAGTCCCAGAGCTTACAAAATGTTGATACTAGCTGGGCCTATAGAGTGGGAAGAATGCAGAGGGTGGGGAACCTTTTTGAGCCGTAGGGCTGCATTCGCTTGTAGGGAACTTTGCAGGAGACAGAGATTTCCCCTTTCCCATGGGCTTCCTATCGCTGCTGTACCAGTTACACTGGCTGCCTGACTATTTCCAACATGAAGGTTTAGTAATCTTAGACAACACTTGGATTTTGGTGGGTCTACAAAGGCATGTTGAGTTATAAAGCCTTACGCAGTTCAGGAACTCAATACCTTAAGGACTGCCTCTCTCCATATTAACCAGCCTGGACCCTGCTCTTGTCATCCAAGGCTCTTCTCTACGTCCCCTCTCCTTGAGAGGTTCAGAGGGTGGCAACATGAGAACGGGCCTGTTTTGTGATTGCCCCTCCATCTGTCAAATGGTCTCCCCAAAGAGGCCATCATTACATGTCTTTAGGCACCAGGCAAAAACATTCCTGTTACCCGGGCCTCTGGCCATCAAATAATCTATGGTCTGTTAACACTGTGTGGCGGAGGGACTGTTAGTATGACTATTTTATTATTATGCTGTCTATTATTATGCTTTGTTTGATGTTTTCATTATTATTCTCCATAAAATATGTTTTTAATGTTGTACACCGCCATTGGTTCTTTTAATAAACGGCAGTATATAAATCAAGTATAAAATAAAATAAAATAAGCCCCACCCCCACCACACGTCCTTCATTATTATTTGTGCTTATGATGGTATATGCGATCCCACTTTCAATACTGTCTGCTTCTGCAAATGTTTTGGGGATGGCACATACTGCTTAGTTTCCTATCAGTGCATGTCCCATAGATTCCAGCTGAAATCCTGTAACTTTTAAACCACAAATGTTACGAGGTGTTTTGTTTTGTTTTGTTCTCATTTTCTTGTGCTCCTCCACATGGCTATAATGTGGTAACATTGGGGAAGCATCACAAAAATAATAAAGCAGAACGATGACATGTGGATGGTACAGTATGAATCCATCTCTAATGCGCTATTATTGAATACACCTGTGGCGGGGGACGGGACACCAGTCTAGAGGAGCTCTTTGGATGCAGCTCACAGTGGTACCCTCTTATAATCTGAAACCTCACAGTCATGTTTTACATTTTAGCTTCAGAACGCTCAAGAAATCATAAAACTGGAACTTGACAGGGAGAAGCAGAGAGTTCTAGCTAAAGCTCTGGTAAGTTCCTAGAGAAAAATATTAAGCTACTAAACATCACGTTTGCTGGGTCTTGTTCAGATATTGCATTATTGCACCTTGTGCATTTTTCCTCATCTTTCCCTTCCCAGTAAAATGGCTGGAAGGATTGAGCTGGTGTCCCAACGTGAAATGGAGAATTCATTCATAAATTTAGGTCAAGCTCCATTGTGACCTCTCAAGCTTATCAGCATTATTATATAACAAAATGTGCTTCCCAGCTTTCTCAGCCACCTTGAAAATGGGAGCAGAGGTGGTGTGTGATCCTGAAGTTTAAAATTCCGTCCTGAATATGTACATGAGTATCAGATTACAATCCCTTAACTGTTTATTCTGCGTCTTTCTTCAGCTCTTGAAGACAAATCCAAGGGTGGCACTAGAGTTTGAACTTGGAAATTAGAATTCTACTCTGAGTTTGCATGCCAGATTTAATCTTCACTTCAGAAAATCACATTGTGACATATTCTGCATTTTTTACCTTCTCCTTTAAAATATGAGTGAGGGGTTCAAGTTGGTATTTAAATGTGAAAGACATAATTACATTCATCATTAATGTACATATGGAGTCTCATTGTGATATCTGAGTGTCCAAGGGTATTCTATCCCAGTAGTCCCAGCCAGGGAACAAAGTTCTAGCCCAAATGGAGCTATGTAGTAGGCACAGAGTCCAGAGACACCACATCACGTGTCAGTAGTACCAGTTCAGGATCCATGATCAAAGTCTGGACAAGCTAAGGCCAGGTTCCAGCAAAGCAAGGTCAGACAAAGTAGAGAAGAGGCGCAGCAAGCAAAGTCAAGCAGCTGAGATGACAAGGTCCAAACGTCAAATAAACAAGGTAGGCAGCACCATGGATAGCTCCAAGTGGCTCCTAGGCTTAGGCAAGGCAGGCTTGAGCGTTGCTCCAGACACCAGTGAACCTAGACTGAGTTTTAAACAGGACTGCAGCTTCTTCTCAGCACCCAACTATTTCACCTGTGGCATGGAGGGGAGGCCAGAGTTCTACTACGGCCTCTGGGGAGAGCTATGAAATCTCTTTCGGCCAAAGAGACAGTGTCATTGTGGACATCTCCAATGCTGAGGAGGCAAGACAATCAAAGGTTGGTTCAGAGGGCAAATCCTTTTCCTTATCTAAGATGAGGCCTCTGAATCCATGTCCTCTTCCCTCAAGGATGGGGAGTCATTGCCTATGGGCATAGCAAAGGGAGAGATTGTGTTCCAATCTGTTTTATATCTAACCTGGTCCTCTGGAGAGCTATGGCGCCACCTGGGCAGCACTTAAGTGGAGAAGTTTGAGACCCCACTCAGCAGAATGTGCAGGAGGACCTCCACACCGAAAACTGGCTTGCTGCATTACCACATTTGGATGTGAGCGATGTAATGCACGGTGCCATCTAAAGAGCCTAGAATTACCTAAATGAACTGCTGCTTGTAAATAGTTTGCACATAACACTTGGCCAAACCAGGGCTTAGCATGAATAATCAATGTGCAGGTTGATCCAATGAAGCTGAATGTTGGAACATTCAGGGCAAACAAAAGAAAAAACTTATTTACATATTGCATAGTTACACCATGGAAGGTGCTCATGTAAGAGGTAGTGACGGCCACCATCTTGGATGGCTTTATATGAGGTTTGTTTGTTTGATTGTTTGTTTGTTATACCACCCTTCATCCAAAGATCTCTGAGATTATACAAACTGATAGGGGATATGGCTATGAATGGTTACTATCCCTGACAAATGTGTTCTTCCTCCATTGTCAAAGGCAGTGTGCTTCTGAATGCCAGTTGCTGGAGGGAAGAATTCTGTTGTGCTCAGCTCTCACTTCCCATAGTTCTCTGGTTAGCTGCTTTGAGAAAAGGGTGCTGGACTAGATGGGTCACCGATCTGATCCAGCAGGCTCTTCTTATATTCTTAGCCAGGTTCCCAGATCAAAGGTGGCATCCGATGTGCTCCTCCCCCAGTCCTGCTGCTGCCCTGCTGCTGTGGTTTGGCTTAGCGTTATAGCTGAACCTGGACTCTGTTGACTGGACTCTGTTATTCATGAGCACAAATCACCCCATGCATGAGATAAGCCAACAGGTGCAAGGTCAGCCAAGCCAGTTGCTATGGCAATGGCCCAGTGCTAACTATATAAATGATTAAGGCATGTCACTCAGTGGGTTGAAGTCTACGTTACATCTTGAATTGCTGAAGCAACAGAATTTATATTGGTGTGTGTGTATCTGCATAGCCTACAAGCTGAATGTATATATCAACATCTGGAACTGTATTACTGAAGCCTTTTCTTCAGTAGCAGCAAAGTTGCCTCTGTGTGGTGAGTGGAATTGGGTGACAATTTGTGGGAGTCTCACTCCAGCACAGTAGCAGCAGAACCTGAGGTGGAGTGCAGCAGCCACAATTTTCACTCCACAAACTTGCCTGCAGAGAGTGGGAACACATTCAATATGGTTCTCATTTAAAGGCAAACTTACCAAATTTTTACGTTTTAAAAACAGTATGTCAATGGAAAAAGAGCTATCCTTCAAAATTCACACATCTGAATATTTCAATCCAGCTCTCTGGCCAAGAAATGTGTGCAAAAATGCCTATACAGTGGTACCTCGGGTTACATACGCTTCAGGTTACATACACTTCAGGTTACAGACTCCGCTAACCCAGAAATAGTGCTTCAGGTTAAGAACTTTGCTTCAGGATGAGAACAGAAATCGTTCTCTGGCGGCATGGCAGCAGCAGGCGGCCCCATTAGCTAAAGTAGTGCTTCAGGTTAAGAACAGTTTCAGGTTAAGAACAGACCTCCAGCACAAATTAAGTACTTAACCCGAGGTACCACTGTACAAGGGTAAACTGTGCATGCAAATGCATATATTAGTGAAAATAACATACACAAAAGCATTGTAATAGAGGAGATTGTTTTGCAAAATGTGTAAATTAGGAGAAATTGGACACAAGAATATGTATAGTAGGAGAAATTCACACAAAAATGTGGACTACTTTTCAGGCAGAATCTTTTTAAAAATTTGCAAACTGATGTAGAAATGTGGAGAAATGAACTTTTGATTGGAAGAATGAGAACCTGAAAGAAACCAAACTGGACATATTTGTCCATCGCCAAGCTTTCCTTTCTAGTTCTTGAACTTTTATAAACAATTTATTCCCGCACCCACGTTGAATTTTCTTTTGTCTTTGTATTTTTAAGGAAGTGAAAGAAGCACAAGAAGCTGTAAAAATGGCAGAGGCCGCTGCTGCTGTCGCTGCTGCTGTACCAAAGGTGATTTTTACTTTATTTGTTGTTTATATTCTTAATACCTAATGATATGGGATGTACCTGATATACATTGTATGGTATGCTTGACTTTTGGGCTGGGAGATGGAGGTGGAGAGAGGATTGGAATGAGTATCGCCTAAAAGCACAGCTGGTTGGCTGGCTGGAATCCTCACACACACAAACAAAACACCCTGCAACCAACCATACCTTGGGGCCTCTGCCAGCAAAAATAAGACACCTATCCACACGACATTGATTAAAAAAAAGCTCCACTCATATACCATGTAAAGAATGAAAGTTTAAAGTCTCCCTCACCTCCTCCGCTTTCCGCCCTCCTATTTTTCTCTTTCTCTGTTTTCTCCTCTCTTTCTCCCACAGCTCCACATTGCCTGCAACAAAAAAATGTCTCAAACTGACTGTAAATGACATGTATGAAGGATTCTGTGGTTTGAAAACAGAGACACAGAATGTGCTTTTGTTACTTATGGAAAATCTTACAATAAAAAGTGTGCATGTGTGTGTTGTGATAGAAGTTGTTGGAGAAAGCCTGCTCTCTGAGGGTTGCTCTTCAGCCGCCTCCACTGTTGCTGCTTTGCAAATGGCACCGCCCACAGCCTGCCTTGTGGCAATTCACTCGCGGCCCATTTCAGTCAAAGTCTTGGTTTCCTGCCTCAGTGGCAGCAAGGAAACACGGTGGGACGCAGAGCTGCATAAGGGACGGCCAGACAGCAGGGGTGCCTTCCCCGCAATGACGGGCAAACTTGGAGAGAAGGGAAAGGAAGGAACAAAAAGGATGGGATCTTCCACACGAGGGAGGGGAAAGCGGGGCAAGTCTCCCTCTTCAGTTAATTGGTCTGCCTGGTGAATGCATTTCTCAGCAGAGATGAGGAGCCGAAGGACCCCAGTGTGTGCACTTCTTCTCTTGCCCTTGGTTCCCTCTGCAGATGAGACTCGTTTGCCAGCCCAGAGCTAAAGACTTCTGAGGCACGAGACTCCCTGGAAGCCCCACACTCTGAACTTGACAGCCTCAACCTCAATGTTGTTTATTAGGGTTGTTTATTAGGTGGCAAACAAGGGACGCGGGTGGCGCTGTGGGTAAAACCTCAGCGCCTAGGACTTGCCAATCGTATGGTCGGCGGTTCGAATCCCCGCGGCGGGGTGAGCTCTCGTTGTTCAGTCCTGCCCACCTAGCAGTTCGAAAGCACTCTTAAGTGCAAGTAGATAAATAGGTACTGCTTTATAGCGGGAAGGTAAACGGCGTTTCCGTGTGCTGCGCTGGTGCTGGCTCGCCAGAGCAGCTTCGTCACACTGGCCACGTGACCCGGAAGTGTCTCCGGACAGCACTAGCCCCCGGCCTCTTAAGCGAGATGGGCGCACAACCCTAGAATCGGACACGACTGGCCCATATGGGCAGGGGTACCTTTACCTTTATTAGGTGGCAAGGGAAAGGCGCTAGCACAAGTAACATTTCAACATTTCAATAGGAGGTGGTCCCATTGCCCCTTACTGGTATTACTGGTGTCATGCCCCCCCTCCGATGTGTCGCCTCATCCTCCTGTCCTTGTAGTGAAGCGCTCTGGGCAACGCCCAGTGCTTTCCCCGCCTTCCTCTTCCTCCCTCTTTCCTCAGTGGGCAGCTGTGGTGGCAGCGCCCTTCCTGTCCCTCCCTCACAGCTGGCACAGGGGCATGGTATGCACAGGTGTCTCTTCGCAGCCATGAGAAGGAGGAGGAGGCACCGCCTCAGCCCCAAAGGCCCGGCCCAGGCACAGTTTGCCTCCCTCTGACTTCAGCCTTGATAAGGGAGCCTGTTGTCAGGGCGTCTGGTTGTGTCCCCTCAGAATTTTTTTTTGGGGGGGGGACTATGCCACTGCTTTTTTATTTTTAACGTGAGAGGTTCTTGCTTAATTTTTCATCTTCTCAAACTCTAGTGAGGCTTCCAAAGATAGTTTTGTACACAAGGCATGTTTCTTTCAATTGACCTAGTATAAAACAAATATCTCCATGAGATCAGGTGACTCAGAGCCTTATCTGTTGTGGTCTCTGTTCCCTGGATGTTCTCAGCTGTGCTTAACTTAAAAGGTGGATGCAATGGTTGCCTTTTAAATAACAAAATGTTACTTTTATATTCCTTCACAAAAGACAGGGTGAATTTAGAGCTAATAAACACTGACTAAAGGTTATTGTTACCTTACATCTTCCTCAAACTTCAAATAGTGGCATTCAGCAAGCCAAGTACTCAAAAGTTAACATCTAAATTCATTTATAAATCTCCCTGGCTCTTTGAAGCTGTATTGCCCGCAAAAGATATTTGACTTCCTTTATTAATCAAACTGATATTTGGGGAAGTGTGACATTCAGTGGGAAAGCCGCACATGCTGAGATTAGCTGATTCTAAAAACTGTTCCAGAAGAAAGGACAGAAATATGACCAGTTAATTATAATGTGCAAATAGTTTCAAAATATCTGTAGTTTGTACTGATAAATATAAAATGCAGTGGGTTATCAAGCTTTCTGTTTGCTGTGCTCTAGGAGGCAAGCTAGTAACCCCATGCATCAGTGTCATTAATCCCTTAAAAACTGTTCCCCAATAAATTACCCTGCAGGATCACCAGCTGATAAAGTATAAAGCCCACTGAAAGTAATATGGCTTAGGTGAGTCTTAACTCACTCGCTGTGTAGATTTCAGTAGGACTTCAGCATCACTAACTTTCCCTGGATAGGGGCCAAAGGGTTAATTTTTTGGAGGGGGAAATCTACGTGATTAATATTTTTAGACCAACCAACAGAGCAAAGAGATGGTAGTGACAGCTGGAAACTTGGAAGTGTGGCTCATCCATAACTAGGGGTGTAGGAAAGCAGAAATTTCTGTTCCAACATGTATTTGCCACAATTGACAGTTTCCATTGGGATTATGGGAATTGTAGTTCAACTACATTGAGGTGGGCACTATGTTGGCTACCCCGCAATAAAGAGAGTTTAAAAAGTGGAACATCATGGCCAGGATCTGAAGGTCAGTAAACTGAAGGGAGCCTCGGGTTTATATTTCTCAAACAGCTACCATGCCACATGGCAAAGCTCATATTGTTATGAAATGTTGATGTATATTTTATTACCTTATGATTTATTTTATTTATATACCACCTTTATCTCCCAACCATGTTGTCAGGGAACTGCCATCAGAGCATCAGGTGGTGGAGGGACTCAGGCAGGATGAAAGAGACTCAACTGCTGAAGCAGGGACCAGCAGGGGGAGGAGTGGGTCTCTGAGGGAATGCGAGCAGGAGGGAGGGCTCAGGGAGGCTTCCAGCGAGAACAGTGGGGAGGTATCGGAGTCTCCCATAGGGAGACCCACACCTCGCAGGAAACTGTCACGCCGTGAGTCCAGGAGACGCGTTTCCGTTAAGGAACTTCTTTGCTGGAAACGCTTCCGCAGACAGCCACTGTCGGACTCTACTAGTGACTAGAGCAGACATGTCTGAGGAGCTCCGTCACACACGGAGGTTTGTGGGGTCGCACAAACTCTGAGGGAGCACGTTTTCACGCACAAGCAGCTAATCAAACCCTCACAGCAGTCCGACAGTCTTTGTACGCTGCCTGTGCAAGAGAAGGCATCATGAGCGAACCAACCGGAACCGGAGGAGCAGGGGCTGGAGCTGGTCCAAGCTTGGAAGATAGATACCGAGCGTTGGAGGTTCAACTGGCCCTGCAGACGGCGAGGTTGGAGGAGAGAAGGGCTCAGGATGCAGACAAGAAGGGGAGAGCCACGCAATTCCCCAGAAAGGTACCAGGATTGGTGCAGAAATTTGGGGGGGACCCCAAGGACTACCATGCTTTTAGGACAGAGATGCAATATGCCCTTAATGTGCAGTTCGATGAGTTCCCTGATGAGGAATCGCGAGTTGCTTTTGTAATTGGGCATCTTGAGAAAGGGGCTAGAGACTGGGTTCGACCCCTAATGGCAACGCACAATGACATACTAAAGGACACAATGAAGTTCTTTCGTGCAATGGATATCATGTTTTCCAGCGATATTGAGGAAGGGGTGGTGCGCAGACAGCTAATGGCTTGTAAGCAGGGAAGTCGATCCGTCCGTGAATATTGGACTGAGTTTACCATGCTGATTCACAGACTGAGTTGGGATTTATCGGCGGCACCCGTTCAAATGCTATTTGAAGAAGGTCTTTCTTCGGGGGTGAAAGACGAGCTGGCACGGAGCCCCAGGGCGGAGTCTATGGATCAGCTGACCAAATCTGCGCTGACCATAGGAGCGCGGCAGGAGGCAAGAGCCTTGGAGAGGCGGGAAGGGAGAGGGGAACGTTGGAAGGAGTTCCGCATTCCAGACATTCCTGAGCCAGCTTTCCCGCCGGCAGAGCCGATGGAAATCGGAACAGCGCGCGCGCGCGCATTTTCAAAAACCAGCGAGGGAGCTAAGAAGGAGGGAAAGGGCCCCCGGAAATGCTATCTCTGCCAACAGCCAGGCCACTTTGCCAGAGTCTGCCCCCAGAGGAAGGAATGGCAAGGGATGGTGGGAGCTGTTGAGGGGGGAGAAGAAGGGGGAGCGGAGCAGGTAAAAGCCAACGCCTGGTTGCCACAATTGGGGCACTGCAGCCAGGCCAAAGAGCAGTGAAAGTGCCCGTGCCAGAAGCTCCTCGACCTGCTCTAGTGATTGAAGTGTCGCTAGAGCTGCAGAATGGGCACCCCCTAAAAATAAAGGCGCTATTGGACTCAGGCAGCTCCTGCAATTTTATGAGCAAGGAGTTTGCTGCTGAACACCAGATACAGACCATCCCTTTAAGCAACCCCCTGCAGGTGACCACGATTGATGGCAGGGAGTTGTTGGGAGGAGGAGTCCGCTTGCAGACTGTCCCAATGATAATGAGGGTGGCAAGGCACACAGAACTGATAGCGTTTAATGTGGCCACCCTGGGAGGCGCTCCCATTATTTTGGGAATGAGCTGGCTAGCTCTACATGATCCGCTGGTTGGCTGGCATCAAAGAGTGGTGTCCTTTGGTTCAGCACATTGCCTAGAACACTGCAAAGGGGAGAAGGGTTCAGCAGGGGCCCAAGCCACCCTAGCAGGGACTGAAGTAATGGGGAAGGTGAAGGTACCACCACAGTATGCAGATCTCAGCGACGTGTTCAGCGAGAAGGAAGCTGACCAACTACCACCTCATAGACCCTTTGATTGTCAGATCAATTTACTCCCAGGAGCACAGCTTCCCGTGGGCAAGTTGTATGCCATGTCAGACAGGGAAATGCAGGAGTTGCGAGGGTTCATTGACAAGAACCTGAAGAGAGGCTTCATCAGAGAGTCCAAAGCAGCAGGGGGGAGCCCAGTGTTCTTTGTGGACAAAAAAAATGCGGACAAGCCGAGACTTGTATGTGATTTTAGGCGGCTGAATGCAGTGACTGAACCGGTGGCGTTCCCTATGCCCAGAATTGATGATATTTTGACCAGGGTGAGGAAGGGAAAGATTTTCACAAAGCTGGATCTAAGGGGGGCGTACAACCTGATACGCATAAGGAAAGGGGATGAATGGAAAACCACCATGTTTACCCCTTTGGGGGCGTTTGAATACCTCGTTATGCCATTTGGATTACAAGCAGGCTCCGCGTGTTTTCAATCTTTTATGAACCACGTGCTGGGCCCTTTGCTCTACAAGAATTGCGTTGCCTTTCTAGATGATGTGTTGGTGTATTCTGAGAATGAGGAGCAACATGTGAGAGACGTCAGAGAAGTGTTGAGCAGACTGCAAGCCAACAGGCTGTGGGTCAAACTGGAGAAGTGTCGGTTCCATACCAAGGAGGTGGAATTCCTGGGGTACCGCCTGTCAGACAAGGGATTGGCCATGGATCCCGGCAAGGTACAGGCAGTGCTGGAGTGGAAAACACCCAAAACCAAGAAGGATGTGCAGAGGTTCCTAGGGTTTGGAAACTTTTATCGTAAGTTCATCCGCAACTTCGCCCATCTGACGGCGCCCATCACTGACTGTCTCAGCAGTAAAAAGAAGTTTGTATGGACGGCGGAGGCGGAGCGAGCGTTTGAGGAACTGAAAAGGGCCTTCGCCTCTGAAGAACAACTTCTGCATGTGGATTTACGAAAGAAGCTAAGGGTTGAAACAGACGCATCTGACAGAGCCATAGGGGCGGTGCTTCTTCTGCAGCCGGGGAAGGAGGAGTCAGAGTGGCGTCCGTGTGCCTTCTTCTCGCGGAAGCTGAACAAATCCGAGAGGAACTACACGGTGTACGACCGAGAACTGCTTGCTATTCATGAGGCGTTCCAGAGATGGAGGCATCTGCTAGTTGGTGCACAACATAAAGTGCAAGTGTGCACGGACCATAAAAATCTAGAGTACTGGAGAACGGCGCGAGTGCTCAACCAAAGGCAGTTGAGATGGGCCCAAGAGTTCTCCAAATTTAACTTTGAGATTTGTTATGTGCCAGGCCCAGAGAATGTTAGGGCGGACGCTCTCTCACGCAAACCTGAATATTTGGAGGGGGAGGGAGCACCCGAAGAAACCCATATCATTCCAGAGGACCGCTGGGTGTGTGGGGCGACTTTGGTGGGGCAAAGGGAATTGGTAGAGGGTACGGTGCAGGATGCATACGCCCAGGGGAAACTCAGGGATCTCAGAGGGGAGGAAGACAAATCCGGTGGTTTTGAGGAGAGAAATGGGGCATTGTATTATAAGGGAGCGTTATATATACCTGAAGGGGAATTGAGGGAGAAGGTACTCAAGCAGCTGCACGATAGCCCCACAGCAGGGCACTTTGGGCAACACAAAACCATGTGGCTGGTTACCAGGGAATTTTGGTGGCCCAAGGTCAGGGAAGATGTGCGGGAGTATGTGAGAGGGTGTGAACAATGCCAAAGAGCCAAGGGGGAGAGGCAGGCGCCGGCTGGTTTATTAGAACCACTGCCCACACCTGAGAGACCGTGGGAAGCAGTGGCAATAGATTTCATGACTGATCTGCCAAGGTCTAGAGGGAAAACAGCCATCATGGTTGTAGTAGACCTGTTAACTAAAATGGCCCACTTCATAGCCTGCTCACATGCGGTTACAGCAGAAGAAACCGCCAAATTGTTTGTAGAGAATGTGTTTAGGTTGCATGGCGCCCCCTTGAGGGTGGTTTCAGACCGAGGGAAACAATTTACTTCCAGGTTCTGGAGGAAGCTCATGAGCTTACTGCATGTAGAGGTTAATTTCTCGACGGCCCGTCATCCTGAAACCAACGGGCAGGCGGAAAGAGCAAATGGGGTTCTCCAACAATATTTGAGGTGTTATGTTAATGACAGAGAGAATGATTGGGTGGAGAAGTTGGCGTTGGCAGAATTTGCCTACAACAATGCAGAGAACGTGTCCACGGGGATGAGCCCCTTTTTGGCTAATCACGGGTGCCATCCCAGAGCCTTCCCAGGGGGGGAGGGGGAGAACTGGAGCGTTCCAGCTGCAGAACAGTTCGTGGAAGAAATGGAAGCGATCCATCGCCAGCTCCAACTCAACTTAAACAGGGCTAAGGAGGAATATAAGAGGCAGGCAGACAAAAACAGAAGGGAAGGTGAAAGCATCAGGGTGGGGGACCAGGTGTGGCTGTCAACCCAAGGGTTGCCATTCAAAGGAGGTTGTAAGAAATTAAGACCCAAAAGGCTGGGTCCGTTTGAAGTCATACAGCAGGTCAATCCAGTGGCTTTCAGGCTCCGGTTACCGAACCACATGAAGCTGCACCCAGTTTTTCACAGGTCGTTGCTGTCACCGTATAGAGGAGACAGTGAGGGGAGGGTCACTAGGGGACCAGCAATGGAGGAGAAGGAACACAGCTACCATGTAGCGGAGATCCTCGATTCCAGGTGGAAGGGAGATCAAGTAGAGTATTTGGTAATGTGGGAAGGGGAACCGGAGTCGGAAAACACCTGGGTTAGGGCAGAGGATGTCAATGACGAGGTTTTAATAGAGACTTTTCATCAGAGGTTCCCACGTAAACCTCAGCCTGTAGCGAGGTTCCGAAGGGAATACTTTGCCACCACCGACGAGGAAGAGGAGTTGGAGGGGTTCCCAGATTCTGAAGAGGAGGAGGATTCAGCTGGCCAGGACGACGATCGATGGAGAGAATTGTTCGAGACGTCAGAAGATGAGGAAGATTCGTTTCGGGGTTTTAGCCCTTCACCTCCCAGGGGGGAGGAATTGGGAGGGGGTGAGGGGGGCCCTGGAGGGGAGGTGGATGTCAGGGAACTGCCATCAGAGCATCAGGTGGTGGAGGGACTCAGGCAGGATGAAAGAGACTCAACTGCTGAAGCAGGGACCAGCAGGGGGAGGAGTGGGTCTCTGAGGGAATGCGAGCAGGAGGGAGGGCTCAGGGAGGCTTCCAGCGAGAACAGTGGGGAGGTATCGGAGTCTCCCATAGGGAGACCCACACCTCGCAGGAAACTGTCACGCCGTGAGTCCAGGAGACGCGTTTCCGTTAAGGAACTTCTTTGCTGGAAACGCTTCCGCAGACAGCCACTGTCGGACTCTACTAGTGACTAGAGCAGACATGTCTGAGGAGCTCCGTCACACACGGAGGTTTGTGGGGTCGCACAAACTCTGAGGGAGCACGTTTTCACGCACAAGCAGCTAATCAAACCCTCACACATGTCAAGGTGGTATACATGGTTCTTCTCCTTCGCCCCATTTCATCCCCTTACAACAACCCTGTTGAGGTGGTTTAAGCTAAGTGATGGTGACTGTCCTAAGGTCACCCAGTGAGCGTCACGGCAGAGTAGGGATTCAAACTCTGATCTCTCAGGTCATAGGCCAACACTCTAACCATTACACCAAAACTGCTTAGAGCTTTTGATGATTCAGCGGTATATAAATCCTGGTAAATAAATCAGTAAGAATAAATAGGAAACTAAAAAAAAAGTTTCTTATATGATATGAGAGAGGGGTTCAAGGAGGCTGCTGTTTAAAGGAACTGGGAATCAAAAAATCCTACTGGGCATGACCAAACCATTTGGGTGCTCCTAAAGTAGCTTTTTTGGATCCTAGCCGTCCTGTTGGGATTTTTTTTGTATTTATGCATGTATATATTATTACATATATCCCACCTTTTATATCCCCTAAGGAGCTCAAGGTGGAATACATGGTCCTCCCCCTCCTCAATTAATCCTCACATGACCCTGGGAGGTAGATTAGTCAGAGGGACAGTGACTGGCCCAAGGCCACCTAGTGAGAGCTTAATGGCAGAGTGGGGATTCAAACTCTGGTCTGCCTGGTCCTAGTGAGGGCCATCCCTGTGAGGTGGCCATGGCTGCTGATCTGGTGACGGTGTCCTGAGTGGGGTTGTCTATCCAGGGCCGGAAGTGAGAGCTGCAAGGAAAACTGGAGCAGAAGGTGTGAGTGAAAGTGAAAGGAAAGTGATAACATTGATCAGATAATGCTGAGGGGAAAGCCGCCTGAACAGTTTCAAAGTAAGAAATATATTATGAGGCCATAATAAAATTATGGGGCAGAGCATTCCATTATTAGATTACACCATCCTTATAATGAATTTAATGGTCGACTTGCAATGCTTTAAATTATCATTAATAACTTGAAAAGGAGCACTAGCTCGTATCCGACATTAGTCATACTCAAGAGTCGACCCATTCAAATTAGTCACCATAACTGACTTAGGTCCATTAATTTCAATGGGTTTACTCTAAAAGTTAGCTTGATACAACGTTTCACTACTACATGAATGCCATATTCTTGAATAATATAGACGCTTCAAGGAACCATTCCTTGTTGCAAGCATTACCTAGAAATAATTGGCACTACCTGCTGTTCCTGCTGTTGCACAGCAATGGGGCCAGCAGTGATTGGCCTGGTGTACCATGCTTGTCGATTCCTAGATCAGGGAACTGATTCCCCTCTGTCTAGAGCAGCTTTTGCCAGCCTGCTGCCTTCCAGATGTTTCAGCAGTTGGAAGCTGCAGTCCAAAACATCTGGACGTCACCATGTTGGCAAAGGCTAGTCTGGAAGCACCTGAATGACGAACAGATTAGGATCCCTGAGCTGAAGCCCACTTCATGCACAAGCGTGACAGCATGGCAGAAACTTCCCTATGGTTTGGTCTCACAAAGCTCAGGAGTGTGAAAATTTTTCAACCATGTATGCGGAACTGACTCTGTGGGTCTTCATGCACTGCTGTGTGCCAATTGTGAAGACGGGGGCAATCTTTAACCCCAAAGAAATAATATACTACTAACAGGAAATAGGATAAGGTATGGGTTGCACTCACCTCTTTCGCTGTTATATCAAGAAAAAAGTACTGGTTCCAATCAGAACCTCAGAGTCCCTGGGCCGCTCTCCCCGCACCCCAATATCCCTGCTTAATTTGCTGATTATGTCCATTGCTACTGTGGCCTTTATGTGAATAAGTCAGCAAATAGCACTATCTATCTGGGTAATTTTGGCTGGTATTCAGAGGCATACTGGAAGGCATCCAACAAGGTTCATAAAGCAGCATGAGAGAAAATAGAATACAATTACTGTTAAGCACATATGCACCTTGTTCAATATTTATCATCTAACACAGATTTGGCGAAGTCCCTTGAATTGTAGGCAGATACAGTGGAGGGCACCTGCAGCCATTTCAAAAGGTTTGCAAAGCCTTGTATTTGTATATATCTGAGTTGTGTTTGCGCAAGGAAATTTGCTCTTTTTTTTTAACATGAAGATATAAAAAAAGCACAACAGGATTCCTGCGTTTCGCAGAAAGTTCAGTCACCTCTAATGAAAATCTTACTTTCCGCTAACTACTGAAAACTGATTATATATTTAAGAAAAAGAAATGGGTTTGAAATATGATATAATAACCTCATTCACCTAAGGACCAGTTCTTAACCTACCTGAGAGTTTCTCACATGTTTATAATAACAAATTTTACGGTTTTGTTTAACTCTGAGCAATGCCCGCTATCCAAAAAAGGTTAGCCTAAGGATCTTGCAAATGAGAAACAAGCTGCTATGTGCAAATAAATAGCTCATATACCTCATGCAGTTCAATATTTCCTTGACAATTTCAAGTTGCGTGTTTGATGCATGTTGTTAAAACTTTAAGGCAATGTCCATATAGATGCTATTTGTTGCTTTATTGATAAATTTCTGTATTTGTCTTTGTGTGCTTGCATACATTAGAATTTTTTTTTATGTAAACTGCTTAGAGATTCTGTATATTAAGTGGTGTAAAATATAATGCAATACCAAAACAAAATACAAATAGATGTGTTCTGTATTCTCCAGTAGCTTTCAGCACAACCCTATACATGTCAAGTCAGACAAGGCCAGCTGGGCTTCCCTTGGGAGGGCATCCTGATTCTGAACAACGCCATGGAAAAGGCCCTGCTGCTCATGTCTACCTGTCATACTCCCTGTTTGCAGAGCAGGAAGACAATGGATCTCAGTGGGGAGGGGGATCCCTCCGAGACAAGGTGTTCCTTGAAAATCTCCAAGTGTGATGTCCAAAGTGCGCAACAATAACTCAGGTTCGTTTATTGCTGTTGTTATTTTTTCACAGGTGCCCTCAGAGCAAGAAGGAAAGCTAGCAAAGAAGGGAAGGAAAGGACTGAAAGGGAAAGTAAAAGCTGCTGCTGTCTTTGCTGCCGTTGCCGCTGCCACCTCCACCAAAGAGGCCAGACAAGCTGCCGCAAAAGAAGCAGAATTGTTGGTAGGTCTTGGTGATAAGGTATTGCTTTATTACTCTGATCTAACGTAACTTGGGGGAATAGACACCAGGCCATATAAAGGTGAGAGTCGTGGTTTGTTTTTTTAATGACACTTCCAGCAGAAGGCCACCTGCATCCTCACCTGATATTTTTCATACGTCTTGTGTCCAAAACAACCGGTGTAACCCACACACCTCATCTCACTACCATCCTTAAGAAGAGCACCACATCTGGGTGCTTCCTCAAGAACACAAGCATGCCTTTGCTTAGATTTTCACTGCCCGTGCTTTCCTTTCAGGACAGATAGACCAAGACATACTGGTTGTGCCCATTCTAGCCCTTTGCTCAGGGGTTGCAATCCTATGTCCAGTCAGTTTTTATGGAGACTCCAGAAGATGATGATGTCAAATCTTTACAAAAGATTCCCTGCTATTTTGCTACTTGGGAAACTTTGGTCTGTGGGCCTAATTTGGTCTTGCCCAAGTCCCAATTTGACATGTGATGCCCTTCCCCACAAGCCATGCCCACCCGTCCCACAGGAACAACCAAGAACTTAAAGTGAGTTTCCGATTGTTCCTTTGCAAGCGGGCTCCCTGCAACTACTGATCCTTTGCAAGTAGGGCTCTCCCAAGTTGGCCGGATAAAGCAGTATAGATTCTAAGTGCTTCCTCTAGACAGGGCATTTTCCTCCCTCTGCAGAGGAACCCTCATGCTAAGTTTGGCGATGAAAGCTCGAGAGGTGGCTGACCCTATAGAGAAGAGATGGACTGACAGGCAGACAAACCACTTTCCAAAATTTATAGTATATTTGTCATTGCAAGATATTTTAGAATATATCGCTATAGAAAAATTGAGATTTAAGTCATTGATTGATGGATTGAAAATTAATAGCAGTGGCCAACTATTATTGTGTGTGTGTGTGTGTGTGTGTGTGTGTGTGTGTGTGTGTTTAGTATACAGTGGCAATCAATGCATGGCTCTCTTTTGTAATACACTTGTACAGGGAGATGAGAAAAAAGCCTTACAAGAAGAGATAAAGAGGCTCAGAAAATCTGAACGAGATGCCAAGCTGCGCGTAAAGAGGTATATGCACAAGAATTTGCTGTGTACACAAGGATTTGTCACATATATTATAAGATTTGTTAACTTCCACGCTTACAAAACATACCAATGCTATTTTTGCCTCTCTGTTTAGACTTGAACAGGAGTTAAGTAAATCGAGTCAATCTTGGGAAATGAAGTTCGAAATTCTAAAGAAAAGGTATTATTACATTCAAGATGATAAAAGGTCTGGAAACCAAGCCTTATGAGGAACAGTTGAGGGAGCTGGGCATTTAAGCCTGGAGAAGAGAAGACCGAGAGGTGATAGGACAGCCATCTTCAAAACTGAAGGGCTGCCGCATGGAAGATGGAGCAAGCTTGTTTTCTGCTGCTCCAAAGGGAAGGACTTGAACCAGTGGTTTCAAATTACAAGAAAGGAGATTCCGAGTGAAGGTTAGAAAGAGCTTTCTGACAGGAAGAGCTGTGTGACAGTGGAACAGATCCCCTTGGAAGGTGGTTGGCTCTCCTTCACTGGAGTTCCTTAAAGAGAGATTGGATGGCCATCTGTCAGAGATTCTTTAGCCATCATTCCCACATTGTAGGGGCTTGGTCTAGGTGAGCCTTCAGCTCCCTTCTAACTACAATACTTTGATCCTATACAAACAATTGTGGGCACTCTCTACCCACAGTTAAACATTTCTCAGATCCATTTATTTCAGTGGAAACATACTTTTGCATATGTCTGGATCATACGGTTAACATAAATATATATATTGGATTGGATCCAGAACTATGTTAATTGAATCTAGTCCCACTGAAATTGATGGGAAATTAGTTATGATTTAATCTAAATCCCATTGGTTTCAATAGGAAGTAGGAACAACTCAGTCTGGATCTGAACTTCTGCTGCTAATACTTACAGGTGCGAGAGAGAAACTGTTAAGTGGATATTGGTGCAACTAGCCATATACAGTGGTACCTCGGTTTACGAACTTAATCCATTCCGGAAGTCCGTTATTAAACCAAGGCGCGCTTTCCCTAATGAGGCCTCCCGCTGCCGGTACCCTTCCACCTTTCAGATTCCATTCATAGACTGAGGTAAAGTTTGCAAACTGGGACACTACTTCCGGTTTTGCAGAATTCATAAACCGAATCGTTCATAAACAGGACTGTTCTTAAACCGAGGTACCACTGTATAACCTTAATTCATATAAATGAAGCTTCCACAAGAAGATAATGAAAAAATCTGTTGTACATCATCCATATTGCATAACTGGCACTAGGAAGCGCCTGCTGGTTAAAGGGAGTCAAAACTCCCGTTGGGTACATGGAGGCTTCTGTAGCTCTTTGGGTCCCAGCTTTATCCTTGTTTGAAAATAAATGTTTGGGTTTTTGGTTTTTGTTTGATTTTGTTTGGGTTATTTTGGTTTTTTTGAAACTGCCTTTAATTTTAAAAATACAATTTAAACATTCCCATTTATCTTCTAGCTTACATGCCATTAAGGACGAGATGTTTCTTAGACAATCATTGCGTCAATCAGCAAAATTTAGACGCCCTTCGCTGGCTGATAAGGTACGTTCAGATAAGCAGCCACTAAGGGCAAACACTTTTTAGGTACCGTACTTAAAAACTTGGGGCGTGGGCAGAAATTTTGCATAAAATTTGCATATGCTAATTCACGTGTTTAGATGCCTCTGGGAAATTAAGTTGATGGTTGGCTGAGGCCTCTCCTGCTGCCCTGTAAGGAACTTGTTTTTTAAAAAACGGTTAATGGAGGGAATCCCCTCTTTCAAACCTCAGGTGTTGGCAGGGGTGAGGGATATATATATATTTCTGTTAAGGACTGCATTTACTTGGGGGTGATCTGGGCAGGGTGGGGAATCAGATGCCAGTCGTGGGTAGGGCCAGAGCCGTAAGTGCTCATGAAACCATGATTTCTGAACTGGGTTGGCAAACCATAACATTGAAAGTACTGTGAACAGCACTGGCCATGGTTTATAAATAACAGAAATGCTTACCCTGTCTCCTATGCTCCTTCCAGACAGCTCCTCCTCTGCACATCCAGCACCCTACGGGCAAATTGGCTTCATTTACGAGCAGCTTATATATGCAGTATGCTCCTCTGGTAAGTAGTTTGATGTGTGTCTATAATATATGTTGCTTCGCTTCAGTGTACTTCTCCTCACACCTGCCCACACATTCCAAACAGGTAAACAGGCCCTCTCAAAGGTGATACGGCTTTGGCAGCAGCCTGTACACAATCCCCCTTTGCCCACAGAGCTCCTGATCCAGGAGGGGATTCTGAACTTGGGCTCATAACTTGAAAGATAATTTCTATTTATAATTTTATTAGTTGTGTATATATAAGATGGTGAACACAACTGCTGGTTCCTTTGGACAGTTTGTGTGCATCATAAGCATTGATAGATGCCTGCAGGCACACACAAATGAACACACACTGTCCTTTTTATGTGAACAAAATATGTTGTTACTGAATCACATCATTAGTCCAACTAGGGCTGCATATATACCAGGCTTCCTCAACCTCGGCCCTCCAGATGTTTTTGGCCTACAACTCCCATGATCCCTAGCTAGCAGGACCAGTGGTCGGGGTGATGGGAATTGTAGTCTCAAAACATCTGGAGGGCCGAGGTTGAGGAAGCCTGATATACACCATATATTTAAAGTGCATTTAAAGCACACACACACAAGAATCCTGGAAACTAGTTGCTTAAAGGTGCTGGGAACTGAAGGGTAAATGATAGTTCCCAGGATTATCAAGGTGACAGGGTGCTTTAAATGTATGGGGGGCATGTTAAGTATAGTTGTTTAGTTCACACTGAAATGGAGAATGCCTGTATGTATGAAAATTCAGTTGAAGCTAGGGTTGCCATATTTTGAAGAGCAAAAAAGAGGACACCCAAGAGAAAAAGACTCCATGAAAATTAAAAGCACCGGGGGCGGGGTTTGGATGCAGAGGAGAGGTATCATATTAAAAAAGAAGGGAGGGAATGAGGGCTGGCCCTTGATGTGTAGGCCTGCCCTTGTCTTCCTTTGCGCTCTAGGTCTCTTGTCCTCTGTGTTGTGCTTGCTGTCTTGTAAGCTTACCTGTTTTGGCTCTGAGGTTATTCAAAGGCTCTTCAGAACTGTAAGAATCTGTCACGATGTCACTTGTGTAGGTGTGGCTAATCTATGGCAGGAGATCCTTGATCCTTGGGGGCGGTAGACAGGGGAAGGACAGACCTCTACACTAGCCCCTCTGGCCCTATTGCTGCTATTAGTATTCTCAGAAGTTGGTGGTCCTGCAAATAGTTGCACTGGCTCCCTCTTTGTTGCAATTGTACTGTTTTTAATAGGTGGGTTGGGAACATAAGCATCCCTTTGTGGTTCGTTCTTGCTTGAATGTTGATGTTGTGCCAGCAACCACCCCAGACTCTTTGGAAATGTGACAGCACCTCCTTCTTCAACCTTAATCCATGCTGCTGTTGCAGACTTCCACTGGTGGCTGCTTCCTATCACCAAAATAATCTAATACTTGAGTGGGATGCCAGTGAGAGAGAGAGAGATATCAGCAGGCTTTGCTGTTGCAGTCCTTGGAGAGAGCCAAAATACTGTCACCCTGCACCCTGTTGTGCAGCCTGCTCTTGGGCTGTGTGACCCGACGGTTGTCTGGTCTGAACAGAACCTCCTCCTCTCCAGCTCTGCATGGCACCGGTTCCTGCTGCATCGCTGTAGAAAGAATCTTTATACATTCAATAAAGTTGAAATGTCCATATTTATCCAGCACTGGGGGAAAAAAGAAGGGAGGGAAGAAAAGAAGGAGGGAGGGAGCAGGAAGGAGGAAATCGGGAGTGCAATCTGGAGGGAGCCGTTGCTTCAGTCCCGGGCCTCGACCCACCTTGCTTCCTTCCCCTCCCCTCCGCCAGGTCTGTGCCCAGCCTAGCCCCAGCCACTACCGCCATCTCACCAGCAGACCCTCATTGCCCAGCAGATGCTCCAGCAAAGGAGGGGACAGGGTGGGGGAAATGCTGGGAAGGAGGAGAGGCAGAGAGAGGGGCAAGGCAGGCAATCCAGGCAAAGTGAAAGCCTCCTTGCCTCATGTCACTCAGCAACCAGAGCAAAAGGAAGCGGGGGGGGGGGGGGGACTAAGGAAGAAAAAAAAACACCCGCAAAATTTTGTCGAATTCTAAAAATCCACCTGGACAGAATTGTTAAGCCTGAAAAAGAGGACATCTCTGGGAAAATCCGGACATATGGCAACCCTAATTGAAGCGTACTGAAGCTCTCTGAGCTGTAACAGGTTGATAATTAACTATTGATGTTCTCCTAGCTTATACATGAGTGTTTAACCTTAGATCATGTGATTAAGACATTCAATTGCAAATCTCCATTTTGAAAGGGAGTTGCCTTTGCCTTTTGTCCACAGTCAGAGAAACCTTGTGATAATGAAGCCTCTCCAGGAGCTGTATAGCCTTAGGCTGGATGCAGGCTAATGCAAGCTATGGGAGAGAGAGCTTTGATTTTTGCTCCGGTCGTAATTATGTTATATACTTTAGAAGAAGAACCTATACTTAGATAAGCATATGTTTTATGGAATTATCTGGGTGTATCATTGATCGTTTTTGTATGTGTTTTGCAGAAGTTCTGGTTAGTAAAGCTTTGAATCATTTGCCTTCCAAAAGGGGTCAGCTTTTATGCATCCAGTTGCTTCATGCTGCGCAATATTAATATCTGCAATAATGTACATAGCCTAGCTTAGTACCACAGCACTGTCAGGTATCGAATAGAAGCATTTTCCGTTCCATCATTCAAGCACCCACTAAGCTCCTTTTAAGTAGAGATGCCCAGGTGTGAACGAGGGACGTTCCACTTGTAAAATGTGTGTGCTGCCCCCCAAGCTATGTGCTTATAGGAAACTGCCTTATACTAGGTCAGCCCAGCATTGTCTACTCTGACTGACAGCAACTATCCAGGCTCTCAGGCAGAGGAGGTCTTTCCCATCTCCTTATTCCTGGAGATGCCAAGGACTTGTGCCTCTGAAGCATTTCTTCTACCACTGAGCCAAGTCCCTTCCCATAATCAGGTTGTGTTTATAAAATTGCTGATACCAAACTCATTATTTTATTAGAAATTTCTGCAATTTAGGAGGAGTCACTGCCTTTATAGTGTAAGCTAAGTCTGGGTCTTTCTAGCGTGAGATTTCTCAGAATGTTCCTGTGTGCGAGAAAGGTATTTTTGTGTAAAGAATGGTATCACAATTCATATTATTCATAACTGACATATTTCATGATGATTAAGATGTTTAGATTTACAGTGGTGCCCCGCAAGACGAATGCCTCGCAAGACGAAAAACTCGCTAGACGAAAGGGTTTTTCGGTTTTGCGTTGCTTCGCTAGACGAATTTCCCTATGGGCTTGCTTCGCAAGATGAAAACGTCTTGCGCTTTTTTCTTAAAGCCGCTTGAAGAGGCGCAGTTGCGACGGACCGTGCTTCGCAAGACGAAAAACATCGCAATACAAAAAGACTCGCGGAACAAATTATTTTCCTCTTGCGAGGCACCACTCTATGTTAGTTACCATCCTGGTCAACCAAAAGATGCAGTTTAATTAAAAGGTTCCTTTAATTTAACTGTGCAATGGCTTTTGAGTGACTTTAAAAATAAATATTCCATGTTCAGCCCAAGATAGGTTCTCAGGCAGATTCAGGTTCAAATGAAGATGAAGAAGGCATGGATATTGAGAAAATCCCAGTTCTGATTAAAATTCCCAGCGCTTTTGAAGCTGGTAAGTAATGACATAATTATACGTTGCAGAAACTGTTTATCTTCAGTTAAACATTACATTTTTTCTGTCTTCTCTCTTGCTATTAAAACTGGATTATAGTTGGGGAGAATGTGTCCAAAATTATATAAACAATGGAACCAATAAGCTTTATTCGTTTAAAACTTTTATCCTGCCCTTTCAAAATAGTACAGAAGGCTGTGTGCAAAAGCTAGTATCATAACCATGCCAGAACATGTTAAAATATATATAACAAAGCTACCATCCACATCTATGTGGGAGTAAGCACCGCTGAGATCTGTGCAGCTTGCTTCTGAGTAGACCTGCATATGATAGACCTGCATAAGACTAAAAGAAAGTGTTGGAAAAGATATGGAAACAAAGTCAGAAGATAAGATTCAGACAGTACGTAGGCACCAGAGACTGAGTCAGAAGAGTTCAGTTTAATTTTATTCCAGAAGTAGTTCAGCAACAAGTAGAGGACCAAAGGTTCCCAACCGCTGAGCTAACAGCTGGGAGGTCACATCACACAGGTTGCGTTCCCATTGGCAGGCGACAAGCTAAAAGCGAGATTCTATAAACCAGGGGTCTGCAACCCACAGCTCCGGAGCCGCATGTGGCTCTTTTACACCTTTGCCGCGGCTCCAGGGCAGATACTAGAGAGGGAAGGAGGCGCATTGTGCGCCCCGACACTCCCCACTGTGGCGGGCGCTGTACCGGCTGTGACGTCGCATGGGGGTGGTGCGTGTGTTAGTCATGCACCGTCCCGACGTCACCTTCCCGCACGCCTGCTACATTGTAAGGGGCATGTACGCTGGTCACTGAATTGAAAGGGGGCATGTACGCTGGTCACTGTTTTGAAGGGGAGTGAAGAACACACACACACAAAAAGGTAACTTGTTAATTTAACGTTTATTTCTATGAGGAGGAGTAATTCTGAGGGGTCAAACAAAGAAATAATAAAAAGTGACAAAAAAGTTATTTTTATAATGACGGGTTCTGTGGTTCCCAGTTTTTTTTCCTTCGGAAACGAGTCCAAGTGGCTCTTTTTGTCTTAAAGGTTGCAGACCCCTGCTATAAACATAAGAAGAGCTTGTGGCCCATTTCGTCCAGCATCCTGGTCTTACAGTGGCTAACCAGATGCCTACAGAATGTTTCAAGCCAGAACTGAACACAATAGCACTCTTCCTCTCTTGCTGCTTCCAGCAACTGGCGTTAAGAAGCACATTTCCTTTACTGGGGTGTTACAGGTGGGGTAATAGCTCTGGTGAGGAACGTTTGTGCTCCTTCTGGGGTACTTTGCCCACCTTTGGTCTCCACCCTGAACTCAGCTCTAACCTGTGGCTCCTAGAAGCTGCCAGCATCCAACAGCAGCCAAACCCTGGGAATGACTTGGACTGGCCTGCTAAACCAGGTGAGGGCAGCCAGTGGGTTAGGGACTTCCCCTGCATGTAAAGACAGGCTCCCGCATATTGAGCAGATAAGACTAATACAGTGGTACCTCGGGTTAAGTACTTAATTCATTCCAGAGGTCTGTTCTTAACCT
Organism: Podarcis liolepis; assembly: GCF_965112155.1. Lineage (NCBI taxonomy): Eukaryota > Metazoa > Chordata > Lepidosauria > Squamata > Lacertidae > Podarcis > Podarcis liolepis. The sequence goes on from NC_139563.1 coordinate 22,671,444, forward strand.
GAAACTGTTCTTAACCTGAAGCACCACTTTAGCTAATGGGGCCTCCCACTGCTGCCGCGCCGCCAGAGCACAATTTCTGTTCTCACCCTGAAGCAAAGTTCTTAACCCAAGGTACTATTTCTGGGTTAGCGGAGTCTGTAACCTGAAGCGTATGTAACCCGAGGTACCACTGTAGTGGGTCCAACGGTCAAGCAGGCAGTTTCTGCATGTGCTGTCAAGGGAAGTGAGGGACATTCGGGAGTCATCGACCTGGGAAGGTAGCGCATCTAGAAAAAGGAAACTTCCTGCCTTGCAGGATTTCTTCGGAAGAAGAAAAGGCCAAGGAGTAAACCCTATAGAAATCTAGAGTGGAGTCCCTAAGATGCTTAGGCAGTGCCTTGAATGTCTCCTTTCAGCAGCTCCCGCAGCCAAGCCGGTACCAAATGTATTGCTCTGCTTTTCCTTGGACCACATCAATGGGGTTAAGAGGAGGGTCTTGTCATCTGGACAGCCCAGGACCTCCATACACACTGCCCAGGCTTGCACCCAGGGGAGGTCACTTTGGTGCTGCTAACACAGCAGTTTGAGTTCACCCCCTCTAGGCACACTCCATTGTCTCTTGAGGCAGATGGATGCAAACAACTGCCTTTACTTGCAAGCAAATCTCATTAGGAATATAGGAAACTATCTTACATCAGGCCATATTATTTGTCCATCTGCCCAAGTGTTGTCTACTTACTGGCAATGGCTCTCTGGTGTCCTCAGGCTGAAGGCATTTCATATCACAAGCTGCTGGAATTGAACCTGAGACCTCCAGCTTGTGCTCTACCCCTGAACTGTGGCCTGTGTCAGGGTACCCATTGTAGTGCCTTCCAGATGTTGCGGGACTGCCATTCTCATCAGCCCCAGCCAGCATGGCCGGTGGTCAGGGAAGACGGGACTTATAGTCCAACACCATCTGAAGGATGCCACATTATCTATCCCTGACCAATACACACTTACCTGGGAGTAAGCTTCTGTGTTCAGTGTGCTCTCTCCCAAATAAATGTGTACACAGGATTGCAGACTTTGCTCATTTTCTTCCTTCCTGGGCCTTTATGCAATTGAGCAGTGTTAAAAATGGGATAGCATCTGAGCTCTTCATTGTGTGATAGAAACCTCAGTTTTGTTTTATGTACTCAAGGAGACTTTTCTCACAGTCTGGTAGAGAGGCACTATTTGCACTGTAATCTTTAGAGACAGTCTTAATGAGCAAGAAAGACACGAACCCCTAAGATAAAACCACTGAGGAACAGCGACTCTTTCCGTGGCTTGTCAGTAGGAGAGAGCTCAAACAGAAATATCTGATGCACAGAAGCAACTCCAGTTTTTTTCCTGATAGATTACACTGTTTGTTTCTATTTCAAATTACTTTGTCAGCGCAAGAAGAAGGGGTTAAGAGGAAGGTCACTCTTAACAGACAGTCACAGTGAAGGGAATGACAAGGAGTTTCTAATAAATTTGAAATCCATATCTCAGTCATTCTTGTAACCCCTTTGAAGTATAAAACTTAAAACTATTAAATCATTCCCATGGATTCCCAACTGATCTTCTCAAAGGAATGTTTTCAGCAGGTGTCATTAAGAGGAGAAATGCAACACTGCTAGCTTGAAGGAGGCGAAATATATGATTTAACCAAAATTAGGCTATCACTTAAAGTTTTGATGATATCCATAAGAACAATTATTTTTATCTATTTAGAAAGATGTATAAACTGCTTAATTAAAAAAAACCTAAGATGTATACATAAAACAATATGAAACAAGAATCAATAAAACAAATTTAAAGTTAGAAAATGTTAGAACCAAGTGTGCATAACTGAAGTATACGTCCATATAGCCTGTCTGAGGTAAATGAGTATTTAGCAGGCATCTTTAAAAAAAGTGAGGGTGGCAGCCTAATCGTAATAGACAAGGCATTCCAAAGCATAGCTGCTGCCACACTGAAAGGTTGACTCCTAGCAAATGTGGAACAGGTATTAAATGGCACTTGTAAAGCTGAACTTAGCTGCCTACTCAACCAGTTCGATCTGTGGAAGTACAAGGTATACTTATTATATGGGACACCAAAAATAGTATTTGGCCAGAAAGAAATCTGTAAGCTGTCAGGCCAACACTGCATCAAACAGAAGTTGATTAGCAGTGTTTGTGATCCATAGAATTGAATGTAACCCCCCAAAAATTCAAGCCAACTCCTATCTGAATAGTTCCAACTCTGTGCTCTGTTTCTTGATCACACTGGAGTGTGGCGGAAGGTTGGAGTGAGACAGAATGATCCGACTCATTCTGCATGATGACATATCATACCTCTATCTACATCTGCACAAATGCATTGGCTCAATTCTCCAAGCGCTATCCTTTTGCTGTCAAAATGGCAACTAGCCACACATAAGCAGGAAGTATGAGTGGGCTTGGGGAACTCCAATATTTGCAGAATTATATATTTAAACCGCCCAAAAATCTTTAGGGGGGAAGTCAATATGTGTGGGGGGGTCAACAGCCCAGTTCAGGCAGAGCATGCTCATAATGCCAATTGCCTGTTGGCGGGAAAACAAAAAAACTGCATAGGGTAGAAGAATGGAATGAAGCATTCTGGGAAACTGTGCACAGGAACGACTCCCCCCCCCCCACTGCAACATCATGTTGCAGTTCCACTTCTCCTTTTCTATTGCTTATAGGAGCAACATCATGTATATAACTTGCTGTCTAACATCCTTTCCGTCTGAATTTTCAGTCATTAGTTTGTGTTAAGCTCATTGACATAAATGGACCGGATATGTAGGCAGTAGAGACTGGTCAGTCTGCCAGCTCCCACCTGTCTGTCTTCTTAATGGCATCCAGTCCAGGACGTACCCTTGGCTGCCAGCTTCCTCTTCTTTAGTCTCAGTATTGTCCTTGCAGTATTGTCCTCCAGCAGAGAGGAGGATGGGAACAAACCTGAAATTAGTTGGCTCCACCTGTGATTGGCGCTTGCTCCACCTACTTTTGGCCTCCTTATCTTCTCCCCCCCCCACCCCCCGCAGTCCCAATGGGCCCCAGCCACCTCTGTATTTGGGGGAGGGGTGTATCAAAGTTGCACAGCCACCCTAACAACTCTGATTGTGGAGTGATTCTAGCAGGGATAGAATCTGAGCAGTGGGTGTGTACTCTTAAAAGACCTGGCAAAAATTCATCCTTTCCCCAGCAGCTCCTACCTCCTAATCCATTTGTCCGTGGTTTCTGTTCACCAACAATATCAGCTCCGCATATGCTTTAAAAACAGGAAACGGAGAGAACAATTTTCTCTATTTAATCTGTGTCAAAATAAATCCTTAAATATTTGTCAAAGTTTTCTGAGCACCTAAGAACAGTAATTACTAATAAGGCTGCTTTAAAAAAATTTTTTTTCATTCAATACTGTAACCAATTGCCTAGTAAAAATGAAATCAAAATCAAACATCATTTACTTGCTAAAGGCTCTAATGAAAGTAGTGGAACTTGGAGAAGGGCACATGTCACTCTGGACATGCCAGTACCGTCGAGACTGAAAGACTGATAAAGCTTTGGCTTCTGGTTTTTCTTTCTGAAAAGAGCTTATTTATTACATAAACTGATCTCTTTATTCCAGCACAGGAATGTCAGATCCTGGAGCTGCAGTGACAGTATCTTATTGAAACATTATAGTGATAACTTTATCAGCAGTGTGTGACACAGGGTGACTCCAGACCACAACATGTGCCTTTGTCATAGGTGTCTACAAACATTTCAGATAAATTGTTTCTTTGGTCTGGAAAAAAAACATCCAATGTCCCTTTGGCTCTCTCCTCTGCATATCTCTTTAACTTTTTTTCTATCTATATATATATTTACAGCGATTTGAATTTGCTGAGAGATAAAAGCCAGGCTGAATGACCAAAAAAAACCCAACCCCCCAAAACCCTCACACATAACATTACTAGTGACTCTTTAAATGGAATTTTTCATTCAGACTTTGACATTAAACTAGAAAAGCCTTTTGGCTGTGACCATACAAGCATAATAAATTGTGTATGTTTGCGATACTGAATGAATCTTGCCCATATGCTGCGCTGCAAGGCTACATGAATGAAGCATTTACCAAATCAGGCCCACCACATTAAACAGAAAAACAATCTTTATTCATGGTAACTTATCAGTTTCAATTAATCAACCTTAACAATGGAAATTCTGATGTGTTCAAGCAACTTGAAAGCAATAGGTCATCTCCAGGGCAGCCATGTTGTGTCTTTGTGCCTATGGCTTCAAACAAAGCAACATCTCCAATAAATGTCCACATACAATTCCATATTGCCAGCATAGCTACTTTTAAACATCTAAGCACGCCTCGGTCTCTAATGTACTGGCTCTGCAGATATGCACTGAGTTTGCCTCGGGTTTTGCTGTTCCCAAATATAATTGTTTTCTAGGATTTTTTTGGGAGCTCTGTTAAGTTCAAACAAAGGAAAAGACATTTCCATTGGATGACCATCCTTTCAGTTCCTCTGCTGCTATGTGAATAAGCATTGTGCAAACCATTCCAATGGTATTGAAAGGGGGTAACCATTGGTTTGATTTGGTTACACGGTTTCCTAAAGCGCTCCCTCCCACTGCCTTAGGGTCTGTGAAAGGTCCGTGACCTGTTTAGAACTGCCAAGTGAAATGTCATGTCGCCCCTCCCAAAGGGGAGTATCTGCATTCATTTGATCAGTATAAAAAATGATTGGGGATGGCGAGATCAGTGCTTTTGAATTGCAATTTATAGCAGTTTACAAAAATGCACATTGTTGGAAAAGAAAACATGGAAGTGTTTCTTTCTAAATTGCATTACCTGTGAAATGTCATTAGTCTTTTTAGGATATTTGCATCCAATTTTTACTATGAAAAACTCAAGAGAGGCTTGAAGCGAAGAAACAGGCTCCCCCCCCCCATTGTATTAACTCTTACTCCTCTTGTTCTTATTCTGTATTTAATTTTGGCATCAAGTATCTGGAAACTAGAGTTTCATGCAAACTTCCTTTTTTATTGCTGCCTTCTTTATGATAATAGCATGTGGTGCTGATTTCTCCAGCATGACACGATGATCATATCTTCCTACATTGTTTAAATACATTTGGTGTATGTGTGTGTGTTACAACAGCATCTAGATTGATATTTTCTCTTTATTCAGTCCCCATACTCTGAGATCTATGGATGATGAAAGGTATATAAATTTAATAAATAATAATAATAATACTATAATAATAATACTCTTCCCAACCCTCCTTTTTTTGTAAAAAGCTTTTCAAGATATTCAGGCAATTTGTAAAAAGTCATTTGTTGCACTGGAACAAATTGTTGTGACCAGTGTTTCATTTATAACTGGAGGCACAGCAGTTGAAATAGTTTGGAATCCCATTTTAGGCTGTCTCTGTGTGTGAGTGTGAGTGTGTGTACATTACACAGAATATCCATGTGGTTTATTCCCTATTTGGAAAAGATAGGTTATCTTAATACATACATATTTTAATTGCGCGCGCGCACACACACATTATAAATTCTGCGTTATTTTCCTGAACCAGAATGGAGAGCTCACATTACAGATGTGCCAGAAGTAGGCAAGTTTCAGATGGGTTGGCTACAGCTAACTTCTGCCCTTTCCCTGCCCTAGAATGAGAGGCTTACTTGTTTCACCTCCCAGCAGAGACTGAGGCTGGTTATTTATAGGGATTCCCTCGGAGGCACCATAGGCACCTGCTTCCCAAACTCTGGAAGGTTCAAAGTAGGACAGCAGTATTTCATTAACTGGTGCATAGGTGACATCACCTGATTAACTGCTAAGCCTCAAGACGTCACTTTCCACACAAGCAGCAACATGTGGGTGAACAATGAGAGGTTTCCACAGCAGCTGGAATAAAAACTAACATGTAAATTAATGCGGCACGTGAAAGGACAGCATTGGCTCCTTTTCTACAGTGTTCCCCTCTGCCTGAGAATTTTCAGCTGGATCCACAATAGAGTTGCCACCTTTCTTTTTTCCTTTTTCTCTACTCTGAACAGCTGCATCGTGACAGAAGTTCAACAAGTGTAACTTTATCTCAGCATGACGGGAAAGGCTGCACCCATTGAACTTCTGCCTTTTGCGCAAATCTCATTGAGGCAAAGGCTCTGCCAGGAAAATATAACCACCCTGATTTTACCACATTGTACAACAGGCTGTGCCTCTTGAAAAATCAGCTCCACCTGTCTCCACTTTAAGGACAACTTTTCAAAATCCCCTCCCCTGTGCAAACAGTTGAAACAACCCTCACTTCCACTCCCATCACAAATTAATTCCTTGTATGCAAGTCCCCCTTGCTTAAAACAGAATGTGTTTCCATATGTGTTTAGTGCTCAGGTTGACAGTTGGCACAATCCTATACATGTCTACTCAGAAGTAAGCCCCACAGACTTCACTGGGACTTACTCCCAGGTAAGTGTGTATAGAATTGCAGCTTTAAAGATAGTGTGTTTCAGGGTCTGTCTTCAGGTCTGCATAGGATAGTAGCCTTTCAGTATGTGGTGTCTATTAGCCCTGAATTATCTGTATTCCATTGGAAGCTGCCTTATACTGGGTTTAGACCATCTGTCCATCTAGCTCAGTGGCTGACAGGGGCTCTCTAGGATTTCAGACTTCTTTCCCTCCCAGCCCTATCTGCAGAACCTGGGACCTTCTGCATGAAAATCATGTGCTCTACCACTGGTGCACAACTACCACTAGCACTTAACGCAACCCTTTATTGTTTTTGCTGCAAGAGGCTAAGGTGGCTAGCCGCCTGGAAACTGCAAGCAAGCAGTTAGAGGTGTGCAGCCCAATCCTATGGATGTGTTCATGCAAGGGAGTCTTGCCCCTTTAAAAGCCAATGGAGCATCTCCACGCCATCAAAATAATATACCATTTTGATGGCCCATTGATTCCAGCCTGTTTTGTGTGTTTTTAAATGAACTTGAAGCACAATCAAAACGAGATAAGAGAAAAATACCAACAAAATATTCAAGAGAAGGACCTGAAATCTCTCTGATGTTCTACCAGGTCTCCTCGTGGCGCTGGCTTAAACACGGCAGGTAGTATAGAGTTGGGGTTGGAGTATATTAAACCCCTCATGAAATCTTCCTGGTCTTAGCTCATGAGCAGGTGATGTCCTGTCTGGTGGCAGGTGGGGGAGCATCTGGTAGTGCGTGTATTGCTTTGACGGTCTATTGTCAGAGGTTTTCAACCTTTTTGAGTCCATGGCTTCCTTGACCAACTACATTCTTTCTGCGGCACCCCTGTGGGGCTCAGGAGCCCAGTTATGAGCTGGCAGCCTCTTTCCCTTGTGGAGTGTTCCCTCGGCCTCCTCTCTTCTCCCCTTGGGAGTCCTCTGGGCAGCTGCTGCTGCCGCCCCTGGTCTCTGAACTACCCTTCCTCCTGCCCCTGCCGCCCCAAAGACAGGTGCCTCCTCACACTGACCCAAAGGGGCCTGGGACTTGTCTGTCCATTCCCAACAGCAAGGGCTGGCGGGCAGGCTGGCTGAGCTCCCTCGCTTGCTTGCTTGCTTGCTTGCTTGCTTGCTGAGGCTGCAACCAGCACCCCCTGACCAGCCCCAGAGGCACCATTCACCTGCAGAGCTTATAGCCAGTGTTGCTGCAACAAACAGCTGTGCAAGCCTTTGGGAGGCAGAGACGCAAGAAGGCATCAGAGGAGAGGGGGAAGGAAAGAGGGACAAAGCCCAGTGTTGTCCACAGCACCCCTGGTCTATGTAGTAGGTGCTACTGTTGTTTTTTTAAAGAAATAGTGTTTTGTGGCACACTAAAAGCTAATAGATTTGTGTGGGATTGTTGAGGGTGGCAACAGGGGCATAGGAAGGGGGGGCGGGTCACCCTGGGTGCCCTCACTGAGGGGAGTGACATTTGTGCACCCCCTCCGCCTGCCCAAGCCTACCCTGAGCTGTTGGGGTAAGGGGGGAGCTGCACCACTTTACCAGTGGCATTCCCCCCTTCCCCCTTCGTTTTGACAGCTTGGGGGAGGCTTGGGAATCGCAGGCGGGCAGTGTGCCAAATGTCTGCCATGGGTGGCTTGCTCCTCCCCCATCAGCGGCTTGCTCTGTCCCTGGCTGCAGGGCACATGCACCACTCCAGGCACCCGAGCGGCTACCCCACGCCTGGGAGGGCACCCTCTGTGCCATGCCCCCCTCGGGAGCACACCCTGGGCAGCCACCCTGGGCAGTGCAGGCATATGCTCCACTTCTGGGTGGCAGGAGAGGATATATTGTTTATTACTATCCTTCCTAACTTGCGCTAGCAAGTTTCTTCACTTAGCGGAGTGCATTCCCTTTCTTACACAAAAGAAAACTGGTTGCAAACTCGTGTAATTTTCTTAAGACAATAAGCAATTCAATCTGGCTTGTCCAGATTGAGGTATGTTTTAATATTCCTGGTAAGACCCCTTTTGAATCCCTCCTAAAAGAATAAAGATACCACAGTCTTATTCATAAGTAGCAATCAGGCAGAGCACAGTGTGATCCCTGAAGGCAGGCTTAAGGCTTAAAGTTACAAACATGTACAAACAGGTTTACCCCATATGGAAGATGATCAGGGGAACTGCTGTGGCAGCGAGCAGTACAGTCCAGGTGATGCAGGAAGCAGGCAGGACGAACAGGAAGGTCGAAAAGAGAGGAAGGTAGCAGCATGACTTGGCCTTTTACCAGGTCTGGAAAGGTCGTGCCCACCTACTAGTCACATGCAAGGAAGGATGCTCCAGGCCAAGAAGAACAGGAAGTTTCAACTGGCTGGACCAAACATTCCCTTGCATGTCCACTCTAGCAAAACAAGGAATGTTGTATTTGACTGCTCCCAGTGGATTACATCCCACAATTTGTTGTGGTGGCAGAAGGTTGTGTAGACTTTATCAAATGTGGGACGTGCTCCAGAGCCCACATCAACAGATGCATGAAGTAGTATCCTCTCCTTGAATCTGATGTAGACTCTGGTCCACACTAAAACTTATATGCAGTGTAATCCTACACGTGTCTATTCAGAAACAAGCCCTGCTTTCCTCAGTGGTGCTTACCTCCAGGTAGGTGATGCAGTGGCTTGCAAGCCTTACCCTTCAGGGTGCAGCAATCCTTTCTGCAGCAGACTGATTTGGTTTAGAAGGGCTCATCAGTCCAATGAACAAAGCGGTGGGAAGGCAATATGCCAAATGCTGTTTTTATCATAGTCTTCCGACAGTGGAAAATAGCTGTTTATAACCCCCTCCAAATTGACCTGTATGGAATACAGTGCTGCATTGAATTCCAAGGTGCAGTTTCAAGCTTTCTGTGTTCTCTCTCTTCCTCTTCTCAGCTTCAGAGTCCGCCGATGAGGAAGAGTTTGATCAATTGCCTTCACCCCATTCATCTATACGCTGATAGCTGGGGTAAGAGCCACCTGTGGGAAGAAAAGGCAAGAGAGAAAGCAAGAGTCCCCCTCAACATCTGGTAACATGCAGAGGATGTCCTGCCCAGCTGCCCTGTCCAGTGAATGCTTTCAGTTCTCCTACCAATCCCATGGGGTGCGCAGGAAACCATCTCTCCTGAGTAATGGAGACCTGCCAAGCTGAATAGTTTCTACTGCACACACTTTGTGTGCAAGTTTGTCCAGAGAGTTGGCTTAGGGTTACTTTTTTCTGCCTTAAAGAACAAACAGCCTTAAATAAAGAGTTAACTTAAGGCACATCTTTCTGAGCCTTTACATTACACTGCAACTGCTTTCAGTTAACTTCAGTTAAATAAAGAGTTAACTTAAGGAACATCTTTCTGAGCCTTTACATTACACTGCAACTGCTTTCAGTTAAAATGTAACTAGAAGTTGGTCCTTATATTCAGCCTGAAGGCTGCAAATCCAGTTTTGGCAAGGAGTAAAACCAAATCCCATATCATCATTCTGCAATCATATTAGAATGTGCGTGCGCAGATTCGGTGCTGCGGGTTGCGAACGTGCCTCCCACACGGATCACGTTCGCAACCCGAGCGTCCACTATAGTTAAAATCTTATAGTAATGTTGGTAACCTTTTAATGGCAGCCTGTTCAGAATCAAAGGTTTCTTTAATTATTGCAAACATGGGAAACTACTTTACATAGACTCTGAACCAGATCATTGGTCTTTCTATCACATTACCCACACACTGACTGGCAGCAGTTCTCCGGGGACTTAGGTAGAAGCCTTTCCCAGCTCAACCTGAAGGTACCAGGAATTCCATGTGGCCAGCCGGGAAGCTACCATCCTTATTTCTTCCTAATACCTCTTACTGTTTTTAGCCTTGTACATTGCTTTAGCAAATGCTGAAAGCATGTCTGGTTTTGTTTTGTTTTTACTTTATTTTGAAATAATAACATACAGATGCCATTTTATCTTCACTCAAGTTGCAACAAGGCTTACTTCCTAATGCAAATATATTCTAATGCAAATCTTCTTCCTAATGCAAATATATTTACCTTGAGCCTGTGAGGTTCATGTGGGAATGTTCAAGGTGGCAGGAGAGGATATATTGTTTATTAATATGCTTCCTAACTTGCGCTAGCAAGTTCCTTTACTTAGCAGAGTTGCATCCCCCTTTTTGCATGCACAGCAGACAGCTGGTTGCAGGCCTGTCTACTATTGTACAGTTCAGTCTGTCTCTGATTGAATTGTACGTTCCTGTCAAGTTCCCTTAAATCCCTCTTAAAAGAATAAAAACTCCACAATCTTATTCAAAGTCAATAAAAGGAGTTTACTCACATCAGTTCACAGTTGGATTCCTGAAGACAGGCTTAGTTACAAATATGTACATGCGGATCTACCCCATATGGGGGAATAATTCCAGTGCTTCTGCTAGCTGAGAGCAGTCCTAAAAGCTGGTCAAAGGAAGAAGGAAATCAAAAAGGTGTGCTGCGTGACTCGTCCTTTTTTTGCCTGGACACACCCACCTCCTATTACATGCAAAAGGAAGGATGTTCCAGCCAGGAGGAACAGGAAGTTTCGACTGGCTGGACCAAACATTCCCTCGCATGTCTTCTCTAGCATTACAAGGAACGTTGTACTTGACTGCCTCTCATGGATCACATCCCACAGTTCAGGTGGGTAAGGAGCTTTTACTGCCCCTCAAGCACAACCAACCACACACAAACGGAATGCCAACAAGAACCACCAAGTGATACGGGAGGTACTGCGCTCTTTTAAGAAGTGACTTCCTCCATCCCTTAAGCCAACCTTTTGAGAGCCAAACGGTGGGTACAGCCACAGGTAAAGGTGGTTAGAACAATGAATGTGATGCTTACTTTGCCTGGTAGGTGACATTCCACTCACATTAAAAGAGGCATCGTGAGGGTTTAAGGACTCGTTCCAGCCAGGTAAAAAGCCTGCAACAGGGATGGTGATGGATGTGGCTTGGGGAAAGGGACGTGGTGCAGGGATAATCCCAAGAGCCCAATCAGAGGGATCGAGAGGACCCATTTGACCACCGCTGACCTCAACCATCTACATTCAAATCCAGTTGCACAATGTTAACAATTTTCAGCTTTTTGGATTGTTGGAACTCCAAGCGCCAAGTCCTCCACTGAGGACCCCCTCATAATGAACCCTGAGCCTGGATGGTGGTGAATTGATTGGAGACTCCCTTGTGGTTTGGTGGGCAGGGAAGTGCTTCTCCCCCACGTCCAACCCACACAATGGCCCCTCTGCAGCAGCCCTTGCCATTCTTCAGGCATCAGCTCCTTTTGCTGTGTGTGCCACAGGCGCTTCCAAAGGATTGTTGCCCTAGAAACTTGGTTTCAGCCTCCTGCTATATATCAACAAGCTTGTTTTAGCAGTCCCTTGGCTGAATTACAGTTACACAGTTTGGCGCTTCTTTCAAATTTCCTCCCATCACTTGGGCCAAAGAAAGGAATTTTTTTCCTCCTTTAGAAATGAATTGGCTTAATTAGTAAGTAGATTAATGGCAATGGCTGGTGAGTTGGTTTCCAGCAGAGTTTCACCAGAGAGGGTTAATCGGAGTCAGGGCTGGAATCTTTCCCAGAACTGGCTGCCAGCCATTTTTCCACCAACCAATCAACCCCAGAAAACAAACGCTCTAGTCGCAATACCTACCCGAGAAATAGAGCTGGTGGGGTTTTGCTTTCAGAGACACCAGCAGCAAAAGCTGCCCAAATAAGCAACTTTGCCTAATGTTATTCCAAGGGTAAGGGGGGGGGACCCAGACCAAATGGGTTACAGTCTGAGAAATGGATAGCTAGAGGGTTGGACGCGGAAATAAACGCAAACCTCAGCTCGTTTGCTGCCTAGGGCAGGTCACTCTTTCTCCGTCGTCTTCCTCATTTGTAAAATGTGGATAGGGCTTGCATGCGATACTGAGGACTGATAACATCAAGAGTCCGAAGCCTTGAATTGTACTTAGGGCGCGCATAACCGCGTCCTTCTAAGATAAAACCTCGTCCTTTGATAAGTCCCACCGACTTTAACTAAGCATAGGGGCTGATTCACACATGCATGTACACGTCCCTCAGCACCGTATGAATCAATGTGGGTATTTGCGTGAACGCCCTCTGTTGGAAAGCATTGCGTTTGAAGTGGTGTCAGCTGATAAGAGCTACCTCTAAGGCGTGTTGACTTTTTGTGACGGCTGTTCCACACGTGCAAGTAATCCCCTGGAGTCATGTATACACTTGACCTTACTTTCAAGGCATCCCTACTTAGCCCATTTCCTCATGAGAAGTCTTGGAAACTGCACCCAAAGTGTGAGAGTCTACAGATGGACGCAGCCACTCACCCACGCGATCCCTTTGCTGTAGGCTTTTAGCAAGGCTTTTGAGTTTCGCTGGTACTTGGTTAGAGAAATCAATATGTTGCATCCAGCTAACCTACACTAAAAACAAATCACTCTGAGAAATGAACTATAAAATGAAGCTGGATCCTTCCTTGTTAAAAACCACACACCAAAATATAGATTGTTAAACTGGATCACATATTTCCATTTCCCCTAAATATGGAACCACCACCACAAAACTCCTTAAAATTGAAGAGTGCACAATGAGAATAGGCAACATTCACTCTTATTTTTCCCATACTGATAAAAATGCATTCATAATTTAACTGGCAGCTGCAAAAAAAAAGTCTTGCAAAAAGAAAAAGAAAAAACCCTGCTGAGAAATGCATATAATAGGAAAAACAGGTCGCCTGGACAGCAGTGTAATTAATGCCAGAAAAGGCCAAGCCGGTTTCATAGATTCTCTTTTGAGGATATCAAGACGAGACCCAGTGAAAAATGACGCATGCTTTAGCATTTCAGAAAGCTGGCAACTGGCAGAGCTTCTCTTTCCTTCCCCCCTTCCCCACTCCTTTTTCTCCTCTTTAACTTTCTGCCTCCGAACAAAGGGGTCGGCAGAACTAGCTAGGTTGTAATGAGTTCTGTGTCCCTAGCCTATTAAGGGCATCATGGAAACATATTGTATCGAAATAGTTTGGAGGAGAATACTGGGGATGAAAGAGAATGGGTGCTTTGATCAGCTCCCTGGGGTCCTGAGTGCGCACAGACCGGCTTGCAAGGTCTTATTCAGCTCCAGCGAGACACACTTACAAGACCATTCAATGTGATTTGCATATCTGTAATTTATCACATTGGGTCCCCCGAACATTTTTTTTTGCAAGGTAAATAAAAGTTGGGTTGAATAACAAATATCAATCATCTCAGAGAGAGAAGGGAGGGAGAGAGGGAGAAGGAACTGTCTGCGCAACCCACAGTAACGCTGAAGAAGTCTGCAAAGAGAGGCAAAGAAAACGTTTAGCCCAGCAAAGAGAAGTTCAAAGAGTCCGTTAGACAACAGGTTCAAGGCTAGTAAAAAAAAAAAATGAAGCTTTTGGCAACAGTTGCCATCCAGCGCTGTCCTGCCACTAACAAAGCTTTTGGGAACCGAACTCGTAAAAAGAAATCGCCCCCAGGCACCTAGGAGGGAAGGCGATGCTTGTGCCTTGCCCTGCAAAGCGAAAGATAAAAAGTTGGCACCTTGCTTTAAGGGAAGAAAGTGTCTTGGGACACTCAGAGAACGCCCTTCGCCTCTTTCCATCTTCCTTAATTTCAGACGTCCCCTGTTAACTGGTTGTAAACTTTTACTGGAGACCGAGAGGGGAGCATTTCTTTTTTTAATCGCTCTTCCCTCCCCCCCCCCCCCAGCCCATAAGAGACATCAGTAAGAAAAGGCTTTTGGAGGGGAAGAGGATGAGATTCCTCTCCAAAACAAGAGGCAAGTTAACAGGCTGGCATTGTTCGGCGCTCTCACAAACTTCAGCGCAACAGCAAATAAGAATCTTCAACTTGACCTTGGAAAAGGGCTCCGCGCCTCCAGCTAATCTATCAAGCCACCCCCAGTGACAATGATGTATTTCCAAGTATTGTCAGATCATGAAAAGATTGATAAATTCGCCGCTGCACACCCAGACGGAGCGCTCCTCTTTGCAAGAAGGAGGCACGCTGGAAAAAGTGCGCCTCCTCGTCCGCAGGTCTTGGGGAGGGAAAGGGGCGAGGGGGGAGCAAGAGCCGAGAGAGGCGCTCAAGGGAAGAGAAACGAGCTCTCTTGAAAGCAGACCGGTCATATTTCTTGGAGGAGCACGAGAAAGCTGGAGACAATCCTTCTCATATTAAACGCAATATTTCTTGGCTTTGGCGAGGAACAAAAGTCATAGCAAGACGTCTTTGTGACTAATTCAGTCAAAGGGCCGGCTCTGGTTCCCCCTGCAGAAAGGTCACTGTCGTTGTGTATGGTCCACCAAGGGGGGGATTTCACAGGGAAAACGGAGCCAGCTGTCCCTGTCACACTCTCCGCACTGGGGGAGCCCACACTGTGCATGGTTGTTAACTTCATTCTACACACCTGCAAAATCTACCCATTTCCAAGACTTTTCAAGGGGCTTTTTTCTTCTTCTTTGGAACTCCCCTTTTTTTGCCTTCTCCACTTTTGACAACAACTATTCAAGTTTTTCTTGAAAGCGCTGGGAGGGAAGGAAGAAGGGGGGCGCTTTCTCAGCTTCGGGTGGGTGCCCATTGAGCGCCTAGCCAAAGGAGCTGCCTTCCCACAAAGCGAAGTTTGACAAAGTCCCAAATAACTTTGCACCGACGTGGAAACGGCCTGTTGCTAACGGAAGTGCCCTTTAGCCAAAGCGCGAGCTGCAAATCGCGAAGGCTGCTGCCCGGGCAGGCGCTCTCCCGCTTCCCCCCGCGCGCTCCTTGCACTCTCGGCTCTTCGCTTCGCTCCAGCTCTTCGCCAGCGCCACAAACGGCATCACCTTTCACTCCCTTCTCCCTTCCTCGCTTCTGCACCTCCAAAAAAGAAAAACACTCAGCCACCCTCCAGGGGCTTTTCAGATTCCGTCGGGGCTGAGAAAGGCTCAAGCTCCCCAGAAGCGATCGCTTTAATTGGAAAGGAATGTAATGCCCAGCCAGTGGGGCCACTCTCTTTCCCAACTTCGCTCTAGAGCAAAATGAGGAGCTTGGAGAGAGAAGGAGTCCTGACGGGGTTTCCAGTCATGGGAAATGGAGGCTGCTTTGAGGGCCTCCCGCGACCAACCTCTTGCCCCCACAGACTCCGGGTTCTTCCCCCGGCCCGGCAGCATCCCTCCCGCGTCCCCATTTAGCCTCCTCGAAAGCAACGCTTTCGGCATAGGCCTCGCTGGAGGCCCGTCAAGGCGCCGTTGCGCCAAAGGCGACAAGAACAACCCCCTTGCCTTAAGGAGAGGGGGAAACGGCTCCCCAAAAGGCCATTCCCCAGAAAAGGCGGGCGGAGGTGGGCCTTCGCCCGGGGCTGGCAAGCCCAGGCTGCCTCAGGGAAGCTTTGCGCGGGACAGCAGCTCGCTGGCAGCGTGACAGGCGTTCCGCGCAACAAGTTCCCTCAGAGCAGGTGCGCGGCAAGGGGAGGGGAAAGGAGCTGCCGGCGCGACGAGCGAATGAGCCGGGCGGTTCAGAGAACCCCAACGGGGCTCCGGGGTGCGGGCCGAGGTCAGGGACGAGGCACCCTTTGCCTGGGCGCCTCTGGCCCGCGAGACGAGCGGCCTGGAGGCAGGAGTGGGCGCGGAGCTGGCAGCGAGCGCCAGCGACACAGTTCCTGTCAGGGGAGCCCGGTTCTTCTCCCTCTGACAGGCGCTTGGAGGGCGGGTGGCGGGGCCGAGGCGACGCTCGCCCCTTCGCCTTCCCCTCAGGGTGTCCGCAGCCACCAAGCCGCCTCCTGCTCGCGAGCCTGCGCCTCAGACCGCCTCGCCTTGCTGGGGGTCCCTCTTGGAGACCTCCATGCGCAACGAGGCCAGGGCAGGCGGACACCTCTTGTTGGAGGTCTCTTTGCGGTCTCCTGGGGCCTCGTGGGCAAAAGGGAGGGGGCTGGCTCTGCGGCAGGGGGTCCTCTGCTCTCTGGGGTGCCGCGAGCGGGCCTCTCGCCGGCTCCCCGGAGCCACAGGCACTGAGGGGAGAAGAGGGGCGCATGCGCGTCTCCAGCCGGGGACCCTCCCCAGGCGCTCGCTCCACAGTTTGGGGAAAGTTTGGCCAAGCTGCCCAGAAAGGCGCCTGGCCCTCAAGCGACGAACGTGAAGCGCCAGAGAGCTGGGCGGAGGCCTCCGGAGGCTCCCCGGCTCCTGCTGGGGGCGAAGTGGGGCCGGGGGGGCGCTCGGGGGGGTGAGGAGCGAGGCTTTTAGGAGGCCCACCGAGGCCCCTGCGCACCAATCTGGCGGCGCGCTCGGCTGAGGAGGCTGCTCTCTTGTGCAGCCGCGCGCGCCTCATTCGCCGCGCCAGCCACTCAGGCGCCCCCCTCCCCCCGCCCCTTTGTTCGCCTTAAAAGTAATGCTGCGAATTAAAAGAAATGACAATGTTTTCCCCCTGCTCGCAAGTCCCGGAGAAGGGCCCTTGAGCTTGGCAAAAATCAGGCGAATCATTCAGCGTGCCACCCCGCACCTGTGATCTTGGCATTGAAAACCCCGCAGACCTATTCCCTATTAAACTTAATTATTCCCCCCAGGCACACAATGGTTGAAATGGAGCAGGTTGGAGTCTGTTTATTGGTCGTAAATGTTTTTCTGAAGATCTTCTGAATCTCATTGTTAGCTCGTTGTTTGAGTCTGCCCTCTTTCTTTCAGTCTAGAGTAGCCTTGGACTTTTCAATTTTCAATCGTAACATCTGCTTAATCGTACGGATCAAAATATGGAGACACAAAACATATGTAATGGTGGATTTGTTAAATCCTGGTAATGAGTTATTAACAAGGGAAAACAATAGGCCAGGATGGTGAGAGCCGTATGGTAACAGAGTCACTTTATGCAACGCCTGACGTTCCCCTTCTTGATAAATGGAACTAAGGTCTGAACGCCAGGTGATAGCAAGAAAATCAATGTC
This sequence comes from Podarcis liolepis, assembly GCF_965112155.1. NCBI lineage: Eukaryota > Metazoa > Chordata > Lepidosauria > Squamata > Lacertidae > Podarcis > Podarcis liolepis. Next base: position 22,688,837 of record NC_139563.1, read on the forward strand.
TTTAGAGGCCAGCACGGAGACTTTTTTTTCTGTGTGAAAAATTAGGAGACATAAAATGTAATTGGCTGATCAAGGAGGGGGGAAAGTAGTGGTCTTAAGTTTAATTGCCCGTTGGAGGCTGAGCAAAGGCAGACAAAAAAAGGGAAAAAAGAAGCAAGACTCTGGGCCTGTTTGTTTGCTAGCATCTCAGCTCCCACTGCAAGTGCATCATTGAAAATGTGTTTTATTATAACACATGCCATGCTTTACAGTTCCCATATTGTGTCAAGACAATGCTTAATGGTACATTAAAGACAAGCAAACCATGCCAACACGTCTTGGAGACATTGTAAGGGCCTCTCTCTCCCTTTGCTTGTTTTAGGCAGCTGCAGCTCAGCACCCAGAAAAACACAAAAAGAACAAGTTTGAAATACCAGGTGCATCCGAGGGAAACCCGACAGGGATTGATATGTTATAGCCCAGGACATGAACCTAGCAATAAAGATATCATTTCGATTGTCTGCGGCTTCCACGCCATGTAAAAGGCAAGAGGCGCCCGGGCAGCCTGTTCTCCTGGCAGCAAAGCTTTCTCCCTTCCCCAGCCTCCTTTCCTATCTCCCTCGGCCAAATCCGAACACCTGTTGGCCAGACCTCACATCCCGTCGTGGGAATCGCTGCCTCCTAAGGCTTCCAGATCTCGAAAATGCAATTTGTTGTGGAATGAGCGCGGGCCCATTCCCACAGGCCTTGGGGAGGGGGAGAAAGGGGGTGGGGGTGGAAAGAAAGAGGGATAAAAAGGGGGGAGGAGGAGGAGAGGAGTGAGATTTACCAGGGACACTCAACTGGTGTTTGTTCATCCTGGCAGCTGGTCCTCGGTGCCACTGCAAAAGAGACCTTAATGAAAATGGGATGAGTTCATGCCTAGCCGAGGTTTCACACCCCATATATTATAGGGGCCTTAATCCTAATATTGGCGGATTAGAAGGCCTGGGAATCCCAAGGGAGCAGGTTCTCAAGTCTCCCTGCAACCCTGCCTTTGCTTGCAGGAGGAGAGACACTTCCTTTCCCATACCTTTTCCCCAAAGAGATTGATGCTTCGAGGTTTTTAATGGTCTCTCTGCGCCTGCTTTGTGTACGACGAAATGGCCTTTTCAGTGGGATTTAAGGGGCATCACGAATGCTGTTGGCCTCAGGGGCGAGGACAACTTGGCTGACAAGAAGCAAGAAAAGTTCAGGAGCTAACTTAAAAAAAAAATGCCTGCAGCTTTTGTGCCTGCTTTGGGTTATTTAGAAATAACAAAATAAATAAATAACCCGAGGCTGCGCCTTCGCACACTGGGGAGGGGAGGGGCGTGCAAAGGCCACCCTGAGGCCAGTCCCGGAGCAGTCAGGGTTTGGTCTGGGTTTTTCATAGGCAACATAATGACCAGCATCGTTTTCATAATTCCCATCATCAAACTCCCCCCCCCCATTTGACTGGCAGGCAACTTTGAAAGGACTATTTCTAGTTGTAGATCAGGTATCGTGTGGTCAACCAGATCACAATAATCTTGCTGGAAAACCTGCAACTGGATTATTTTGAAAGCTGGTTCGGTTTTCTCTCCACCCACCCTGCTTCAGCAACGATAAATAAATGCTGCTTACTTCCGATCAGGCAGCTGAGCGGTGTGTGTGTGAGAGAGAAGGAGTGTGAATGCATAATTCATATGAATACAAACCCACCAACCCAAGGGGAGGGGGCACATCTATGAATATTGTTATTGTTTGGGGGGGCGAAGAGGGGAGGCTGATTTCAAAGGCTTGAATTGCTGTCAGTCATGCGAGCCCACACGCTGGTTCCTTCCAGTGCCAAGCAATATTTTTCACGCCCCCCCCCCAACCACCCACTGCTACGGCTCTTCCATATCTTGATAGTTTTCTGCTGCAACTTCCAAGCCAGCAGGGCTTGTGGTGCGAGTTGGGAGGGGTTCTTTGGGGAGCAGACAGGGTCTGAAATGGAAGTTATGCAATAATAATAATAATAATAATAATAATAATAATAATAATAATAGCAGCAAAATTGCTGCAACTGGGCTGAATGGATTTATGAGCGGACGCCCAAGAACCTGTCAGCCTCTTTGAAGCCGGCCTTTTAAAGGGACTTGCCAAGTCAAGACGGGAGACTGACAAGATAGAGACCCTGGTGTTTTCCCCGCGCAGGCCGGCTCTTCCGCTTGATCTGCACCATACTAAAGGAGGGTGATGAGGCATTGAATGACAAAAACCACACACACAAGTGGCACGGCCGAAGAAAAGGTGCCCCTTAACAATGCGTGTAGTGTTTGAATTGTGCAGTGCCACAGCAGCACGTCCAATCGAGTACACACACACACACACACACACACACACACACAGAGCCAACGGGACCGGCCCTTCCCTAACTTAGATCCCCGACTATGCTGCAGTCCGACGACCATTTGACTTTCTAATGAGTGTAATGCGATTACATGCCTCCTGGAAGCGTTTGTGCCAAGGCGACTTTCTGTGTTTAATGAGGACCTAATACAGGGCAAAATCGAATTAGAACTTGGGCTGCTTCCCGCCCTCCTTCTCTAGCCCGCGCTGCAAGAGCCTCGCTGCATTTATCCAGCTCGTCCTCTTCTCCTTTTGCAGGGATTGCGGGATGCGGGGAGCAGACTGCGGGGGGGGGGGGCTTTGGCCCCATCTGATGTGGCCAAGTGGGGCTCGCGGGGGGTAATTGCTCTTGGAAGGGATCCACGAGGCCGGTGGGGCTGGCCTATCTAGGTTAATGCAATTAGGCCAGGCGATCGTCTTGCTCCCCCTAACCCCAAGTTACCGGAGGGGCGGGCGGGAGGGGGGCGCGATTATCCACCGGGGACTCCGCGCGGTTCCCATCCGCTCGGCTGAGCAGCGCAGCCCGGGGCAGCTCGCAAAGGCTCCCGGCTCAAGCTGCAGGCCTGGGCTGGGCATCTGGGATCTTCTCCCCGGGGGGATCCATCCTGCCCACCCAGCCGGCCCGCCAGGCCTCGCAAGCGGCGGGTACCACGGGAAAATCAGCACCTGCGGCCGAGGCAGCAGCAGCCCAGCGCGGCCAGAAGGCGCTCTCTCTCTCTCTCTCTCTCTCTCTCTCTCTCTCTCTCTCTCTCTCTCTCTCTCTCTCACACACACACACACACACACCCCAGGCACACATTAACTCCCCCGGCACCAAGGTCCCACTCCTACAGGTGCAGAGAGGGGGGCGGCCCTGGTCTAACATCTCCTGGGCTCCGATCCTCTTTCTTATTTTATTTCTTCTCCAATAAATAATAAAAAATACCTTTTCAGGTGTTTGAGGGCTGCCGCTCAACACAGGGCTTCTTGTCAAACAAGCCACTTCTTCCTGGCCAGAGCAACACCATCATTCCCCGTTTTCACAGAATCATAGAATGGCAGAGCTGGGAGGGATCCCGAAGGACATCTAGTCCAACCCCCTGCAATGCAGGGATCTCAGTTCAAGCAGCCCTCCAACCTCTGCTTGGAAACCTCCAAGGGAGGCCTGAGAACGTTTTGCCCTGAAGTTGCTTCTCCGGGCAAGAGGTTTGCATCCCATCTCTTCCTCCATCTCTGCATACGCTGCCCTGCTGCTTGGGTGGGAGGCGGGTTGGGGTAAGATGCTTATTTAGGGTTATTTCCCGTCGGTTGATGTTCACTGCTCTGAACCGCGTTTTCGGTATTTTAAGAGGCACACTAATCTCGCCTCCATCTGGCGTTAAATCACGTTTATCCCCATTTTATAGATGAAAAACTGAGGCTGAAAGTAAACTGTGCTGCTGCTGCAAGGATTATTATTGCTAATAATGATGATGGGCTTAAACCAAAACTACTTTTGAAAATTGGTGCATTTTAATTGATTAATCAAAGACGTGCACAGTACAGAATCTTAATGAAGGTGTTCCTTAATTAACATGTCCTTTCAAAGGACAGTTAATTTTTAGAAGGCGATGATCCCCCACAAAAGGAATAATCTCTTGCAATAAGAACTTTTTTAAAAAAATTCAATACCCATCAGTATTGTGAAAAAAATGGATTTGACTGCATCCTCCCCATTGCAGCTGACAGCTAGAAAGGTTCTGCAGCCTCTATACTGTTCAAGAGGTCTGTGTCTTTACTTGCTTTCAGTCTCATAGATCCATTGATGGGGAAGGGATTTTAATTTGCAGTACAGCCTTACTTACTTATCTACAGATTCAAACCTTTGCCTTTATTGTTAAGAACATAAGTGGTGCTGATATTACCAAGGCTGCAAGTTCGACCCCCATATGGGGCAACTGCATATTCCTGCACTGCAGGGGGTTGGACTAGATGATCCTCAGGGTCCCTTCTAACTCTCTGATTCTATGATTCTAAGAAGAGCCACTGGATCTGGCCAGTGACCCATCCAGGCCAGAATCCTGTTCTCACAGTGGCCAGCCTTACTCACCATGCCCCGTTAGTGCTTTTTATCTCACTTCTTCCTAGTGCCCTTTGTCCAAAATAGCATCCAGTGTATAGAGACCCCATCCACACTATATATTTAAAGCAGTATCATGCCACTTTAAAACATCATAGAATCCTGGGAACTGTAGTTTGTTAAGGGTGCTGTGAGTTGTTAGAAGATCCTCGTTCCCCATCTTTTTATACATATATGCATCTATATCGGTCCCAAGAGATATTTCTCATCTCACCTGGCCAAGGCTGTTTATGAACTCATTTGAAATTAATGGGTCATCAAAACTCATTAAAAATTATAACTAGGACTTTCTGCTGTCAGAAAAAGTATCACGGTAGAGAATAAAAATGTAAGACTGAAACACTAAAATTAATGTTACCCATTCTCTCCATGGTCTATATATGTCTCCAAACTTTTTTTGAGTTCAACGTTCACTTCTTTGTGTGTCAGAAGGAGAGCCAGACCCATGGAAATTTTGTAGGTGAAGCTTTTGCCAGGAAAGGTTGCAACACGAGTGTAATCCTATCCAGATGAGTCACTCTACTCTAGAATAAACTGGGATTAGGATTTTGCATCATAGATGTGGCCAGAAAACTGCTGATAGTAAATGCAGGATAAGTCTCCTGTTGCTAAATGCATAGGTACAGACCAATTCCCATCTCAAAGCAACTTCTCTTGGGATCAAGGTAGTTTTGTCCAGGTTAAAGTTATAGCTGAACACTGGTGCCCTCATACACACATATACCACCCATTCATGCACACACCCCTCCAAATAAAATCACCTTCAGATTTAATCAAAGTTTATTAATAATAAAATATAACTGGCATATTCAACAAATCGTAATAAATTATGTTCACATTTTCTGGGATGTATGTTTCTTTTTCCAACAAAGAATTGTGCCCAAAAGGTGCTGGTGGATAAATCTCAAATTCATTGCATATTTTTAAATTAGCATAAATTATATAAATTATACATTCAAAAGGACAGTTCTATTCCTGTAACTCTAAACAGTAATAAATAGATAAATAAAAAAAAGTTGATTGCCATTAGAATACCTTTCTGTAAAGTACCTTCAAAAAATATACGCCTTTAAGTACAAATGTACACTGGTAATAAAGATTATTGATATTTACAACCCAGTAACTTTCACATTTCATGCTACAAAGTCAAAGGGGGGTTCGTTTTCTATGTTGTTTAGGGAAGGCTTGCTGTTTAATTTCCTAGGGTCTTCAGGGGTCCACACTTTAGCAGTCCTAATAATGTTTTGTTCCTTCAGCTGTTTCTCGTCAGTCCAGGAGAGAGAATGCCCAGCCAAAGGAGGAAGTCCATAATCTGGGTCGCTTGGAGAAGGTGATCCTGGAGAAATAGAGAGGAAGAGGGGTGAATCACAATCGCAATATTCTCACCGAAAACAGGAAGAATCAACACCTGCGCCAAAGCGCCCCGTTTTCTCTCTAGGCGCAGGACAGCAGCAGGTGCTCCGGCTAACCTGTTGCACACAGCGGCAACGCACACCGCCCTGCGGTTATCTATCAAATATCGAGAGAACTCTTAATATCTGCATCCCAATTCCCCCCCCCCCCAAAGGGTATTTTTCTCCACCCAGACTGCTCCCTGGGTGCTTGGAGGAAAACACCGACTAGGAAGCGCATTCCTTTAGAGTGCGAAAGGGGTTAGGAGAAACTTTTAGCATAGCACGTAGGAGTCTCCCTTCAACCAGCCAGATTTCTAAATCTTTTCCTAACCACAATGATGCGCCTTGTATTCGCGCAAAAGGCGCATATGCCTGCCCTACTCTGTAGGACGAGCCCTCCTGAAGCTAGGGCGCGCACATGAATCCGTGCGCTCGCTTGGCCGCGCGTGTGGTGAGAGAGAGAGAGAGATGCCTAGTCCTGGCGGCGATTCCTTTCCAACCTCTAGTCTAGACCTGAAGAGTTTGCGGGAGCGCACTTTAGAAACAGCGAGCGCCTGCTGTCTCCACGACCGTGCGCTCCTTCCTCTTTACCTTTCCGGGACTGCTTGCATTTGCGCCTGTGTACAACAAATGTGCCTGGGTACGTGCGGGGGAGAATTTCTGCGCGCGCGTCTGCGGGTCTCCCCGCGTGTGAAAGCGCCAACCCTAAAAGTCCGAGAGTGGGTGCTGTCGTTGGGTATGTTTGCGTGCCAGGGTTGGCTCGTGCGCCCATGGGAGGGAGGGAGGAAATAGTGTGGCAGAGTGTAAGAGGAGCTTAAGGTGGAGTTTTCAGGGGTGGGTGATGCGCAGCGCTTGAACCCGAGCGCAGCGCTGGAACTAGACTGCGAGGGCGCCTGCGTCTTGAGGCGCGCGCCTAAGTTGCTTTCCGAGAGCGCCTTCCTTCCTCGGCCAGCGCCTCTCTCGGGTGCCGGACGGAGGGCGGCGCCCGCACTTACTTGTCCCGCGGTGGCAGATGATGACCTTCTTGGGCTGGCAGGGGCTCTGGGTGCCGGCGCCGCGCAAGGGCAGGTCGGACTGGACCAGCTCGCTGAGGAAGTTGATGTAGCCGATGGCGAGGCGCAGCGTGTCCACCTTGGAGAGGCGCTTCTCGTAGGGCAGCGTGGGGATGTGCGAGCGCAGCCCCTCGAAGGCGTCGTTGATGGACTGCATCCGCCGCCGCTCGCGCACGTTGGCCGCCTGACGCAGCTGCTGCAGCTCGGCCTCGGAGCGCACCCGGCGCCGGCGCCTCGCCGCGGCCAGCGCCTTCAGGCCCGCCCGGGGCGACGCCGCGCTGCCGCAGCACTCGGCCCCGAAGCTGCTCGACGACGGCGACGACGGCGGCGAGAAGGACGACGAGAAGCTGCCCGCCGCCCCCTCGCAGCAGAAGGCGCCCTCCGGCTGACCCCCGGGCCCGGCGCCAAGGCAGGCCCCTCCGTCGCCATCGCCGCCGGCGCGGTAGCAGGCCTGGAACTGAGGCGTCAGGAAGTCCACGTCGGCCTCCAGCAGCTCGTCGCCTTCCAGGGGGTCGCGAGACGACTGGTCGGTGAAGAAGTCCTCGTCGTCGAAGTAAGGCGCTGAGGTAAAAGAGTCCAACCCCGCGGGGAAGTGCTCCAGCAACACCGCCTCCATGGCGGGCTTCTTTCCCGCCTCGCGGGACACTGTCCAGCAGGGAGCGGGACGAGGCCAGGCGCTGCCGCTGCCGCCTCCTTCTCCTCAGCCCCCCGCCTCGGGCTCCTGCGGCGCCTCGACTTGCCGCGACTCCTGCCTCGGGCTTTCGCGCGCGCTCTCTCCCCAGAGGGAGGCTGCGGACTTACACGAGCTGAGGGCTGGCACGCGAGGATTCTTATAACTACAACCGCAGGCGCGTGCCATTAACCAACAGCGACAGCCAATCAGAGCTGGACCAGGCGGAGGTGGAGGGGGGCAGTGGAGGGAGGAGGAGGGGGTCGCGCACACCTAGACGGCTCCTGGACAGGAGGCGGGGCCGGCGGGGGAGGAGGCCGGCGCGCGCGCTCTCCCCTGCCACTCTCCAGTTAGCGCTGCCTGCTGCCCGTCGCCGTCTCTTTTGCGCAGCGGATGGTCCAATGGGGCGCTGGTTTGTGGGAGCTACAGGTGCACGTCCGCCGCGCAGCGGGACTGGCAGGCAGCGCGGTGCCATTGTGCCTCTGCTTCTGGAGGGCCGCGAGGAAAACGCTCAGCAAAAAGCCAACGCACTTGGCTAGCCCACCTTCTTGGCCAACGAGCCCAACCAACAACGCCCCCTTGCCTCTCCTCCGAAAGCAGGATCCTGCCCGTGGTGTCTTTATTAGCCAGTAGAAGCCAGACAACTTTGCGCCGCAAGCGCGCAACTGAACACCAGGAAACCTTTGGGAATGTCATTAACATGGGCGCACCAGTCCCTTAAACCTAGACGCTGTGAACTCGGGTCTGGAGCATTACACGAGGGGGAAGATCCTGACCATTCAGAGAGTGGTGTTTTTTTATTTTTAATGTTGCTTTATTTGAATTAGTTTCTACTTAACCATGCGATCACACTCAAAAGAAAAGGAGGTTAAGAGGAAGGCCTCCCCTTTCACTTACTTTGTGAAACTGGAGAGTCTCGCCCACTTTGCTGACTGTGAATGTGGAGCCACCAAGAGTGGTTACTGCGAGTCAGTAATCCGGGGTACAGTAAAAGATTACTGATGCCTGCGTTCGGGCTGGAAATTAAGAGCAAGTGAAATTAGTGGGGCGTAGTTGAAGATGCGCAGATGTCTACTCAGAAAGAACCCCGTTGGAGTCAAGGGGATTTTCTACCTAAATCAAACAACAAACGAGAATTGAGGAATGAGGCCGGTGACAGAGAGTTAGGGCAGAGGGAGCAAGGAGTGAAACTGCGCAAGAAATGCGCTTTAGGTTGGGACGGGGCACTTCCCAAGCAGTGAGGCTGAGTTTCCAGGTCTATCGCCATAACTGCCTCCTCGATAATTTAATACAGAATGAATTTCTTCTGGCACACTGGTTATGCACTGGCCTGCAATTTTGGACAATATCCAATTACTCAGCTGAAAACAGAGATCAAAGAACACGAGGCATACTTTTCAAAAAGAGTTTCCTTCCGTTATTGTTGTTGTTGTTGTTGTTTTACAAAATGTAAATATTTCACTATTTATACTCCAGCACATCTCTACACGCCTATTTGTTTGTTTGCTAACCTATCTTTCTCCCCAAGGGAGCCCAGGGTGGCAAACAGCATTAGAAATGAGATAAACATTTAAAAACTATTTTAAACCTTTTAAAAAATGTTAATAACGTGTGAAACATACACTCACACAGTTAATAGTTTCAAGGCTGCCAGAAACAGCATCTCCCAGCTGCCACATGCCTGGGTGAACAGACACGTTTTAAAGTTGTTAGTCAACATAAGAAGAGTCCTGCTGGATCCTTAGTCCAGCATGCTGTTCTCACAATGGCCAACCAGAAGCTTTAACGGGAAACCCGCAAGCAGAACGTGAGCGCAAGAGCACTTTCCCTCTCTGCGGTTTCGGATTTTGGGAAGCATTCTGTCTCGCACTCTGGAGGCAGATCACAGCCATCATGACTAGTAGCTACTGAGAGCCTACCTACTCCGCCATGAATTTGTCTAATCTTTAGGCAAAAGAGATAGGGAAGTTGTGGTCATCCGGATGCTTTGGACTCCAACTCCCATCATTCCTCATCATTTGCAATGGTGGACGGGGCTGATGGGAGTTGGAGTCCAACAAAAAAACATTGGCGGGCCACAGCTTCGCCATCCCTGCTCCAGGACAACTCGCACTCCTTAGTTCTGCCCGCCCTCCAAACACACCACGAGCACCAGGGAGGGCGTTTTCCAGCCCTTGCGCTCCTGTCCCTACTAGGTAATAGCGGCTGCTATAGTATTGGGGTTGGTAGCCATCCGGGACTATCTACTGCGCTTGGCAAAGGTTTTGGTGGTGGCGGCGGCGGCATGTCTTGACAACGAGGTAGTAGAAGAGTAACTAATCCGCCTGAAGTGACTTTGCGCAAGCACCTCTGCACCCACGGCACGCACAGATCTATATAGTTCTCTACGCACTGGAGAGAGGCCGGTGAAGCTGAACCACGAGTTTGCCTGCCCTTTAACAAGAACAACCGAAGCGTGGGTTGATTGGCTTGCATTGTGAGCGTTTTCATGACACCCGAAGTTAAGGACATCTTTCCCCTAATACATCAGACCAAATTACATCAGCTCCTTGTGATTGGGTGTTTATCGATTTTTAAACATATCGGATTTTTACTCTCCCCACCCTTTGTCATCTGCCTTCTACTCCTCTTAAATTCAAACCCTAAGTTGCAGCGATCGTTTCCTAGCTTCCCCGCCCCCTTCCCGGCTGATGAAGGAATTGGGGATTCTGAACCTGGCCAAAATGTCATCTTACCGAGCAATGTTTTCTGCCCTTAAAGCTGTGCAGTGTCTCCCACTCTAACCTTAAACACAGTTAACGCGGAAATAGAGAAGCACGCAGGTGTCCGCATACAGCCTCTGTTGCTGAAGAATAAGTCCTTTCTCTCTTAGATTGGTAAAGAGCTACCTCGTGTCGTGAGAACCGTCGGGGCGATTGCTGTGCTGCGAGAGCGCTAGACAAATTGCGCTTGATAATATTAAGTCTGTTTTGGATTCTGAGTAATACTACACCGAGCCTTTTCCCCATTTTTGCTGAATTTTGTAGGACCTCCGAGTGTTTGTGTTTAGAATAGGGGCTCCAGAGGTACCACTGCTGGAGGTGGATCTCGCGCGCACACACACACTTTGAGGGAAGCGCATTTTGCACAGTGCAGAAATACAGATAAGAGGCAGCGCTTCTCTCCATGCAGTGCACAACTAAGGGCAGAAGGGTAATGAATGACCAGACTTCAAAGCCTTTCACAAACCGCGATAACACGGGGGAAAACTCCGGAGAATAGACTGGCACGGCAGCGAACAAAGGCTTAATTCTTGGAACGTCCTGGATTTTGCACTAATCCATTCGAAAAAGAGGAGAGGAAATAAAAAACATGGTAAGGGTGAAAGCGTTCGTGGATTGATCAGCGCTTTGAATCGATTCGTTCATTCATCACAGATGATCAGTGTGAACTGCAATTGGAGCTGCTCCCGTGGTTTATACGTTTAGTGAAGAATGCATGTGCGCCCTTCGACGGGGACAATCCTTTTAAGATTACTCACCAAGTCACAAGTTGCCTTCTGTCTCCACCCACCTCCGGACCCCCGCAGTGTCTAGCTTGGCTTACTGTCTCCAGCTACCTACTTTGCATGTGTTACCTTGACCTTTTGGAACACTTACATTTAGTGTGACTAATTTGTATGAGGCTCTCAAACCAGCCTGGAGGCTTTCTCTGCCCTAGAGGTAGTTGCCCTTAATCCCAGCAGTGGAGAGACATTTGTGGCTCCTCAGGGTGGTGATGGGTCTAACCACTGGATAACATGGGGGGGGGGTCACAAAGCATGTGCACAATGAAATAGACTGGGATCTTGGAGACCTGAGTTCATGCCCACTGCTGCTATTTGTGTGTTCCTGGGCAAGTGGTTTTTTCCAGATGCAGGTTCCCATCTTTAAAAGTAGAATGATAGCTAGTTGTCCCTGTGGTGGTGAGCCACACTATAAAAATAGTCAAGCACGTTATAAATGAAATATTCTTATATACATGTTATAAATTGTAACACAAACACTTCCAGAACGCACAACCTCCCTCATGCAATCCTGCTCCTCCTCTGTCTTTCTACCTGGCAGGCATTAAGGTTTGGAGTCAGGAATGGGGAACCTGTACAGATTTTATTGGACTACAACTCCCACAATCCCTGGCCATTGGCCATGCTAGTTGGGGCTGACAGCAGTTGGAATCCAGCAACCTCAGGAGGACCGCAGGTGCCTGGCCTCTTCAGCAGCCTCAGCATTTGTAGCTGGAATTAATCAGGCCTCTGCCCTCCCCGGCCACGTGGGAAAAGGCCTGCAAGGCAAGGAGCAGAACTCGCAGCCAAGATGGAGTTAGAGAATACCAGAGAGAAACAGAAAATTATTCAGTCCAGCTCCAAGCTGGAGCTATCTGCAGGAAGAACCCTTTAAATCTAGCCATGATTCCATTTCTGGCACTTCTTCACCGTGCTACGGGCCCTGGTAGACTCTAATGAAGAGGAGACATTGGTTGCCTCTCATATCCCACAGCTCCAAATGATGGGCAGTGCAACCTTATCTCCATCTATTCAGAAGTAAACCCAATGGTGTCTTCAGAGCCGAATACAGAATGGAAAATGTGGGGAAATAAGTGATTCCTTAAAAAAAAAATCTTTTAAAATCCATTATTTTTAATTATTTGTAATATTAATACAAAAATGCATATAGAAGGTTCAATATAGATTTGCTTTCCTTTCATACGCAAGATGAGGCCCTCTTCTAAGATTATGCATTTGCAATCTATACAGGTGCAAAATAAAGTAAAGTATGCACTTTCTTTAGAAGTTTCATGTTTGCTAGTCAATAAGGTAAAATGCATCAGATCAACAAATTAGCCGCAGTCCTATACCAAGTTACATGGGAGTAACTCCCATGTAACAAAGAAATGGGAACTTTAGATTAGACATGTGTACAGTATGAAATTTATGATCAGGTGACAATAATAAAATGTCTAAGTAAGATTAAACAACTGGAAAGGGTCAGTTTTAGGAAAGCATGAGTGTTCAGATTCCAGGTAATACAAGACAGACTACTGGCATCAGGCTCAGAAATTTGATTATCTCCTACATTTGAGGGATGACTTTGTAGTTATAATCTTCTACCTGTATGGGGTAGGACTACATCAATTAAGCTTTTATTCACATTAGAGGAAAATCTCAAAATGCTGCACAATGGGACTATGGAACAGTAGGTGACTCACCTTAATGAACCAGGGATAACTGTTTACCTATTGTCCAGAAAAAAACAGGACATGGTAGAGGTGTATACATTTATGCAATATTGTCGAGAAAGTGGATAGAGGGAGGTTCTATAATGCTGGAACATAGACTCATTCAGGAGATTTAGCAAAAGATCTGAGATAGAAAAAAAGAAAGCATAAGAACATGAGACAAGTCCTGCTGGATGATACTATAGGCCTATCCAGACTAGCATCCTGTTTCCCAGAGGGACCTAACCTATATGAGAAGCCCACAAGCAGGCTTGAGTTTCCTCCAATACAGGAGCTAATATACCGCGGTCATGATTAGTAGTCATTAATAGCCTTTTCCTCAATGAACTTGTGTAATCCCATTTTAAAGCCATCCAAGGTCACCAGATTCCATAGTCTGCCAATGCAGAGTGTAAAGAACTACTTCCTTTGTCTGTCCCTGGATCATCCAACATTCAGCTTTATTGGATAACCCCAGGTTTCAGTGTTATGAGATATATAGATATTCCTCCACCCACTTTCTCCAAGGCAGCATTTCTTAGCTCAGTACACATTTTGTAGAATTAACTGCACACATTGTGGTAACAATCACTTGCTTAGGTGGCTTTTAAAGGAGATTAATGGAAGACAGATCAATCGGTTGCAGATACGATGACTAAATGTGGCCTTCAGACTCAAAAGGCACTCTGCCACTGAACACCAGTTGGTGGCAGAAAACTAGTTGATGGGGGAAGTTCTTTTGCTTTCATTGCCATATCTACTTCTGAGCTTCCCAGAGGCATCTATGAACACAGGAAGCTGCTTTATACTCAGACCATTGATCCATCTAGCTCAGTTTTGTCTACACTGACTGGCAGCAGTTCTTCAGGATGTCAAACAGGAGTCTCTCCCAGACCTACCTGAAGATGCCAAGGGCTGAACCTGGGACCTTCTGCAGATGCTCTACCACTGAGCTACTGCTGGCCTCTGTATGCAACAGGGCACTGTATACTAGATGATGGACCTTTGGTTTGACCCAGCAGGGGCTTTCTCATGGTCTTCTGACTCAGTGGGAGTAAGGCACACTGGTCCCTGCGGGACTTCTGTGTAGGCAGCTGTAGGCTAGCATTGTATTGCCAATTCTTTTCTTGATGGACTCACATAGGAGAAAAGGGCACAAACTGAATAGTGAACACCCTGCATGGCAACATTCACAAGCTCATTTGCTGTGTGAGCATCTGCTGTGAAGTCACACCTATTTTTCTCCATCCCCAGTAGGTGTGCCCTTATTGTCGCATTATATATTTCTACATGCACAGTTTCCACATTCTCTGCTGCCTCATACACTTAAGGTGTTGGGAGAGGTCACTGAAATAGATACAGATATCAGGTCTGGTGCACCTACTGGAATCATATAAGCAGAATTGGTGAGAGGATATTTATTTAGGCCCACCAGTAATCTAATAAGGCTTTGGAGTTCCACTGAGTTCGTTCTCAGAGAAATCTGACTGGTCTCTCTCCTCTCTGTAGCGGGTGCTGGCAACCTTTCTGGGTGCCTTGACCCCCTTCTTCCCCTGCTCCGACGCCTTGTAATCCTGGGGACTGAGAGAAACGGGAGTCGGCCGGGCTAAGCTGGCTTCCATGCTGTTTCCCCCCATGGTCGCAGCTTCCTCTGAAAACAGTCAATGGGGCAGGCCAGAGGCCCGTCCACAAAGCAGTATGGCGCCCCCAGCCCGGCGGCGCTAATGGGACAACAAGGCGGAGCGGCCTCTGAGGGAAGGAACACAAAAGCCCCTCGCGAATAAAAGCCCGCCACAAAAGGCGCCGAGGCGGCCACTTTGCGGGCGCACCTGCAAGCACGGGCCTAGCGCGGCGCGGCGCGCCCTCGGCGAGGAGCTGGTACCTGAGCAGCCTTCGGCTGGTGAATGCGCCATAAAAGAGCCTCTTTTCAAGGCCTTTCAAGCCGGGGGTCGCCGTGTCTCCTCCTGCCCCCTCCCCCCTCCCCAGGGCCAAGCTGCAGAGCAGGCCGCATCCATGGGAATCCCACCACTTGTGCGCCTGGAGACGAGGGAGTGACGGAGGGAGGCAGGGCCTTCCCCCCGCGCCCCGCTCTCTCCACGGAACCCTCGGAAGACTGTAACAAATGGGACGCCATCGATTTGTAGGCGCTGCTGAGGCAAATCAAATGATGGCGGGGGGGGGGGCGGTGAAGAGACGAAGATGTGGGGCTATGGCTGAGGAGGGGCGTAGTGAGGTGGGGGGCGGCGGGTGAAATCAACGGTTAGAACTGTCTCTCGCTCTGCCGCAGTTCTAAAGCCATCCCCTTGGTTTCCCTCTCTCTCTCTTCCAGCCTCAGGCTGTGCTGGCTCCTGTGAATGTGCAATGGAAAGTAACGTTTATGAGGGGATAAGATCCTTCTGAGCACGTGGCGAAACTTTGCTCTTGTTTTGGGGGGTCGGGGAAGCCTTCCGGTACAACATTTGCTATTCCACACGCCCCAAAACACGTCTAAAGCACGAAAGGGCTCGTTTTGAAGTAGGGTTTGGCCCATAGCTGTCAACGTTTTCCTTTTTTAAAGGGAAATTCCCTTATTCCGAATAAGATTCCTCGCAAGAAAAGGGAAAAGTTGACTGCTGTGGTTTGGCCCCCAAATCCATTTGGGTGGGTGTTTCCCTCCCCGCGGGAACCTCTCTGAGCAGGTTCAGGTTGCGCTTCGTGTATGGGGCAATCTACATTCAGAAATCAGAATTATACACATTTTGGTGATTAATGGGGCAAAGTGAAGTGCATTTCTTTTTCCCAACCTTCTTTGCGGGTTAATAAATATTGAAAGAGAACGATTCGTTTTTTCATTAGTGTATTTATCGCACTCACAGGGGCGATGTGCGTTGAGTGGCATGCCCCCAAAGCGGCTTAACGCAGGCGCACTGCTGCTGCCTATATATATACGTATATGGCTCATCAACACTTTTTATTTCCTTGCAGCCACTGGAAGGGGAAATTTCCCGCTTTTAGGAGGCAACCGAAACTTTTTTGTGCTGAACAATATCTAAGCCTTTCTCTAAGCCGAAGAACTTATTGTTGGGCGTGGGGGCGTCTTCTTGAAATATCACAGCGTGTCCAACGCGGATTTGCATCTACGCTTGATACTCAAGGCGGATCTCCTCCTCAAGTAGGCAGGAAACACCGTCCTGGATCGCCCGCCCTTCTCCAGCTAAGGCTGCCGATCTACCAGGTCGCTTTCGGATTCTTTCCTTCGGCAAACGGGACTGATCAAATCCCGGGGGGAAAGGCTGAGGAGATGCTCAGCAAGATCAACCGGGAGAGGGCTGCTCGGTAAGTTTGGTTTGTGATCCAACAGATCCTCATCTCTTCCTAAAGCAGGAGGCTCAATTCATATATATAGAGGCGTTGATGATAACAACACACCACTACACCCAGGCGAGTTCATGGCGCTTGCAACAGGTTTCTTTCCGTCCCTAGGCTTCCAAGCCGCGTGCAGCGCGACACCTGTCGGCAGCTGCCCGGCACTGCGCCCCTCACCTGAGCGCCATAGAAGATGGAGTGGCTTTTGAGCTGCTGAGCACCTCGTGGCTCTGGGGATGCGCGCGTGCTCGCGCTCGCCCCCATGAAGGATTTCCTCTGTTTGCCTCCCGCAGATTAATCAGCCGCGGCTCTCCCTATAAATCCCACTTCTCCTAAGAAATGAGCAACGTCCAGGGGCAGGGGGTGGCGCTCTTCAAAAGGCAGCACCTGCAAAGGCGGCGGGTTGCCAAGGGCTGCAGGGAGGAGGAGGGGCGGCGGAGGATGCTCGTACCTGCGCGAGCTGCTTTCTCTCCGCTCTCGCTCGCTGCCCCCCGCCCGCCTCGCTCCCTCTCTCCCCCCCTCCCTGTCCAGCCGGCCTGGAGCTATTAACGCCTCCCTCGCCCCGCCCCTGCTGGAGCGCTTGGGAAAGCTTCGCAAAGCTGCAGACCGGGCTGGTCCATGGGAATCTGGCCACTTGTGCGCTCCGGAGCCGGGAGGGGGCTGTGCTTCCTTTACAAAAAGAGACACAATTAAGCAAAATGCTCAATGAACATTATAAATGATGGGCAATCGCTTCGCAGATTGCCTAGCAAATCAAATTATATATGGTCGCTCACGGGTGATTTCCAGGCCCTTTGCAAACCAAACAGGTATCTTTTTGTGCGTTTGTCCTCCTTCATCTCTCTGCTCCCACCCCCACCCCCTCTGCCCCGATTTTCAAAACAGGCTCTTTAAAAAAGAAGACAAAAATCATCCCCAGACGTGTAAGTGGGCTTGAAAAGCGGGTCTTTAAGTATTCACATCTTCCCCCCCACCCCCCCAGCTCTCACCACCACCTTTGTTAGCTACTGGATTTCACACTAGCACAGGAGGTAGGGAAAGGAGAAAGGGGGAGCCAACACTTTTACAGTGTCCTCTTGTGAGTTTGACCAACAGTTGGCTTCGCAAACCGGTAGGCACCTGCTCACAAAGAGCAGAGAGGTCGCCTGGATTTCCATAAAGGATGGTGCTAAATTTGAGCACACAATAAAACGTGATGGCAGCTTTTAAAAAAAGTTTCAGTCAAAAAGACCTCGAGGATCAATGTCTACAAAATAATAAAAAGCTGTGCAGGGTGAGGAAAGCAGCTTGTGGAATTAAGGAGACAACAGGCTGCCCTGGGGCTTTGTTGGTAAGCAACCTGCGCTTTGAGCCCTGCACCCAGGCACCCAGACAAGAGGCTCAGAGAGTGCCCTAGGGCACAGAAAGTTGGGTACACAGAGAAGGGGGTCAGTCCTGAGTCCCAAACCCATGTTGTGGGGCTTGAGTCCCCCCCCCCCACACACACACACATGGGAAAGCGGATGGGAAACTAATGCAGGACCATGGCATGGAAGAACAGCCTGGAGATTGTGGATCTTCTTCACTGTATCATCACGATCAGTTTGTTAAGATTTCTGAAGGCCTCCCTCAAAACAAAATGGGCACGTTATTGGCAGAATTCAAGAACTAGGGGCCGTCCACTGAACTTCAGAGGCAGCCTTTTTAAATCAAAGAGGTTCGGACCCTGTAACCATGCAATCCTAAATGCACTTCCTTGCAGGGCTGCATGTCTACTAAGAAGCACATCTAATTGAATTCAATGGGGCTTAGTCCCAGGCAAGGCATCTCAGAGACAGGGGCGTACCTAGGGATTGGTTAGGTTGGTCCCCGCCAAGGGTGCAGGCCAGAGGCAACATTATGAGGAGCCAGGTGGCAGAGCCGAACGCCCTCTGAACAAAAAATAATAATGGGGAAGGGAAGTGCCTTGGCCCCTAGCAGCTGGCCCCTATGGGGCAGGCCCAGGGTGGGGTGGGGGAGCAAAAGTTGTGCCTCTCTGCTCTGGCTTGGAGTGGCTAGGAGACTGCCTGACTGCTTTCTGGGCAGTAGCCCTCTAGGTGCCCTGCCTAAGCAAAAGGTGATGAAAAGCAAAGTTTTTGAGTTTCTAGGTCATGGTCTATCCTGGCTTCGGAGGGACCAATACATCTCCTTGTCAAGGGAGGCCCAGGTAACTTCCAGCTTTTAACAGGGGCAAACTTATGTAATCTTTTTAATATGGCACCATGTGCAAGGCCAATAGTTGGTGCCTCCAAATGGATCTTCTCAATTATGAATCTTCTACATTTTGCACCCCCTCCGATCAGCACCCTGTTCTGAGGAACTGGCTGCAGTGACCTAAATCGGGTGCTGCTTTAAAGACCCCTGCCCATAATAAAAATTAAAATCCAACAGTCAACACACACAAAGTAAGGCAACCAAATTCAGCAACCAAAAGCTGCTTCCTTCAGACTTAGATCAAGGAAAAAAAAAGATCCACATGAGAGCAAGTCTGAGAACTTAACAAAGATTGAATGGGATGAATTTGCACAGTGGAAACTCCTCTGATTCTCAGATATTTAGGCTGCAATCCTATCCCCACTTACCTGGGAGGAAAGTTCTATTAAATTCAACAGAACTTGCTACTTCTTCCCACCAAAAAACATTTTAAAAGAATTTTCCAAAAATTACTTTTACAAAACAGTGAAAAAACCTTATCTCCTCTTGGAGATCTGTTCCCTGTTCTTCCCTGTTGCTGTTTCCATATCTTTCGGTTTGCCATGTTTCTTCAGAGAACCAAGATCAAACCCATCTTGCAAAGCTACACAAAGATTTCCTAGGAACCCAGAAATAGCCAGCCTTTCTTTCTGTAATGCTTATGCTTATGTTCATTTACCAGAAGTGTGATCCATACAAAGTTGCCATTAGTTCAACATATGTTGAGTTTACTCAAAAACCAATAGCTTTTGAGGTGTGTGGAGCCAATCTTCAGCAGGAAACAGTAGCTGGCCACTAAGACAGAGAACTCAGTCCAAAGCTGTCTGCCTTTTGTAGGCAGCTGTAGGTTTGCTGTGGTATCTGGCTTGTGGTACCCACGGGAACATGGCTGAGCACCTGAAGACTGATGTAAAGAATTGGCTTAGTTTTTAAAACAATTTTTTCCTGCCTCCCTTAAGCTTTATCACACATTTGTCAACTGAAGGACCTACTGCTTCTCTGGGTGGTTCTAAACACTGTATTTATATATTTTAAAATCTGTGTTCTGCCTTATTGTAAAGCCTCAAGGTGGGTAAAAACCAAGTTACTATTACTTACTAGTGTTTATTCTTGAAATCTCTTATTGGCTTTCCATACAATTAACTAGTGGGGACTGCTGGTATTATTTGGGAATTCTAAGAAACCAACAGTAACCCTTTACTGTCAATCAGTGCAGTTTTGAAAGGTTTAGTCCACCATTTTGATTCAAAATGGCATCCAAGGATATTCACCTGTGGACTAAAACCTGCTGCTTGATCTGAAGAACCACTGTAGCAATTTTTTGTTAGAATACCTTAATAGTTGTCCTAATCGGTGCATTTTTGAAAGACTGAGCTTGTTATTTAGTTTCAAAATGGTGTCCAAATATAGTCAGGAAACTGCTTATTGACCTTAGGGACCATTGTGTCAAATTTGGTCACAAAGTATCTTAAGCAGTGTCTAAATCAATGCAGTTTTTTATTTCTTTAAAAAAGGTTCAGGTTGTGTACTTTTTGACGTTGTGTTTATTGTTTATGACTACTTTCGTTATGTTTGTACTTATGTATTTATTTTTCTTTTGTACGTTGTAAGCAGCCTTGAGCATGGTCTTAACTTTGGAAAGGCGGCATACAAATGAAATTATTTGTTTATTGTATTTGATATGCTGTGCCACATAACTTAGTAGTGACTGCAAGTAACATCAGTTTAATAGCAGCTTATACCCTACCAATATGTGCAGCCAGGGGGTCCTGTGGCTGGCAGAATTAGCCAATGCCACCTGTCTCTGATTACTAGGATGAGTAGCACTGTGGTTGGATTTAATGCTTATTTGTTCTCCTTTGTCCTCTATTGTTGTTGTTTGGGTGGGGCTGCACCTGTTCATTCGGGCGATGTGGCTTTGGTCGGGGCAAGCCTTCTGAGCTGGCATATGAAGCCTCTGGGAATGGGTGAGAATCCAGTGCCCTCTTTGTATGGTGCCAGCATTCATTTTGGATGCTGTGCAGGTCTGTGCAGCTTGTGTCCTAATTTACCATCCCTCTGCCGGTTATTTCTCACACTGGGTTTTCCTTTCCTCTTGGAACGATGCCATGGCTGCTTGGCGTCATTAGATCAGATGCTTGGCATGTTTCAGTCCACTTCAGAGTGAATAGCTGTCATTTGAAAAATCTGGTCTGCTCTTCATCAACAGACATCCTAGGCTGATGGGCCACTTGCACAATTTTATCTTCCTTTCAAACTACTTTCACTGTTTTAATAGTGAAATACTAAGCACACAAAAATATATATCAAATGGGATTTCCAAATTGATTGATATGCACTTTAGACAATAAAGCTTGATTCAGGCTGGAACTGTTCCAAGGATTGGCATGGATTCAGATTTTTAAGTAGGGATTAGGGCAGGCCAATCAGATGTAGATCTGGTTTCAAACTGACTAGCTCAGTCATATGCCCTGATGTACATTAGCAGCATTAGGCTATCAGCTCTGGGCTAAGAGGACACTGTCCTCTAGCAGTAGCACATCAAGCTGGTTCTACTGACCGCTCAGGAGTAGAAACACAGTATCTTTGACAGCAACAAAGAAATATTTTGTTCTTTGAATTCCAAATTTGAAGCTGTGTAATATTTTTGGCAGGTATCGATCACAGAAGCTTACACACCAAAGGAAAGCTGTCCCCTCTCAGCACTAATTATATGCACTGCAATCCCTCTAATTAATGTATTTCACATTTGTAACACCTGAAATGGGTGATCTGAGCATTTCCCCATTGATCATTATTGACCTTTGCAAAAGTTGGACAACTATAGACTGCTGCATGCTGATCATTTGCAATTTTTTGTATACTGTTTAGTGGTGCACTACTAGCAGATTACATTACTACTTTGTACTATTATGTCTTCATACATGTTGCACTTTTTTCTTCAACCATTTGTAATATGTTCATTTATGATTGTATGATTCAGCCTTTTTAATTACTGTTATTTGTGCAGGCATTCTCTCTCATTGGAAACATCTAGACTGTTTGGACAAAAAAACCCTCCCCTGTGCCCCAACTAAATCGACTCCAGAGGGTCCCCCAACCCCAGGGTGCTGCAGGGGAGAGGAAAACAATTCTGTTCTGTTGGCATAGAGTACCTCTCTTCAGCAGTCGTCACTGGATCCCACCCATTATGTTTGGACAACTGTCTGTTTCTTGGAGATGGGGCATGTCCAAAGAGGCTGGGGATGCTGCTAATTGAGTATACAAGCAGGGATCTGAGATTACAAAGCAAGACCACCAGTGCTTGCAAAAACTTAAAACCAGCATTAGCTCCCTTCCTCTATGCCAAAGAGCTCTGTACAACACAGAAATTTATCTGTCAAGCTGGAACCAGGAATGGCAGTGATGACTCGCACCACTGCACTCAAACAGCACACAAACTCCTATAGGGCTAAAATGGTTCTTTGGTGCCATCTTGTGTGTTAAAATGGAATGAATTGCAGCTCTCAGACTTGGTCTTATCGTTGAGCCTGTGAGAGCAGCTCAGCTCTTCTGTTGCACCCAAATTGTCAGGCTGAAACCCGGGAAGAGCTTGCTGGATTAGTTCAGATATGTCCAGCCTGATTCTTTTTATTGGGTGTTGTCCCAACTTGAGCCACATTCACACCAAACATTTGAAACACCTAATGATGCTGTTTTAAATTGCCATGGCTCAGTCTCACACCCGTCTCATAACAGGAGATTGCATTTAACACCTAAAGTCCTGGAAACAAAATGTTATTAATTATGCTGTTTCACAGGCTTCTGAAATAGCTTTCATTATTCCTGTAGATGAAAAGAAGGATGTGTTCCACTCGTGGTGCTGCCTTCACAGTTGCTAGTTGGCTGGCTGTTTGCTGGCACCATCCCAAACCCAGTGGAGGATATGCCACCTTTTGCTGGCATAATCCTTCTCTTTCAGCTGCTGGTATCAAGCCGGTACCAGTTGGCCAGACCAGGCAATAGATACAGAATTGTACAATGAAAGCTTTCCTGTGAATAGACTGAAAAGGGCACTTACTTTGAAACCTGGGTAAATATTTCACCTAATTCAAAACATGGCACCTGTACAAAGCCCTCCTCTTTGCTGCCACCTCCCAAATCACATAGGCCTCTGCCGCCTTTGGTTCTGTACTGTATGTTTCATGCAAATTGAGGATCTGAAGCCTATACCTTCTTTGAACCTGTAAACTAATTGCTCAAAAAATAATCAGTGTTGAGAGCCAGCTGCAGGCGAGTTCAGATGACAAAATAAATGCAGATACAAGGTTGATAGCAATTAGATTGCCACCTGCTACGCAGCTTTAATCTGCACCCCTGAAGTCCAATTGTTTGCAGAGGTTGGCAAAGGAACAAGGGGGAGGGGGAGAATGCTTCAAGTGCAGGAGGTATTAGGGTCTTATCCGAGGGACGGGAAACAGGATGGAACTCGTGCCAACTTTGCGCTCAGGTCCCTATGGTGTCCTTTGAATCCCTTTTGAATTATTATTAATATTTTCTATAGCACTTTTAATTGCTGAGTGCTTCAGCCCTGCTGCGGGGAGAGTCAATATTATTACCATTTTAAAGGTGGGTAACTGAGGCTGTATACCTTTAAAACACACCAGAAGCACATTTCTGCTCTCAAGGAATTCTGGGTGCTGCAGTTTGTTAAGGTTTGCTGGGAAATGTAACTGAGGAAATGAACTACAGTGCCCAGAACTCTTTGAGGAAAAGCATGTGCTTTGAATGTGCTACAAAGTGTGTACAAAGCCTTAGTGACATTTACTAGAGGAGGTGTAAAGGTAAAGGTACCCCTGCCCGTACAGGCCAGTCGTGTCCGACTCTAGGGTTGCGTGCTCATCTCGCTCTATAGGCCGTGAGCCGGCGCCGTCCGAAGACACTTCCAGGTCACGTGGCCAGCGTGACGAAGCTGCAGCTGGCGAGCCAGCACCAGCGCAGCACACGGAAACGCCGTTTACCTTCCTGCTATAACGCGGTACCTATTTATCTACTTGCACTTAAGAGTGCTTTCAAACTGCTAGGTGGGCAGGAGCTGGGACCGAACGACGGGAGCTCACCCTGCCACGGGGATTTGAACCGCCGACCATATGATCAGCAAGTCCTAGGCACTGAGGTTTTACCCACAGCGCCACCCGCGTCCCGCGTGGTACATAGGGACAAACGCAGGTGGCTTCCAGCATGAAGAGATATATTATTCAGGGCAGAAATTGTACATATTGGTGGTCTAATCTGGGTTCAGATTGGCACGTCAGCATCCCAGTGGGCCAAGGAATAAAACACAACCAGTGATGCAGACTTGGCAAATCCTAGTTTCCAAAATCCATAGCTGGCGCCAACCAAACTGTCCCACTGAGAGCCAGTGTGGCATAATGGTTAGAGTGTTGGACTAGCCTACCCCAACTTCACAGGGCTGTTGTGAGGTAAGGAAAACCATATATACCACCTTGAGAATATTGGAAGAAAAGGCGGTATATAAATGTAATAAATAAATAGTGTGGCAAGTTTTCAGCTTCTTCAGAATTTTTTATCAAGGATTTTACACAAAGTGTGTGTGTGTGAGTCTGTGAGAGAGAGACAGAGAGATTCTTTCTCTCCAAAAAAAATATAGGCTGATGCAGCTTATCAACAGCTTGCAGCCACAATGGCTTTGTCTTACCTCCTCTACTTTCATAGACAGTAAGCCTCTAACACCAGTGCTGGGAACAAGTGGGGAGAGCGCTGCTGCGGCACCAGGTTCTGCCTGTGGGTTCCCAGCAGGCTGCTGGCTGACCATGAATTTGTCTGATCCTCGTTTAAAGCCATCCAAGTTAGTGGCCCTCGCTACCTTTCATGGCAGCAAATCCCATAGTTTTAACAATGCAATGTGTGAAGAAATACATTCCTTGGTCTGTCCTAATCTTCCAACTTCCAGCTTCATTGGATGGTCTGGAGTCTGGTACTCATGAGAAAAGCTTCTTCCTAGCCACTTTCCCCATGCACAATTCCTATACACTGCTATCACATCTTCCCTTACTTACCCATTTTTCTAAATTAAAAAGCCTGAAATGCAGTAACCTTTCCCATTAAGGCCTTGTTCCTACCCCTTAAATGATTTTGATTTCCCTTTTTGGAACCTCCTTCAGCTCTGCAGTATTCCTTTTTATGTCAGGTCTTATTTCTTCCCCGGCAACCTACAAAATCCTGAGACTGGTGTTGTTTCTAAAGTTGCATCGCCTCAAGAGGCTCATGGCAACCAAAGATTCAAGCATGAGCGCAAAGGAACTTTTCCATGCCGACATCAGGATCTTATGAGAGCAGCACCTCCTAAGATTAAGCTGCAGGCCTAAATTCTGCAAAATTCTATTGCCGTATACAGTGGTACCTCAGGTTCAGTACTTAATTCGTTCCGGAGGCTTGTACTTAACCTGAAACTGTTCTTAACCTGAAGCACCACTTTAGCTAATGGGGCCTCCTGCTGCTGCCACGCCGCCGGAGCCCGATTTCTGTTCTCATCCTGAAGCAGGGTTCTTAACCCGAGGTACTATTTCTGGGTTAGCAGAGTCTGTAACCTGAAGTGTATGTAACCTGAAACATATGTAACCTGAGGTACCACTGTATTCTGTTGGTGCTGCCCTACAGGAAGCAAAATCCTGGTGCTTGAACAAAAGACAGGGAAGTAAGGGGAAGTTTCAGAGATGGTTATGTTGACTCACTTGCATGCACACTTCACCACATCTGATCCTCCTTATGTTGTCTTTTAATAAGTGACTCGCATCAAGAATAAATTAAAACCACTGTGAACAAAACATTTTATTCCAGCATTTACAACAGGAAGCAGTAAACACTCCTTTTATGTTTTACATTATTTCTTTTGAGGGAGGAGGGAATAATTTTATAAATAAATAAAAATGAAGACATACTATTTTATGAATTGCAATGCATCCCAACCCCCATTAATAAAATCTAAAATGCAGACTAGTAGGAAATAAAAATTGTTCCCAAAATTGCCAGAGATCTACAAAGAAAAGGTGCAGCAGCAGAATATGCCAGGTGGAGAATTGCTGTTTTATATCAACATTTACATTTATATTTTTCAAAGTGGGAGAAGTGGCTTGCAGCCTTTAATTTGATTTTTCCTAAGGTGAAGTCATCAGAAGACAGGTGCTAATAGTGCCATAGCTTCGTTGGTTTCAAATATCATGCTTTCTAAATTCATCTCATGATTTGGGCCCCTACGCTTTTTGATTTTCACATTAATGATGTGGTTCCTCACTCCAGCAATTAGAAGCAGGAAGGTGTGTTGTCCGATGACACAGTGCTACTTATGCTTTCCCATCTGGGTCTTAAAAATCTACTGGTGGCTTTTAGTTTGTGCTGTGAACAGGAAAGCCTCATAGTAAACTACTAAAATAATTGTTTTTGGAAAACGCAGCTCTAGAAATAAATGGAGTTTGCACCAACATGAATTAGAGCAAACTCACACCTTCAGATGTCTTGGGAGTCCTCTTTAGCAAATCCTTGTCTTGGAAATGGCATACTGAGGCAGTTGCACCAATGTAACACAAAATGTGGCCTTTCTCTCCAACCATGAGCAATCATTTAAAAATTATATTTATAATTTAATTTATATTATACTTAAGAAGCACATACAAGGCTCCTGTATTTCCGTTTTAGAAATTTGTGAATGTGATTTGCATGTGCAGTGGAACATCGGAAATTGAATGTAATCCATTCTGGAAGGATGTTCCAATTTCTGAAACATTCGAATTCTGAGGTGCGGCTTCCGATTGGCTGACAGCTAGGCTTTTTGCAGATTGGAAGCCGCATCAGACGTTTGGGTTCCAAGGAACGTTCAAAAACTGGAACACTTACTTCCGGGTTTTTGACGTTTAGGAGCTGAAACATTCAGGAATGGAGAGGTTCGAGAACTGAGGTTGCACTGTAATTGATTGCTTCACCTATTAACAACGAGGCAATCAACTATTTTTAAAATAAAAAATGCAGCATGTACATTAATTTGTATGTGCTGTCTGTGCTGGATTTAATGGAACTGCCTACATGCAGAAGAGCTCTGCATCCAGATAAGCAGGGCAGACAGGTCTCCAGACTAGCCTGGCTACCTTAGATGAGCCTATTCCATCACAGAATAAGAGCAGCACATCTCACATCAATGGTTTGGCGTCCCCCCACATGCATTCTCAATAATTACCATCACTATGTATACATAAAATAGGCACAGGCACCTGGCTCCCGATACATTTTCAAAGTGGCCCTCTGCGGCAAAGGAGATCTGAGCATCAAAGTAGTATCAAATGCACAGGTTGTAAAGAGGAAAGTCTCACTGCTTGGAGCTTGGTTTAAATGTTAATGCAACACTGTTGATGCAGAACCTCTGCCCAGATGGCTCGGGACCATCGCCGAACACATGGCCCAGATGGGCATCGCACTGCAAGAGAATAACAGACTTAGTTGCAGTGCCAGTTCCTTAAATTAAAGCGTATCTACATAAATTAAACAGTCTGATTTCATAGCCAAAGGGGCCAATTAAGCCTGCAACTGCCATATAAGCAATACCTTCTGTGTTTAGAGACAACTTCCGAAGCCCACTCATTTTAGTGTGCTCACGTTTGCATGCATACAAATGCCCCAGGTGTAAAGTCTGGCCTCTCCTGGGTAAGCTTTCTGTGGAAAAGATACCTTAGTGCTAATAAGATGGTTTTCTATGCCAAAAAAAAAATTCTTATTGAGAATACCACTTTAAAATCAGTTAATAGTATGGGGGGGGAGGGGAGAATGCCCTCATTCCAATCAGAATACAGTACCATTGTTAAATTTGTGAGTCAGTCAGGAAATCCACTGGGACTTCTGATGCAGATTCCATGAGTATAATCACTCATGGGGCAGATCTATAAATTTTCCTTCAACTTTTGTAAGGTCAGCTTTCCCATCCACTCATCATACAACTGTCTCACATGTGCCGCCTGATCCTTTGCATATTTACTCAGAGGTAAATATTGTTGTATTTAACCGGGCTTATTCCCATTGGAAATGTGCACCAGAGTGCGGCAAAATCCTATGCATGTCAACTCAGAAGTCCTACTCGATTTAATGAGACCACTAATGTTGTGTAGGATTGTGTTGTAGTGGTCTAAACCGCTGAGCTTCTTGGGCTTGCCAATCAGAAGGTCGGCGGTTTGAATCCCTGCGACGGGGTAAGCTCCCATTGCTTGGTCCCAGCTCCTGCCAACCTAGCCGTTCGAAAGCACGTCAAGTGCAAATAGATAAATAGGTATCGCTCGGGTGGGAAGGTAAACGGCATTTCTGTGTGCTGCTCTGGTTTCACCAGAAGCAGCTTAGTAATGCTGGCCACATGATCTGGAAAAACTGTCTGCGGACAAATGCTGGCTCCCTCGGCATGTAAAGCGAGATGAGCGCTGCAACCCCAGAGTCGTCTGCGACTGGACTTAACTGCCAGGGGTCCTTTACCTTTTTAAATTTGCCCCATATGTTCATACATTAGGTCCGCTACCTGGGGCTAATTTCATGATTCGTGAAAGTGTATTTAGTTGTATTAATGCGGCTACACTTCACTTTTTGTGACACATATAGAATAACAGACTTGCATTTAAGGAACTTTATATGCTTTCTTTAAGGTAGGTGTACCTGTTTGCAGATAACTTCTGTGCTGCTTGTTCCTAGTGAATTATCAGGACGTCTCAAGATATTAGTATTGCTTTCATCTGTGCCACGTGTCCCATATGCTTCTGAAAAGGATGGCCACCCTGTGCCAGAATCATATTTTGTTTCTGAGCTATAAAGGACAGCAAAATTGCATATTAATGAAGGGTTGTGGTGCACGCACACACATGCACACACAGAGGATGAGATAGATAGATAGATAGATAGATAGATAGATAGATAGATTAGATGGATGGAATCTATCACTAAATTTACCTCTCACCTATGAGCAAGAAAGTAGCTTGGAGCGGGATGTTGCTTCCCCAAATAACATTGCCTTTATATCTTGTTCTTTTCTCCCCACCCCAAAGTCAGCAGTAGTAGTGTTTAAAACTCCTACTGTTCTAAGTGCATTTTGCAACAGGGAATTTTATTAGCGCAAGCAGTTTCTGACGCAGTACTGTGCCTAAGATTTCAGATTAAAACTGCAGAGTGGAAGGAAAGAAGGACCTTTTTCTGCCTCCCCACTTCCAGCTACTCTCTGAAGACTGGAGAAGAGACCCTCTTAAGAATATTAGGGGGGTGGGCAGGTGGATGAAAATGCTGACAACCATAACTGCATTATTAAAAAGGCAATCTTGTATCACATGTGAATATCCTTAAATTGAAGGCTAAAAAGATGAAGTTTTGCTTTTAAATAGATAGATGTTCAGTATGGAAATAATCAGGGTTGGATTTAGACACATAATAGAAGCATTTTCGTTTAAAGCGTAAATTTAAACAGGGAAAACAGGTAGAGAAAAACGGGACTCCACATCACCATCTGGTGGCACAATGTTATATCACATATAAATCGCCTTTCCTTTACCAGTCTAGCTGAGTCCTAGGATTATTTATAGCCCATGTGTTGTTGTTTTTAATAAAATAGATGAAGGATGGAGAGCAACTCAACCAAAACCTAAGGACTTCTGAAGCCCATTGATTTCAGAGAGGACTTTAACCCTGTGCTTGATTTCTCCTTTAAAACTAGTGAACCACAGCATGAACTAAGCATAGTAACTCATAAGTAAGTACAAGAGATTTCTGTTGGGTGTATTTGTTAGTGAGTGAGTTTAGCACTATAGCCTTAAGCCTGTGCAGCTTTGACTGGACTGTGTCCAAAGTTTCTGAGGCTCCAATCCTGTACCCACTTGCATAGGAATAAGCCCCACTGAGCTCAGTAAGACTTACACATGAATATTCATGCTGTTGCCCACATATGCCTTTAAGGAACACATGAAAAGTTCAAAGAAACCAACAAAACATGTCTATGTCTTCCAATTAAACATAGACATTTACATTTTTAGCAACTGTGGTTTAATAAAATTAAAAAGTTTTGTATTCTTCATACTTTCAGAAATATGGATCTATCAAGAAACATTCAGGTGGGAAATTGTGTCCTGTTTCAATCAGACATACACATTTTTGGTGTAGCCTGATTAAGTAGGAACTTTGTAAAAATCTGTCTGATACGCCTAGTCCAGCCACACTTGCAAACTCCTGGATCAAGGTGTACAAACTAAGCAAAATCAGCACTGTTCTAAAACCAAAGAAAGAAAAGCAGAGAAAGTAGATACCCATGTGAAAAGAGTCTCTTTCACCATCTTCATTTATCAACTTCTTACTATTTAAAATTTTTATAAGTAGTGTATAATATGAAAACAGACAATGCCATTACAGAACCTAAAACCAACAAAACAGTAAAAAGCATATAAAAACAAATCTTCTAAGAAAGACGGACCTGAAGTGAACTCTAGTTCAAAAAAACACCCTATGCCACAGTAAATGTGTTAGTCTTTGAAAGTGCCACAAGAGGGACTCCTTGCTGTTTTTCCATCTCACAATGTAAATGCAGGGAAGAGAGGCTCACAAGTTTGTCAGAGATCCACTTTGAACTACTGAAAGTGCAACAGCAGGGATCATTCAGTGTGCAATTTAAGGGTTAAACAGGGCCTGTGCGCAAGAGTAGAGATTTCTTATGCAAAGGAAGTCAGGAGCAGTAATGTTTCTGAATGCCAGTTGCTGGAAACTGAGGGAGAGGAGGGTCTTGCTGCGCTCAGATCCTGCTTGTGGGTGTTCCGCATGGTGTCTGGTCGGCCGCTATGAGAACAGGTTGCAGGATTAGATGGGCCACGGGCCTGATCCAGCAGGCTCCTCTTATGTAAAGCAGTGGAAACAGCTCATTCCTGCATGAGAACTACCACTGGATTGGGACCAGCGCAATTATACTCTCTCCACTGACGATGGCTTTTCAAACAGGTGTTTAAAATTGTCTTGTTCGCTGTGTCTTCTACATCAGGTCTACATTTTCTTACTGTAAAAAAAAAAAAAAAAACCCGAACAACCTTGCCAATTTTCTGCCCTATTAAAATAGCTCCCCACCACAACTATCCCTGTGCGGTTTATTTATAAGTACGTCGCTTAGTCTGCTAGAAACATGTTAGTAGCCACCAAAATGCTGCTGCTCAAAATTCTATTTGTTCTTTGAAGTAGTTCACCAGAGCATTTGTGGATAAATGGACATTCCCCAAACATATGTGTTAGATTAGCCCTTAATACACCATTCCTTCAACATATGTTGTTTACTTTGATCTGCATTTTAGCTGTCCCAAATGTAGTTGAGATGATTTTAAGAAGTATGACCCTTGCCTATAATTTTATGACTGGGCTGAGGTTTGATGTTCCATTAAAATTCTGTGATTTGCTATCTATAAAACCTGAGGCTTATGTTCCATGTATTCCTAATCCTTAGTGAATTCTTCCTAGGAGAAAGCAGGAACCTACATACCCTGCAGAAACACTTTGCATGCTCAGAGATTAGGATGCTTCTCAAGGGGCAGCTCTTGCTTTTGCCCGCAGTTCAGCAGTAAACACAATACAGCTAGGGAGGAGACTCCTTCCAATAATCTGAATGTGGGTCTTATTTCTACTTGCAGCAGGCTGTGAGGTAATAATATCCAGCAGCTCAGACCAGGCCCCCAAACACCTAAGCAGTCAGAGCTGATGGGAAATAGTAGTCTACTGTGCTTTCTACGGCTCCCTGCAGTCAAAAGGGAGAATTCTGCACTAGTTAAAGGTTCCAGACTCGAGGAAGCCAACCTGGGGGTGTCCAGATGTTGTGGACTACAACTTCCATCATCCGTGACTATTGCCTGTGCTGGTAGGGACTGTTTGACATTAGAGTCCAAGGCATTTGGAGAGCACCGCTTTAGGTATCCTTGTTTGAGACAATTTCCAGGGTCTTATCCTACATAGATCACAGTATGATTATTGTTTACTAAATTTTAATTGCTTTCTACAAAAATAACCTCATGGATCTTACAAAGAACATACAAACGTATAAAAGAATTAAAAGAATAACACAATGATACAATAATGTAAACAGTAAAAAACAACACCCACCAGACAAAAAAAGAGTGCCTGGTCACCAATGACACAAAAACCAATCAACAGATGTCCAATCAAAATTTAATCCGCTAATATTATGCAAAGTCAAATGCCTGGCAGTATAGGAAAGTTGTAGCCTGACACTAAAATATATTAATGCTAGTGCCAGGTGAGCCCCATAGGGAAGTGTATTATGTAAGTGGGGAGATGACTGAAAAGGCTCTCTCCCTGAATGGAAGAATAGCAGTGTTGGGGGAATTTTAACTGGTAATATTTTGCAGTGGGGAAAATTAACCTGTCCTTCTCCAGTGTCACAGCCCTGAACTGAATCAGGGTCTCCTCACTGTTGCATTTAGATGCACCCTTAGAGCTGGGCAGCCCAGGTTCAAATCCAGGCACAGCCGTGAAGCTCAATGGGTGACTTTGGACCAGTTGCTCTCTCTCAGCCTACTGTACCCTCACTAGTTTGTTGTGAAGGGAAAGCATTATGTACCTGAGCTCCAGAGAGAGTCAGACAGACATATACATGTAGATTTGAAAAAAGAAAAGTATATTGCAATTAGACTCCTACCTGAACAGCACAGCATTGCAGCATATGCAGTGGTACATCCCAGGCTCTGTGTTAGTCAGATGGATTCCACTAAAAGGCTTCAAACATGCATTGTTTTGGTTTTTTTTAAAAAATATTTTATTAAGTTTTCAAATACAAAGTTAGCAATATATACAGAAAAAGAAAAGAAGTATAGAAAAGAAATAAAAGAAAGAAAAAAAACCCCCAACCATTCAAAACATTTTTTATATAACTAACTGGACTTCTTCACATCCTCCTACCCCTGCGTTCTTTATAATAAAAATATCAGCAAATTATTACCTTGTTTCGTACCTTATTTTGTACTTTTCAAATGTTATATTTCTAAATTTAAAGTACTTTTTTATCAGTTACTTATACCTTAAATTGAACATAATATTACTTTAAATTTCGACCTTTTCTTACTTATAACTTGGTTTCCCATTCAAACATGCATTGTTAATATTCTAATTCTTAGCCATTTTTTCCACCCTCCACCTCCAAGTCAGCTTGCAAAACCAAACATCAAGCAGGCTC
This sequence comes from Podarcis liolepis, assembly GCF_965112155.1. Classification (NCBI taxonomy): domain Eukaryota; kingdom Metazoa; phylum Chordata; class Lepidosauria; order Squamata; family Lacertidae; genus Podarcis; species Podarcis liolepis. Next base: position 22,721,445 of record NC_139563.1, read on the forward strand.
ATGTGTGGGAACTTCCAGTGTAACATGGATATTCAACCTGCATGTCTCTTTGTCACCCTGAGAAGTTTCATTCCCTTTTACTCTCCTGGGGGTAACCAAACCAAGGAGCAGAATCTTACAGGTTCAGGTATGTGGTCATCACATGTTTATAGCACCCAACATCACTTTGTCTGAACAGACAGAATCTGTGATCGATCATCACTGCAATCAGTTTAGGGTGGATAAAGAGAAGTAATTCTTCACGGAACTTTATAGGATTTCCTATAACGCTGTATTGTGTTTTAAATATTTGGTTGGAAACCGCCCAGAGTGGCTGGGGAAACCCAGCCAGATGGATGGGCTATAAATAATAAATTATTATTATAATTATTATTCCTGTCACAATTTGTGATGATGCCTTTAAAAATGGACCTAGTCATGTAAGAAGAAGAGGTCTATCTATTTTATCTATTAGAGGTGGGGAACTTTCAGCCTGCAGGAAAAAATTAGGCCTGCCAGGCTGGCAAATTTGACTTGCATGGCTGTTTTCAGCCAGCCCTGCCCACCTGTCACTCATTTGATGTCCTAGGTCTAGGACATCAAGTGCAGGACAGGTAAAGCCCCAGCTGCCAATGAATCATTAGGAGTGCTCAAGTGGCAGCAGGGCTTGCAGGCAGCACTGTTTACATTTGCTGCCTAATGCTAGCCACCCTGGGATTGATTGTACTTGGGGGTTCCTGGTTGAGATCCTGAACAGAGCCAAAACTCTGCCAAATTAAGGAACAGTTATGCAATGTATGTCTACGTTGAATATACATTTCACCTGCTTGGAAACTATTACAACTCTTGGCTTACCAGTTCAGTTCCTTTTTCCCTGGTGACATAAAACTGCTCAGGAGTCAACTTCTTTTGCCAGTCAGTGGTAACACTCGACTCATCGTATCTTGTCAAAGAACCCACATCTTTATCTAGAAAGGTGGAAGAACAAGAAATTCAACCAACAGGTATAAGCCACCGTGCGCAGAATAAATTTCTATATGCCAGATTGCACCAGAAGGCGAACAGTAATTACATCCAGAGCCAAGAGAAGGCGATACATGGAGGCCTGCAATTACAGCTGACAAGTTGCTGAAATACAAGGCGCTTAGAACAGCTGCTGAGAGAGAAGCGTCACTCCACAGTGGTGGCATTTACTAGGAAATGGTCAAAGGCTCATATTCATGGAGGAGTTGTTTAATGGGGCCTTGAGAACAATAAAAAAGATATTGCATACAGTTAAAGGGGTACAGAATCTTTGTAAAGAAAATGGTTTCAAATAAACATCATATCACCCTTGACGAATTGACAGCTCTTCCATCTCCCAGAGGCCTCATCAATCCTGCAACACACAGGTTGCTTCTAAACCACCATTTCCCCTCTTCCTGGTGCACACAAATTTACTTGCAAGCTCGCAAACTGACCTGCGTCTGTTGCAGAGCTTGGCTAGTGTGCCTGATTGGTCTAAGCATATTAAGCTGCCTGGCATGTTGCACACCAGCAGTATTTGGCAAAGCTAAGAGCACAATTCTAACTTGTCAGGATGGTGTGTTGCACTGCCAGAAAAGGATCCAGTGTGATGGATAGCCCAGCTTAGCCCTGGTAGATGGGAAACTGCCTAGTGATGGCTAGTGTTTCAGGGCCAACAGATCACCAAAGCGGTAAAATCCTCAGACTATGATAGCCTGGAACTGGCACAATGAAAGGGGGGAATCTATTTAAAAACATTATATATATATACACACACACACCCCATCTTGCTTGCCCTCATTAAAACACAATGAAGTATATTACAGTTGCCTTCATTTTGCAAATGGAAAAACTGGGTCTGTAATATAGTTATTTGCCAAAGTGATTTAATGGGCAATTAAAAACAAGCTTGGCACTCCATGGTCCACATCCAAATATTCAGGAACTGGTCCCATTCTGGCTCTCCCAGAATGTGAAAGGACAAAATGAGGCCCATTCCAGGGACTGTATCGGTGAAAGAATGCAATTGTGTGACTAAACACAGGCCTCATCTACCCAAGCAGCAGAATGAGATGCTGGGGTGATTTGAACCACTCGGGGCTGCAAGTGACAAGTGAACTACTGGGTCTGAGTGCTCCCATACTTAAGAATAATAATAATCTGTGCAAGTAAATAAACGAACCAAAAACTTCTAATACACCAATGTAATATACCAGCTAGCCTCTCTGTAGCACTAATTTTATACCTGTAAAAATTTTAAAAATGTGTTTTTGTTAAATCACACTTTTTAAATCAAGTAGTATAGCCTATTTTACCACTTCAAGATGATACCACCCATTCCCACTTTGTTTTGCTCTGCGCACACGTTGTCCTTCCTTTGCACTGCAACTCGTCTCCCTAACGAATAAACCCGGGTAATTTGCTGTTGCTATAATTAAATCAACTCTTAAGTCATGCATAAGCAGCACTAGAGCAATCGCCTCGAGCTGCCTCCGAGCAGCAACCGAAGGAGCACCGCCCCCGCCCCCCTCAACTTTTGCGCGCGCGCCCCCGCTCCCGCCCGGTGAGGCCGGGAAGCCCCGTAGGGAGACGCAACCCCCGCACCCCTCTGCCGCCCAGCCAGCTCCGAGCAACTACCGCCGGTGTCGGTGTGCGCAGCTCGGGGGCCAAGGCAGACGCCGCTCCGGGCTGCCCCCTGCGAAGCGCGCAGAAACAGCGGCGGCGCCTGCACGACCGGCTGCAGGGCGCGAAGTCTCCTGAGGACTCGAGCGGCAGCCATGGTCGCCTCTGAGGAGCCCAGAGCTGCGTCGCGCTGCTCCCGGGCTCCGCGCTTGGACTGAGGCCCCGCCCTTGGCGCGCGCGCGGCCTGGCGGCTTCTTGCTTCGCTCCCGGGACCGAGAGAAGGAGGATGCGCGCGAAAAGGCCCTCTCCTCCTTGAGGGAGGCAGGCGGGGCCGCCGCTCCAGAAGGCTGTTAACAAGCCGGGCGTAGACGACTGTCTGACAGGAATCCAGGAGGCGCAAGTCGGAATCTCCTCAAAACGTTTCGCCGCCTAAGGCACAGGCAGCAAACGAGCGCCCTGCGTCAATGTGTTGTTTTGGCACCTGAGGAGGCAAATTCCTCCACAACTGCTTCTTCCCCCTCCTTGGCAGGAAAGCTACTACTACTACTACTACTACTACTGCAGTACTACTATTGCAACATTAAATAATGAACCAATTTGATGACCTTTTGTGAGGCCCCAAATCATCCGCCTGAGGCAATGGTTTCACTCTAATGGTGGGGCCGGCTCCACTCTTCATACTGTTCCTAGCAAAATGAAACGCAGCAAGGCAAAGATGAGGATGAAGAGTAGAAGCAACACACTTCTTTCCTGACTCTGGTGGCACCAGAAAGAAAACTCCGGGGGCACAGAAGGGGGAAAGTATATTTCTAGGTGGGCAAGTTGTGTCCCATATGTTAAGATGGGGGGTGGTGGTTGATGACTGCAGTCCAGCAGTGTGTGTGCGTGACACTGCCCATGGTTCCCGACCCCAATTTAGTTTGAGGGTTTCATAGAATTGTAGAGTTGGAAGGGATGTTGAGGGCCATCTAGTCCAATGCCCTGCAAGGCAGGAATTTCAACTGGATCATACATGTCATCTTCAACCTCAGCTTAAAAACCTCGAAGCAAGGAGAGTGCATCACCTCTCGTGGGAGTTCCAATGTCAGAAGGTTCCATTTCTTATACATGCCCTTCTTGCATCTCAGCTCATCTGTAAGTTCTTTAGGCAGCCACACCGGTTTCTTTAAGTGCTTCCCACTTTTCTTGTTGGAATTGTCTGCCTTTGTGCCTTCAATATTTCAAAGACTCTCCCATCATAGCTGTCAACTTTCCTCTTTTCTTGCGAGGAATCCTATTCGGAATAAGGGAATTTCCCTTAAAAAAGGGAAAACGTTGACAGCTATGACTCCCATCTATCTTGGATTCCCTTCTCTTTTGAGTTTTTCTGACCATGGGATTTCACTCAGTAGTTCCTTAAGCTTTTTGAAATCAGCCTTCTTAAAGTCAAGAGTGCACATCCGACTACATTCAGCATTCCTTTGCCAGTGTGTAATAAAACCCAAGGGGACATGTTCACTTCCTCCCAAGGTTCCCTGTACTTTCACTTTGTTGATCAGTTCCTCCCTGTTGGTAAGGATCAGGTCTGAGAGAGATGCCTCCTGCCCTGTTGCTTCTTCTACCTTTGACCTGCTCTCTTAATAACAAAACAACTAAATTTTATGGCTCTTTGGAAAGCAGTAAAAAAATTGAAAGGTAGAGTTTGCATCGGTTCTTTGGACTTTAAATGCTTAAACACCCTGTGCAACTTTCCTTATCAAATGTGCAAACCCTACACAACTTTGATGAGGGCGGGGGAGACAGGATATTCTGATCATGGATCCCTCCCATCACTGGTAACTTGGTTCTGAGATCGTTTAGAGATACCAGGTATTCAACCTGAAACCCTTTGCATGCAAAGGTTCTTGTTTACCACTAGCCCATGAAGACATCATCCCATAAATGCTTTCAACTATAAAACATTTTGCCCCCACCCAGCCAAAGCTCCATAACTGGCTTTCCAAAGATTTCAATATTTCAGATATTGACTTTCCAATCAAACTTTTTTTAGCAGACAGCCAATGCATATTACAAAGTATAATGGGAATCAATATTAATACTTACATTTTTTATAGAGAGGATAACTATATTTTAGATGAGAAGTGAATTATGAAGATAGCTATTGTCCTGACCAAATCTACATCTTCCCTTGGAGCAATTTAACCTATTTCTACTGCACCATTTGCACTTGACATAAATCACTTGCACACCAGGAGTAGGTGCTAAGTTCAGTGGAAGTTGAGGGCACTCAGGAGATCAAATTATAAGGCCCATCAATTGCCGTCTAATCTTGAGTCAAAGTTCATGAAAACTGCAGTGAAAGAGGCCCAGCACAAAGTTTAATTAATGATTAGATCAGTTCGCTTCAGCACTCAGAGGGAGCATGCTGTTAATTATATGGGTGTAATGATTTTACAGTATGTAGCAGGGGGTGGAATGAATCTATGCTCCACTTCCAGCAGTTACTGGAGAGACATTGATTCACCAAAACATGAAATGGAACACGGAACAAAAGTGACAGGTTTGATGCCAGCCAGCATTTTAGAAATATTGCCACATATGTGTAAGAAAATGGGATTGTCTATTAATTTTGACATGGTCTTCATGTTCCAATAATAGGTGCATTGGATCAGAGTTTGTGTGTTTATAGATTAAAATCAAGTTCAAAAGTATAAATAGAGTAATAAAACTCTATTTTATTACTAGCAAAGCTAGTAACACAGAGCAGAATGCAATACACCAGTAGATTTCAAGGGTCTCTCTGTGACTAATTAGCTAAGTTACCAGACAGCAGCAGCTAAAAACGAGGACCAGGGGGACTTCCCTTGGTAGGTTGTTCTAGATTAGGTGTAGCCAACATGGTGCCCTCCAGTTTTTGCTGGACAACAGCTTCAGTAAGCTCAACCAGCCTGACCAATAAGGATGGTGGATGCTATTGTCTAGAAGGCATCACATTGGCTGTTCTAGATCAAGTAATCAATCTTTTCATATTAAGGATCCAAGCCCAAATTTGCATTTTGGGATCCACTTTTTAATTTTGATATATTTGTAAGACTGTAGTATTGTTGCTATCATTCGCCTTAGGTCAGGCTGTGGCTTTCCTGTGAATAAGCACCACTGAAATCAAATGGGCTTACCTCTGAGCAGACATGCCAAATATTTTACTGTTAACTGTGCTATAAACCTTCAGGAATGCAACCCAGATCACCGGGGGGGGGGGATCTAAAATTCCTATTAGGACAACATGTCAATCAAAATAATGTGAAGCTTTCAACTTCTCTAGATCTCTTCATCAAGCTAAATGATAAACAGAGTGTGGAGAGGAGAAACATTAGCTGATGGTGAAGCAACCAGGTTTTATATGGTCATAGTCTCAAGATGGAATGTAGGAGGAGATAGCAGACATTCAAGTGAGGCAATATTAGGTGCTATGCAGATTTCACATTCACCTAGAGCTGCAGGGAAGAAACATACAATGATAGATTCCTCATATTTTAAAACATAGAATCCAGTTGTTACCATGGTCTATCTCAGTTTGTCTGAAGTATATTATATCATCTTGCTAACCATTGGGGCTGGGGAGTGGTTTTTTTCCAGGATTCTGTCTTCTGGACAGCAGCAGGAAAAACAGCATGTGGGTGGGTGGGTGTTTGAAAGAGTAGGTGGCAGCTAGTGAGAGTCCTCTCCATGTGGCGATTATATTTTTCTTGATTTAACTGCATCTTGGCACAGCCTGGCTGACAGGTTTGAAGGGCAACCTGGTCATCACACACATTTATGTCAGCAGATGCTGAGTTGCATCTTTTGTCCGGATGGGTGAGTCACACACAGAAAGGCATCACCCCCATTACAAGCTATACTTTTAGGGATTATGAACAAAGATTTCAAAGTTTGCAGTAAATACTTTTTGATTTTCCTTCAGTATTCCTTCTCTTTCCTAGGTATGCCAGCACCTCGCAAATTCAGGCAGTTGCCTGGGGACCACAAATTTTATCAAGGATTTCTCTTTGAACCGAGTCTTCAACTTGCTGAGATCTTACCCATCCTCTCTGCTACTCTTCCAGAACTTTGGAGACTGGTAGGGCAAATGAATCCAGGAGCTCAGAAGTGAGTAAGTGTTATGCTTTTGCTGATCATTAAACAAGTCTCTTGAATTGTAGGTGGTGGTGAGGGGCAGAAACTGCCCTTGATTTCCCTGGAGACTCCCAGAAACGTATTGCCAGCCCATTATTACATTACTTTGTATAGAGGTTTTACATGTACAGAGGGCTTTACAGTTCATACCTGATATGTAAGAATTCCACTTCTGCAAATGCTTGCAGTAATTCATGGCAAATAGGCATTACGTTTACAGGGAGGTAGGCTTCTCTCCCCCTGCTTTCCATCCTTTCTTTCTGTTTGCACCAGTTACAAGACAGAACAGGAGAGCAGTTTAAATAAAAGAAAATAAATCAGGGGATACAATACTGAGGGTGATCACTGTGGAATATAGGAGAGAGAACCTGATATGTGATTGGCAAATGGGAAGTGGCTTCATGCCAGGTGGATGCGAGTTCAAAGAGATGAGTGCCAGTGGCAAAGCTGGGCCTGGATTAGAACATGACAGGAAACAGGTGTTAGGAATGAACTAGTCCAGAAGCACAGAGTACTTGCTGAGACCTCTGGTCAATTGGCTGGAAGCCATCTCCCTGCTCATACATTTCCTGCTTCATGCTGAGCTACTCTGCCCACCAACAGAGGTACATGAAACCCCAGCTAACAATTGAAATGACAGAAATCCGCTTGTTTTCCACATAAGTCCACTATAGGCAGGGCTGTGTAATCACAGTATGAAAGCACAGAAGAAACAGGTTTGGAGCACAGAATTCAGTATCTTAAGAATCACACTCTTACTCTTTCTAAAAAACAAAAATTAATATTCCAGTCCTTATATCTGTGAATTCAGAATGAAAATGTGCAGCCTTTCCCCCCCATTACCCCATATTGAAGGAGAGGTAGGAGGAGGCAGCTGAGTAGGATTCTCAATGGGCAGTGGATGGGGGACAATTCATAGTTCTTTGCTGCTCGCTATGACTAGCCAAAACTAATTTATATATGTGCCTAGGATTATTCACATGTTTATGTTGTTCATCGTATTCAGCTTGGAGCAGAACTTTGAATATGTTGGTGTGTAATTTTGATTTGTTAAGTGTGGTGAATACGAAGCTTAAGTTACAGGAAATCAGCAGGAAGCCTAAGTGTATGCAAGGACATTCTGAGGCCTTCACTCATATTCATACCTGACAAATCTTCTCAGGCACATTTATCTCAATAATGCATCTAGACGGCATTGGTTTTCTATATTTCCATTACCCAACAGGCTCTGTCTCTCTGTCTTCACACCCACCCACACACCCTGTCATGGAAGTGCTGTCATTCCAGCATAAAGCCTAACTTTATGTAGATTAGCACTATTTATTTATTTATTTAAATTACATTTTTATTTAGTTTTCATTCAGTTACACATTTTTAACAATCTTTACATTACATTCAAGTTATAACCATTTTCAATGTCGTATTTTTTCCTACCCCTGTGACTTCTCTCTACCACATTGCAGCTTCTTCTACTTACATTTATTTTTCCATTGTGTTGTGAATAATATTTTCATTTTTCCCCATAAAATGAATGGCTTATCTATCCATATTTTAGCTTTGCAAAATTTAATATGTGTATTTATTTACTAAGTTAAACATCTCTAAAGACAAGTATCCACAGAAATAAAAAACAGTGTTCATTTAATCAAAACCTTAAAAATGCCACCCACCCATCAACTATGCTGCTGTATGTGTGTCTTTGCCCCCCACCCCCGCTTGTCTGTTGATTTGTCCAGTCTCTGTGCCAGACTATTTTATAATCATCCTTCCTAGCCAAAACGTCTTGAGTAGCACAGATCTTGAACACCACAGTGGACAAAGAATCATTTGTCCACAGTGGCTTCCTGTAGGTTATTTTAGTGGATTTATCACCCTGAACTAAGCCCAGGCCATCTGTTACATCCTCTAATTACAAATGCAGAAAGAGGTAATTCACAAAGGCATCATAAAGAAAGTAAAATATAAATGATTTAAGGGCAAGCGTATGTTATGCTTCATGCACCAATCAGGCGTAAATGACTTTTAAAAAATCAAGATCTTCCTAACAGGGCAGGGATGGGAATGCACACCAAAGGAATGCTTTTCCTCAAATCACTCAGTCTTCTGGGGTGTCATCCATCCAAAAATGACATATCTGATTAATTAAAACATACACAAGATTATGTTGTTGCTGATTTATTAGTGGAGTTCAAGCTCTTTCATTAACGCAACGTTTTTTCTTTCCTCCTCCTGGGTCTTTTCCCCAGGAGGACAGATTGGGAAGGGGGAGCACAAAAATGCAAGGAGTATTTATGGCTCAAGCACACAGTGATATTTCAAAGCCCCATTTTCAAATCACTTTGAACTGACAATATTTGATCAAATAGAGATTGCAGTATTTTAGAAAGGATATGAGATTCCCATTTACACTTCAATATTTTTTTCTCAGTTCTGTGGGTTGATTAAGACTCATATGAATATTTAATCCAACTGCTTGTCCTGACTCTCTCTTGAGATTCCATTATTGAGAACGCTGATACATCTGGAGAAGTTAAGCTTAGGGAGTAAACACTCATTTCATGAAGGGTGAATTTTATCACCGTGTCTAAGAGTGGGTTGGAAAAATCCTGGTTCCACAATTTGTCTTAGCCACAAGAGAATTGGGCAAGCCACTGTTCATTCCTTCCCTCTATTTCTTTCTTCTCCCCTCTTAAGCGTTATATTTGTCCTGACCACTTTTTAAGCAATACCCTGGGGATGTAAGTGCTTAAGTGTAAGCCAAGGATCTCCTGGCTCCTAAGATGTCACTCAGCAGGTCCAGTAAATGCCATCCCTTACAGCATGGGTGGGGTATTTGGTTTTCCATTATGAGGTCCCGTTGACTTACAGACAACCAGGGGCTACTTCTGAGCCAGAGCTAGTGGTGGGTGGAGGTTGTAGTACTGCAGGACTTTCTCTCTCTCTCTCTCTCTCTCTCTCTCTCTCTCTCTCTCTGCCTCTCTCTCTCCCTCTCCCTATGCCAGTCAATCTCTCTGTGTTGCATGAAATTAGGTTCCTCACCCCAGTACTACAGATTTCCCAAAGCCCAAGTCTAGGTGTCTTCCAGGGGAAGTGGGAGACCTCAGTGCACAGAATCATCCACAGACTAGCAGGTCCTCTGCACAAGTTTACTAGTGTCAGCCACTCTGAGACCTTGGCATGGGGAGAAATATAAATAAAATAAAATAAATAAAATAAAGAAAGGAAAAGGATTTGTTTTGTGCTATGTGGTTGGGTGAATATTATCCATAACAGCCAGTAGGGATGGGTGAATCTCAACTCTGGTTTCTTGTTTTTCCACTCTTAAAGTTCACTTCTTCACATTTCCACATCAGTTTGTGAATTTTTAGAAAACAAGTCCTTATAAAAAATTCAGCAGCAGTGTGAATTTCTTCTGATCTACACATTTGCATACCATTTACCCAAAGACAACACATTTTTGTATGTTATTTTTACCAATATGCATCTTTATGCACACTTTACTTTTGTTCACGTTACGTTGCTAATTTCAAAGTATGGCTGTGTTTCAGTTCACACATTGTTTTAGAAAGTGCAAATTAGGTAGGTGCCCCTACAAATGTGAACTAAATCAAATTTGTTCCCCCATCCCTAGGGCTAGTGACCAGAATCCATGCAGTCAAACCAGTTTTTACGCCCATGGATCTACCCTACTCCGAGCTAAAGTTGGAGTTTCTGAACTGATAGTTCGGTGTGAACTATCTATGAGGCACTATTCACACTGTCCCTGCTTCAGGGCTATAAGCAGATTTAAGGGTGCTGCTGGATGCCAAGATACAGCCAAGCTTCATGTGTTGGGGCAGCCATATTTATTTTATAAATTTGTCTGCCCCATTCACACATAAAATGGTATGAGCGTGGGTCTATTTTTTAAAATATGAAAAGAAGCACAGGGTGGGGGAGCTAAACCCTCCCCTCCTATACTTAACTGGGCTCTACCATCCCCCTGCCCCAGTTAGCTAACTTGCATTATGGGAACTATGCTGGGATAAAAGTACGCAGAACACAGCTGACTGAAATGGATGTGTGGAGATACCGGTAGTTTCACTTCTATGCCTTGCACACTCCATAGGCTCTCCCTTTTACACATGAACAAGGAAGACATGTGAACACTAATGGCTGCCCCATCACATCTAGTTTGGCCCTAGGATTGTCTGTTTATTTATTATACTTCAGTTTTATGTCATTATCGTTGATGGAAATTGCAAAAAAAACAAAAACAAAAAAACAACAACCGAGAGAGAACAGGTCTATTAATATACAGTGGTACCTCTGGATGCGAATGGGATCCATTCCGGAGCCCCGTTCACATCCTGAAGGGAATGCAACCCGCGTCTGCATGGGTTGCGATCTGCCGCTTCTGCGCATGCGCGTGACGTAATTTTGAGCATCTGCGCATGCACGAGCGGCGAAACCCAGAAGTAACGCATTCTGTTACTTCTGGGTCGCCGCGTAACGCAACCCAAAAACACTCAACCTGAAGCCACTGTAACCTGTAGTATGACTGTATAAGAATAGTCTGTTGGATCAGGCCAATGGCCCTTCTTGTCCAGCATCCTGTTCTCACAGTGGCAGGCTAGATGCCTGTGGGAAACCAAGGAGTAGAACATGAGCACAGCAGCACCCTCCTCTCTTGTGGTTTCCAGAAACTAGTACTCAGAAGCATTTCTGCCTCCAACTGTGGAGGTAAGAGAATAGCCACCATGGCTAGTAGCCACGGATAGCCTTCTCCTCCATGAATACATGGCAAAAATAAGATATCATACAGGGATTGCTGTGCTGCCCACATTCAAATGGAAAAGTGACTGCAAATGTCCTTGTGAGCTGTAAAATTTTAAAACGTAACCTATAAAGAATGAAGCCCCCACTTCAAATTTCTGGTATCTGCATTTTATTCCAAAAGACTAAAATAAATAAAATATGATTAAAATATAAGCAAAACTTCTACTGAAATTCTGTGCGCTCCCCAAATATTTTTCTAAGACAGACTCTCCATGTAGTAAAACAAAAGACCGAGCTCGCCTATCTAGATTCATCAGTACATGTAAAGGTGCTGCAGTTGGCACCCAGCCCATCTTTGAAAATGAGCCCTACAAACCTCTCTGTGTTAATTAGCTTTACGAACAAGCAGCTTTTGGTTTCAAAGAGCTCTGGAAATATAATTAAATACGTCCATAGCGATCTGCCTCTGGACTGCCTTCTTTCATTAGATTGCCTGGCTGGTACATGAGATCCACAATATATACTTGAGGGGGAAGCAGAAGTCCAGGTATTCCCAAGGGAGAATCATCAACCAATTTCACTTCATTCCATGCTCTGGTGTACTCTCCACGGACTAAGCTGCAGCTAACACCAATTCTGTCTGCTAGAACCTATGGGAGGAAGTAACCAGATGAGAGATATATTTTACTTTATTTTTATTACATTGACATACTGCCTTTTGGTCAGTGCACTGAAGGGCTTACAGTTTAAAATAGTGCTTTACCATTTGAAAGACAAGCTACAAAAGGGAAACTGTACATGGAGAGAAGAGGAAAATAAGCAAGAGGAAAATGATTGAGCAGAAAGATTGTACCATGCATTTTCCACCCTGAAGAGAAATCATTCAATATCGTGTTTGCCTGTGGGAGTTGCCATTTCACTGCCCAAGCACAAGACCATTAAGTTTGCTGTTAGATAGAATTATCTCTTGTAAGAAAAAGTAGCCTTTTTAATATTTATCTTGTGCTTTTCCTAAGTGCTCAAAATACTTCACAGAAACTACCCTCACAATAACCCTGTAAGGTAGGTTTGTACTGTTATGTCCATGCTGCAAAGAGGGGTATAAAGGCAAGAAATAGTGTCTAGCTTATCACTGAAATAATAATAATAATAATAGTAATAATAATATAATACCATACCACCTTTCATCCCAGGATCACAGGGTGATTTACAGTATAAAAACACAGAAATACTTAACATAATTACAAACAAAACAATAACCTTCCACAGCCTAAAAGGCCATAGATTGTTTAATTAGCCAGAGGCCTGGCCAAAGAAAAATGTTTTTGCCTGGTGCCTAAAGATATATAATGAATGTGCCAGGTGAGCCTCCCTCGGGAAAGTATTCCACAAACAGCGAGCCACCACAGAAACGGCCTGTTCTTTTGTTGCCACCCTCTGGACCTATCATAGAGGTGACACATAAAGAAGGGCCTCAGATGATGATTGCAGGGTACATCTAGGTCAATTCAATTGGAGAGAGGTGGTCCTTGAGGTATTGCAGTCCTGAGCCATTTAAGGCTTTATAGGTGAAAAGCAGCAATTTGGGGGCCACCAGGTGGCGCATTGGAAGATGGCCGACAATAACATCTCTCCGACCCACACGAGGTAATTAAGAGGCTGCTATGGGAAGTATGCAGCCTTCCCGACCCCACAAGGAGATGGGGGGGACTGCCTTGCCAGCGGTGTCCATAATGCACCCCCGGAATCGAAAGAAGGGAGTGCCGGACACTTGGCACGAGCCCTCGGTGAAGTCGGCTCTTCCTGACGCTGTCTCCAACCAGCGCCCGGGTTCGCTTTAGCTTGAAAATATAATTGAAAACATATAATTGGAAAGAAGCTAAAGCACATACATCAAGCGAAGTCCGGGAGATAAGACTGCTGATTAATGGATCTCTGTGACCAGAGCGACGGATGGGACAAATAAATCAAGTGATGAACCACCATTAAGAGACTGGTATGTTTGGAGTGAAACGGAGGGGGTGGAGGAAAAAACTTTTATTTTCTTTGCCTTATGCGAGTATTAATAACCCTCCACCCCAGAAAGAAGATCGTTGCATGTTATTAATCACAAGCAGGAATTTAAGAACTTTGTGGAGTGAATTATTGATCAAAAGAGAGGATCGGTAAACATCGGAGTATGGAGGAAAATTTTATGACACAGCTTTAAATGGCGTCTCGCTAAAACAGGCTTGTCTAAGAAAGACGGGGGGGACCAGGATCATTGGAATGTGGAATGGCGTCTGTCCATATGTGATATGATTTTTGGAAGTGTAAAACCCACACAGAGGATGTTTGTTTCCAACCCGCTTGTGAAGGTTATCAGAGATCGCAAAGAAAGGAATATATGATAACAACAAGAAGATGAAGAAAATAATAAAGAGACTATCTGGACAGAACTGGATAGAACTGTCTAATTAAAGCAGTAATATAAGTGATGCTTGGACCCTCATTCGGAGCTTGAAGTATGCGTACCCCCAACAAAATTTAAAAATCTGGCTGTATAATTTGGAATTAATGTGATTTGGAAATAATGTGATTTGATTGGCCTGTTAATAAAAATTATTTTTTAAAAAAGAAAAGCAGCAATTTGAATTGGGCCCAGACAGAAACTAAGCAGCCAATGTGGTTGGGCCAAGATTGGCATTATATGCTCAAACCTTGCCCCAGTGAGCAACCTGGCTGCTGAATTCCGAACTATCTTCAGAGGCTGCTCAACATATAACATATTGCAGTAATATATAGCTGAGATGATAACTCACAGCACTGCACCAGTCATCAACATGGTCATTTGTATTATTTTGCTTTTAATACTGCAATATATTAACATCACTCACACTTCTCTCCCAATGATTTTAAATGGTGCTTACAGAATAGGACTGTGTGTCTTTGCTTGATGAGAAATCAATACTAACCAAACACAAAATGGCTTAAGTACACAAATAAATAAGGTTTGAATAACACTACAGCAAGGATATGTTGAAGTTGATATACATTAGCATATGCTGTGTGCTGTTAAAATGAAACTTGTATCTGGCTGAGTAATTGACTTTACCTTGAAAAGCAAGGCCCTATGGTAGAAGGTTCCTTTGTTGATCTTCCCAATAGGCACGACATTGCATTTCAGTTCATATTCAATTTCACTTATATGAAGTTCCCAGCTGAATTCATGCAATTTGTCTGTTTCGATTGGACCGCCCATCTTTTCTGCAACAAACCTGTTTTAAAATCCAATAGTGACTTAAATTAACAATTGTCATAATATTTAATCAGGTTTAATACTAGCACTGTTTCTACAAAAGATCACTTTAAACCTTAAGTGGTGTTTAAATATGTTATATTTCATTATCCATCTCAATAACTTTCAAAGATGCACACATTCCCCTTCCAGTGCTTTGCTGACTCTACATGATCTCTCAAGGCTTGTGAATAGGAGCTGATCTTTTTTCCTACAGCACTTAGATCCTTTTAAATAATAAAAAGTAAGTATGAAGAAAAAATCATCTACAGTACAAATATAAATAAGGGTATCTGTTCCCATATAAACCAGCTCGCTACCTCAGAACCTCTGGGAAGGTTCTTGCTCCACAAGCTGTCACAACTGGAGATTAAGCTGGCACTACAAGGAGTTCAGGGATGTGGGTGGTACTGTGGGTACCTAGGAGAGCCTAGGACTTGCCGATCAGAAGGTCGGAGGTTCGAATCCCTGTGACGGGGTGAGCTCCCATTGCTCGGTCCCTGCTCCTGCCAACCTAGCAGTTCAAAAGCACATGAAAGTGCAAGTAGATAAATAGGGACCGCTCCAGCGGGAAGGTAAACGGTGTTTCCGGGTGCTACTCTGGTTCGCCAGAAGCGGCTTAGTCCTGCTGGCCACATGACCTTGAAGCTGCCTGCGGACAAATGCCGGCTCCCTCGGCCTATAGAGCGAGATGAGCGCGCAACCCCAGAGTCGGTCACGACTGCACCTAATGATCAGGGGTCCCTTTACCTTTACCTTACAAGGAGTTCAGTCTTTCATGAGGTGATGCCTCAGTGTTGAAACTCCCTCAGCTGTGTCAATTTTGGCCTGTGTCAATTTCCAGGAAAACCATAAAAATACATTTGTATTTTCAACCTTTAAAACCCTTCCTGAATGTTGGAACTTTTTTCTTTTAAGCACCATTGTATCGTTTAGGCTTTAAAAGACTATTCCTTTTATTATTTGTCAGTCCTATTTTACCTTTCAATTACATGAAATTGAAAGCTGTCTTAAGTCTGTTCTGCAGAGAATGTGTGACCAAAAGGTCACAATACTGAATAATAATAATAATAATAATAATAATAATAATAATAAATTTTATTTATATCCCGCCCTCCCCAGCCGAAGCTGGGCTCAGGGCGGCTAACAACAATCAAAATAGTTCAACATTCTAAAACATTCATTATAAAATTAATTAAATCAAATTAAAATCAAATTAATGGCAACCATCAAGCAAAATTTTGTGCAGATTGCCAGAGGAGGGGGTCAGGCTGCGCCCTGACAAAAGGCCTGGTGGAACAGCTCTGTCTTGCAGGCCCTGTGGAAGGATGTCAGGTCCTGCAGGGCCCTAGTCTCTTGTGACAGAGCGTTCCACCAGATTGGAGCCGCGGCCGAGAAGGCCCTGGCTCTAGTTGAATAAACAGAGATGAACTCTCTGAAGGGTTGATAAAGGAAAGCAGGTCAAAATGGGGACTATATTCAGTAGATTTCTAAATCAATCCTTTAAAATATTTACTTTGAATTCACAGAAAAGATATTGTCCTGGTACTCACTGCGCAAGGGCTACAACCTGTTCTTTCGTGGTTGGTAGTGGGAGAATTGTTTTGGAAACCTCAGTAATGTAATCCACCAAGATGGAATCAACAGGGGGATACCATGAGGCCTTTAGAGGAACTTCTTCGACTATTTTAGGCATCACTGGCTCTGGTTCTTCTTCTTTGGGTTTTTCTTCTTCCTTTTTCCCTTTCCCTTTTCTTTTGCAAAAAGCACAGGGGTATTAGGAATGCTTCCCACATGCTCTGATTTAAGTTAAAGTAAACAGGTATGTCAGCTTAGAGAAAAGAAAGAGATATTCTCTCTCTACCCAAGGTGCTTTAATCACCATTAGATTAGAATTCCCTGCCTCTTTCCAATGACACAACACCTAGCCTTATATTCAAAAGGCCCCCGGGACGCAGGTGGCGCTGTGGTCTAAACCACAGAGCCTAGGGCTTGCTGATCAGAAGGTAGGCAGTTCAAATCCCCGCAACGGGGTGAGCTCCCATTGTACGGTCCCAGCTCCTGCCAACCTAGCAGTTCGAAAGCACGTCAAAGTGCAAGTAGATAAATAGGTACCACTCCAGTGGGAAGGTAAACGGCCTTTCTGTGCGCTGCTGTGGTTCTCCAGAAGCGGCTTAGTCATGCTGGCCACGTGGCCTGGAAGCTGTATGCTGGCTTCTTCGGCCAATAAAGCGAGATGAGCACCGCAACCCCAGAGTCGGCCACAACTGGACCTAACAGTCAGGGGTACCTTTACCTTTACCTTTTTTAAAATATATATATATATTATTCAGGATTTTCTTGTTTTACAGAAGTATAGTGCCTCGTATTTTTTTTTTCATGTAACATTTTTACAAATCCGTTTCATTTGTTGAGGCATTAGGGGGAGAAGAAAAGAAAAAAGAAAAAAGAAAGGGAGGGTGGAGAGAGGGAAGGTGGATAGGGGTGGGGTCAGGTGGCGGTGTTTCTATTATGTTTAATGTATGTAGAGTTTGGTGTCAGCGTTGCTTGTGTTGTTCATTTGTGTTCCTTTGGTGGTGAGAGAGGTTGGGGTTGGCCTAGGGTGTGATTGTTTGCTTGTGATTGGCTGTGGTGATCTTTGTTTTCGTGGGTGGGTGAGGTGGGTGGGTGTTTTGGATCAGGTTAGCCATATTGATTTGTATGCTGTTGGTGGATTATTGTCACTGTCCTGTTGGGCTGTGTATGTGATAAAGGGGAGCCATACCGGGGTGAAGGCGTCTTCTTCTGTTTGTCCCCGTGTCAGTTTCAGTTTATTAGTTAATTTTTCTAGTAGGACTGTTTCCCATACTATTTGGTACCATTGGTCCATGGTTACTCCTGACAGGTCTCTCCAGTGTCTGGTTATGGTGTTTCTGGCTGCTGAGAGCAGGTGCTTTACCTTTACCTTTACCTTTACAAAGGCCCACCACCACTGCCCTTTTCTGGAAAGGCATTCCACCACCACCACCACTGCAAAACGGCTAAGATCCTATGTTATTTTCTTGATTGGCCTTTTCCCATATGAACCTGTCTACTTTCTAAGTATAGACAGAGCCCTAATTTGCATCCTACTACTGATGGTACTAGGATGGCACTAGCACAGGGCAGCATCATGTCACCAGAGACACCAAGACTGTGGAAATCCTTGTCACCTGAGGTTTGCATTACCTCCACAAAACAGGCTTTCCAGCATGCAGTTGCTGTTCGTATGTGATTAGATGCTAGGAGGATATCTTTATTATACATTAATCTTTCTTTCTCACATTTGTGAGTTCAGAAGAGTGCCTTCCCTTTGCAGCTTAAAAGGGAAGCTGAGATCAGCTAGTGTTAGCCTTTTTGTTTAAATAATCCAGGATATTTTATTTCATCAGCACTCTGGCCTTGATAGTTTATTTTTACTTGCTACTGTCTTTTTATATTTGATGGGCTGCTGTATTCGATTTATTAATTTAATTTTACTGCTATGCATTTTTATGGATTTTAAACAATTTGTTAGGTGCTTTGAAGGCCTATGGGCAGAAAAGGCATCTGTTAAAAATTAAAGAATTAAAGAGTCTGTTTGCAGAAACTAGCAAACATGAACCCACCAAATATGCAAGTAGTCCCAAGCCATCTTTAGAACAAGATGCGGAAAGATCTCTGTTAGCTGGGTGATCGGCGGATAGAGCCACTAACTGCAGTTCCTGGGATTAAAGGGACCAAAAAAACTGCAACCAAATTAACAAAAATTGCTGCCAGCTGTTTCCATTTATCCTATGAGTCACATGTTTGTTATTCTGTGTGATCATGAGCACAAGTGTGGCCAGGTATGGTTTTAACCATCTGCATATATTGTTGACAGACGAGTAGAAAATGTGGGACCTCAATAATCGGGAGAAATACTGTGTGAATTACTCCTGTGATAGCTGTATTATCGGTATCATAATTCAAGACAGCTGTTACACACTCTGTTCAGCCACTTTCATAAATTTCCGAAAGATCACACTGGGGACAAAATGTGTGCATCATGTCCATTGTGGAAGCAGCCTTCACATCTGACCCAGAATTTGACCAAAATTCATTTGTGATAGATACCCTGCCTGTTGGGAAATGCTAACATTTTGGAAATCCCAGAATATGAGGTTTTAACTGGTGAAGTCGGCTGCATAAGCGTAACTATAAAGGAGCTGAATTGGGTCCTGTATAGACACTGATGTTTTAAAAACAATACTTCCATGAATCCAAAGGCTTTCCTTTTAAAAAGCAGGAAACTTAAAAGGAAGCAAAAAACCCAAAGCAACCTAAAATAAAAAGAAATCAAACAGCAGTGGAACAACAACAAAATAATCAATAAAGCTGTTTTGCTGGATTGACACAAAGAAAGCTACTCTAAAGCCACCAAACACAAACATAGATCTGTTTCTCTGCACAGCCTGCATTCATCCTTCCTCCTAGATTTATGCTACAGCCCTAGACACGGTTACCTGACAGCAAGTCTCATTGACATTTTAGTAACTTACTTCTCTGAGTGGTCATCAATAGGATTGCACTGTTAGTGTCTGAATCTTGCTAGTGAGCTTGGGGAGGATTACCTACTTCTAGCCAAAATGAAGACTTAGTCCTATATAAACTTTGGGAATGCTCTGCTTTCTATGAAACTGTGATCCCCAGTAAAGGATACATCATGACCTCAAGTGCTAGGGACATAGACATCAAAGGCTTTTTATACAGTGCTGTTAGCCCACCCTGCCAGTCTAACATGTGCTAAAATCAACCAATATGGTATCTTAGAATAAAAACAAAATTAGTACATATAGAATATGTATTTGGAAGAATCTGAAAGAACTGCCTGGATTTCTGAGTGGTTGTAGAAACTTGTTTTTATTATGTGTAATCATATATTTTACCCGTGCTTATCCCTTGGCTCCATTTCTCTCCCCTTCCCTTTGTCTTTTTTTTAGATTGGAAGCCCCTTGGGGTATAATCTTTATAAAGCACCATGTATATGAATGGTGCTATAGGATAACTAAATAGTAGTAGTAGTAGTAGTAGTAGTAGTAGTAGTAGTAACAACAACAACAACAACAACAACAACAGTCTCAAGCTTCTACACTTAATAAGAATAAGAAGCTCTTAAGAATAAAAGTACCTTGATCCTTTCTCTCTACCACCTCCTTTACTGACTGAAGTCCGTCCTGGAGATTCTGGCTTCTCCTTCTCCTCGATTGAGCTATAGAAATTACAAAGTAATTTCCCATTTCTCCTTGACTACTACAAGGCATAGGCATTCTTAGGGTGTTGTGCACACATTGCATAGAGGGCAGTGGCAGTGATGTTAAAAACCTCCAGGTTATCCTCAGACAAAACCAAAGGCAAAATAAAAAGTATATGGTTCATTGTGGAACACTAACACTAATACTAACAAAGAGACTGAAAATGGAGAGTAGTGCCCACTGGTGGAGGAAGAGGGGTGTGGGGGGAGTGCACCCCCCCCGCAGCATGATCCCGGTGGGGTGCCATCGCGGCTGCCCCCTGCCTGCGCTGGGCGCCACGCCCCCACAGGCAGCGCACCACTCCCCCAGGATGCACACCACACCCGTGGGACGCACGGCAGCCACACCCCCGCCTGCTCACCGGGGGCAGTCCGCCCCCCCCCCCCCCGTGCTGGAGCATGAAGCTCTGCCACTGGTAGCACCTTCATAAGGAATGCATTCAAGGTTGCCAGCTGCTGATAAATTAGCATGCTGGTTAATAAAATGCTTCTTCCCTGCATTTAACCTTATCCTCCCCCCCATCTCTTAAATACCAAGCAAGGAAGCAAGCAAGCAAATAAACAAAAACAGAAAAAGCATTAACTTATTACCAATTACAATAGCAGAATAAATACTTATTTACAATGAACAGGATCCAGGCTAATTTAGTTGCACTTAGGTCCTACTGAAATCAATATAAAAAGTTATTAATGATGAACAAGTTCATTGATTTAAATGGGAGCTATTACATTGATTTCTGTGCAAAACAGTGCAACATTATACATGTCTGCTCAGTAGTAAACTCCACTAAGTTCAATGGGATTTATTTCCAGGTAAGAGAGTATGGAACCTGTGGCCCTTCTAGGGTTGCTGACCTACAACTCCCATCATCCCTAACTGTTGACCATGCTTGCTAGGGCTGATGGGAGTCCATTGTTATCTAGAAAGCCACAGATCTGCCACCCCTGTTGTACAGGATTGTGACCTTAGATTGGATCCAACCCTTTTAATTCACTGGACATTTTAAATCAAATATAAAAATTAGAAGACTGGCTTTTTACACCCGGAGAGAAGCATATAGTCAGTAGCAATCAAAACCAGATGTTACTGACAATAAGGAACAGAGATAAAGTTTTTCATGCTTGAATGCAGATCTGCACTGGGGGAAATATACATGACTGTTGATGGCATTGTTATTTCACACTTCTTTCATTATAATGTATATTATTGTATATAAACCATGTTGTGCAGTTGTCTTAAGCGATTACATTAGATGCAGGAAATCAAAAGGACTATATCTGCGGAATCAAGAATTCATGAAGGGAGCCACAGGGTTTGTGAAATATTTGTTGGGGGGTTGGATGTCATATATATTTTGTCCTTATAACATTTGGGTTGGTAGATCTCGCTTATACTGTTGCATGCAATTTATAAGGGTTTCCTCTGCTTAGCACAGATTTTGGATAAATGGTGTTTAAATGTTGTATGATTAGTTTCAGTCCTTTAAAACTGCAGACTGCCCTGCATGCCTTGGCAGGAAGGTGGTATATAAATGCAATGAGTGAATGAATTGAATGAATTTTCAAATTTTACTTCCTCGTTCTGGTTTCAAATGCTGAGCAGGGAGATGCATATTTGGTTGGTCTAAACATACCCATTTTCACCTAATTCAGAACAGTTTTCATCAAGTTTAGAATTACACCCAGAGGGAAACTGTGATTCCAAAGCTCAAATACATACCTAGCTCTTTCTCTACTAATTTTTCTGTTAGTACTACTGCTGGAGGTTGTAACTCGGCTGCTGCTAAGAAAATCTTGTGGTGATTTTTCATCTGTTGCAACAGGAGGAGCTGTGAGTTCACTGGAACAATAAAGGATGCTATGCTGTTGCTGCACACCATAATATCAGACAAATAAGTATTTTGCCCACATAACAGAATAAAATGTAATCTGTACAAAAAAGTAGAAGTACGTATCACACGGGGAGCGAAGGAGTATGCCTGAAGACAGGGATGCCTACCCTTTTTCAGTCAATGGGCCACACGCCTGCTGTAGATATGGCCAAAATGGCCAACAGCCACTCCTTTACACAGATGTGCATGTGCACACAAACCCTCGCCACATTTACAGCACATGTACAGACCACACACACATCGCAGGCAAGTATGCACACTACATTTAGACGGCCCCTTCAAAGGTGCCAATTCTAAGGAGCCCAGATCTTTTCAGCCTCCCCCAAAATATTTTGGGGAGCCCTGCCCAAAAAATTGACTATGCTGATCCTCCCCAGCCTGCTCCATCACCGTCATGTGAGAGCACATGTAAGACGCCTCCCTCTGTCCCAGGGCACCCTCCTTCCTCTCCACCCCTCTGCGTCTTCAGCCTAGCGCTAGCACCCCACGAGCCCCTGCCATGGAGGGGACTTGGCTACTGGCACCTGCTGGCATCTGGGCGGGGAGAGGAGATGTAACTGGTCATGAAAAATGAAGGAGTATTCCTTCCTGAGCTCTAAGCCCTATTTGCAACAGTTGCTATTGCAAGAAGGCCCCGGAGCACAGGAAAGAGGGAGTGGTGCTGGATAGAAGGAGAAGAAGCATCTTTCAAAGTAAATCAATTTAGAGGCACCCAATTTTTGGGTTGCTGAACAAATGCGGGGGTGTCACCTGGGGACCCCTCAAGAGAAGAGATTTTTTGTTTGTTTTAAAAGCAAAATTATTGGGGGTTACAAAAACACTCTTGGCAGTCAGGTCCAGCACACAGGCTAGGCAACCCCTATCCTAAGAACAGTCTAGGTGGTGTGTCAGCAGGAAAAAGCCTGTTGATGTACATGGGACTGGACTGAGGATCCCTCAAAGAGGGATGCAACTAGAGGCACTCCTTTCTTGTCATGGTTTCTTCACTTTTTTTCCTTTTTGGGTTGTGTGTTTTCCTTCTTATCTTTTCTACTTCCTGTTCCTATTTTCAGTCTTTCCTGGAACATTTTCTTTTGTTTGCAAGATGGTTTCAACTTAAACTGCAGGTGTTGAGAAAGTTGCTTTAAAAAACCCAATGCACAACAACACTTTGGCTAAAATGTGATGTTATTACAAATGTTCAGTAAGATAGGGGGGCAATCTTCAATACAACTGGCTGAGTATAGTGATGGAAAAATGAAATCTAAGTCACTCCATAAGTGCCAGGCCAGGATTGATGCATACTTAAATAAATAAATAAATTTCTATGCTGCCTTTCATCTGAGGATTGCAGGTTGGCTCACAATATAAAAATAGTAGAGAGCTGGTGGTTGCAGACACTGCTAATGACAGGAAAGAAGCTTCTGCCTAACTGGTTGGGTTGAATATTGTGCAAGAGGCTACTAAGGGTTTGGTACATGTCTGGTGCCCCCACCCCAAGGCTATGGTCATCTCATTTGATGGAACTAGAATGGCGTACTCTTCAGTGGCTGATGGTTAAGGTGCTGCAGTTGGTAATTGAATAATTTTAAACCTGGATCTAAGAATGCAAATGTCATGAATATTATTGTACAACATAAGGGTGTGCACATGTCCCCAGTTCAACCTTTGGCTTCTCCAGTTATAAAAGAATCAGGTAGCAGGTGATAAGACCTCTGCCTGAGATGCTGGAGAGATGCTGTCTGCCAGAGTAAACAAAACTGGGCTAGATGAGCAAATAGCCTGAACTGATATAAAAGACAGCTTCCTAAATTCCTAAATTAAAAGTGATAAAACCAAAATTATCCACAAATTGTAGATACTCTTCTGTGAGTGCAAAGGCTCTTGATCCAGATAGGTTTGCTAATGGAAGAGGAAGGAAGGGGATGTTTGCTGATTTTCCCTCCCTACAAAACCCCCTGCAAACATCTCCCAGAAATCTTTTTTGCAAGGTCCTCAATCTCGTGTAACATGCAATACGTGTCAGAGTAGTGTTTAACAGACTCACAGTTCTGGTGTTTTAGAATTTACTAAGATTATAGCACGGCGATCATTAAGCTGCTGAGCACTGAGTTCCTCCAGTGACAGTAGTTTTACACCTGGTTTTACCTATGTAGGAGGATTAGAATGAAGCACAAGATGTAATTCAACGTAGGTTTCAAGGAAACTCAACTGTCTCTAGGTGAGCCACCAAAACGGTTAATCTTGCCCGGCTGCTCAGAGCAGCAGAGGATTGGCTTGGGAGTGTGCAGACAGACGGGCTCCTAGCCACTCCAAGCCAGAGGGGGCCAACCTAACAAACCCCTAGGTAAGACCCTGACTGGAGCAGGCATAGCAGACTTTAGGGTTTGTAAGCTCTAATTTATATTTTAATAGAACCCTAAGACCCACCAAGGTCAGAGCTAGAATGGGTATCAGTCCTGGAGTGGGTGTTTCTCAGCATACTGCCATGAATGGGCTGCCAACCAAGACTGACTGCCTCATGCATCCCCTCCCTGTGCTGTCATTTGAGCTGCAATTGGCTGGAAGTTGTCATTTTTTTATGCCTTACTGCATTGCAACTTGCCAGCCCATCAGCTAATGGAAGTATGATGGGTTGTTTCATGTATGTGAAGTCTTAGCTCGCAAATTATTTGAGGCATTAGTGATACACAGGGTTTATAAATAGAGCAAGAAGACAGGCAGTAGCCCTCTGAAGATTTTAACATACTTAAAGTAAACTTACCTGTCCAAAGTCATAGAACCCATCTGTTATTATGTTGCTGGATGTTAAAAAACCCATTTGGCTATATTTCTGTGGAAGGTTGTGATCAAGTATTTTATCCAAAGCTGCATCACTGAAGTTGTTTTTGCGCCCAATGGACAGGTTAATTTCTTCAAGGATATCTAAAGCACTGTTCCAGAAACAGAAGTACACAATAAAAAGAGTTATTTGTACTCTAACCCATTAAAAAAAATCTTATTCTACTATAATATAATGCCTATTAATATCTGATCTGATCTAGCCTGATCTGTTATGGCAAAGAGACTCATTCTGCAATTAGTTATGTCTGTTTTAGTTCTCTGTATAGTAGAACTAAGCCTTTTCTAGTCCTCTGTAGAGTAAGACCACTGTATAACAGTTACAGTGGTGCAAAACTGTGCCTGAATAAGCTGTGAAATAATTTATCTCAATCAGAATTTAAGAAATTAAAAATACATCTCTATGTACAATAGTGAAATTCTCAGAGCAGGGATCCTTATGTAGTCAAAACAGCATTACCTGTACACATGGAGGTGGTTATCAGGAGGCTTGCAAAACTGCCAAGGTTTGTAGAAGTAAAAAAAAATATTCAGGAGAAAAAAACTTCTGTGGGTGTGAAAGAGGGGGGATATGCAGGCAGAATGAAAAACCATTAAGACTGAGCATGTTCAGGCACATAATGCTGGTTGCTGGTAGGAGGGAAATGTAAACTAAGGGAAGTGAGAATGTAATGGAGTATCCTGAAGAAGGCCATGGACAGCTGAATAGAACCCTGAACAGGAGCATTATACACACATGTAAATTCTTGATTACAAGTTGTGCAGTCACCATTAACAGTCACTTTGGGATTCCTACTACTCACCCTAGCCTGGTCATTGCAGCAGCGGTTGGATCATCAGCTGCACAAACCATAACAGCCCAACAGGCATTTCTTCGGACTTCATCATGTTTAGAATATAGGAGCTTAATAAGAGGCTCAAGTCCTCCTGAGTTCCGTAACTAAAAAAGAAAAAAAGATATATTGCTTGCTTGTCAAAGGATACATTCAGTAGGAATATTGTCAGCACTTGGCAACACTCTAGGCTGAAAAATGAAGGTTATGTCTGCACTGTGTTTGCTTCTCAGAACAAACTGAAGCAGAATAAATCCACCACCAGTACTGTATTAATTGTGTCAAGAGCATGCTGAAGAATACACTTGCAATAAAACACCAGTCCCTGGTGAGGCTCCATTGATATCCCTCAAATGAAGAAACCAGAGATTGAACATGGGATCTTCTGTATACAAAAGCATATGCTTCAATATGAAGCTATTACCCCACCTCTAGTTTGCTTCATTCATACCCCACCCCCAAACTTGCATAGTGCACCATGGTAAAATTTCCCTGCACAAATTTTATATACTGTAACAAAGACAGCACATACTTGGTTCCTACTTTTTATATAAGAACCACAAACTAGATCTTTTCTAGGAAGCATAATAAATGCACTGATTCAAGAAAGCCGCACAAAACAAAAGATACCAGAGTTCCCCCCCATCATGATTTTCAAAGCGGATTCTGCATTGCATGTACCTCACCTCAGTCCTGGCATCAGCATCACAACCAACTGCAGCGACGGTAAGAGCTGCTCGGCTTTGCACTATGCTGTTGGTGGAATGCAGTGGTTCTACAATTGCCGTCATAATACCATGGCTCTGGATGCTGAGACGCAGAGGCTCCTGGGTGGCCAGGTTGGTGAGAACAGTAGCAGCACTTGCAACGACCCCATCTCTCTTAGAACTCAGAAGGTTGATCAGTGGCTCAATACCATCAGCTTCCGCCACTGCACTAGAACAGGGGATAAAAAGGGGACATCCCCAAATCTATCTTAATTTTTAAGCTGAGGAAAGAAAGCATCCTTAATGTGTCCCTTTATAAGTCATCTCTATTGCTTATGCTATCATTCCAAAACCAGCGCAGATGTTCATGTGTATTGAGGCTGAAACATTTACAGCACATACACACGTTTCCTTAGATGTCCAATTGAGCCCAAGTAAGTGGGCACAGGATGCGCCATTTCCATTTCTAATCCTACCCTTTCTTCAGCCTGAACTTACCTATCAGTAGTGCAATCTAAGCAGAGGAATTCTTTTTGCATGCATGCATATTATTATTTTTGTAAAGAACATACGCCATATGCCCAACTGAGTATCATTTCATAGTCATTTTATAGTAGGCTCATCTGTTTGTTAAACAAAACTTGGCAGAAGTGTTAGCACAGGAAATATACAGATGGAAATCTCAGTTGTCCATGTGCTCTGCTATTTATATCCTTGCTGTTAAGCACCAACCTCTACATGTTTACTCTGAATTAAGCCATAGAAAGTGTGCTTAGGACTACAGTCTTACAGGGAAGGCCTGGTAATTTTTAGTCAGAGGTAAGGATCACTGAACACAATGGATTGGAGCCATAGGGCACAATTCTATACTAAGCTTAAGGGTGGGTGGGTGGCTGGGTGGGTGGCTGAGCCGCCATAGGATGTTTCACTTTCTGTGGGTGAAGAGGGGAGGTTCACAGGCAGAGACCTCTGCAGTGCAACAGCTGTTACTCTATTGGCTGGTGGTGCTTCAAAGGCAGTACGGCCATAAACAAGGCATTCTGGGGATGGATCGGGGCAAGACTCAGATGTACTGAATTCAAAGCCCCCTTGTTCCTCTGACATGGCCCTGAAAGGGGCAAAAAGCACACCAGCTCTGGATCTTATTTTCTCAATTGGGGGGAGGTATTAGAAGACCCAGTTGGTGTGTGTGGAAATTCCACCCTACAACTTCTGCCCTGGCCATTGTGAACCATCAGAGCTTAGGAAGTAGCAGTTTCTCCATTTTAGGTTTGCTCTGTTAATGAAATTTTAATCTTCATCCATCAAAGGAAAAAACAGTCACTGGTCCAAGGTAGCTATTAATATTCCCCCATTTCAAATCAAGTAAATTTGTTAAATTTGCTTTTAACACTTTTATCTGACTCTAACTCAAAGGAGTTCAGAATTTGATTTCCAAGTTTAGAGAGTCAGGCCCGCTTAGCTTCAACAGCTGAATTACCCATGTCCTTCATTCAGACCAGTCCCTGAGAAACATGGTTCCAGCTAAAGAATCTCAAGCAGAAGAATGCACTGTGCATACAATATGGTATGTGAGAATCTCTGCCTTCTGTCAACAGAAATGCCTCAATTATGAACAATTTAATATCTGTGCTTACTTTCATAAATGTTTTTGATGGCATGTAATAGTAGTAAAAACAACAACTTTATTATTTGTACCCTGCCCATTGGACTGGGTTGCCCCAGCCACTCTGAAACATAATAAAACTTCAAAAATTAAAAACTTCCCTACACAGTGCTGCCTTCAGATGTCTTCTAAAGGTTGCATAATTACTTATCACCTTGTAAACATTTAGAAAATTATTTCCCTTTCATATTAAGCTTAGTGATTAAGTTTTGATAGCTAGCATTTTTATTCTACTGTGTGATCATTTTATTGTAAGTTCATGATTAAATGCTTTGTTTTATATCCTACAATAATTTATCTCCTGAATCACTGCCAACAAAATCCAAATGAATCTTGGGGGCAAGGATAAAATTTAACATGCTGCCACCATGATAGTATGAATCACTAAATACTAATATTTTATTCAGTGTATTCTGAAGGCCTAAGGCCAGGCTATAGGACAAAACATTTTTTGATTCTGGATCTGGTTAAAAGATCCTGATGTTTCTTCTAAAAAGGTACAACTGTATACCTTAACTAGGGAATAAGTCCCACTGAACACAGTGGGGTTTACTTGCAAGTAAATGTGCACTGGACTGCAATGTTAAATATTAATCCAAGTAATTAGGCAGTCTATTGAAAGATGGATACAATCTGTTGGAAATTCCCAAAGAACCAACACAGGAAATAAATTAAATGGGGTTTAGAAGCAAATACAGTATTTAGCATAAAAATAAAAGAAAGTGACAAAACAGTGGCTTTAACCTTGTTCTAGCTAGCAACACCCCCTTTCTGGATTGTAGGAAGAACAGGGATGAAAAATCTGTAGTCTAAGGTCCATTTCACAGTCAGTCTTAAGCTTTAGGCAAAACACATGCCCTAGGCTACAATTCTTCAAGGGCATGAAAGTTTAAAAGGCAGAAAATAATGAAAAGTCTTCACAGATCCACACTTAACCCAACCAATGACAACAAATAAAAGACAAGTTCAGCTATACCTTAAATAAGAAAATACTTTCTTGAGTGGAGGCGGAAAAGAATTTCCACTTATAATGTGGACTCATTAGAAGTCTGTGAGTCATAGTGACTTTAGAAGGCACGATTCTGAAAAGAACCAGTAGTCCATCTCAGATGAATTTTGACTACGTTGGCCAGCAGAGGCTTTCTAGGATAGGGATATTTCCCAGTTCTATGTGGAGATGGCAGGTGTTGAACCTAAGACCTTCTGCATACAGAACATGTGCTCCACCACTCAATTACATCCTCTATTTTTAGGATGCCCATACTCATGCTGATGCAATGAGGACTCATATTTTAAAGATCCAAGGTCCTGATCCTGCATATTTGGAAATATGGAAACAGGATATGACTGTTTCTTTTTCACAACTCTTTGGTAGTCCCACCTATAAGAATATGGTCCTGTGGGAACATGAGATGTACCATAGTTGGGTCAGAATAGTGGGATCTTCTAGAAGCTTGATGGGTCTTTTTCTTCTAGCTTTAATGAAAATTAAAATTTAGTCTTTTGAACCTCCCAATCTTCAGAGTCCTACAAAATTAAAGGAGGGATTCTGTGCCCAGTGTTTTGAGCCAAAAGTATAACTTGGCATTCTTTTGTACAAAGACAAGGAGCAAATATGTCCCACAGCAGCTGGTATGTGGCTGCTGCTGCTGCTGCTTAACACCTTATACCGCTTTAAAATGTGTTTGTGGGAGGGGTGGGGTGTTATTGGTTTGTGGGTTTTTTGTTCTTGTTTTTATCATGTATTTTTTGTTTTTATATTGTGCACTGCCCTGAGATCTACAGATGAAGGGTGGTGTGCAAATTTTACTACTACTACTACTACTACTACTACTACTACTTCCAACTATATTACTTTGCTCTAACCATAACAGATACCTACTACTCAGGATACCACTTCATGCATCTGATGAAGTAAACTGTAATCCACAACAATTTATGCCGTAATAAATGTATTTGTCTTTAGGGTGTCATTATTGTTGCTGTGAGAGACTAACATAGCTTATCCCTCTGGGATATTGGCGTACGCATTGTGTTAAGTTCTGCAGGCCGTCACTAGGGGTCAGTGTTAAGTCACACATTACTACAAGAGAGGCGAGCTAGTAGTTTATTCCAGACCTCAAGCACAGAAGGACAGTAAGTTTATGGGGGAAACATGACATTATATAAAAAAATCTCAAATTATCTTTTAAAAACAAGGTTCAGTAGAATATTCACAATTTAGATACAAACTCAACAAGAATGTTGTCTGCAGCAGCATTATCGCTGTTTTATCTGATTCAACAAACCATATGCCACTTGTAGTCCTACTTGTGGGGGAAGAGTTTCATTTGCTGTTTGGTGGTTGCACTTGGCTGATGCTACTCATAAAGCACTTCCTGAAATCTCGAATGATGTTTGAGGCATTTCTGATGAACGCAGAGTTTATATTTGCATTTTGGTACAAGGGGACAGCTTATGGCTGTGTGCTCAATAAATGCTGAAGGTCTGAAATGAAATTGATAGCCTGTAGCTAAGGCTGAAGTAGAAGAGTTTGTATTACACCATTGATACCATCCAGTCTAATGACTTGATGATTCTTACACCAACAGGAATATCTTGTAAGAAACTGTCACGAAAACTTCTTCTGGTATGTCTTTGTTCTTCTGATAAAGTGGCATTTCTGTAAGTCCTCTTCCATTCTACATGTGCAAACAGCATGGGATTCCCAATAATTATGGTGATGTGGCTATTTTAGCTGTTGCATTCAAATAAAAGACAGTCCTCAGATCAATGGGACACCAAAAGATGACAGAATTTCATTTGTTTTGAAATAATTTCCGCTATGTTCGATCTGTGATAAACTGCTCATATAAACAGATATATCCAGAATTGTCTTTACTAATTCTTGGCAAATTAAAGTCAGCTTTCTGTGACATTTTCCAGTAATGATTTCTGATATGAAGTTTGGAATTTTAAGCCTGGAAAAACTAGGTAGGCTCCCATAAATGAGTTATGTGGGCATACTGAAGGTTGCACATGGTTCAGCTTATCAATTTGTGTTAGCCACTGAGCACAGCAATACTAAATATCGTGAATACAAATACAGTGAATTCAACTTGGCACAACATATTGTTGCATGCAACCCCAATCTCCAAGCAGTGCGATAGTCCACAGGTTTCAGGTGCTTATCTAGGATTTGTGTTTCCTTTTGAGATAAGGCACAGTTGCCATACGTCCAAAATTTCCTGGACATAGCCAGTATTCAGCCCTTGTAAACAGCGTCCAAGCGGAAATTGCTGAAATGTCTGCGAAAATCCAGATGTATGGTAGCCCATGTCGTAGTGTTGTTTTTGGTGATTGTCATTTAAAATAGCTCAAAAACCTCGGGTTCTTGCAATTTTGCCAAAAAAAGCTCCAAAACTTTGGTGTTTTTCTGTTATATGGTTTATTTACACAAAAGTACAAACTGAGGCTACGATGGAGAGATTCACAGCATTCACACCCACAAAGCATCTTGTTTCTCCCATAGCTGCAGCCTTGGATCCAGACATTGCTCTTTGACTCTGCAGCTTGCTGCTTTACTTCTAGGTCACATCACTCCAAACTGTCAACACTAAACTCTAGCTTCATCCTTCCAACTAACCATGAGTCCAGACTCTAAAATTAATTAACTGTATAAACCACTAGTTCCCATCCCTGTGTCAAAATTTATATTATAAGTCATAGTAAGCAGGAAATTGACTTTTTGCTTATGAAAACTGTTAAGCTCCATATCTAAAATTGATACAAATAATACAACTTAAGAACTAATTCAGGTCAGTTCATCCTTAATATTTATGTGACAGTCAGTGTTTTCTCAAAATATTTCAAAGAGAATTAAAACAAAAACAAAACCCTGACACAACAAACTAATGAAACAAAGTCATTTATTCTAGTATCCTCTGTGTAGTGAAGAGTGAACAGTGGTAACTTGTTACCAAGAATAATTAATATTTATGACAGTAATTTAAATCCAGTATAATATTAGCCTAATCTTTGTTTTACAGAAGCTGTTTGTGTTGGCAGGTTTTGGGAGCTTGTTAAAATATAAATAGCACTTAGAAGGCAACTACTTGCCTCATTTTACATTTAACAACTTATATAATACACATATTGTGTATTAATAAATAACTTAACACATGGTTCAATCTCAATAAAAGTGGTACCAGTAGAACAGAATGACCAATAGATGGCAGTGATACTGTAAATGAATGTCCAGCCTATTAAATCAGTGGTTTGTTTTAATAGTGAACTGCTGGTACCGTTTTGATTATTTTATAATTGGATTGATGGGAAATCAACCAGCACACACAAGTTTACCAAGGAGATGCTCATGGACTTTGCAGCAGTAACATGAGTGCCTCCTTGGGGTCAGATTTTCAGTCAAGCTTTTATCTGAAACCGAGATGGAAAACATGAGCCTAGCTCATGTTTTTCTACAGCCTAGCTCACATTTACCTTTTCCTTTCTTGGCTTTCTGAAAATCCACCTTTCATTTTGGAGGCTGAAATTTCTTTGAAAATGTGGCTCTGGACATTCAGTCTTATGCTTTCCTTTGCTTGTGCTTGCTTTAGCTAATACTTAGCAAGCCATGATATGTTGCTATAACCAAAGGAGCAACCTATGGTAGGCAAGTAGGACTGTACATGTCCTTTGCATCCTGTATCAAAAGCGTTGTTCTATACACAAATCTGTGATACTTTAAACATGCTTGAAACAACAAATTAGGCATCCTTTAAAAACAACAACAACCTGACACAGATTAGTCAGGAGAGAATATAATCTTAGGATGAAGTGACTTCTCTCCCAACAGACAAATGTTTAAACTTGAAAACATTTTACCATCATTAATACATGGTTGTTTCCCTCAGGACAGGCAAAGCCTGAATGTTGTTAGCACACATTGGCCTGGTTCACACACAACACGTAAGTCAATGTGTGTTTAGTTTAACCAACAAACCAAGATCTTAAGCCATTGTTTGTTGTTGGCTTATGAAACTTGGCTTGTTATAACTATGGCTTTTTATTACAGGCAAACCCAGCATGGTTTGTTTGCTCACCCTGCTTCAGATGCCTGCCAAACAATGGCAAAAAGGTACCAAAAAAGACCACTATTAAGGTGAAGCAGGTCTCTCTACCACTTTGACCAAAGAACCCGCTCCTAACTCTGCCTGGCAACAGGCTTCTTTCCCCATCCCACTTCTCCATTACACTCCATTCTTCACAAGGCAGACAGCTTCATTTTGTAGCTGCTGTCCAATAGCAGAAAGTTTGAAATGACTACAACCCAGCACTCCCTACTAAATCTAAAATGGGATGTAAGCAGCAAACTGAAATGAATGATACTCTAGTCTACCCTATTAACTTGTAGCAATCACACACACACACACACACACACACACACACACACACACACAGAACAGCTGTTGGGGATAAAAGTAAGCATTCACATAGGTAAAACTGGGAAGGTTAAGAAAGTTCAAACTCCTTATGGCATAGAAATCTAATCCTTAGAGGGGCACAAAAAACCTTTGCCCGCAATGTGCAACTCATGGCTGCAGGGTAATTAGCACCTCCTGTGCAAACACCTGATTTGCAATCCACATTGTGCCCTGAAGCCTCAGTTCTGTTTTCACAAACCCAGGAACAATATTCCCTGACTTTGGTGGCCTGGAGTTGTTACTTGCATTCGGTATATGCTTCTAGAGATGGGCTTGCCAGACTTCATAATAGGGGTTTTGAGATATTGCTTCCCATGTTATCCATTTTCTGGCATAATGCACAACCTAAATGATGGTTTGATCAACAGCAAAGACCCTACAGTATGGGCTGCAAATAGATTTTAACACAAACTGCCTTCCTGACTGAGGAGCAATCACAAGATACCTAATACATGTAGTTGTTTGACTCTGAACAGATGGCCTCCCAGAGATTAAAGACTTAATTCTGGTCAGATGAGGAGGCTGTGGTGTGCATATATCTGTGGATCTCATCTCATGTACTCTCACATGAGAGGAACTCTCACACTGGTTTCAGAAAGATATTATTTTTACTTGGCTCTCTGTGGAGATGCACCAGTGAAGCTACCACTATATTATCACCCGGTGCAAGGAGAAAATTAATGCCTTCAAGATGTTCAAGGATGTCACTACTCACCACCCAAGGTGATGCCTTCTTATGAAAAACTGGCGACCATCCTTTTCAATAGAAAAGGTATGACTCCAGGCTACACTGTGAATAGTGGTATCAGTGTTCCCAACCAGTATCAGCTGAATAGACCCAAACCAACCAAAGAGTCTACATTTAAGCAAACCTCATCAGTCATGCTAGGAACACCTGGCCAGTAAAGGTGGATGCCTTCACCCTCTTCAGGAACAAGTGCCAACTCCACCAAGGCCAATACTTTCAAGCCCCCCCCCCACTTCCTTGGGCTGCCTCAATGTCTTCAGGAATAATCTGTGCTTGCTTAGACCAGGGGTAGTCCCTGCATCCTCACCTCATCCTCATTTATTACATGTGCTGGCTGCTCTACAGCAGTGCTAAGTGGGCAGAAGCAGCTTGGAATGACCACCTGTAGGGATCAAGCAGTACAAGGTCATCCCAAAATCCTTCACCAACTCTTATGAGTCACTGATACCAATAACAGAAGTCCAGCCCTCATGACACCTCCACTCTCTTTGTGTACAGAGGCCACCAACACCCATCAAGGTAACAACAGTCCTCCAAAATTAAGGATTTACTGCTCCTCTTGTTTCCATCCAAGAGGAAGACCAGGTTGAGGAGGTGGTTACTGCAGTGGGTACAAATAACAGAGTGAAGATTTATGTTCATCGTGCAGAGAGAAGGCAGATTATAGTTCAGGCAGCTGTACGCTCCCTAAGAATAAGTGATTGTAGCTGCAGTGATGATGACCTGCATGGAGAAGACACAGAAATGAAGGAGAATTTGTTGACACCAAGGAAGTGCACTCTGGTGAAGGATAAAGAAGAAGATACCTATGAGCTCCCATCACCACCATTTGTTTCTGTACTGCTATTACAGTGCTTTTTATGCCTTTGGAAGTGCAGCAGTGTACTATTAACTCCAGTTAGTGAATTCACAACCAGATAGCATGGGAGAAAAGAGACAACATGGAGAAGACACTGCTTCTTCTTAAAAGCAGACTGAAAGTATTATATCCTGCATATGACCAGAAAAACTGCCCCAGCTCCCCTTCCTCACTGCCATAACCAAACTGCTACTACATTACTGCCCCTTTCCGGTTTTTGAGGCACACTGCACATGGGCCAGTAAATAAAAACTTCACACACGTTTACGGCACGACCACATACCACAATAAGAATGACTAGATGGGAAAAGGTGACATGCCCAGGACCTCAATACTCTAGCAACTGGTTATCATTGAAGCCCAGCATCAAATCCTTCATCTTCCCCAAGGGGGATTCTAGAGAGCATCTACATCAGCCCACCCTCTTGAGCGTTGGTTTTTACAGGACAGCATTGTACCAATCAACTTTACAATTGTTTTCCAACTTGAGAGCTGAGCAAAGCAATTACAGCAGGCTTGGGCCCTAGAGGCCAATACCTGGTTCTTTATATGTGAGCCTAGCTACAATTGACATTAACTGAAGAGCCACAAGAAAGGAGTATCAGAGTCAATATCTACTGCATTTTTTCAGAAAACAGAAAAGTGGGTTGAATAATGACTACACATGATGAATGATGTTTCGTCTGGTAATGTTAAATTAATGTCAGTGGCTATTAGAGCCGAGTGAATAATTTGTGACATGAAATGTATCCGATGAATTATGTCTCTTTCTCTTCATGGAATATCTATGAGCCAATCACTTTCTCCATTTCATTCATTATTTGAGATACTCCAAGAAACCTTTTGCAGATTTCATTGCTTTAAGTCTTTTGACATTTGAACTACCTTGCTCATTTGTGATTGTTCATGTAAGGCACATATGGTTTTATTTCTGACTGAGTGAACACAGCCCTTATAATCTGGATACAGATGGAAATAAATGGAGGAGAAAAAATGTATATGTATGCGCATATGTGAGTATGTATGCCCACAACTGTTTTTTATGAAATTTCATGCTTAACTCAAGATGAACACACCTGAAACAAGTTCAGTTCATAAATCCTGATCAACTGTTACTGGCCAGTGTAATCATTGCTGTTAGTTTCTCATAAAATTCTCTAAATGACCATCTAAAATGCTGCTTTATAGGCACATTCAGTCAACCAAGGCAACAATCCACAGCATTAGACTCTGTTTCCCCCTTCTTTTGTGGAGTAGCTTGCAATGAGGGATGGAAGAAGAGAAATAACTAGCTCTAAAAGGACTACCAAGTGGAAAGTTAGTATTGAATTGAACTTAATTCCCTAACTTTGTTATACACGGTTATGTGTATATGTACCATATATTACACTGATCAACACCCTAGTATGAATCCAATAGCTTCAATAGAAACAGTCTGCACTGTCAACAAGATTCCTTAACAACAGAAGATGAACATCAATAGTATCTTCCCTCCTGCAGCAAAAAACTATGTAAGATAAAATTAACCCATGCCAATGGTCTTCAACCCTGTTTGGAGATCCCTGTGACTTTTTTAAAGACATTCAAGTTCAATCGCACATTTAATGCAATATATCCCATTTTATTTTCTTATATTTATAGCCCACCTTCCTTCCATCATTGAATCCAAGGTGGCATACATGTGGTTCCCAGGCAGTCACCTATCCTGGCAATGACTAGATGTGTACCTGCTAAGCTTCAGCAAAGTGATAGCTTAGTATATATCCAAACCATATTGTGTAATTCCATGTAGAAATAAAAGTTTAGGTACAGGGTTTGATCCAGACCTCTGTATGTGTCATGCCTGTGCACAGGGATTTCCCCCTATCCCTCGTCACATGTTCACAGCTGCATGTGCTACATACCACACTAGGTCATTTCAGGGAATGGGGACCTCACAATCTAGCCCACCAGCTTTATTCAGCCAAAAAATGCTTCAGTATTCACAGAAAGAGGAAATTCCTAAAGCATGGATCTTTAGGAGAGCTATAAAATGTTTCATGAACTCCCCCCCTCCACAATGTATTATAAATTTTAGTCTCGTTTTCTAAAAACTTCCCAGGTGTGCAATGATGCACATCAGGAAACATACATATTATTTCCAGGTTTCTTACAAAAACACCTAGCTGGTTTCACACACTACACTGGATTTGCATATAAATAGTCAAGAAAAATGATGGTAAAACTTTGACAATGGTCTATTCAGTGAATAGCACAGGAGCCAGGATGTAAAGCAAAATGGAGGTAACAGGACAATATGCCACCTAGAAATTTCACAGAGGTAAAATATACGTCCTGGTAAATGTGTTCAACAATTCTTTATTCCTCTTGAGCTTACCTTGCATTGGCAGGGTGAGCTGTTGTCAGATTAACTAGAGCAGTAGCAGCAGCTTCCTTTACCTCTTCATTGTCGCTGCTTAGCAACTGAACTAGCTGGGGAATTCCTTTGGAAAAATAATAATAATTGTATGTATGCCGTCTCAAATTAGCCATGGCAAAACTGCAGATTGGTAAATATTTTCTTACGGATCATAAGTTCTACCTCCACCATAACCGATTTACCTAGAGTTCCAATGGTTTGTTTACTAGCTAAATTCTCACACATAGCAGCGATTGCTTGAGAAGCAGCTATTTTAGTTCCATCATTATCGGTTCCCAAAAGGGTGACTAGACATTTTTCAACTTCTTGTTCATTCAGGATTTTTCTGTTTTCAGCTGTGCATAAAGAAGAAGAACAATAATAATCAGCAACATCAAATGTTAAATAGGAAGGGGAATGAAAGATCAAATTTTCATGCAGATTATGCCACTAGCAAACGTTTGTTTCCATTCAGCACAACATCAAAACACAGTGTATTAAAATGCACTGATAAAGTGTCATACCCTTAAGCTGCATACAGAACCTCACACTAACTTGGTTAAGTTTGCTGAAATATGGGAGTTTTTAAAGCAGGTCAAAAAGCATTTCACTTACCAGCAATAAGCACTTGAGCTAATAACAACCAATTATATTCCCTTTAAAAACAACAACCCTAAATTTATGCAGAATCAGAACATGCATGCCCCGCTTCCTGGCAATATATCCTCACTAAGGGGTACTAATAGGAGCAATGTACATGAAAATTAAAGAAGTCAGTTTTTGAGTGGAGATGCTGTATATCTGACAGTTGCTGTATAATTCAAATTAGTGCATGGACTAGCTACCATAGGATGGTAGTTTAAAAAGTGCGTTATGCCTTTTTCACAGATTCATACACTCTTAATTCCTATCTAGACAAACAGGAAGAAGGCTGTGAATGCTCCCTGTTTCATCACCAGAGACAAAACACTGGGGGGAATGCTCCACAGTTTGACATCATTGCAATTCACATGTGGGTGTCACAGTGAGGACAAGCCCACAGATTCCCCCATTCAGGGCCAGCTTGCAAGGGCCAGAGTGAAATGATTACACTCTGAATATTGCAGCATAACAGTTTGCCTTTCCAGTATAAAATTAAGGTTTTATCGAATGCTGCAGCTCTGCACAAGGCAAGGGGAAACAAGAAGTGGAAGTGTCCCCCTCACACACATAACATCATGCAGCTTATGAGAATTTATATAACCTAACTTATTCTTTTACCTTAATATGAGAAATATCCCCTGAATCCTAGAAGATTTATCTTATAACCCTCGCCCCGTTTGGTTAGCTTTCAACAGCCATACAAAATTAGTGCACTAAAGGGACAGACAAATATACTCCAAATAAATATTATACTATGTGCCTCATAAAGCTGCCCAAAGCAAGAAAGCCCTTGTTGGCAGAGTTTTGTATATCTGAACTGCTCCCTTTCATGTTTATTCAAAGGAATACTTAAGCACTTACATAACCTTAAGCAGACAGCCGATCTGCTAAGTCCTATTGACAAGTAGCTAAAAGGATCAAGGCTTAGATTTAATTTTATACTTGTTCTATTTTGGAAACGGAGAAATGTCACCTAAAAGAGGTTTTATACCAAAAAATGAACCTTTCCTTCAGCTTAAATATATTTACTTTATACAGTGTGTTTAATAATAAAAGTTAAGGAAGTTCAACAGATTATTAAGCAGTCTGGTTACTTTTTTTAAAGTCCAAAATGTACATATTTATATTTGATTAACTGTTCAGAACATTCATAGCAAAAGCTAGACTAGAAATAAAAGGCATTACAAATCTAGCTGCTCCACTTTCTCAATTTTGCACCTTAAAAGGTGCACCCTTTCATATGCAGTTTGGTGGAGGAGATGTTTTGTGTTTGTGTTTTTTTGCTTGTTTGCTTTTGTTTTACAGGATTCAGTAGGTTCTGGGAGAATTCTCAACAAAAGCAGACACAAGTTTTGCCACACCACTGACATGTAACTGCAAACACTCTAGAGATGGCATTAATTGGGATTACAAATTGGCTTGACACATAATGGACTTTGCCTCCGGCTTGATCCTTGCCAAACTTGTGTGTAATCCCTGGTAATGGTCTCTTGGGGGGGGGCGTGTCTCCATACTTCAGTCATTTGTTTTTGATAAAGTGAGTTCAATGTCCCTTAGTACCTGGAACAAAAGTGTTTATTATCCTGACTATTTCCTAAAAAGCAGGTACAATCCTGTTTTAATAATAAAAATAATAAACCACACATTAGATATAAAACATATTTACATTCTGCATAAAGGGAAATAATGTTTGCTTTAATTGTTGAAAGAGAAAATGAAAACCATCAGAAGGACTAGACATGCATTTCATATCCTATTACACTGGCAATGCAGCATTGGTTCTACTGATGTAGGTTACTAGAGAATAAGTCCCACTGAACATGGGGCATACATCAACATCAGTAGGAATGGACTCCACACCTCTTAATAATGGAATCCTGTTGGAAGGACAAATTAATACCTTCCAACATTTCATAAATGAAAGTACAGTGGTACCTTGGGTTACACTCGCTTCAGGTTACATACACTTCAGGTTACAGACTCTACTAACCCAGAAATAGTGCTTCAGGTTAAGAACTTTGTTTCAGGATGAGAACAGAAATCATGCTCCGGCAGAAATGCGGTGCAGCGGCAGCAGGAGACCCCATTAGCTATAGTGGTGCTTCAGGTTAAGAACAGTTTCAGGTTAAGAACGGACCTCCGGAACAAATTAAGTACTTAGCCTGAGGTACCACTGTAGGCATCTTCTCTAATACGCCAGTTTTCATACCAAAGACCAATGTCTCAGGGCTCCCATTGCCACCTTTACATACTGCTGAAAGCTACACTTTATCTGTTGCTGCTCATTAACTGTGTAATACTTGCCCTCTGCTAGGGATATGGGAGAAATTTGATTCAGTTCACATCTAAAGGCGAAACAACCTACTTTGCACTTTCCAAAACAATACAAAAACTGAAACATACCAATCCTTCTGCAGTTGCACTTCTCTGAGTTTTGTGTTGCAGTTCTCCAGCAAATGAATATATTCAAAAATTCTATTGGTGTAATGTTTCCATAAAAACAATTTCACTGGTGAAAATAACCTTTAAAATGCTCTGGTTTAGGGGAACTATGTATATTTTTTGTATATACATAAATAATACAATCATAATGTATATACAGATATGTATATTAACTCAGTGTACAGCAACTGTGAAAAGGGCAAATGTTATGCAAAGGATCAGGACAAAAGCTAACCAGAACAAAACTCCCAATGTCATAATTCTTTTATGCAAATCTACTGTGCAAAAGCATGTGACATACTGGGTACAGTTCTGGCTGCCACAACTCAGTTGCACCCATGCTAGTTTGTTGCAGACTAGGCAAAACAAAAATTTTATACTTCAGACTACATTTATTTCATTCATAAAGAAAGGCTGCAAGAAGTTACATAGAGTTATATCCAGAGATACAGTGTAACAGGTCATTGTTCTTGACAGAAATCTATTACAGCCTATTGTGCAGCTCCTCTTATTTTTTAACAATGTCTGTGGGGTACAGCAAAGCAAAAGAAGACTAAGGAAGAGAGGCAGGAAATATATTTTCTTTTCCAAATGAATTTGAGAGCAGGGATATAATTATATATTGAAAGTAGAGTCTAATAAATTGGGGGGGGCTTACTGATTTATCTATTATCATATTATCATAGAATCATACAATCATAGAGTTGGAAGAGACCACAAGGGCCATCGAGTCCAACCCCCTGCCAAGCGGGAAACACCATCAGAGCACTCCTGATATATGGTTGTCAAACCTCTGCTTAAAGACCTCCAAAGAAGGAGACTCCACCACACTCCTTGGCAGCAAATTCCACTGTTGAACAGCTCTTACTGTCAGGAAGTTCTTCCTAATGTTAGGTGGAATCTTCTTTCTTGTAGTTTGGATCCATTGCTCCGTGTCTGCTTCTCTGGAGCAGCAGAAAACAACCTTTCTCCCTCCTCTATGTGACATCCTTTTATATATTTGAACATGGCTATCATATCACCCCTTAACCTCCTCTTCTCCAGGCTAAACATGCCCAGCTCCCTTAGCCGTATATTATGTATTATCATAATTTGAATAATTATTATTAATATTATTTATATCCTGATTTTCTACCAATCAGCTATCAAGCAGCTTATGTGATAAAGAACAGTCTGCAACCTGTTTAAGAGTGAGTAAGCGCGGGTGGTGCTGTGAATTAAACCACTGAGCCTATCAGAAGATCAGTGGTTTGAATCCCCGCGATGGAGTGAGCTCCCATTGCTCGGTCCCTGTTATTTTCATAAAATGTATATATCTCTTGATTATTTTTTAAAAAACCCTCAAAGTGGTTTACAAAAAGATAAAACAAGAAAAATTTACAGCTATACTTTAAAACATCTAAAAGTTAAATTACTTCAACTTTCTAAGCATCTGAGTAGGCTTTAACCTGCCAAACTGGGAGACTATGGAAAAATACATAAAATATTAGAAAGCAATTATCTAGCAAGAAATAAGGCACTTTTCTGCATTAGAAAATGTGTGAGACAAACGTACATAAATTAAAGTAATATTGCCAGAAATTCTAGAAGTAACTAATCACCCAGATATGGTAGAAACAAGAAGCATCTAAATCTGCCACATTTTACGTCACCAGAACCCCTTGAGGGATTCAGAACGATAAGAAGTACATTATTATTTATATTACTACATTTTGTCGTTTGGCACTGGAGTCCTTCGATTTCAGCTTTGCAAATCACTATACAGATGCTACTCCGAGACATAAACAGCACTGTCATGCTGAGTGCAAGCTATGAGCATTCAGACTGCTTGCTTCAAAATTCCATAATGAATTCAAAAGCAGCAAACTGTTTATATAGATAAATAATTACAGAATGAATAATTATAAAAAGTAAGATGAAGTGGCTAATCCACTGGGGACATTAATCTATATGTCATTTTGAAGGCTGCTATGCAAGAAAAACGTCTGCTCCCTAGCAGCCCAAGAGGGGAAATTCTAAGAATATGAGATGGAATTAATCCTGGGAATGAAAAGTATTTGCCAAGTCGGGGGGGGGGTGTGACGACCCTTGAGATTACAGTTGTTTAATTAAATAAATAAAAATAGGACTGAGACAACAAATCTTTTGTGAGGTATTTTTCTTACACACATGACACATTTGATAGTGAATAGAGGGGTAAAATGTGACAGCAGTACGGCATTTCATATTTCCATGAAAGATGTAAGGAAAAAAGGCTATGAAACAAGGCTTGAAGGCCTGGTCTTGGCTATACTTGGCTGTAATTCTATACAAGTCTACTCAAAAGTAATGTGCATTTGAATAGACAAGCAGAGCAGTTATACTGCAAGATGCAATCCTATACTGTACACACTTTCCTGGGAGTTAGCCCCACTTGAACTTCCAAGCTAATTTCCATAGGATAAAGCTGCATATTGCACATACAAAAAAAAAGCATTATTTAGTTTATTATTATATACCTCATAATAAACAGAGATATAATTGCTCTTAAGAAATAATCATAGTGGGTCAATGACACAAAGGAGATGGAATGTGCCCACCCACCAGTCCTAAATAAGACTTTATGCCAAGTAGCTGAACTAATTGGCAATATCTGTGTCAAATAATCACAGAGTTAGTAAGAAAGGAATCTTTCTACAAGGCAGGACATCCCCCATCAACATGGTCCAATATTACCTACAACCATAAAAATATATGCCACAAATATGCTCTAAGACTTTCCATAAGAAATATATATTTTCGAAATGACATACGGTCGTAAGCTGCTTTAGCAATAGCCTTTGCCGCATTCTTCTGAAAATCGGTGAGAGTGGAAACTTCAGTGAAGGCAAGTAGTTTTCTGAGGCCCCCTGTCTCCTGAATCAATTGCATAGTATCCACATCCTCAAGACAATTTGCCACCACTCCGAGAGCTTCTACATGTAAATCATTAAATTCCTAAAAGTTAAACAAATACAAACATTAAATGTAAACCACTTTGAGGGTGTGTTTTTTTACAATCAAGTGGTATATAAATTTCATTAAATGAATAAAGAAATAGTTTGCAAAATGCCATGTGTTTAATGTAATGCCTGATCACATTTATATTTTAGCACAAAATGTGTCAGTCATTGGAATTTTCTTTAAAAATTTGTTCATAGTTTCCATAATTCTATATAAATACACTGCCCAACTGAACAAAATGCCTTGTTGCAATCTATTTAAAGTAAGCCCTAACACAAGCTTTTTGTCTGAGGCCTATTCATATGTGCCAAAGAATTTGCAGGAAAGGGGCCCCACTGCACACAACCTGAGTGGGTGTGGAGGCATTCCTCGTGTAACGGGCATGCAGCTCATGGTGGAAAGGGATTGAAAAAGCTGCTACCATCCTCTTTAGGACAATTAAAAAGACAAGCAAAATTATTCAGTTGACACCAATAGAATCTGAATACTTCTCTGCAGAAATACTGACATTTTAAATTTTCCAATTGATATACAACTAATTAAGCCTTGTGATTTCTCATTGAGACAAATAAATGATGTATATCTTATCACAGAAACGGAAGGTTCTTACAAACCCAATCCCTGGTTA
Source organism: Podarcis liolepis (assembly GCF_965112155.1). Lineage (NCBI taxonomy): Eukaryota > Metazoa > Chordata > Lepidosauria > Squamata > Lacertidae > Podarcis > Podarcis liolepis. Next base: position 22,765,608 of record NC_139563.1, read on the forward strand.
GCATTGGTATACTTTGAAACTAAACATTATTCTAGACACCAAATCTTTAGTAACATCAAATAAAATACTAGTGCAATAAGTATTCAACACATGTAAGTTATTTATCCTGATCCCTGCCCCTGGGGGATGCATCTGCCACTTCGGATTGCATGCACTGTGCTGGATAGTTGGTGGTTTTGGCTATATATTCAGCCAAATAAATGATTAACTCTGCCTTTGATGACAATGCCCAAAGCTAGTCATCTGTTTTGGACTGTTCACAACCACACATTCACTAGTAACCAGCACTGTCCACCCAGTCAATGGGGCTACCCTCTCTTTGGATTGAGGCCATTAAAAAATAGTTTACAGTTCCATGCAATTATTAAGAATGAAGTAAGGATTTTCAGTACATGTTTTGCGTGAAAGAAGTTGCATTTTATTTACCGTACAGATTGTTAGAGTTCAGTTTAGAGTTGACCATATGTTTCTAGTAACGTTTAAATACTTAACTGAATAATCAATTACCCAGTAGATCCATCAGTTTAAAACAATTTGTTCTACTAAAAGTTTAACTAGCAAGATATTTGAATTAATAATATTATAAGATGATACGTACAATGGCACATGTATGCATTATCTAAGTCAAATAATGCTTTCCCTCCTCTAATACAACTGTGAGTTTATTCAGATTGAGTAACAATTAATGGCCTACAATTAATATGACTAACTGATTAAGATTTCTTCAAGCAAATGACAGCTCTATATTTAAGTAAAAGGTACCTTAGTTTCAAGTATCTTGAAAAGATGGTCTAGTCCTTGATGTTCTCTTAGCATAACTCTGGTTTCTCTATCAATGGAAATAGTACCTAAGGTTTTGAGAGCTAACAACTGAATAATTGGATAGTCAGACTTCAAAAGATCCAACAAAGGAGGAATCACATTTAGTTCACGAACTGCAGCACGACTCTGAAAATCCTGTAGTTAAGTACCAAATAGAAATGGTTAGATGGAAAAACACAGTAATGTATAATGTTGTGGTTTTGCAAGACGATTATCACAAATGCAATTAAATTATTTGTTATTTTGAAGCTGACAATTGTTAGGCTCCGAATATCACAAATTACGCATTACACAGAACAATACTCAGCAATCCTAGTTTGCAGGGCTTCTTTTCAGCCGGAACTCCCTGGAACTCAGTTCCAGCACCTCTCAGGCAGGTTCTGGCACCTCTCAGCTAGGTGCCATTGCCATTCTAAGAGAATGAGAATGGAGAGTTCTGGCACCTCTTCTTCTTGAAAAAGAGCACTAGTTTGTATATAATTTAAAGCATATTGCTTTCACGCCATATTTCAAAGTACTTTTCAAGAAGAAACTGACCTTAAAAATTTCTAGTGCATATGACTTTTACAAAAAGGATCACTCAAATTCAGTATGATAAGTTTATCTGCGTGAGAAGGTCTTTGCACATTCACTGCTATTTTATTACTTCTTAAATAACTGAATATTAAAAACTTTCTTGCAAAATATTCCAACCTTTTCTAGTAATAAAACCTTCCAAAAGAACGACTGCGTCCTAGGCAGTATAAAAATGGTATATAAAAAAAGAGTTTTAAGTTTTTTTTAAAAAAATAGCAGCTTATGCATGTTTCTGTGCAATTTCTATTATCAATCTAAGCAAGCACCAGGTGCAGTTGTCCAGATATATCTTACAACAAAGACAGCTAGATAGCAAAAGAAGGGAAACAGCAAAATGTGATTCAGAATAAAGACATGCTCTGATGCCCTAGAAAAGATTGAGCTGTGAATTGAATTCATTACCGAGTTGATTCACTTATAGCCCGATCCACAACACAGTTAAATTTGAGTGCTTGAACTTAAGCCAATTTGGTACCACTGAAGTCAATGGAACTAAATCCGCTTAAATCCTCGTGTTTCAGCTTCACTGGATTCTGGATCAAGCAATTAGACTCTGAAAAGAACTCCCATACACAAATGCACCATTCTTTTGCTAACCAGCATATGGTGACATTAACACTTGATTGTGAAAGTAACCAATTACAATAACCTTCCTTTCCTTATGAAAAGAAGCTGTCAAAAGCATTTACCAAGAGTTAAGAAGATGTGCAAAATCATGGTGTGTTATGCAAGAATAAGCCAGAACCCATTTCTGATTCCCTCCCTCTCCCCAAAAGACAGACATTTTCACAACCCTCTCTGGAAGGGTCAAACCATTTTTTTCACACAATGAAGAGACAATGGATTTTATGCATTCTAGTCTTTAAAAATGATTTCCTTTATATGCATGCAAATGCAGTTTGTTCCAATTCATCCTAAGCACATTTAATTGGAAGCACATTCCACTGAAATCAATAGGACTTGCCATCAAGTAAATCAACCCAGAGCAAGAGAGATCCACAGAGTATTGATCATGGATCTCATCTCCTACCCCTCACCCCCATGTCAATTACAAAAGGGTATTTAGGGTATTTAGGTGTGTAAAACTCCTGCAAACAGAACCTGGATCTCCATTAATAGTAGATAGGTAGCCGTGTTGGTCTGCCATAGTCAAAATAAAAAAATTCCTTCCAATAGCACCTTAAAGACCAACTAAGTTAGTTCTGTGTGCATGCACACGAAAGCTCATACCAAGAACTAACTTAGTTGGTCTTTAAGGTGCTGGTATCTGAAGAAGTGTGCATGCACACGAAAGCTCATACCAAGAACTAACTTAGTTGGTCTTTAAGGTGCTATTGGAAGGAATTTTTTTATTTCTCCATTAATAGTGACAGTATTAATCATCCCTTAGGCAGGGATGGAGAAGTGGATGTCAGACTCCTTTATACCTCTTCTGCCTAACATGTGATCAGCATTGATAGAGATGACGGTGTTGATCATCTAATGGGGGCACTTTAGAGGGGAGTTCCCCAAGTTCAACAGTAGGTAGACAGTGAATGCCTAGTTTATGGGATATGAGGAAGATGTATTGGATCGGGCTATTGGGAAAAACTGGTGTAAATTTAAAGATAACCATACGCCAACCAATAATTAACTTTGATGTACAAACTAAAGATGAGCATCACTTTATAATTAAACAATATATTCCTTTATACTTAAAACAGTGAAAAATAATCACCTGTACCATGTTATAGATGCATTCAACACAATTCTTCTTAACATCAGGATCAGGACTTCCTAGCAGGCTGATAAGCGGCTCTAGTCCACCTTGCTCAAATATTTGCACTTTACTGTTGTATTCTGCTGCCATGTGTACCAGACAAAGGCTGGCAAACTCATGGGTGACTACATCTTCTATGGCATAAAAATGAAATAGTGCAATTAGCCATTAACTAGCATAGTAAATACTCTCATTTGTTGATGGTTAGCAAAATGTCATTAGAAACTATATGTAAACAGAAGCTCTTAATCCAGTCTCATCTCATTCTGCTATACACTTTTAAAAGAAAAATCCAAACCACAGTCCTTAAAAAAAAATTAAATGACAGAAGCAAACAAAAATTTGCACAAAGGAGCACTACAAATTACCTTCCGGTGCCAGGCGAGCTATAAATGCACTTGTAACATCTAGCTGTCTTAATGATTTTTTCACATCATCTACAATGAAGCAAATGTAGATATGAAGCAATATATTTAGTCAATATATTGAAGGAATACAGTGTGCAATTAGAACTGGCGATGTAATCTTAATATTACAGTTGTATTAAGTTCTACTAGGTAGTAGAAAATGTATGGCTGCTGTATGAGTAACATCAAAGGTGGAGTGTACTTTGCTGGGAGTTGACAGGGAAATATATTAGGGGAAATTAGAAAACCAAAAAGCAAGCCACTTCCAAAAGAGATCTTTATATCCTTTTGTGCCAAACAACATCAGATACACAATAACAGTCAATTAAAGAATGAAAGAAAATGACAAACACTCCCACTCACTACTTTTGGCAACAATTTTGCAAAAGCTTTCATTCTAAACCTCTTTAAAACAGTTTTTGAATGTGCTGATCAATTTATTTTCATATTTAAGAACAGTCATAGTCCTCCATCCTCCCCCAGTAGATTTGGGTACATTTATCAAAGTTACCGTATTTTTTGCACCATAACACTCACTTTTTTCCTCCTAGAAAGTAAGGGGAAATGTCTGTGCGTGTTATGGAGGAAATGCCTACGGGTAGCATGCCTACGGATTTTCCTCCTCTAAAAACTACGTGCGTGTTATGGTCGGGTGCGTGTTATAGAGCGAAAAATACGGTATATTGAAATGCAGTGTTGTAGTTTCGGTGATGATTTCAAAATGTTTGAAAGACACAAGCAGACTTGGACATATTTGAAACCATCAGCCTCATACCCAGTGTTGTTCAGGAATTCTAAGAAACCAAGACATGTGAGCAGACCATTTGAATGGCAATGCCCATCAACTTGGGGGGGGGGCAGACCCCTCAAGCATTTAAGGGGGGCAAAGGGACCATGGCCCTTAGCAGTTGGCTCCTATGGTGCCACCTGACTTCCTAGGCCAGAATAATTATGGGTTGTTGTGGACATGCTGTAGCTGAAACGGCTTGTAGTACCCTCCCCTGATCTGAACCCCTGGTCTGTTGGGTTTTTGTTTCAAGCCCCATAGTGTCTGATGCAGGATTACAAAAGCTCTGAAGCACACCTCTTTTGATAAAACAATGTGTGTCATTATTTGAGGTCAGGTCTGCACAACTGGTGATATGTCAAGTCAAATGCAGAAGTCAAACATAGCCCATCATTTGCATACTGCAACCTACCAGGTGCTTGACAACCACGCCTGCATTTGCAGTCTCAGGCAGGAAACAAAAAATATTTATTGAGCCCCCAATGGGCTGCCATATTTGGCAGTGGTTGCAGTTGGATGGCTGAGTAACAAGCTGTTCAGTCCTCATCTATGCTGAATCTCCACCATCAAGTACTAGATTATTGTTCTCTGTATAGGCCCTTCTTCCTTGCCCGGAGACTTGGTGGACAGTGATGCTGCCTCCAGTATAGTTGTTGGGATTACTCCATCAGTGTGATGATATAGGAGCCCCAAGATTTCAGATGAATTATTATACTGTCATTCTACTGGACTATTATGATTTCATCAGTAGCACTTAACTTATTTAATATTGCTAGCAAATATAATTGTGCATGATTCTCTTACTGTGAGAAGCCATCACCCCAACTACCATGGTGGCATTTCTGCGGACAATAGGGTCTTCATGTGTAACTAATTTAAATAAAGGTTCCAAGGCTCCAAGGTCAAGAAGAGTCAGCTTATTTTCTTCACCTAGAAAGCAAATAAGAACATAAGAGGAGCCTGCTAGGTCTGGCCACTGACCTACCTAGTTCAGCATCCTGATCTCACAGTAGCCAACCAGATGCCTAAGGAAAGCCCATAAGCTGGACTTGAGCACATGAGCACTCTCTCCTGCCGTTGTTTTGCAGCAATTGGTACTCAGGTGCATACTGCCTCCAGTTGTGGAGGCAGAGCATAGCTGTTATGACTAGTAGCCTCTGATAGTTTATACCCATGAAATGGTCCCTATTGTCAATGGTCTTTACTGTCAATACAACATGAATAATAATATTAACAAGTGGGACCTGCAGCAGTAATGTTTCAACACAGTGCTGCTGATCACAATTCCAGCCACTCTGTTCTATTCCCCCCCTCCCAGTTTTCAACACATGAACCCCACCCAATCCATCTGAATAGTCAGCAGCATTCTGTAGCAAATCAGAATCCACAGTCCTGATGTGGCTGTTTTGGGATTTCCCTTCCACAGGGTTTTTCTTTAAAATGTATTTCATACCTCAGCAAATTTGGGATCCCCATAAATCTTCTGATACCTCCCCCTGTCCCTCTTTTGTGTGAGTGAATGGTGCCATTTTGGTTACATGAACAATGGCACCCACAGTCTGAACACCAGAAATTAAAGGAATAGCATTAATATTCCATTAACAGGGATGGGTGAATCAATCTATTTCCAGTCCATGCACTTTTTGCATGTGCTTACTCATAAATCTGCTCTATCTTGATTCAGTGGAGTAGCATGGGTTACAAGCGCCCAGGGCAGGAAAGTATTGTGCTCCTTAATGCAAGTGTTGTGCCTCCATGTGTCGCTACTGCTGCCAGACTGAACTGTGGAGCCTCAGTGGGACATTCATGTGCGCCTTTTCAGGCTCGGGCACTACCACCACCATGACACAAATCTTGCTATCTGCCCACCTTCCCCACCAGCAAGGGACACTGTGCAGCTGAGATATGCAAGAGTCCGTCCTCTCCCAGCTCCTGCTCGGTGTGCTGCTCAGGTGAGGTGGGCGGGTGGGATGGGGAGCACTTCTGGCCAGGGTAGCAGCTGCAAAGGCGTGCCCGGAAATTTATTTTGAACCAGGGCAATTGCCCAGCAGCTGCCCCCCCATGCTCCACCTCTGATCCAGTTTCCCCATTAATCTGTGAATTCGTTTTTTTTAATCCTCACAAATTTGTATTTCAGTACTATTTTAATACAAACTCTTAAATGTATTTTTCTCTTAGAATGCATATTTCAAGATTAATTTTGATACATTTTTGAGCTGTGTTAGAACATTTAGGAAGTCCAAAAGCAGGCAGATAACCCAAGTGCTGACTCTCTCATTAGCATAGGAGGTACAGATAAGTCAGTTCACGTTACCGTGAATTCAAGTCAGAATTCACAAAGATCAAAATATTCCAATGCTTCTAATAATAGTACTGAAGTCCTAGAGCACAAGATCTTCACTATATCATTATAAAGCTTTATCCTCCCACTTCAGCTTTTCTATCTTAAATCAAAGGGACATGGGTAGATTCTGACACACCCATGTACATGTGTGATTCAACAACAACAAAAGGTAAATATATGTTGTCTAGTGCTGACTTTGCTTATGGCTGCTTTTGAAAGTGAAGTTGCTTTCTTCACCCCACACAGAAACTAATGGGAAGATATTCTAGCACCTCAAAAACAGGAACAATGCTTTTGATGTTACAGCTGATTCAAACGGGCTTCTACTGTTCTCTCTTGAGACTAAAACAACTCAGAATATATGCGGTGAATAACAAGAAAAAGTGTTGTGTTTAAAATCTTGCTGCAGCTGAAGAGCTAACGCAGGAGGTAGAAAGCATCTCACTTGCAGGGTTTTGTCTCAGCCAATTTTAAAGAAATGATCCCTCACATCCCTTCTACAGTGGTACAATCCCATAAAACGTGTGTCAAAAGCAGATGTCTGGATCAGCTGTAAGTCTGATCTGGCTAAGAAATTCCCTCGTCTTCATCCTGCAGAGGCTGCTCATGAGTCATGACTAGAGATGGACAAAATCTCTCAGTTTTGTTTCACACAGTTTCTTGTTTTTCCAATCACAATTTCAGTTCTCCACATTTCTACATCAGTTTGCAATTTTAAAAAGGGGTTCATGAAAATTCACCTGCTTTTTTAGTGCAAATTTATTCTAATATGTATATTTTGTATGCATTTTTATATATAAATTTTGCAAGCAATTTCCCCTCATGTTTTCACTTAAATATGCATTTTCATCCACACTTTCTCCTAATATACACATTTTTGTACACATGTGGGTGAAGAACTGCATTTCAAAATGTAGTTTGAATTTTGAAGGGTAGCTCTATATTGGTTTTGCAATCCAAACTGAAGCAAATTTCTATCTCATTCCTAGCCATGACCCAGCTAATCAAGAGAGGAACCATATCACTGCACTCTGGATAGTATCTTGCATATACTTGTGACTTAAGAAATATTATGTAGCAGCAGCAATAATTATTAATGGAAATCTTTGGGTACCAAGCAGATTTATTAATGAGAAAAAAGACAAGACATGTGGTAAGATTTGATAACTGAAACATTAACCTTTTGATGCAAATTTATAGATAGCTTCACATGCTTTAGACAAAACTTCCTCTTCAGGAGAACTGAGCATCAGCACCACAGTTGCGGCTTTCTTGCTTTCAACTGATAAAGGATCAAACTAGAAAGCAACATTATAAGATTATCAGCAAATGTGAAACATACAGATCTTTAATGTCCGTTCTGGAAATTTATCATGGATGATACAGAAATTAAACACTGGATATAATCTGATATTTCAAATTAGAATAGAAAGTCAGGATAGGGTTAGTAACTCAAAGGCTTCTTTCAGTGGCTTGTTCCTTAGTTGCTTGGTTAGCAAGTCAGCAATTTAGAAAAGAGCCAAAATCACAATGGGGTTTGCCTGCAAATACTTTGAGCAGAAACATGTTGTTTTAAAATGAATGAGAAACTTCATTGGTCCAATTCACATGTAACTGTAAACCTTAAACCATGGCTTACAGTGAACAAGCAGAAGGATGATGCTCATTTGGGCCCGTCCCTCTTCTCCCTGTGCTATGAGGGAATAAACCAGAGCACTGTCTTAGCATTATGCACAAATCAGCATTCATGGTTTGCTTCTATACAAGCAAATCAAAGGTGGAAGCCAAGGTTTGTTTTTGGCTTACCACTTGTGGTTTGTTTGGAACATTCAAACCATCAAAGGAGCAGGTGTGTGGTTTGTTTGTTTTTTGGGTTTTTTTAAGGCTTTCCCTGGAAAAGAGAGTGACATGTCAACAAATATATCAGAAACATACAAAATGAGTCAAAATTGTTTCCTCATCACTAATACAAGTTCCCTCTACGATAAAAATACTCCCCATTGTAATTTATACATAGTTCACCATTAGCAATACCCCCCAAAAGTTCTTAAGCATCAAAATCCTTTAGGCTTTTTGTTGCTACTGAAAAGCAAAAAGTTGGATTCTTCCCAAACCTGGGAGTCCCCAGTCTTTATTTTGCCAAGTCTCCAAACTAATGGGTTTTCTTGATTTTCTTGTTTTATTTTTTTGTAGACCACTTTGAGGGGGGTTTTCTTTGTTTTGCAATTAAGCAATGTATAAATTTTATGAAATTAATGAATGAATGGCTGCTAAGACAAGGCTATGAGAATTCCATTTTGTGACACTAAGCTGCGTCATAGAAAAAGATATTTGAGGCATTCTTTTTGTTTCTTTAATTATCTGTAGCCATTCAGAACAGCCAGTAATAAAACATTTTATTTTGTCATCAGAAAGCACGTAACAAATTCTGTTTTGTAACATCACATTCCTAAAGATCCCAAACCACCTACTATAGAAAAGTTATATAAACAATTTCCCAAATCAATAAAACAATTTCAAAAGCACCAACAAGCATCAACCTCACCCAGCAAAGCATGCATTTTCACTGATAGCTCTTAGTTCTCTTTTGTCTTAGGGTCGAATAAAGTTCCATATTGATAACAATTAACTGTTGTGAGCTGATAAACCTCAAGTCACATTTCCATTAAGATCAAACAAAGTGTCCAGCCATATTCCTCTTAACAGGAGGTTGCAGAAGTTTCCAGGCTAGGACAGTCTCCAGACCAACCACAAGTCACAAACAAAGAACAAACCTTGGTTGGGGCTTGTGGCTAATATGGAGAGAGTTAAACCATGAGCCCTGAATTGGACATTATGCTAAACCAAACCATGCCCTTATTTCAGTGTGTTGCAGCAACAAACAACTGGCAAGGAGCAAAGTGACCAAGATCTTCTCCCTGAGAGCCAACACACTCATGCTTAGCTATGCTTTCCACCTCCCCAAAATCGGTTTCCCCAGCTTCTAATTTTGTATCATGCTCTAGCCCTGGAGTGAGGAACCTTTTGCAGCTCAAAGACCACATTCCATTCCAAGGACTGCATACCAGCAGTGGGCATGACTAGAGGTAAAAATGGGCAGCACAATGGATGCAACTCTTACCTTTGTACAATAGTCTACATTCTAACCATACAAACCACAGACCATTCTACACACTCACACACATCACTCTGTCCTCCATCCAGGCAAACGAAAGATAATGTAACAGTTCCAATGACACATTTCAGCCTGACAAGAGGACTCAAGGAAGAGTGCAGAGGAGGGCTGGCAAGGGATGTGACCTGTGAAGGTGGTGTGGTCTCAGAAGAGTCCTGAGGACTAGATAGAAAGGCCTGGAGGGCGTCATGTGTCCTAGTGAGTGACAAGGACAGGATGTTGGAAACTGGCTATATTACGTATAAAATTTAGTGATCTTGAAAAGGAAAAAGCTGACAATGTGGTGCCAAATGGGATACTGTGGGCTCTGGACAGACTTACTGAGTTCTTAGGTGAGATAACACTTATTGTTGATAGGCTATAATCACATATAAACAGGGTAGTGAAGAACCTACAGATATGACCAAACAGTGTGAACGCAATATAGCGTCCACAGATAATTTTCAACATGAATTACACTTTTGTCACTCCTGTGTTCTTGCTCAACCAGCTCTCAAGGTCCTACACAAAAGGGTTTGGAAAAGTATGAATGGAGATCATTGTAAACTGCTTAATGAAGAACTCTGTTCAATGTGCAGGTGCAGTCGAAAAGCAAACAGGTTACTAGGGATACAAAAGGGGCCAAAAAGAAAGGGAGTATAAAACCATACACTTCAAATGCATCTGGAATTTGTACACAATGCTGGTTATGTCAGCTCAGAAAGAATATTGTTAAATGGAAGTAAGGATATCAAGAGTGACAGCTTAGATTATTGAAAGTCTTCTGAAAAACTGCTATCTGAAGCTAAGTAACATTAGCTTCAACACCAGTATAGAAAATAATGTAATGACACCAATATATATGCAGGACAGAATCTATTATTTTTCCTTTTTTATGATACAAACAAAATGGAAATAAGCTATAAGTGGGGAAAGTAGCTAATTCATTTCCCTCACAGAATGCAACTGAACAGTTGCAGAATCTTTTGCATCAGGATGCGTCAATGCCAAGGCGAATCTTTGTCTCGGGGTCATGGGTTCAAGCCCCACAATGGACAAAAGATCCCTGCATTGCAAGGGGTTGGACTAGATGACACTCGTGGCCCCTTCCAGCTCTACAGTTCTGTGAATGAAATGAGCTGAATAGCATTAAATGAAATCCACATCTGCATGGACTCTAGCAAGTACATTTTATCTTTAGTACAGTTGTAGCTGCAACAGTGGCATGTAAGCAAACATTGGCCAGGTTCATAGGTAACGCTAAACCAAGCTATGGCTTAGTATGAACAAGCAAGGATGCTGGTACACAAAGCAAAAACCTCAGCTGATTTGCTCCTCCTCCAGTCCTGCAACTGCACTATCCACAGTTTAACATTATGTAAACCTGGGCTCATCGTTTTCTTGCTCCAAACAAATCATGTTCTTGGCTTACCATTCACAGTTTGCCTGGAGCAAGACAAATCAGGTAACACTAAGCCAAACCATGCAGTGGTGGCGGCGCCAGAATTAGTGTAGGAGCAAAGGGCATGCAAGGCATCAGTACACTTCTTCATTCACTCTTAGCCTTGTTTTGGCTTAATGTTATGTGGGAATGAGTCCATAGAATCAGTATTAAAATTTTAGAGGATCCTACATGTGAGCTACTCCACCCTTTTTTTCTTTCTTTCTTTTTTTGCTTTTTGAAAAGGTAAAGTACATCACAAAAAATATAATTCAAAGACTTAATGTGTTAATATGGATGGGCACTCAGTGCATAGAGCATATGCTTTCCATGCAAATGGTGAAAGATTCAATCCTTGGCACCTCCAGGCAGGACTGTGAAAGCCTCCTGTCTTTAACGCTGAAGAGCCACTGCCAGTCACTGCAGATAGTATTGACCAAGACCCATAGTCTTGGGGTAAAGCAGCTCCTTGTGCCTTACAGAGGTTTATAGAAAGCAGCAGAGTATAAAATAATATTACCAGGTAGCTTTCTGGGTTCTTGATTCTTCTACAATCCATGAGACTCTGATTGCCCTTGAATGGCTGTATAAATCTTAGGATTCAGACATCTACCCTTTTCTTCCTATTAAACTTCCAGTGCCCTATGGCCAATGGCTAAACCAAAGTGGAGCCTGTTATGAATTTACTATATGCATTGGCAGATCCATACTGGCCCTCTAAGCTGGAGCTGGGTCCTGTGGAGGCGGCCGCTATTCACAACCACCAATTCTGCAAAATCTCTTCCTCTTTCACAGCATTCCACACACGGCCAGCTACGCTAATTTCAACAGAAATTTTGCACATACATCTTCCCACACATGCCCCTTTAAACTAATAGAAGTTTTGTACAGCGTAAGTGCTTGGTGGATTGCTCTCATAATGTCAAATGGGAGATTTAAAAGATTTTCCATACATTATGAATAAAGCTGGTGAAATGTTGCAGCTCCCTTGTGGATCCAAAGCATTCTTTAGGCAACAGGAATGACTTAATTGTTTGATGCCAGGCAAGACTCCAAGAAGTTTTTGGCAACATCAGTTTGTTGTTCTGCTCACTGGAGAGCCAGCAAAGCACTCTCTCTAGAAAATAATCTGAGCAAAGCAATCTCTCTCTATACAGCTAAATGCATTCAAAGATAGTGACAGAATTTGGCCACAGATTGCATATTCTGCACTACTAACTATAGTGGATATTCTAGTCTATAGTGGATATTTTTAAATATATTTTAAAAATAGAATGGCCCTTCTTGTGCCGTCTTCACATAAGTTTGTATCTCAAAGGCCAGCTCTCCATGATGCCCGACCGGTCAAAGCACTGTCATGATTCAGCCATCATTTCCATTTCTGACCTTTCTCAAACAGAGAGAGCTCTGCTATGAAATCCAGCTGTTCTGACCCTATTTAATAGATTGCTTGAAACCAACATAGTTTGAGAAAGGGCAAATCCTTCTAAAAGCCTTTCATTCTTCAGTTTAAATAAAACATTTTGGAATGCTTTACATTCAAACAAAATTAGGCACTTTTATCATGCTCAATTAAAACAGTATCTCGGATCTGGACCAACTATTTTTTGCCAAGCCTACACCATGTCGGGTCCAGTCTACATTGTGGGAACAATTTTAAGAACATTAATAAGGTTAGAAATGCCAGTCTTTCTAGTTCTTGGTTCAACAGTGCATCTAACAGACAGATACTATGCATGTATGCTCAGCTGCAAAAGCCACTGCCCTCAAGGGGACTTATTCTCAAGTAAGTAATGTATACAGAGTATTGCATTCTAAGCTGCAATCCGAACAAATTTTATTTCTTAATAATAACAACATGAGAGCAATGAGCAAGACAGCAAAGTTTGTTTTTTTAAAAAAGTCATAGAAGCCTTGGGTAGCTTTGTTTGTACTGAAATAAGAGCAAGGTAAAATCAGTTCAGTTATTTAGGTTTTATGGAAATTTCTGTAAGTATATTTTCGTTTAAATCTCACAGAAGACAAAGGTCTGGCTAAAACAAACAAAATGAGAGTATGAAACTGTAGTGTATAGTGTTGGAAACTAATGACTCAAAACTCAAGACCTGGGGGTCAAAGGTGAGAAGTCTTTTTCACAGTGCATCCTATTCATGTTTACTCAGAAATATGTGTAAACCACCCTGAGACCTCTGGGTATAGGGCGGTATATATAGTCAATAAATAATAATAAATTCTACGGTGTGGAACAGAATTTGAGCAAGTGTGTAATGTAAACAGTTGAAGCCATCCTGGGAGATTTTGGAAGCAGTAGAGTCTCCTTATCTATACAGTGGCGGAGCTATACAGTGGCACTGGGGGGCAGAGAGCAGGCGGGGGTGGGGCTGGCGTGCGTCCCGGGGGCAGGGCATGCCACCTGCAGGGGCATGGCGCCCAGCACAGGCGGGGGGGCCAGCCGCGATGGCACCATACTGGGATCACGCTGCTGGGGGCAGTGCGCTTCCCCTGCACTCCTCTTCCCCCGCCAGTGTATCTATATCACTGTTCATTCTAGTACTTCTCAAGTTCTGATTAGTTCCAAGCCAGACTTCTGAATTGGCTGAGAACTTTATATAAACTTCATATGTCTGGGAAACAAACTCCAACTAGGATGCAATTTAGCTGCCAGCCTTCGGTTCATACAAAAGTGAGATACCAAAAGTGAGATTCACAACTGGACTTAACTGTTAGGGGTCCTTTACCTTTTTATGGGAGAAGAAGAATGTTTTTGCCTGGCGCCTAAAGATATGTAACAAAAGCGCCAGGCAGGCATCCCTGGGGAGAGCATCCCGCAAGCAGAGAGCCACCACAGAAAAGGCCCATTCTTGCATTGCTGCCCTTTGGACCTCTTGTGGAGGCAACCCACGGAAAAGTGTCTCAGGTGATGATTGAAGAGTCCATGGTGGGTTCATATAGGGAGAGGTGGTCCTTGATGTATTGCGGTCCTGACATGTTTAAGGCTTTATAAGTCAAAACCAGCACTTTCAATTGGGCTGGGAAACTAATTGGCAGCCAGTGCAGTCGGGCCAGGATTGTCATTACATCCTCAAACCATCTTGTACTGATGAGCTACGTGGCCGCTGAATTCTGCACCAGCTGAAGTTTCCAAAACTTGTTGAGCTTTTTTTGGCAAAGTTGTTGAGCTACCATGTATTCTGGGTATAATGTGTTATTTAATGCAGAAGTTACCATAGATGACAGAAGTTAGGCTGGCCGAAAGTGACAGATGGCTCTCCACTCCGCCGAGTGCATATGTGCTTGTGATAGTCAAGCTAATAGAAATAATGACAATTCATAAAGCAGACACACAAATATGGGGCTACATGCAGATCACAACACTTATGGATAATCTCTGTAGTTTAGCAAGGATGTCTATACTAGACTCAGAGAAATATAAACTTTCACACTGGACAATCAACACAGGTTTGTTGGAATAGTTTACAGAACATACCACCAAGCCTGTAAGGACTAAACATTATTAGGCTAGAAGAGTAGACTTTCATGGTTCAGCATGATATGATAGAAACAAAATAATTTATGCCCACTATTTCCAAGGAAGATCAAAAAGAGTAACTTTAAAAATACAAGATACTGATGACCACTCACATTATAAAGCGCTCATAACCCACCTACTCTCAGCAGCCAGAAGCATCATAGCCAGATACTGGAAAGACCTGTCAGGAGTAAACATGGACCAATGGTATCAAATAGTATGGGAAACAGCCTTACTAGAAAAACTAACCAATAAACTGAAACTGACATGGGTACAAATAGAAGACGCCTTCACCCCAATATGGTTCCCCTTCATCACATACATAGCCCAACAAGACAACAACAAGAATCCACCGACAGCATGTGAACCAATCTGGCTAACATGATCCAAAAATCCACACACCCCACACACATAAACAAATCTCAACCAAAGACAACCAACCACACCCTAGGCCACCTCAACCTCTCTCACCACCAAGGAAATACAACAACTGAATAGTAAGAGAACCCATATAAGTGACACTGAACCCTTACAAGGGACACAAAACCCCACACATACACTAAGTAGAAGAACAGAAGAATTATCACCCCACCCCACTCACCATCCCCCATCCCCCTCTTGCCCCAACCTAATACTGCACGCAATACTAATGTCTCACAACAAATGAAACTGATCTGTAGAAAACACAACTTGAATAAAGAGACAATGAATGTATTTTTGTAAACTAAGAAATCTTTAATAATATAAACACATTCTTTGCTTCAACATTTTTTACTTTATGGGGGAAAGCAGAAATCCTCTTTATGAATGGTTCCATTGCAACAATTGCAACAGAGGTAAAATAATGTTAGGATAGTTCTTCTAAAATATTCTTGAAAACCATCTTTTCAAACATCTTTTAATTTGCATAACAAGTTTAGAAATATAAACTGCAGATTATAGTCCTTGTATTTTAAATACTCGTGAATTATTCTTCCAGTTTTATGAAACCTGAGAACAGTTCAATCACTTAAAAAAGAAACAGGATACCTGAACCTAGTTTCCACAAAAGGAAAAAGGCAGGTGTCCTTTGTAAGTGAATGTACTCCTCTCCTTGTCAGGAAAGCGGCATACAGTGGTGGGAAACAGACTAGATCACCTAATATGCTTTTGATTTGGGTGGAAGTGAAATAATCTACTCCCATACCTTCTGCTGCTTCTACTGAGGTTAAAAATGGAGCAGAAAGATTTGCACAAGTTGTGAAGGAAACGGTCAGGTGGCAGAAAAGAGGTACCGTATATTGGGCTAAGCTAGCACCTCCAAACGTGTACAGCTTTCTGGAACAATTTTATACATGACATTCCATAGAGAAGAAGATGAAGAATTTGTTCCCACCATATTTTAATGTTCTCAGTTTTGAGCACTGAAGACTATTCTAAAATTTCATGAGATGGTGGAAAGATGTGCTTCAGAACACTCAGGGAACAGATCAATTGCTGGAGTCATATGTTTGAAAACTGAAGCGGCCATTTCAATTAAGCTAGTGGGATTTTACTTACATCTTGATCCTTAGCATAGCAGTAGATGTCAGTGGAACCTGTTTTTTCATGTAATGACACTGATTAGTTGAGCCCTTTTATACACATGTGACTTCATGCAAGCTGTAAATGTTTTATACATTTAAATGTATATCCTAACCTTCACTATGTAGACTTAAGGTGGGCTACTTATAGCCTGAACCAACAAATAAGCCACATCGTGCACAACAACTCCAAGGCTCTAATCCTAACCCCACTTCCCCAGGAATAAGCCCCATGAGCCCAGGGGTGCTATCTTTTAGGGGCCGAGCCCTTTTGCTCCCCCCCCCATATTTTTTCGTAGGGGGACACCTGCATACTGTTTTTTTCTAGACCAAGGACAAAGCTCACATATAATCAGACTTGAGATCCACCTTTACTCCACAGGTGGTGGTAACCCAAAGTCCACAGTCAAAACCCACAGTTTATACTGTATATTTCTTTCTTTTCCATTCTTCTTCTTCCGAGTAGAAAAAGGCCTACCGTAATATAATATTTTTCAGAAAATAAATGTGATTGGTCCCTCTGTTTACACACACAGTCAAACGGAAACAAAAATGTTATTTATCTTTATCTTTACAAGACATTTTTAGAGGCAGAAGGGGAAGTAAGTGGGAGTAAAGATTGAAGGAGGAGAGAAAACTTGAATGTTATAATTGTGAAACATTTTCATTTTTATAGTGAGGAGTGTTTTATAAACTTACCACATCCTTGGGAGGAGGCTCCACTTCCTTTTTAATTTTTTTACCCATTCTAAAAACAAACAAAAAAGCAGATGATGAACAGACAAGCAATGTTGAGTGGACACAGTTTACACAGGGTTTCAACCATAATTCAGTAGACTTCATGGAATGATTGTTACTGGAGTGAGGAATGATTCTTAGATTTACTTTATCTGCTGACTGCAAGCTGTTAGCAAAAGCCTTTTATCTCTTGGCCATCCTGATGTAATCCATGGCTCTAGCAGTTGCTAAAGCAGTAGCAGCTCAATTTCACTTGCTTCAAAAAGCTCTTATAATGCCACTCACTAGCTCTTAAGGATGCTTTCAAACTTCAGAAATAACCAGATTTTGGTTGTAATAAGTGAGACCATTTTCTGCACTTACTGGAGTTTAAAAAGTTTGGCTTTATTTTCAGATGCATTTTAAGGCACGCACATGTACATTTACGGAAGTTTGCTAGCAATTTTTGCATTCACAGAGCAGTATCATTTCCACATACTAATGGTGCATTCCCCTTCATGGATCACTGCCTTGCCGTGGCAAAGGGGCTTGAATAACTCGGAGAAGCTATGAGCTATGCCGTGCAGGGCCACCCAAGATGGACAGGTCATAGTGGAGAGTTTTGACCAAACGTGATCCACCTGGAGCAGGAACCAGCAAGCCACTCCAGTATCCCTGCCAAGAAAACTCCATGGACAAAGACAACAGGCATATAAAAGTTATGACGCTGGAAGATGAGCCCCTCAGGTCGGAAGGCGTCCAACATGCTACTGAGGAAGAGCGGAGGACAAGTACAAGTAGATTCAGAGCTGATGAAGCAGCTGGGCCAAAGCCAAAAGGACGCTCAGTTGCAGATATGCCTAGAAGCGAAAGGAAAGTCCAATGCTGTAAAGAAAAATATTGCATAGGAACCTGGAATATAAGAACCATGAACCTTGGTAAGTTGGATGTGGTCAAAAATGAGATGGCAAGAATAAATATTGACATCCTGGGCATCAGTGAACTAAAATGGACGGGAATGGGTGAATTCAGTTCGGATGACCATCACATCTACTACTGTGGGCAAGAATCCTCTAAAAGAAATGGAGTGGCCCTCATAGTGAACAAAAGAGTGGCAAAAGCTGTACTGGGATGCAATCTCAAAAATGATAGAATGATCTCGATATGGATCCAAGGCAGACCTTTTAACATCACAGTAATCCAAGTTTATGCACCAACCACTGGTGCTGAAGAAGCTGAAATTGACCAATTCTATGAAGACTTACAACACCTTATAGAAATGACACCAAAGAAGGATGTTCTTCTCATTATAGGGGATTGGAATGCTAAAGTAGGGAGTCAATAGATAAAAGGAACAACTGGCAAGTTTGGCCTTGGAGTTCAAAACGAAGCAGAGCAAAGGCTAATAGAGTTCTGCCAAGAGAACAAGCTGGTCATCACAAACACTCTTTTCCAACAACATAAGAGACGACTCTACACATGGACATCACCAGATGGGCAGCATCAAAATCAGATTGATTATATTCTCTGCAGTCAAAGATGGAGAAGCTCTATACAGTCAGCAAAAACAAGACCTGGAGCTGACTGTGGCTCAGATCATCAGCTTCTTATAGCAAAATTCAAGCTTAAACTGAAGAAAGTAGGAAAATCCACTGGGCCAGTAAGATACAATCTAAGTCAAATCCCTTATGAATACACAGTGGAAGTGAGGAACAGGTTTAAGGATTTAGATTTGGTGGACAGAGTGCCTGAAGAACTATGGATGGAGGCTCGTAACATTATACAAGAGGCAGCAACTAAAACCATCCCAATGAAAAGGAAATGCAAAAAAGCAAAATGGCTGTCCAATGAGGCCTTACGAATAGCGGGGGAGAGAAGGCAAGCAAAATGCGAGGGAGATAGTGAAAGATACAGGAAATTGAATGCAAATTTCCAAAAAATAGCAAGGAGAGACAAGAAGGCCTTTTTAAACGAGCAATGCAAAGAAATAGAGGAAAACAATAGAATGGGAAATACCAGAGATCTGTTCAAGAAAATTGGAGATATGAAAGGAACATTTCGTACAAAGATTTCCATAATAAAAGACAAAAGTGGAAAGGACCTAACAGAAGCAGAAGACATCAAGAAGAGGTGGCAAGAATACACAGAGGAACTGTACCAGAAAGAAATGAATGTCTCGTATACCCCAAGTAGTGTGGTTGATGACCTTGAGCCAGACATCCTGGAGAGTAAAGTCAAATGGGCCTTAGAAAGCACTGCTAATAACAAGGCCAGTGGAAGTGATGATATTCCAGCTGAACTATTTAAAATTTTAAAAGATGATGCTGTTAAGGTGCTACACTCAATATGCCAGCAAATTTGGAAAACTCAGCAGTGGCCAGAGGATTGGAGAAGATCAGTCTACATCCCAATCCCAAAGAAGGGAAGTGCCAAAGAATGCTCCAACTACCGCACAATTGCACTCATTTCACACGCTAGCAAGGTTATGCTTAAAATTCTACAAGGCAGGCTTAAGCAGTATGTGGACCGAGAACTCCCAGAAGTTCAAGCTGGATTTAGAAGAGGCAGAGGAACCAGAGACCAAATTGCAAACATGTGCTGGATTATGGAAAAAGCTAGAGAGTTCCAGAAAGGCATCTACTTCTGCTTCATTGACTATGCAAAAGCCTTTGACTGTGTCAACCACAGCAAACTATGGCAAGTTCTTAAAGAAATGGGAGTGCCTGATCACCTCATCTGTCTCCTGAGAAATCTCTATGTGGGACAAGAAGCTACAGTTAGAACTGGATATGGAACAACTGATTGGTTCAAAATTGGGAAAGGAGTACGACAAGGCTGTATATTGTCCCCCTGCTTATTTAACTTATATGCAGAATTCATCATGCGAAAGGCTGGGCTGGATGAATCCCAAGTCAGAATTAAGATCGCCGGAAGAAATATCAACAACCTCAGATATGCAGATGACACAACCTTGATGGCAGAAAGTGAGGAGGAATTAAAGAACCTTTTAATGAGGGTGAAAGAGGAGAGCACAAAATATGGTCTGAAGCTTAACATCAAAAAAACGAAGATCATGGCCACTGGTCCCATCACCTCCTGGCAAATAGAAGGGGAAGAAATGGAGGCAGTGAGAGGTTTTACTTTCTTGGGCTCCATGATCACTGCAGATGGTGACAGCAGTCACGAAATTAAAAGACGACTGCTCCTTGGGAGAAAGGCGATGGCAAACCTAGACAGCATCTTAGAAAGCAGAGACATCACCTCACCAACAAAGGTCCGTATAGTTAAAGCCATGGTTTTCCCAGTAGTGATGTATGGAAGTGAGAGCTGGACCATAAAGAAGGCTGATCGCCGAAGAATTGATGCTTTTGAATTATGGTGCTGGAGGAGACTCTTGAGAGTCCCATGGACTGCAAGAAGATCAAACGTATCCATTCTTAAGGAAATCAGCCCTGAGTGCTCACTGGAAGGACAGATCCTGAAACTGAGGCTCCAATACTTTGGCCACCTCATGAGAAGAGAAGACTCCCTGGAAAAGACCCTGATGTTGGGAAAGATGGAGGGCACAAGGAGAAGGGGACGACAGAGGACGAGATGGTTGGACAGTGTTCTCGAAGCTACCAGCATAAGTTTGACCAAACTGCAGGAGGCAGTGGAAGACAGGAGTGCCTGGCATGCTCTGGTCCATGGGGTCACGAAGAGTCGGACACAACTAAACGACTAAACAACAACAACAATGGTGCATTTGGCCAACACTAATCAAATCTTTTCATATGTGTTTAGTGGAAAAATAAAAAAGGGGATGGGTATTTATAGCATAGCCCAAAGCAGATGAAGCCAGAATGCCAGCAATTATAATGTATATTTATATTAGATCTCAGCTAGAATATAAAGTACACAAAAATTCAATCAGACGAAGACCCATGAACATGACATACAACTCTAGTTATAATTGGAATCTGTGGTTGCAATTTATGAGCTGACTTCACAATGTGTACTATTATGAAGTGTAACCACTAAAACTCAGCAGGAGGTCTGTCAATTCTCAGTACAATATACAAGTCAGCACAGCAATGACATAAAGACAGATGGGAGCTTAGGAAACAGAGTGACTGCTATAAAAAAGGCTTCAATTGAAATCATTGGTTCTGCATAGGAATATACTTTCAGCTTTTCTCTACAACTAAGCTCAGCAGCATGCCAAAAGTAGAAACGTATACAATGATAGCTTCTTGAAAAAAAGTTTAGATTGATAAATGTAATCGCGATTCACTTCTGCAATCCTTGTGCATGGAACATTTTACAAGGGAGAGATGGGTTTCCCAAGCCTGTGTTACAAGGCTGAAGGAGTGTGTTTAATTTTCCTCTGTTAATTCTCCTCTATAAAAGCCGTACATAAACACACACATGGTCATTTGAACACATACACACAGACTCCAAAACACAGAGCATGTATAACTGCAGAGGAAACACTGGAAAGGAGGGCTTGACAGTGGAACTTTGACAGGAGAGCACGGGACGAGTT